>NC_053038.3:376635240-377245873 GCF_002575655.3 Aegilops tauschii subsp. strangulata | reverse complement strand
AGTTGAAACAGTGTCATGGCGTCATCATTAACATCAGACGGAAACAACTTACACGCGCCGTCCCAACAATACGTGGTGCCATCTACTTTGTCGATCGCGTAGATGATGCCATTGTGTTCAATAGCATCATAGAAGTGTGTATCAGCTTTGACGACGATCCACTGTGAGCTGAGCTGTCTCCAGCTAAAGAAGGCACTGGCGGAAAGATAGGCGATTCCCTTGTCGAATAAGGCAATTAGCTTGAAGTCTGCGTAATCTGCATGTCGTGTGGGCACTTGGCAGATTACAATCTTCTGTAAAACAAGGTGCGTCCAACTGACAACATAATCTAGATGACTTGGACCGCGACGGTAAAACTCTATATCACCAACTTTTTCCCGTCTTCTCTGACGGCAGCCATCCAGTGGGATTTCATGCCGACCCAGTACATACCTGCAAGAAGTTTCGGGCGATGGTGATCGGACCGAAGTCGAGGGAAATGATGTACGGCGACCCACTACATACCTGCAAAGAAGTTTCGGCTAATGGAGGTCGGATTGAAGTTGAGGGGCATCATGTACGCCTCCGTATCATGGTGAGCAAATCTCGCAAGACTAGATAGCAGCAAGCGGGGTGTCTTGAGAAGCTTAGGCCTCGCTTCGACGATGGCCGTGTGCATGTCCCTCGAGCATGCAGCCAGCCGCAGGGCGCTCAACATATCCATACACGAACGACAGAGGTCGAGGACGTCACTAGGAAGATTGCTCCAATCGCGGCTCATATGGATGTTGCGCGGTTCGCGTTCGGCCATGGTGGAGTTTGGAAGGTGGGGCATTGGGGGCTTGATTTATGGAGGAGAAGGCTCTCGGTGCTGGAGCGGCTTGCGAGGGAATAGTGGTACTGGGGGAGGCGAGCGAGGCAAGGGTACGCGGGGGCACAATGAGATGATGAAGAGTGACCTCAGGATCTCCGGCGACACGGAGATGGAGATGGAGTGGTGCTAGGGGAGAGGGAGACGAGGCAAGGCATGCTATAGAGCGGCAGTGACAGTGACTGCACAGTGCACAAGGTGAGGCTGACTTTGGTAACCCGGACTGGTGTCACCTCGGGGCAGGGTCTTGTCACTTCACTGTGAGGACCGGATGAATAATAGTATTTTGACCATCAAGTGTACCACAGTTGTACTACTACTACTAGTAGTAGGAGTAGTAGGAACATGAGTAGTACTCCCGTGCTAGCATGCCTCTGGGTTCACTTCATCCTCCAGGTATCATCCATATTGCAAGCAGAACCAAACTCTCGTGCATGCGGAAGCGCGAAGAAGGACTTTCCTTTTTTGAGGTTAACCGCATATTCCTTAACTAGAGAATGTTGTGTCTCCCGCGCACGCGCCAATATCCATCTGAACCAGCTGCGACACATTTTTTTCTGTTTGCATAGGTCCCACCTGTCAGGAGGGGTGCAGAAATAAAAAGGAATCATAAAATGTCTCGCCACGGTGATTCGAAAGAGTGACCTCAACTAGCCAGTGGCACATGTAGCGCTAGAAGGATGGGCACGTACAGGGACAGGTACCACTCCTCAGTCCACCCGCATAGCCTTTTCATTTAGTCTACCTAGCCGTCTAATCAACTGCCTGCAGGCCACTTCTACCTAGCCATCTCCATTGGGAACCGGTTTTCCGCGGCTTCTTCACTACTCCTTCATCTTCATTTCCATCCAAACCACAGTGCATTCACATTGTTTTAACCTCTTCACATCCTCCTGGAGTAATTCTGAAGCCCCTTTAAATAATCATCTTCTTCAGTTAGACTAGCCATCTAATCCTAATTCTCCAAACCATAGCCCTCCGGTCCAGCTGTTCCAAATGGCAAAAGAGATCGAGATGCAGGTTTTTAGCGCCCAACATGTCCTCGTCGAAGGCTCGTCGACCATAGTTGCCACAGTCCCCGACCACCCTAGGGTTGTTCAGAAGTGGATCAACAATGTATCCAACTCCCTCCAAAAGGTGGAGATGAAGGTCATCGTTCTCGATGCAGAGTACATAGAGCGTGCCACTGGGAAGATCCAACGCGCCGCCGTCCTTCAGCTGTGCCTCGAAGATGATGTTTTGGTGTACCACATCATACATGCGCCCTCCATACCAGGTGAGCTTCACGATTTCTTGTCTCGGGAGGACATATACTTCTGTGGGGCAGCCATCACAGGGGACAAACAGAAGTTGGAGCCGTACAACCTTGATTTGAAAAGTATCGCTGACGTACAAACCAAAATAAATATTCTTGTAGAAGATTGTGATAAACTGACACCATCCCAATTCGACGTAGCAAATTTTGTGCTCGCAACAAATCTTCAGAAGGGTGACGAGACGCTGGCATTAAGGTCGTCTAGATGGGAGAATTATCCCTTGACGTGCGAGCGGATAAAATATGCTGCCCTCAATGGCCGTGTGAGTTTTGAGATAGCTGCAAGGTCCAGAGAGCATGTTGAGAAGCCGTCTCCCACAGAAAATGAGAACAAGAAGAAGAAGAAGAAGAAGAAGAAGAAGAAGAAGAATCTGCACCAGCGGCAGGGCATTATGGATGGATGAACAATTTAATCTCTTGTAAAAAAATATTCCCTCTCTGTGTATATTGATATAGATGGACTATTTCGATGGTGTGCATGTCTTTGAAACAAGTAGTAGCGTGGGTCCGCTTGACTATACGGAACTATTTATCCCCCAAGGTTTCTCTACTACAACTCCTTCCAGTGATCGGTATGCAATACATGTGTCCGTAGACATGACAGCTTGTCCATGGAAGTTCAACTACGGCGACCATCACGTTTCATCCACTTCCACTCGCGATTCCCACGACGCCGCTCCAACCCACGGCACCACGTCCCCCGACGTGCGCCTCACCCCTCTCGGCCGCACCGCCCCTCTGCTTGCCATGTGGGCCACCTGAAATGCGGCGAGCATCAAGTTTCTACCACAGCCACACGCGATTCCCACGATGCCGCTCGAACCCATGACACCACACGTCCCCCGACCTGCGGCTCACCCCTCTCGGCCCCACTGCCCCACTGCCTTCGGGAGCATTACATGTGGACCAGCCACCTATCGGGTCCACATGTTATTGACTCAAAGGCAGGTGTGGTAAGGTGCTGAAGCTCAGTCCCGATGGCCCCGAGAGGGAAATGTAACTCCTGTGCCAGGCCTTTTGGTGCTACCGCTGCACGAACTCGTGCCAAACTCGAGATTTGTTTCTTACTATACATGCATGCAACAATTTAATGGACACTGTAATCTCAACATGTGATGCGGAGCTCTAAATTTGAATTTGAAACTTATAAAACAAAAAAATTGAAAACAAATAAACCGGGAGAGAGGGAGTATACCCGGATGTGTCCCATACTAAACAAGTCCCCTGGTTGTCACCGCGAAGATGCGGTTAGAAAGGAGCACAGCGTCTTCGTACTCGTACGACAACAAATCGGCCGCAGACAGCATGGTCCACCTTTGACCGCCATGTGCAAGGTTCGTGCTATCTTCTTCAATCTCACCGTGGTTCCATCATACCAATTCACGCGGTGGCCCGTTGCATGGCTGATCCCAATGTTGGACAAAGGTTCTACGGGAACGGTGTCACCGTTGTAAATGTTGTGCAAATTAATGTTGGTACCCTCCCGTACATATGCAAGCCAATCTCAACTCGCACCGAGCCTAACTTGTGAAACAGTGGGCAGGGGGAGAATTGGGAAATGGACACGGAAGTAGTCTTTAGAATGCATTTACTACATGATCAAACTCATCTTACCTGCTCATCGGACAAAATCCGAGTGCCCCTCAACGTCGGCATCTCAAGGGGCATCAACTTGCAACTGCGGCCACGCCGCGCTGGAGAGACCCCCAAGGAAACATCCTCGTGCGTTGCACGGAACATCAAGATGCATTTGTATGATTAATTTATCTTGTGAGAGAGAAGGATGAACGAGGGAAGGCCTTATTTGCAAATGTGGAGAGGGGTGTGCCAAACTACGGCCACGCCGCGCTGAAAAAAAATTGCGTTTGGGTCGGTGGCACACCCTGCGGCAAGATGCCCGTGTGGGCTTCTTCTATAACTAGCAAGATGCCCGTGCATTTGCAGGGAACATCAAGATGCATTTTTTACAAAACACCTGTTGTGATTGACCCTTGCAGGAGTAATCCCATGTGTAAAAACTAATGATATCACGAGAATTTTATCGGAAAAATGGTACCTTTGGAACAATTTTTCTCTACTACTACTCCTTGCAGTGAGCGGTATGCAATGCATGTGTCAGCAGACATGACAACTTGTCCATGGAAGTTGAACCACGGCGACCATCACGTTTCTTGTTTCTACCACTGCCACACCCACACGCGATTCCCACGACGCCGCTCCACCCACGGCACGACGTCCCCCGACGTGCGCCTCATCCCTCTCCGCCCCACCGCTCCTCTGCCTTTGTGTGCATGACATGCAGGCCAGTTGAACTGCGACGACCATCAACTTTCTACCACAGCCACACCCAATTGGACACGGTTTGCCTGCTCCGATCCATGCTCCCGCACCATCGAATTTTCATCCAGCGGCTGTGACACATTTTGACCCGGGCATCAATCCTCAGCTGGAGTACTTCTGTACTACAGGTAATAACCGCCGGTGTGGCCACCGACGCCTCGTAACGCCTCCATGCCCAGCTGTGGCACCCTCGCCACGGCCACGCCACCACCGGCCGGTTCATCTCAAACGAGTGAGTCGTGAACCACGCCACCACCATGAGAATGACATATGGGCCAGCCACATTTAAGGTCTGCATGTCATTGACTCATAGGCCGGTGCACTAAGCCACTAAAGCCCGGTCCCGTGGGCCCCGAGAGGGAAATGTAACTCCTGCGGTAGGCCTTGTGGTGCTCCCGCAGTACGATCTCGTGCCAAACCCGGAATTTGTTTCTAACTACTACCAACTACTCCCTCCGTTCCTAAATATAAGTATTTCTAGACATTTTAAATGGCTACCACATACGGATGTATGTAGATATATTTTAGAGTGTAGATTCACTCATTTTGTTCCGTATATAGTCACTTGTTAAAATATTTAGAAAGACAAATATTAGGAACGGAGGGAGTAGTAAGGTACACGTGCATTGCACGCATGAGATTTGGTAACCAAATTATGAATAAATAACACACGATAGCATGTAAGCTTTGAGTCATATATGCATGATGTAGATGTTCGTTTAATTCTTATAGTTCATCTAGTTCAAAATCAATTAGTTTTATAAAAAAAAATATTTTAAGATTCATGGAATTGAGCATTGTAAAGCATAAAGTAAAAACAAATAGTGACAATTCATTTTGAAAAAAGAATTTTGGGCAATTAAGATATTGAAGATTCTAGAACAAAGGAGAAGTGCTTGTGTTTTGAGGTTTGTGCATTATGCTTAAGTTCAACCATGGAGTCTTCTAGATTCTACATGTGGCAGAATCTGGTGGAATGTAGATGATATCCAACGGCCAGTAGTGCTCGGATTTGCCATCTTTGTATATTGGCTTCATCCAACGACCAGCTTCCAAACTTATTCACACACTATCTCTTCTCTACTCTTATAACTAGCTAGATGCCCGTGCGTTGCACAAAACATCAAGATGCATTTGTATGAGTAGTTTATCATGTGAGAGACTAGCAAGATGCCCATGCGTTGCACGGAACATCAAGATGCATTTATATGAGTAGTTTATCTTGTGAGAGAATGGTATGAATGAGGGAAGGCCTTATTTGGAAATGTGGAGAGGGGTGTGGGTATCTTTTTGCAAAATTGCCATAGTTTCCTTCCTATCTGTCAGATATAAATTGGATGGCCTATATTGCAGGATGGCAGGCACACCATCAACACCAACTCTGTTTTTTATAAGAGCAGAGAAAAACCGAGTTGGTGATGATGGTGTGCCTGCCATCTTGTAATATAGACCGTCCGATCTATATCTGACGGATAGAAAGCAAACTATGACAATTTTACAAAAAAAATGCACCTCTCTCCACATTTACAGAAAAGGCCTTGCCTCGTTCATCTTTATCTCCCACAACCTCATTGTTGAGCAGTTAAAAAAGGAAGTCTCTGGAACAATCTGGCATAGTGGCCGCCTGCCGGCGCCGTCTGATACGTCTCTAATGTATCTATAATTTATGAAGTATTCATGCTATTATATTATCCATCTTGGATGTTTATGGGCTTTATTATGCACTTTTATATTACTTTTGGGACTAACCTATTGACCCAGAGCCCAGTGCCAGTTTCTGTTTTTCCGTTGTTTCAGTGTTTCGAAGAAAAGGAATATCAAACGGAGTCGAAACGGAATGCAACCATCTGGAGAAGTTATTTTTGGAAAGAAAGCAACCCGGGAGACTTGGAGTGCACGTCAGGAAAGCAACGAGGGAGGCACGAGGCAGGGGGGCGCGCCCACCCCCCTGGGCGCGCCCTCCACCCTCGTGGGCCCCTCGTGGCTCCCTTGACGTATTTCTTCCGCCTATATATATCCATATACCCAAAAACCTTCGGGGAACAGAATAGATCCGAAGTTCCGCCGCCGCAAGCCTCTGTAGCCACCAAAACCCAATCGGGACCCTATTCCGGCACCCTGCCAGAGGGGGAACCCTCACCGGTGGCCATCTTGATCATCCCGGCGCTCTCCATGACGAGGAGGGAGTAGTTCACCCTCGGGGCTGAGGGTATGTACCAGTACCTATGTGTTTGATCTCTCTCTCGTGTTCTTGATTTGGCATGATCTTGATGTATCGCGAGCTTTGCTATTATAGTTGGATCTTATGTTGCTTCTCCCCCTCTACTCTCTTGTAATGGATTGAGTTTTCCCTTTGAAGTAATCTTATCGGATTGAGTCTTTAATGATTTGAGAACACTTGATGTATGTCTTGCCGTGCTTATCTGTGGTGACAATGGGATATCACGTAATTCACTTGACGTATGTTTTGGTGATCAACTTGCTGGTTCCGCCCATGAACCTATGCATAGGGGTTGGCACACGTTTTCGTCTTGATTCTCCGGTAGAAACTTTGGGGCACTCTTTGAGGTTCTATGTGTTGGTTGAATAGATGAATCTGAGATTGTGTGATGCATACCGTATAATCATACCCATGGATACTTGAGGTGACATTTGAGTATCTAGGTGACATTAGGGTTTTGGTTGATTTGTGTCTTAAGGTGTTATTCTAGTACGAACTCTAGGGCTGTTTGTGACACTTATAGGAATAGCCCAACGGATTGATTGGAAAGAATAACTTTGAGGTGGTTTCGTACCCTACCATAATCTCTTCGTTTGTTCTCCACTATTAGTAACTTTGGAGTGACTCTTTGTTGCATGTTGAGGGATAGTTATATGATCCAATTATGTTATTATTGTTGAGAGAACTTGCACTAGTGAAAGTATGAACCCTAGGCCTTGTTTCAACGCATTGCAATACCGTTTACGCTCACTTTTACCACTTGCTACCTTGCTGTTTTATATTTTCAGATTACAAAAACCTACACCTAGCATCCATATTGCACTTGTATCACCATCTCTTCGCCGAACTAGTGCACCTATACAATTTACCATTGTATTGGGTGTGTTGGGGACACAAGAGACTCTTTGTTATTTGGTTGCAGGGTTGCTTGAGAGAGACCATCTTCATCCTACGCCTCCCACGGATTGATAAACCTTAGGTCATCCACTTGAGGGAAATTTGCTACTGTCCTACAAACCTCTGCACTTGGAGGCCCAACAACGTCTACAAGAAGAAGGTTGTGTAGTAGACATCAAGCTCTTTCTGGCGTCGTTGCCGGGGAGGTTAGTTCTTGAAGGTATATCTTTAGATCTTGAAATCGAATCTTTTAGTTTCTTGTTTTATCACTTGTTTAGTCTATAAAAGAAAAATACAAAAAATGGAATTGATTTTGTCTCATACGCTTCGTCTTTTTAATATCTTTCGTGAGTATGATGGAAAGGAAAATTGTGCCAAAGTGTTAGAAGAAGAATGTATTAAAATATTTGGCACTAAATATTTGAATGATGAGCATCATTGCAATGTTGTTAGTATGAATTCCTTGAATATCCAAGATGCTAATGATATGCAAAGCCACAAGCTTGGGGATGCTATGTTTGACGAAGATGATATTTTTTGTCCCCCAAGTTGTGATGAGCAAATTTATTATGATGAAAGCATGCCTCCTATCTATGATGAATATTGTGATGACATGTATGCTATAAAGAATAATTATAACCGTGAAACTTGTCATCTTGATCTTAATTTTCAATCACATGATAGTTATTTTGTTGAGTTTGCTCCCACTATTATTGATAAGAATAAATTTGCTTATGTGGAGAGTAGTAAATTTTTTATGCAAGTAGATCATGAAAAGAATGATTTAGGTGCTGGTTATATTGTTGAATTCATTCATGATGCTACTGAAAATTATTATGAGGGAGGAATATATTCTTGTAGGAATTGCAATAATATCAAGTTTCCTCTCTATGTGCTTAAAGTTTTAAAGTTATGCTTGTTTTGCCTTCCTATGCTAGTTAATTATTGTTCCCATAAGTTGTTTGCTCAAAAAATCCCTATGCATAGGAAGTGGGTTAGACTTAAATGTGCTAGTCATATTCTTCATGATGCTCTCTTTATGTTTCAATTCCTATCTTTTATGTGAGCATCATTGAAATCATCATGCCTAGCTAGGGGCGTTAAACGTTAGCGCTTGTTGGGAGGCAACCCAATTTTATTCTAGTTCCTTGCTTTTTGGTTCTGTTTAGGAATAAATAATCCACCTAGCTTCTGTTTAGATGTGGTTTTATGTTTTAATTAGTGTTTGTGCCAAGTAGAACCTTTGGGAAGACTTGGGTGAAGTCTTTACGATCATGCTGTAAAAAACAGAAACTTTAGCACTCACGAGATTAGCTTCAACTTTTTACTGGAGAGTGCTATTTAGTTGATTCTTTTTGCAGATGATTACTAGACAAATTCCTCAGGTCCACCAATTTATTTTAGGAGTTTTGGAGTTCCAGAAGTTTGCGTTAGTTACAGATTACTACAGACTGTTCTGTTTTTGACAGATTCTGTTTTTCGTGTGTTGTTTGCTTATTTGGATGACTCTATGGCTAGTAAAATAGTTTATAAACCATAGAGAAGTTGGAATACAGTAGGTTTAACACCAATATAAATAAAGAATTAGTTCATTACATTACCATGAAGTGGTGTTTTGTTTTCTTTCGCTAACGGAGCTCACGAGATTTTCTGTTAAGTTTTGTGTTGTGAAGTTTTCAAGTTTTGGGTAAAGATTCGATGGACTATGGAATAAGGAGTGGCAAGAGCCTAAGCTTGGGGATGCCCAAGGCACCCCAAGGTAGTATTCAAGGATAACCAAGACCCTAAGCTTGGGGATGCCCCGGAAGGCATCCCCTCTTTCGTCTTCGTTCATCGGTAACTTTACTTGGAGCTATATTTTTATTCACCACATGATATGTGTTTTGCTTGGAGCGTCATTTTATTTTCTTTTGTTTTGCTTGCTATTTGAATAAAGTATCAATATCTGAAATTCTTAAATGAGAGAGAGTCTTCACATACCTACATAATTATCCGACTATTCATTGATCTTCACTCATATCTTTTTGGAGTAGTTTGTTATTTACTCGTGTGCTTCACTTATATCCTATGAGTAAATGGTTGAATGATTTGAATGTCATAGATTTGAAATTATATATGTTTCATGTGCTTATCCCATGGGGAGTAATGACTCCACATATAAGAAGTAGAGGTGGTAAATTTATTGAATGTTAGTAAACATTGTATTGGTCACTTGAACAATTCATGAAAGAATATTGAAGGAAGAGAGATTTCACATATAAATATACTATCTTGGACATCTTCTATGATTGTGATCCCCATTAATTATTTTCAAACCTAAGCAAATTAGTTGAAGTTGGACAAGGAAGACAACATAATGAGTTATGCTTGGGTATATTTGTATAAGTTATATTGTTTTGGATCCTCTAACATGTGGTGCTTGCTATTTAGAATCCTTTGCTAGCCAAAATATCTGTACTCAGCGGGAATACTGCTTGTGCATCCAAATTCCTTGAACCAAGTTTCTTCCATGAGTGTCCACCATATCTACCTATATGCGGTATTGACCTGCCGTTCCAAGTAAATTTGCATGTGCCAAACTCTAAACCTTCAAATAATAATATGTTCTGTATGCCCGAATCGCTCATGTAGCGACTAGGGGCTAGCAGTATCTTCCATGCTAGGTGGGTTATTCTCACAACGAGTGGACTCCGCTCATCATTCACGAGAAAATGGCTGGTAATTGGGATGCCCAGTCCTATGATCAAAAGATCAAAAACAAATTCGCAAATAATTTAAACAAAACTCCCCCAGGATTGTTGAAAGTGGGACGGCACCCGTTGTTTCGGACAAGCCGTGGAGTGTGATCATTGGTGGAGGGGGAGTAAAATCTTTACCTTTCTGTGTGGGAACCGCCTATGATGTATCTAGTATGGAAGATATTGGGAACTCTTGGTCGTTATGTTGACAATGAAAGCATACCTCTCAAAATTATTTTCATCTCTGTTTTTGCTTCGAGCTCTGGGACCTCTGCAAATCCCTGCTTCCCTCTGCGAAGGGCCTATCTTTTACTTTTATGCAAGAGTCAGTAGTATTCCTTCTCATTCCAACCTACTCTTTAGTTGGCAAGCATCATATGATGGAAAGATCTCAGCATATATGGCCATTCAAATATATTTGATCATGAATTATTATTGTTGACATTACCCTTGAGGTAAAAGGTTGGGAGGCGAAACATTAAGCCCCTATCTTTCTCTGTGTTCGATGAATACTATTTGTTCTAAAAATATGCTTTGAGTGGTAGCAATCATGGAAGACTAAATGATAGTTGAGTATGTGAAGTTTGATGAATCAAAGCTCTGACATAAACTCTTCCTGAAAATAAGATGAATTGCAATTGTTTGTTGACTGAGACATAATTTGTTAGTTTTCAAGAAAAGTTTATGATCTATACTTTAACATGTGAATAGTTTGTCACTTGATCATGCAAAGTTCTATGAGTTGAACTACTGTTATGACATACAATGATGCTAGAAAAGGTGATTGAACTTATCATTGATCAAACTTATGCACCTGCTAGCATTCATACTTCATAAATTATTTCTTTTATCATTTACCTACTGGAGGACGAGCAGGAATTAAGCTTGGGGATGCTGATACGTCTCCAACGTATCTATAATTTATGAAGTATTCATGCTATTATATTACCTATCTTGGATGTTTATGGGCTTTATTATGCACTTTTATATTACTTTTGAGACTAACCTATTAACCCAAAGCCAGGTGCCAGTTTCTGTTTTTCCCTTGTTTTAGTGTTTTGAAGAAATGGAATATCAAACGGAGTCGAAACAGAATGAAACCTTCTGGAGAAGTTATTTTTCAAAAGAAAGCAACCCAGGAGACTTGGAGTGCACGTCATGAAAGCAACGAGGGAGGCACGAGGCAGGGGGCGCGCCCACCCCCCTGGGCGCGCCCTCCACCCTCGTGGGCCCCTCGTGGCTCCCCTGTCGTATTTCTTCCGCCTATATATATCCATATACCCAAAAACCTTCAGGGAACTGAATAGATCGGGAGTTCCGCCGCCGCAAGCCTCTGTAGCCACCGAAACCCAATCGGGACCCCGTTCCGGCACCCTGCCAGAGGGGGGAACCCTCACTGGTGGCCATCTTCATCATCCCGGCGCTCTCCATGACGAGGAGGAGTAGTTCACCCTCGGGGCTGAGGGTATATATGTACCAGTAGCTATGTGTTTGATCTCTCTCTCTCTCGTGTTCTTGATTTGGCACGATCTTGATGTATCGCAAGCTTTGCTATTATAGTTGGATCTTATGTTGCTTCTCCCCCTCTACTCTCTTGTAATGGATTGAGTTTTCCCTTTGAAGTAATCTTATCGGATTGATTCTTTAATGATTTGAGAACACTTGATGTATGTCTTGCCGTGCGTATATGTGGTGACAATGGGATAGCACGTGATTCACTTGACGTATGTTTTGGTGATCAACTTGCGGGTTCCGCCCATGAACCTATGCATAGGGGTTGGCATACGTTTTCGTCTTGATTCTCCAGTAGAAACTTTGGGGCACTCTTTGAGGTTCTATGTGTTGGTTGAATAGATGAATCTGAGATTGTGTGATGCATATCGTATAATCATACCCACGGATACTTGAGTTGACATTGGAGTATCTAGGTGACATTAGGGTTTTGGTTGATTTGTGTCTTAAGGTGTTATTCTAGTACGAACTCTAGGGCTGTTTGTGACACTTATAGGAATAGCCCAACGGATTGATTGGAAAGAATAACTTTGAGGTGGTTTCGTACCCTACCATAATCTCTTCGTTTGTTCTCCACTATTAGTGACTTTGGAGTGACTCTTTGTTGCACATTGAGGGATTGTTATATGATCTAATTATGTTATCATTATTGAGAGAACTTGCACTAGTGAAAGTATGACCCCTAGGCCTTGTTTCCAAGCATTGCAATACCGTTTCCGCTCACTTTTGGTACTTGGAGGCCCAACAACGTCTACAAGAAGAAGGTTGTGTAGTAGACATCACCGTCCATCCCCATGCCACCGCCTAGTCCGACCACCGGTCACCACGACGCCCCACTTCTCCTCACCTTATCTCTCATCTTTCTCGAGATATCCTTTCTTCGATGAAATTCTTGAGATACCATTTTTTCCGATAAAATTCTCGAGATATCATTAGTTTTTACACACGGGATTACTCCTGCATGGGTCAATCACAACAGGTGTTTTATAAAAAATGCATTTTGATGTTCCGTGCAATGCACGGGCATCTTGCTAGTATCTCTACTCTTATATTATATATAAAAAACGGAGTTGGTGATGATGGTGTGCCTGCCATCCTGCAATATAGGCCGTCCGATTTATATCTGACAGATAGGAAGGAAACTATGGCAATTTTGTAAGAAGATACCCACACCCCTCTCCACATTTGCAAATAAGGCCTTCCTTCGTTCATCCTTTTCTCTCACAAGATAAACTACTCATAGAAATGCATCTTGATGTTCCGTGCAACGCATGGGCATCTTGCTAGTAGGGGTATAGATGTGCCGGCCCATGCGTTGCAATGGATCCAAAGTATGTCTATTTAGTGGAGTGCACTCTAAACACATTATCTATTTATTTTTCTCTAACCTTTCGTAGCCATGCAACCGAGGCCATAAGCTTCATGGGTGCCCCCCACATCATATTATTCATACTACGTTGACTGTAAAAAAAGATAAATCACCCAAAACAAGATCTTCCCGTTTTTTGTTCCTACGATGTTGTGCCGTGCACGTACCTAGGTGTATAGTGGTAGTACTAGTTGTAGTACAAACTTGGTACTAGTAGGAGTAGTAGTACGGAATGCACCTACTCCATCAACGAGCCCCATCAGACACCAAATTTCTGATCTTCCCCTCGTCTCTGTTTTCCAACCCGGCGGCGGGCGGGTGCGGTTTGCCAATAGTCGGTTTGCTCAACGGCGGTCCCACATGAAAGTGAAAATGCTAGGCAGCACGCCTTCCCTAGCTATGTGCCGTGCCGGACGGGCCGTGGAGTACTCCCGATTCTCGGGCGTGTGGGGGTGCGACGCGAACGCGGCAGGCCTGTTCCTTTTACTAGCAATGTGCCAGTGCGTTGCGACAGATCCAAAGTAGTAGAATAGTAGTACTTGTTCACAAACTTGAAAGAAATCACTCTTGTTTTGATATACTCCTAATATATTACTTTTTACTCAAAATATATTACTCAGGCTGTTTTGATGAGGGGAGGGAGGGATGTGGTTGCTTTCAACATAATAATGGATTTTCTGCAAATTGGAGCAGAGAAGTGGGCTATTGTTGCAAACATGCCACAACTTACCTCACAGCCGATAGATGCAGATCTAATGGTCAGAAACGACATATGGCAGACACACCACCATCACCAACTGAGTCTTCTATAGGAGTTGGGTAGAGAAACTAACTCTAGCCCAGAAATGACGGAGTAGAGAAATAACGATTGGAAACGATAGGGCGGGGCTATTTCCACCAGATAAGCAGGGTTCGTAGTAGCTAGGTTGGCGCATCGTCAGTTTGGTCACATGCGATCCAACAAGTTCTAGTGTTTCTAGCAAGATGCCCTTGCGTTGCACGAAGTTGATGGAAAAGGTAAGCACAACATATAAATTGACGGATGGAGTACTAGTTACAGTGATGCATATAATTAAGCAAAGGGATCGCACATGTCGGTATTGACTGGAACGAGAATGCAATAGCACAATAATAATTATGGCCACGATGATGTGATCGCAGTGGTGGTTACAGGAGTCAAGAAGAAAGATGCATCCATCAATGTACAGCCTCCTCCTCCTCCTCCTCAACTTAGTGCGTCGGGCCACCGACCGGCGGCTAAGGAGCGGCGGCTTTTGTGGCGAGGTCAAGGTGCTTCTCAGCAAAGGCATCCAAGGCTTCCAGTCGGTTGAGGAAGGCCAACGTTGTAGCGTCCTCACTGGCCTTGTAGATACCTATGTCCATAATTTGCTCATACACGTGGATGTGTAGGTCGACGAAATCTCGCAGGGCGAGGCGCCTCGCAGCGAGCGCAACCTCCAGGTGGACATTCTTCGTGGCATTGGCGGGCAGTCGCAGGGCAACCAGTGCTTGAAAGAGGTTCCGGCCATGGAGGCCGATTAGGGTGGCAGGCAATGAGGAGCCCGGGCGCGCGGGCTGGAGGAGTACGGCGATGTCGTCCACGAGCTTCTTGAGGACGGCGAACTTGTTGGTGGTGGCAACGATCATCTGGTAAAACTGAGAGTCGTAGTTGGCGTCGACGGCGGCCATCCACTAGCCGGTCGCCAACACCGCCCGGAGACGATCGTCGGCGCCATGCCGCAGGCCGGCGTCGTGAACCATCTGGTACAGCCGCTGGCCGCTCGCGCGCATCGCCGCCATGGGTCTGGAGTGAGGACTTTTGCGCTTAGTTTAGGTGCTTAGTGAAATGCTTAGGTGCGTACGATGTGGTAGATGCATTGGAATGGAGGGGCGCCTTTATATGAGTGCAAACTGCGTTGCATTCACATCGTGCAGCCTCTTTTCCCGGTCCTCCTCCCATTACTTCCCTCATGGATTCACGATGCTAATTGAAGGAGGATGCATCATTGGCCATTCAACATTTCGGGAACCGCTACCCCCTCCCTCGTCTGCATTAAAGCCATATCAGGAACTGCGCCGCCCGCTATCAAATTGAATAGTACTGCGCCGCCCGCAGTATGCCCGGCTGAACACGCCTCCTCGCGTCCATCAAACCCCTCAGTTAAACCCGCATGCCACACGTCCGTTCATGAGCGGGTCCGAATTAAACGCAACACCGGCCGAGCTCCTCCCGTCCGCCCTAAGTTTAAACGAGGCCAGACGTCGGCCAAGCTCCTACCGTCCGCCCTCTATTTAAACGAGGCAAGACAGACAGCGGGCAAGAATGGCACCCCTCCGCAGCTCCCCCATCTCCTCCTTAACCATTTTCTCCACTCTTCCGAGGGCTTTTGATGATCCGTTCCCCGGCACACTACCCAGCTGGGTGGCCCGCCGAGCCCTCCAGATACGGGCGAGGCTGCTCGGTGCTTCACCAACCTCGCTTGGCCCGACGGAGCCATTTGCCACCCCAAGCCGACGCATGGTTCAGCAACTCGCTGCTCCAGTTCAGCTCGATGAGGAGTGGTGAGTTGCTCCACGCTGGCATGGCAGTTTGCACGCCGGTACGGGCGTCGTCGCTGCCGCATCGTACTGCGCCACTAGTGTCTGCGGTGGCCGTGCCTCCCGTGTCTGTCGGCGCGCCTCCCGTGCATGCGTCAGCGCCATGCAGGCAGAGAAAAAAGTCGGGTGCGTGGTGAGCGACGAGTCGGTGGACGGCTTCTCCATGTCCTCCGCCATCATCGAGGAGAAGTAGAACACGGGAGGCCGCCCCCACTTGGGTCCCATGAAGGCCACCGCCGAGGCGACGACTACGCATTCAGATGGTTTCTTTGCTGCTTCGTCTCTTCCGAGGACCTTCGTCGACCCTGCAAGTGTCTGCCGGACATGAGGAAGACAAAGGGATCCGCGGGCGGCCATTTAGATTAGGTACTCTCTCTCAGGCTGGCGGGAAATATTTGTTCTAAGAATGGATAATTTGGATGTATCTATAACTAAAATAAGTCTAGATACATCCATTTCTGGGACAAGTATTTCCGGGCGGAGGTTGTATTAATTATACCAAGAGAGCCGGATTAGCACCGCTTAGTTCATGTAAATGTAATGAAATCCATCATGTTTATATGAAGATCCGGTTTTTTATACGAAATCCTTCATGCTTATATGAAAACAGTCCGTGTTTGCACGAATTTCATCTGGTTGGTTAGAGTTGTGAAAATGTATGCCGCTGGCGTTTGATGTCATCCTCCGCGGAAGGAAGCGGGAGGAAATTTGCCGGCTGCCATTGGAGATGCTCTTATGCTGGAAATAATAGAGTCACATCCAATCGATTTGAGTTAATTGCATGTATGATTCTCCCTCTATAAAAATTTAATTGCATGTACAGTGTGCACGTGACTTGCAGGGTGGCTACAGCTTCGTACAGAAAGTTAAAAAGAAACAAGTCCATCCTTAATCTTGTATTCTAAGTACTCTGTGGGTTCCACTGTCAGTACAGTAGCGAAAGAAGTATATATTAAATATGTAATATATAATATAAAAATCTAAAGTTAAAGACATAATTCGAACTCAGGTCATCACGTTGCGAGCATCCGGCGCTAACCAGTCTAGCACATTTTTGTTGTAGACCATGTTGGAGATATATCTCCATGTCTACTCGTATATTATACTCCATCCATTCCTAAATATTTGTCCTTTTTCAGATTTCAAATGGACTACCACATACGGATGTGTATGTAGACATACTTTAGAGTGTAGATTCACTCATTTTGCTCCGTACGTAGTCACTTGTTGAAATCTCTAAAAAGATAAATATTTAGGAACGGAGGGAGTAGAAAACAGAGTTGGTGATGATGGTGTGTTTGCCATCCTGCAATATAGGCCGTCGGATTTATATCTAACGGATAGGAAGGAAACTATGGCAATTTTGCAAAAAGATACCCACATCCCTCTCCACATTTGCAAATAAGGTCTTGCCTCGTTCATCATTTTCTCTACTCTTATAAAAACAGAGTTGGTGTTGATGGTGTGCCTACCATCCTGCAATATAGGCCGTCTAATTTATATCTGACGGATAGGAAGGAAACTATGGCAATTTTGCAAAAAGATACCCACACCCCTCTCCACATTTGCAAATAAGGCCTTCCCTCGTTCATCCTTTTCTCTCACAAGATAAACTACTCATATAAATGCATCTTGATATTCCGTGCAACGCATGGGCATCTTGCTAGTCTCTCACATGATAAACTACTCATACAAATGCATTTTGATGTTCCGTGCAACGCACGGGCATGTAACTAGTTTCTTTTTAAATAGTTATTGCGATAATTGGGTTGAAGTGATATATTTTATGTCTTCCCCGAATGATTTCAGATTCACTAGTAGTAACAAAGAAAATGTTGCCTTGTTAATTAACAGAAAGCAGGGTGAAAACTATCACATGAGGCCGATAAAAACAAGGCACACTGGGTTCAGCGTCATCGTCACTACAGTTGTGCGCGCGCGAGAAGTCTACATATCGAGGGGGCTACGGAGAAAAGGATGTATCGAGTGTGTATGAGCGAGGCACAGAGACACAATGTTTGAGAGACAACCCAATTGACAGATTAAGATCAGATCGAGTTGTCACCCTTCTGCTATCATTGTTGGGGTTGGGGGAGGAGGGGAGGGAGAGAAAGACGTATTGAGAGTGTGCGCAGTAGGCACAGAGGCACAACTAGCGAGTGTGTCTGTATGTGTGTGTGTTTGAAAGAGGAGTAGATAGATTACTATCAAGATCGAGGTGCCACCCTACTCCTTCGGTGTCAGGTAGTGTGTGTGTGTGTGTGTTTGAGAGATAAGCCAGTAGATAGATTAGTATCAAGATCGAGGTGTCACCCTACTCCTTCGGTGTCGGGAAGTGTGTGTGTATGGGTGTGGGGGGCAGGGACACTTACATATCTCTACTCTTATAAAAACAGAGTTGGTGATGATGGTGTTCCTGCCGTCCTGCAATATAGGCCATCCGATTTATATCTGACGGATAGGAAGGAAACTATGGCAATTTTGCAAAAAGATACCCACACCCGTCTCCACATTTGCAAATAAGGCATTTCCTCGTTCATCCTTTTCTCCCACAAGATAAACTACTCATACAAATGCATCTTGATGTTCCGTGCAACGCATGGGCATCTTGCTAGTAGGGAGAAGGAGTTTGTGTGACACATATCTATATTAAGGGATAGGTAGGTGGCATGTGTGTGAGGCATACTTAAAGCATCACGAAGATAAAGAAACGGTGTGCATGCAAGTGCCGGAAAAAATGAAGCGAGAAACAATGTCTAAGCGCGCGCACGCGCGCGCGTGTGTGTGTGTGATTGAGAGAGAGAGAGAGAGAGCGAAATCTCAAAATAAAAGGTGCTCTGCTGGAATCCCATTGTTTGTATTCATATGGTTTCGGAACTCGAGTTAACCTTAGGCATAAGTGTGAGAGACATAATTATACTTTGAGGCATTAGTGGCTGTGGGTGGGCAGAATTAAAGGGGTGGGCGTGTTCGACGGAGAGATCGTGTGTGTTTCTGTGCGAGAGACTTGTAGGACGAGGTAGAAAGACAAATTCTAACCTTGACGGAGGGAGAGAAATACACGAAGTGCGCGTGTGATTCCGTTTCCCACGGGGAAATGAGATATGTATGTGTGTGAGAGAGATTGCACAATTCATTCACATATCACTATCTAGCGATCGTGGACGTGCATCGCTTGAACATAAATGAATATCTACTTCGTATCGTGGCCAAAGGTACAATATTGATTCAACGCTATAAACATTGGACACTCAAATATCACATTTTTTCTATCTAAATAAACCTTTTCAATTGTGCATGCCAAAGTTACAGTGATGTTTCTTCAAACAACCAATGTAGCTATCATGTACATGCACCATTGTTACTCTTGCATTCAAATTCATTAGTCTTGGATGATTTAAGGTTGTATTATGAAGTAATATATGTAATATTCATATATGAATTCAACGGGTACACAATTTATGAAATGGAGGCTATGTAATCATATGAGGTAACACTTTTAAGTAGCGGACTACAATATCCATTTCTTTTGTGGGACTACAATATCCATTTCTTTTTGTGCGCCTCTACACTAACACGTCAATGCATTATGTTTAAAGTAAATAACCAATGGCACTAAATTATCTATTTACACGACAAATACATAGCCTGAGCATTTGATCCCTTTTTTGTGAACGCGCCTCTACACCCGTACGATTGGCCGCTCCCATGTGAACGTCCAAGTTATCGGTGCATCATCCCGAGTTATTGTCTTTTTTCTGGGGTGGACTTCACACCAGTTATTAACTGCTGACGCGTGCCCCGTGTACGCAGTCTCGCATGTCCTTCCCGCTAGCACAATCCAAAATTAGTTGAAACTGGATACGAACGATCCTGCGGGCGGCAAAATCTCCCGCCTCCTTCTAAAATTTCCGCCACCTAGTCTTTAGCATGCGAAATTCCCCTTTTGTCCTTGGTGCACGAAGAACAACTGTTACAATACAGCCCTCATCTACATAATAGGTCAGGGCTGCTTTGGTAACTTCCGGTTCCCCCCACCACACGGCACCCCCATTTCCTCTCCCCCTCCCGCAAAAATGACTAACTCCATAGCACCAGAGCATCTTACATCACGCCGTCCGTACTTCATCGGCCTTTCTACCCCTCCCCTCTCGAAACCCTAGACTGCTCATCCACCGGCGTACCAGAGCCCATTCACTACCAGCGGCGTCCACCATGTCGGATCTGCTTCTGCGGTCACATCTACCCCTCCCACCTCCACTAGAAACAAGTAGACTGCTCATCCACCACTGTACCATAGCCCATTCAGTGCCAGCCTTGTCCACGGCGCCAGGTATGCTTCGCTGGTACTCTCGTCAACCGCAGCGCATCGCAGCGGCTCATTCGTACTCCCCACCGGAGACGCTTCGTCCACACCCCCCCCCCCCCCCCGGAGCCACCCCACCGATGGCCCCGTCGACGGCCTCTGATCCTCAGCGCCGATACCTTCCTCAACCCTAACGGAGCCGCTTCACCGACACCATCGTCAACCGTACCAGAGTAGCTTTGCCTATACCATTCTCAACCCTACCGGGGCCGTTTTGCCAACTCAAATGTCCACGGCCTCAGATCCGCTTCGTCGCACCCTCATCCAACCTACTAGAGCAGCTTCTGACGCCCCGTCCACGGCCGCAGATCCACATCGTAGAAACCGTCCTTAACCAAACCACCGGAGCAGCTTCACCGACGCCCTCGTCCACGGCCCCAGATCCGCTTCGCCCACACCGTAGTCCACCCTACCGGAGCCGCTCCACAAACACCCTACTCGACGGTTCTAGATCTCCTTACCGGACCCCGACAGCTCATGCAGCTTCATCAGCCTTGACGTTTCTAACCTGATTCCCACCATGTGGCAAGATGCCAAGCACCCGCCACGGCCTAGGTACTTGTCACCTTTAAACCCGTCTAACATCACCTACCCGATGTACTTCAAATATACTAACAGGTCGCTATTACCTGTTATGCAGCTGGCAAAAACTACAAGGACGATGTTTCTTCTGGATCTAACAGCTTGGCCAACCAAGATCATGGACTGAGGCATTGCTATGATCTTGTAAGTGCGTTTCTCTCTCTTGTATTGCTGTGTGCCTGCCAGGGTGCTTTGCTAGGATTTTCGACTAGTAATCCCTTTGTGCAGATAAGATTTCTACTACTGGCTGCTAAATTAGATATGTAGATGTCATACATGATACTACCTCGTACCTCCGTTCCTAAATATAAGTCTTTCTAGAGATTCCACTATAGACTACATACAGAGAAAAATGAGTGAATCTACACTCGAAAATGCATCTATATACATCTGTATGTGGTCCATACTGGAATCTCTACAAAGACATATATTTAGGAACAGAGGTAGTACATTACACAAAATCGTAGGTGGCATGTAGGAATTCCAGTGCACTACATTAGGCTCCCTTAGAGTGCCTGCTAGTCCAGCACACAGAGTCATGGCTAGTTTACGCTACGCACACAATCGTTAATTGGTGGTTTAAATATGCGCAAGGGATATGCAATGTATTATCATGTAGAGATGTCTGAAATTAGCCGTGTCAACTTGCTAATGGGGTTACACAATGAAAAATTACAAGAAGTATGTGGCAATTTCATGGAACATCGCAAAAAAGGAGAGGCAGCGGTGAGCCTATACAGTGTGCTATGGTAGGTCACTCCTCCATTGCAATCATCATGACATGTGATTTCTATGTCAGTTCTATTGGCCAAGTTTCTTAGGGACAGTTTTTACGAGTTATCCTAAGAAAATAAGCACCTGTGAATATAAGCTCTAGGTAATAAGCCAACCAGTTCTTTTCATTGCCTTCCTTTTCAGCTTATCTTTGGTATGATCAGTGAAAAGTCTAGATTGCATTATATTTTGTCATTTTGCTGCCCATATGAAAATTAATTTGACTTGCAAACATCACAAATTGAACCCAGTGCAGTAATTAATATGATAGGAAAATATACCATCACTATTTGTTCAAAATGCAAATGCATAGATACCATCTAGTTGGCACAATCTACTTTGGTCAATGTCTTCCATAGAGATCCCATTGCCTAATCGAAATGAAGAACACATGAGCCACATTTAAATGAAGAACAATTATTTATTGAAATTTGATGGTCCAAGTGGCTGGTTATTATCATATAGCAGCACCACCTGAAAGCATCATATAGCAGCAGTAGCTCATATCAACTCATCATATAGCAGCAGCAGCAGTGTGCAATTCATCATATACCAGCAGCAGCTCATAGCAATTCATTATATAGCAGCAGCAGGAGCAGCTCATAGCAATTCATCATATAGCAGCAGTAGGAGCAGCTCATAGCAATTCATCATATAGCAGCAGCAGGAGTAGCTCATAGCAATTCATCATATAGCAGCAGCAGGAGCAGCTTATAGCAACTCATCATATAGCAGCAGATGCAGCTCATAGCAATTCATCATATAGCAGCAGCAGCTCATAGCAATTCACCATATAGCAGCAGCAGGAGCAGCTCATAGCAATGCATCATATAGCAGCAGCTCATAGCAATTCATCATATAGTGGATCAAAATGAAAATTTGGCAAAAAATCAGAGGAGATCCTCACCTTGTTGGATGAGCTCATCCTTCAACAGCACCTCAAGGCCACGGCCTGGGAGGAGGCGAGGGCGAATAAGGTGTCTTCTGCCGCAGTATGGCATGAGTCATAGTTGTGCGGTGCCCGTCGGAGTAGTGCGTTGGACGGACCACAGTGGAGCAGCTGCTGGAGACCATGAGAATGAGGAGCGGCGCCAGAGGGAGGAGCAGCCCGGGAGATTTGGTCCTACCCACCGGCCATGTAGCCTAGCTGGACAGAGCATCATCGAGGACCAGGCCAGATGGGACCAGCAGCGACAGCTCACTGGAGGAACCCTAGCACTGTAGGCAAGGGATCGAGGTAGAGGGAAAAGGGAGAGGAGATGCAAGCGGGCAGGGCAATGAACGCTTGGGTGTTTTTTTTACTTGAGGGTCAGGTGTGACGCGGGCGTGAGCAGTTGCATTTTGAGTGTAATATAGGCAGACAACAGATTCATTTCACTATTCCCCTTCCCTTCAAATTTTAGTGAGCTTCTACTCGAAACACCCCCCTCCAAAGCGAAATTAGTTAAGCCCAAGCCCATAACTCAAAAATGACTTCTTTACATCTTTTATGGCTTATTTTGACAATAAGCTCTGAAAAGGCAGAATAGAACTGGCCCTTAACCTGCAATTCAATTGTGCGTGCAATGATGAATCACTCTTGCCTGCTATAGTGTACATTTAGGCATCATCATACATGGCATAACCTCATACAAGTGCATTACATTGTAGAATCTGGAATATGCAATGTTTATGTTAGTTCATACGTTGCACATGATGTTTAAATGCCCCTTAAATCTAGTTAGTCAAGTGATGGTCTTTAAGCCTCCTTCTTTGCCTATTTTCTTGATACTCCCTCCTTCCATCTATATAGGGCCTAATGTGTTTTTCGAGACCGCCTTTGACTATTGATAAGACTAATAATACATGAGATGTATAATGTGAAAATTATATCATTAGAAGCTCCTTTCACGTACGAATTTGACGTTATGCTTTGTGTAACTTGCATGTCATATATTATTGCTATAACACTTGGTCAAAGTTAGCCTCGAAAAACGATTAGGCCCTATATAGATGGAAGGAGGGAGTATGTAAGATTTGCTCACACATCTGTTTAATTGCTTGTTTGCATCAGCCAGCCATACCAGGACTGTTTGCTTTGATTACTTGCTGTTGTTGACCTAACACTCTAACAAAGCTTGTCAATGATTTAAACACTAAGGGCTGTTGTAGTGGGGGCTTGTCTAACTCATAGGTGACATAAAGGTTTGGCTGTACACTAAAGTAGGCTCTCCAAGAGTACCTGGAGATCCATTTCGAAGGTATGCCTAGTTTTTACATAGTGCACACATAGTAAATGCTCATTTCATTGTGTGCAAGTGCAAGAGATGTGGCATGTTTCATTATGTGGTGTTGTTTTGTTATAATCTCATCCTTTTGTGTTGTTCACAGACTGGAAAGTATGCATATTTATCTTCCAAGGAGACGAGTAACTAGTTTGTGTCACCTTGCAAAGGGGGTGCAATGAAGATAAGATTGAGGATTTACAAGTACAAGATGTTAGGAAGGAGCCTTGCAAGAGAAGTACGAGCAGTGATGAGCCTGTTCAACCAGTTAAGGTAAGTCATTGTATCCAACTCAATAGTTTAATTCCTTCTTTGTTTCAGGCATAGATAATTTGCTCGTTTCAGTTACTTTATTTGTCCTCAATTAATGAAATGCCCAAACAATGATGCCTGGTGTTGGGTACTTGTATAACTATTAGTTCACATAATTAAAGGCCTTACCATTTAATTACTCTGGCGAAGTGTGCCTGAAGCTTTGAAGTCTATTAACAACCTATTATTGCATGAGGCTCACAATCTAGTCTATACTGGCTAATGATTGCATAGTTTTTCTTGCTGTAGTAGGTTTGTATGAATCCCTCTGCTGTTCATTATGCTCCCTAAGACTTTAATTGAGCTACAAAATGGCCAACTGCTTGCTTACTTATACGCAACATGTTGTCTAAATTTGTAACTAGTCTGTGTTTTGGATTTGGCCCCAACATCATGCTCCTCTAGTGAGCTAAGAGAGATTTCTGTATGCAGGCTGCACGGACTACCATTTTTATAATTTTTAAAAATATCACCTGCTTATGCTTCATGACGTGTAACATTATTGTTAGTCATGTTTTGCCATGTACAAAATAGTCTGTCTTGCTCGCTTCACTGTTGTAACTATATTTTTGCCCTAGTCATGTGTACTTACAGAAACATTTCAGGATGAAGTGACATCAACACAAAGATCTGCGAGCAGTGCGGCATGGCCGTTACCGAATGATTATGGATTGGAATTGGAATGTGCTGATGTTCTCGAGCATCAACTAGAGGTGGCAAGACAATGTATACATGATTCTTAACGTACAATCAACAAGTTGAGACTGGACATGCAGGTATTAGATGCAGGAGTAAAAAAATGAAACAAGACATTGAGGTAACCACGAAGGAATTGGAGATTTTGCAGACTGAAATTTGTGCTATCTGAATCCGGCCAATCCTATTTTCTGACAAGATTATAGGTCAAATGGTAAGTTATTTTGATGTGTGTGTCGGTGTCAAAACCGGCAGATCTCGGGTAGGGGGTCCCAAGCTGCGTGTCTTAGGATCGATGGTAACATGGACACGGGATTTTACCCAGCTTCGGGCTCTCTCGAAGAGATAATACCCTAAATGCTGCTTTTGATTGTATTCGATGCGTATGATTACATAGTTGATCTACCTCGAGATCATATGTTGTGGTCTAAACCCTAGAGGTATGATGAGTAATGTCATGATGCTCTATCGACTAGCCTGGCCTCGGCTTATATAATGTACCAGAGGCCTAGGATAACAAGAGTCCTAGTCGAATACGCCGGTGGAGAGGAGTCCTTGTCTTGATCACCATGTCTTGTGGAATCTTCCTTGTGTATAAATCGGCTGTCTGAACTGGCCCATGAGAAAACGGCCATGGGGGTCCTCAGCCCAATCCAACTGATCGGGAGACGACGTGGTGAGTACCCCCTAGTCCAGGACACCGTCAGTAGCCCCCTGAACTGGTCTTCAAGTTGGGGACGATCCTCGATTTTTTCAAACTATTCTTCATCTTCGGACGTCGGTCTTGAAAACTGGTTCAACAAATCATCTCATCTTTGATCTTGAGGATCGCCAAAGTGAATCCGAAGAGTTTACACATCGGGTATCCGAGGAGCCCCTTTAAGTTCTCGGCCTTTATCAATCCCTTGTTATTATTTTTTACACAACACCTCTGGTTTGAAGTTGTTCCTGTGCGGCGGTGTCCTCTTGCATCCAAGCTCCAACGCCGGACTACATTCGAGATATCTTTTGCAGCCGAGCACAAACGCCGGATTATATCCGAGCTCCAACGCCGGACTATAACCGCGCTGCAACGCCGGACTATATCCGAGGTGTCATAGATCACCTTGGCTTGAAAAAATTTGAAGGAGGTTATCCGAGTTTAATGCTGAAAAGTTCTCTATGGAATGAGCCATTCGAATCCGAGCTTTATGCCAGACTACTTCCAAGCTCCAACGATGGTCAGCGTCTGAGGTGTCGTAAACTACCTCGGCCTTTTAAAAGATTGAACGAATTCAGCCGAGCTCAATGCCGGAAATGCCGTCTATGGAGCCAGCCACTGAAGCCCGAGCTTTATGCCGGACTGCTTCCGAGGTGGTGCACCACCCCGACCGCGGGCTGATTTTTTTGTGAATATTTTTTATTGGTGCAATTTATTCTCTGTCGAGATATATAGCCAGTATATGTATATCCAGTAGCCCTCAAGGTGTGTGTCGGTCTAAAACCCGAGATGCACCTGAAGGAAAACATAAAACTGCTGATCCTAGTAGCCCCTGAGACTCGGGTCGATTTTCAAAACCGGCCTCAGGATCAACTCCTAGCTCGGCAGCATACGTAGGAATAGAAACACAGTGTAATATATTAGAAATAATGATCGGCGGACAGGCCCCTGAGAGAGGGTTGTGAGAAGTCGCCGTGATATATTAGCTTGATGCCGGATAAGTCCCAGATGGTACTTACTGTTGTCCGAAGACGCGCTTGCCCATAGTTCGGTCATGCCGAACACTGAGCACTTTGAATTCTCTGCATTGAATAAGCAATGCTGCAGCCCCCGAGACACTGGTCGGGTGGCAACACCAGATCAGGGGATCGATGTGCCCCTTTAATATTTATAAATAATGAGCGCAAAGCCGAGTAGCCCCCGAGCCTTAATGTGGGCACAGGTGGCCGAATTAAGGATCGATATTCGTTTGGCAGAAAATTTTGTTGTGTTTAACAAAAACTTCTCGGAAAGAGAATAAAGATCTCTTAAAGGAGCTTAGAGCTGGTTGAAATCCGAGCTCGCCAAGGTAGGCCCCAAGGGGTTTAAAAGATGGATTGCAGTAAATGGATTTTACTCGCAATTTTTATGTGTAATGATTCTATGTATCCAAGTACTTTATATCATGAATGCTCGGATCCGCATTGTACAACACCTTGTTGACCGACCATCGGCTTCAACCTCCTCGGCCAGTGGGTGGGGAGTATTTGTCCTACTTTGTAAAGCCTTTACAAGGGCAAAGGTTTACGACAAACAAGGCAATCCGGCCATATGGTTTTATAAACAAAGGTATGCGGAGAGAATGTTATATTTCTATTTGATGTAATAAACATCTCCCAAAGAAAATAATCCCGCTATCGGTTGCTTTCTTTGGGTTTTCATGCCGACCATGATCATGAAACCTCAACTCCGATCGATGCAGGAGAAAAATATTGAGGATTTAGTTCGGGGTAAGTTCCCGATCTCTGTGGCTTTTAATGGACCAAAATTTTCACTTCCGTCATTGCCGACCAATTATATTCTTTAAGATGGCTAGCTTTCGGCTTCTCCCAGTCTGAGGTACTAACACGGATGACCCGGAAGTAACAATCACAGAGGTGCTCCCTTTACCTTCTAGCTGAACAATCGGGAACGTAGGGGTAATCACAGGACCCAGGCAACCCAGCTTGGCCGAAATCTTAAGTCAAATTGATGCATATTTATGGCTTTATAACGATGATTACGGAAGGCAGTCCTTGTATATTAAATACAAATGCCGATGATATGTTTATTTTGACTCTGTTGTGACCATTTATCAGTTGAAAGTGGCCCATCGTCGGCTTCAACCCCCTTTTAGATGCTACGCAGGTTGTTTCCGCAATAACAAACTACGCTTAGCCGACGTCTCGGTGCCTGAAGACGGTTGTGTTAGTGGAAACGAGGCAACCAGATATGCGGGCTTTATAACTTTCACTTAGTCATAGGAGCTTAAAGTTGGGAGGCCAGCTACTAGCCCCTGGTTAGTGTTCGACGACAGCCAAGGTCAAGCCGTAAACACTTCGGCCAATGTTATGAATGGCCCGTCATTAACACAGTCATCGGATCGCTGACCAGTTTACGCTTATTGTGACAGTCAGTTTTCGGCTTTCTCCACTGAGGTGCTTAACCATGCGAGTTGGAAGCACAATCGCAGTGGTTCTCCCTTTGCACACCTAGCCGAAGAAAGCGGAACGTAGGAGGCAAGCACAGGAGCCGGGCAACCCAACTATTGACCAAAGACACAATTTGGAACCGATGCATATATAGCAATATCCGAGAATGTTTTTGCGGAATCTCTAAAGGTGTCCGGTGTTGCACTATGAGACTTATGCTGGAAACACACCAATAGTTTAGAAGTGCCATAGGCTCGAAAAGCCAAAAACTTATGCAAAAGCTTGACGTCCGGACTAAACTGAGACTTTGGTGCCAATCCGGAAATTGGTCTTTTTTAAAAAATTGTGCTTCTGTCGTGCTTTAACATGACACATCCGATCTCAGGACTTCAAGTGGGTCAGCCTATGGCTTCAAGCTCCTTATCCCGAAGGCGGAGTGCTTCTCCGAGGCCAGTTTAGCAAACTAAACTTGAGCAGATTTAGAGAGAAGCTAGGCTATCCGGCTATTGACCATACACTCGAGTCGAAAAAGGAGCGGTAGAAAAAGACTTTGCAACGACCAAGAAGAAAACACATTATTATAGAACGACTCGTGTAAATTTGAAGAGCCCCCAGTTAACATGGGTAAGGGGAGTTTCTTTTAACGGGCAATGTATGTGAGCATGGTCGAACCGAACACAAGTTAAAAATCTGAAACTTTGAGCATGAAAGCGACTTAGCTGGTTCATGTGTTCGGCATTGATGACGCGGTCCGAGCTTGATGCGGGACAAGGTTCCATCCCCCAAGCCGGTCCCAAGGTGGCAGAGCGAAGAGCTCGGCACTCCGAAGTGGTGACATAGCACGGCCAATGCAGGCCGGCAGAGTGACGCCAAAGTCCCCGGCGTGGGTTAATGAAGTGTTGACGACGCCCCCCGTCCAGTCGAGGTGACGTGGTATGTCAGTCAGTACGCCGACGTGACAACACTGCCCGACCCGAATCATTTACCTGTGCACAAAAAATAGTGCAAACTGGAGATAATAGTAATAATAATAAATTAAAAAATTGTTGCATAATAAATAATTTATGCAAAGTGAGCAATAAAAGAAATATGGCCTGTGCGTCGAACGCTCGATGAGGTAGAGCTCTCTCGGCGATGCCGAAGTCCCCGAGGCAACCGAACACGTCGATATGGCAACAGGACCAACAAGGTGATCACGTGAGACGATTTACGCCGATTGGGACGGCGGCATCGGCTTGCCGAAGAGACCACGTGACGCAGTCGAAGTCCATTTCCTACACATGTAAAATAGTGCAGGCCAACAATAATAATATAAATATATAAAAATCCTTGCGTAATTAATTTATGCAAGATAATTTATTTCAAAATATGTGGCCTGGCGCCGAAGTCAATGTCGATGCAGGGCTTTGGCGTGATGCGGTAAAGGCGTGGCAAAGCCTGAATTCATAGGTCAGTCCGAGTTCCGGATGCGGCATTCGCCGAACTATGTAAAGAAACTGACCGAACCACCATGCGACCGTCGTTAATGCGGCCGCCATTTGATACACCTGTGTACAGATGATGGAACAAACCAGAGTAATAATTCCTTGGGAAATATAAACCCAAACAAGCAAAAATTGCTAGGATTAATAGCACCTGGTTTATTTGTTGCAGCAGTCCGAAGAAAAGTGACTCCCAAAATTGGGACTCGATCCGCACACCCATTGCCTAATGGGCGGTGAAGCAAAGGCATGGCGATGCTGGTAAAGGTTGGCTCGCCGAGGCAAAGCCCCGGTCCAGCTAACGTGACGAAGCTAGTCGGCTGACGACGCCGAAATCTCCGGAGTAGGTTGATGAAGGGATGGTGAAGCCCCCGGTCCAGACGAGGTGACGGAGCAGGTCGGTAAGGAGACGTGCAGCTGCCAGGTCAGCCGAGGTGTTGAAGTAGTTCGGCATGCTGGACATCGGCTCGAAGAAGTAACGGTGTGGCCATGCCGATGCAGGTCATAACTCATGACGTGGTCAATGCCGGCTCGATGAAGTGACCGTGCGGCGATGCCGATGTGCCCGCTCCGTGTAATCCGTGGGGCGGTGAGGTTGGTGATGATTTATCCTTCGCGAAGCCGAACTCTTGTTCGGCTTGCCGTGGAGATGATCGGAAGAAGTTGAGCTCGGCTCAACAAAGCGACGACGTGTCTAGCGCAGGTCGGCAGCCGTGGAGCAATGTTGTCGGGCTGGTTTGACACCGACGCGATGATGAAGATTATATTGGAAAAGACTTTAAAATTAGTGAGATGTGTTTGGGAATAAAACACAATACCCAATACAAACCTTCCTTCAAAAAGGATGTCCGAAATCCCGTTCATAAAAATGATGAATTCGGGTCGGATTCATTCTCGCACAGAAAACAGATCTGAAAAGTGATGCACTAATCGGAAGGTTCCCGGAGTTTGGACGGTCGGATCGAGCTGAAATTTCGAGGGGTGGTAGATATAGGATTTCCGCAGCCGATCAACGGTTGGATCTTCCAAAGGACGGCCAAGCTAGGTGCTGGACACCACACTCCAAACTCGTCCAGATTCCCGTCCAGATTCGACGGGGCTCTGGTATATCGGAGACCAGCGGAGATTGCTCCATCAGAACGCGACGAAATTTACAATGTTGTTGTAGACTCAATTCCGCACAATTCCATCGAAGGAATCATCAAAGCGATGCTTGAGGAGGTGGTGGTAGCGGATACAAGTTCGTTGTTTGAAAAAACATCACGGTCGCCCGAGGGCAATGTTGACGTTGAGCCCCCGAGCTCCATGGATGATTCCTTCATGATCTTGATAGAGATCGGAGTTGATATTGATGAAGGCCCTCGTACGAACATGATGATTGGAGGTAGGGCACAGTCCTTGGTCAAGCCAAGGTGACCAGTTGAGGCGGGCACGAAGACGTCGACGTCGCAGTTGATCTGCAAGTGAGGCCATTGATCCTTTTGCTGACCACACAGCGGAACTATCAATGAAAGCACCATTGTCGGTGTCAAAACTGGCAGATCTTGGGTAGGGGGTCCCAAGCTACGTGTCTTAGGATCGATGGTAACATGGACACGGGATTTTACCCAGCTTCGGGCTCTCTTGAAGAGATAATACCCTACATGCTGCTTTTGATTGTATTCGATGTGTATGATTACAGAGTTGATCTACCTTGAGATCATATGTTGTGGTCTAAACCCTAGAGGTATGATGAGTAATGTCATGATGCTCTATCGACTAGCCTGGCCTCGGCTTATATAATGTACCAGAGGCTTAGGATAACAAGAGTCCTAGTCGAATACGACGTGGTGAGTACCCCCTAGTCCAGGACACCGTCACTGTGTCCATGATGTATGAGCTTTATTTGTCTAGTGTATATAATTTGCTGTTTGTGTATGCTTTATTATCACTGGTGCCGAACTATAATGCCCAGTGGGTATATTCGGCTGTAATTTCTTTATTGTATAGTGTAGGATTATTCTACGTTTCTATGCCTTAGTCTTTTTATTGTATAGTGTATGTTTTTTAGAGGCGATAGTATAGAGTAGGATAATTCTTGAATATGCTATATCGTTGAAACGGGGGCCAACACGCCCAAACATTTACTGGACGCCATACAAACGAACAAACATGTATAGTCAAAGCGAGCCTTAACTGGGCTGGTCAAAATAATATTAAGTGGATCCCAAATGATGTGGCCCACCGTAACAATTGCTCTTAGCAGGCTATTAACAGGCCAAAAGCTCGATAGGGCCGTATAAATGGAAATGGACCGATGGCCTCTAGCAGGCCAAAATAAATGCCAATTTTGTCTTAGCCCTTTTACTTTACGGGCGAGTAAGAGCCCGAAAGTGTTATGGGCCAGAGGAGGCCCAATTTGCAAACTAGGCTTTTAACAGGCTGAAAGTCGCGTTGGGCTGAAATGATGCCCCGCGGAACATGGGCCCCTAAAGGACCTAATGTCAAAGGCCCAACTGTTGTGGGGCCGTTAACAGGCCGAGAGCAAAATGGGTTAAGAGTTGGCCCATTTACCGAATGGGCCGAGGACAGGCCTAAAGTCACAGCAGGCTAGAATTGGCCCAACTGCAGAATGGGCCGAGAAAAGGCCGAAAGACATTCCGGGCCGTTAACAGGCTGGAACTGACGATGGGCTGCTAATAGGCCGAAAGAAGCTCGGGCCGCAATTGGGCCTAAAGACGTAGCGGGCCGTTAACGGGCTTAAACTGACGATGGGCTGGAAATTGTCAAATCTAGAATGGGTCGTTGATGGGTCGATTCTGTGTAACTTGTATGGGTCGTACTTCTAAATAGGCCTGACTCAAGTAGGCCGCTAATGGGTCGGCCCGCTTATTTTGACAGGCCCAGCCTTTTAACCTGAATGGGCCACTGTTGGGCCGCGACACGTGTCGACGTATCATAGGCGCGTTCCGTCCATTCGCTGGATGACAACTATCCGAATGCCGGACCGACACGTGGATCTGTCGGCCAATGAGAATTTTACATGTGGAAAATCCCCATTGGTCCGTGCTGTTAACGGGTTATCGGATCCAAACCGAAACCCGATAGCTTAACGGTGACGCGTTATGGTGGATGCCACGCGTTGGTCACCCTTGACGAAAGCACTTCTATGACGCTTGATTTATCGTCATGGAAGTGGACACTTCCGTGATGATAATTTTGGTAATGTCATGGAACACTTCTACGACGGCACAGGTATGACTATCTTGATTCTGTCATAAAATCGTCATGGATGTACATGCATGACAGAAAACGTGACCTGCTGTGACAAACACGTATCATCACGGAAGTGTATTTTTTGTAGTGGGAGGGGCCGGGTCATACAATTGGCGATTTAAAGATGAAGATGGCGGATCATGAAGGAAGCCTATTGAAGGCCCAAGACCCAGAGGCGACTTGAGGCCCAAGAGGATGAACCGCCATATGTGTGACTTGTATTGTAAGGCAAGCTTAGTTAGTCACCGAGTCGGACACATTGAGTATGAGCCGGCCAGGACTCAATAAGCCACCGGGCATCAACCTTTTATATAAAGGGGTGACCCGGCGGCGGGTTAAGGCAAGAAAATAAGAGATCAAGAACTAGGTCAAGCGTATTCGCTCCCTGATAATCGAAACCCAAGGAATACAACCCCAAACTGGAGTAAGCCTTCACCTCATTGCGAGGGGCCGAACCAGTATAAACTCTCTGTGTCCTTCGTCCCGATTAACCCCTTCAAGTTAACCTAGATGCGATGGCTCCACACCTAAGTCCTTTCGCTAGGTCATCTACCATGTTAAGTCCACGACACTGATGAAAATGCCAAGCTATTTAAAGAAAAAGTTAAAAGATGGCATGATAAAAGAATCCAAAAGCGTGACTTCAAAGTTGGAGAATATGTTCTTTTGTACAACTCTTGTTTTAGATTGTTTGCAGAAAACTCCTCTCCAAATGGAAAGGACCCTATGTTATCGAGGAGGTTTATCGGTCTGGAGCTATCAAAATAAATAGTGCCGAAGGCACTAACCCGAAGGTTGTTAATGGGCAACGAATAAAACATTATATCTCAGGTACGCCCATTAATGTTGAAAGCAATATTATCCAAACTATGACACCAGAAGAACACATAAAGGAAACCTTCCGGAACACTCCAGAATTGTTAAAAAGAGGAGGTACGTGATACGATAAGTAAACGGACTCCAAAAAATCCGCAAAATATTTTTTGTCAGTTTTGGAATATTTAAAAAATTAGGAAAATAAGAAACTACCAGGAAGGTGACCCTGGTGGGCACAAGACACCAGGGCCAGGTGCGCCCAAGTGGGTAGGGTACCTTCCGGACTCCGTTTTTCTTCCGTTTGCTTGTTTCCCAAGATAAAAAATCTTTATATACTCCCCGAACCTATTGACTACCGTATTGCGGAGAAATCTTCTGTTTTCTTTTCTTGTTGTTTTCTGTCAGATCTGTCAGGCCCAGTACCCTGGATTATCCCTTCTCCAACCATGCAGATGGTGATGCTTGGTTGCCACAGCGGGAGCTAAGGAGAGAAGGAGTTGAGGAGGTTGCCATGGAGGAAGATGAAGAAAACTCTCCTGGAGTTCACTCTCCGGCCTCTGAGAGGGGCACATTGGCTGGTATCTCCACTCATCCTAATCCTCACCGGGCCATAAGATCATCAAACAGTCAATAGAACCTTGAAGTTCAAGAAGAACTCGCACCAAGGAGGCCTTTACACATGTTACATCGTAACAATATTCACAATTCGATTCACAATTATGGGTTCAAAAATACTCCTCGTGTGCACATACCGTCCAATTGGGACATATATCGTCCAAGAGAAAGTGATGCAGGAGCAAGTTTTTGGGGGCGGAAAATAAGCATATTATGGCTGAAGTGGAGAAAACACTTAGTTGCTTCATAAAGCCCTTCATGAGATTCAAGGCATGAAAGAGGCACTCATGGGTATAATGGAAGTTATTTCACCACCACCTCCTTATTGATCACCAAAAGAGAATTGAGTATCGGGTATGGGCACTCCTCGTGGCTTTCGCCAAGCTTGGGGGTGCCCCGGTATCGTATAACCTCCAGTATCGTTTGCATTTATTTTTCTTAGTTCGATCCATAGTTATCTTTTGCTTTAGATGAATAAAAGTTTAGTTTGATCCTTTCTTTTTGAGAGTTTTCTTAGTGATCTATCCTTGTAATCGTGTGCAAGATATATAATAAAGTTTATTTTGAGTTTTCCTTTCTTTACTTTCTTGCTGCAATAAAAAGAAAGGAAATAAATGAAAAAAATCATATGCTAATCTTATGGTCGGTAATGACATCACATAAGGAAGAGTATAAGTAGAAAATGTTATTGTAGATTAACAAACATAGCATTGGTCAATGATGCAATTCATGAAAGAATTAATAAGGGAAGAGAAGATTCGCATGCAAATACACTATCTTGGACACCTTTTGTGATTGTGAGCCCCCATCAAAATATTATATGCCAAAATTGTTGACGTTGGACAAGGAAGACAATGTAATGATTTATGTTTTTCATATTCACATAGAAGTTATATTGTCATAGATCCTTCAACATGTGGTGCTTCCCCCCATCTTTGATAGCCAAAATTTCGCACCAAGTAGAGATACTACTTGTGCATCCAAAAGCCCTTAAACCCAAATCTTATTTTCAAGAGTCCACCATAACTACCTAAGGATTGAGTAAGATCCTTCAAGTAAGTTGACACCGGTGCAATAAGGCAATAAAAATTGCTTCTAAAAGTGTGAGATCATTTAGTGTAAGAGAAAATTGAGCATTGTACGAACTTGTGATGGTAAAGAATAAAAGCAACAGATTGCATAATAAAGGTTGCCATAACAAGGGGCAATGTAACGTGACGTTCTCTTGCACTAAGGGATTGAGCGTACAAACAAAAGGCGCATGGCAACCACTGCTTCCCTCTGCGAAGGGCCTATCTTTTACTTTTATGTATTTACTTTCATGCAAGAGTCAAAGTTTTTCTCTCTATTCCTTTTTATTTTTTCTTTTGGCAAGCATCTTGGTGTGAGGAAAGGTCTAGGCACATATATCCAGTTGGATGTGGGTAGCATGAGTTGTTATTGTTGACATCACCCTCGCAGTGAGTATGTTGGGAGGCGGAACTATAAGCCCCTATCTTTCTATGTGTCCCGTTGAAACGTTTTGCTCATGTGTATGCGGTGAGTGTTAGCAATCATAGAAGACTATATGATGGTTGAGTATGTGGACTTGCCTAAAGGCTCCGATACGTGACCCTTCCTGAAAAGATGATGAATTGTAGTTGTAAAGTTGAAAGTGAACATAGTTTGTTGGTTTCCAATAGAGTTTATGCTTTATACTTCGATGGTGTAATGAATTGTTACTTATTCATGAGAAGTCTATGATAAAAGTCTTATGTTTAAGTTTATCGTTGTTATAATAATTCACATGATGCTTCTATGTCCGTATTTTGTTTTCATCGACACCTCTCTCTCTAAGCATGTGGACATGTTTTTCGATTTCGTTTTCGCTTGAGGACAAGCGAGGTCTAAGCTTGGGGGACTTGATACGTCCATTTTGCATCATGTTAACCTACTGTTATTTCTAATGTTTTTATGCATAATAATGCTTTTTGGAGTAATTCTAATGTGTTTCTCTCATAATATGCAAGGCACACACCAAGAGGGAGAATTCCGGCATCTGGAAATCTGGACGTGGGAAAGCTACATCAGGCCACCTATTCTGCACAACTCCAAATAAGCTAAAACTTCACGGGGAATTTTTATGGAATATATAAGAAATATTGGAGCCAATAAGTACCAGAGGGGGGCCACCAGGTGGGCACAACCCACCTGGGTGCGCTAGGGAGCCCAGGCGCGCCCTGGTGGGTTGTGCTCCCCTCGGCCCACCTCCGATGCCTATCTTCTGGTATATAAGTCATTTAGACCTAGAAAAAAAATAAGGAGAGGACTTTCAGGACGGAGCACCGCCGTCTCGAGGAGGAACTTGGGCAGGAGCACTTTTGCCCTCAGGCGAAGCGATTCTGCCGGGGGAACTTCCGTCCCGGAGGGGGAAATCATCATCATCGTCATCACCAACAACTCTCCCATCTTGGGGAGGGCAATCTCCATCAACATCTTTAACAGCACCATCTCCTCTCAAGCCCTAGTTCATCTCTTGTGTTCAATCATTGTACCGGAACTATATATTGGTACCTGTGGGTGACTAGCAGTGTTGATTACGTCTTGTAGTTGATTACTATATGGTTTATTTGGCGGAAGATTATATGTTCAGATCCATTATGCTATTTAATACCCCTCTGATCTTGAGCATGTTTATCACTTGTGAGTAGTTACTTTTGTCCTTGAGGTCACGGGAGAAATGATGTTGCAAGTAATCATGTGAACTTGATATGTGTTCAATATTTTGATACTATGTATGTTGTGATTCCCTTAGTGGTGTCATGTGAACGTCGACTACATGACACTTCACCATATTTGGGCCTAAGGGAATGCATTGTGGAGTAGTTATTAGATGATGGGTTGCGAGAGTGACAGAAGCTTAAACCCTAGTTTATGGGCTATTCCGAAAGGGACCGATTGGATCCAAAAGTTTAATGTTATGGTTAGAATTTATCCTTAATACTTTTCTCATAGTTTCGGATGCTTGCGAGGGGTTTAATCATAAGTAGGAGGTTTTTTCAAGTAAGAACAGCACCTAAGCACCGGTCCACCCACATATTAAATTATCAAAGTAGTGAACATGAATCAAACCAACATGATGAAAGTGACTAGATGAAATTCCCGTGCACCCTCAAAAATGCTTTGCTTATTATAAGAGACCGTTTTGGCCTGTCCTTTGCCTCAAAAGGATTGGGCTACCTTGCTGCACTTTTGTTACCATTACCGTTACTTGCTCGTTACAAATTATCTTGCTATCAAACTACTCTGCTACTTACAATTTCAACACTTGCAGACATTACCTTGCTGAAACCACTTGTCATTTCCTTCTGCTCCTCATTGGGTTCGACACTCTTACTTATCAAAAAGGCTACAATTGATCCCATATACTTGTGGGTCATCATTGTGCTAGTTGTGTTTTCAGGGAACGAACTGTTGAACAAGCTAAGGAATTATTGAATAACATATTGAAAAATTATGATCATTAGACTCTTCCGGAACCACCGCCTAAACCCACTCCGAAGAAGAGGGGTATCTTATATCTCAGTCCTAAAGATATGCAAGAGGCAAAGAAAAGTATGGAAGAAAAAGGTATTAAAGCAGAGGATGTTAAAAATTTACCTCATATTGAAGAAATACATGGACTTGATACACCACCACCAAAGGTAGTTGAGGAAACCTCTTTGATGAAATTTTATGATAGTGACAACCCTTATAATATGCATCCTAGTCAATGCCTTTATGTGTTTGATAACTACATTAGAAAACAAGATCACTTCAATGAAAATGGTATGAAACAATTGAAATACAACTCTGATATGATTGCTCGCTTGAGTGACTTGTTATTTAGAATCTCTAATGATGTTAGAGGTGTAGGAAAACATGCCTCTATGGTTCATACTCAGTTAGAACAAGTTGCTAAATCTCAAAGAGAATTGCTTGATGAAATGAACAATAATATAAATGATCATGATGTTAGAGTAATCACTGGAGGAGGTAGAATGACTCAGGAACCACTTTACCCTGAGGGACACCCCAAAAGAATTGAACAAGACTCTCAAATAATTAACATTGATGCACCTAGTACTTCTAGAAATAAAAAGAAAAAGAAAAATGATAGGACTTTGCATACCTCTAGTAAACCTGAAATAGAAAAATCTCCTGAAGATAATAATGATCTCTCTATCTCTGATGCTGAAACTCAATCTGGTAATGAACATTCACCTAGTGATAATGATGATGTTCATGAAGACACTCAACCAAACAATTATGAAGAACCAAATAATGATGTCGCGAGATAGAACGTCCTCTTGATCTTGATAACCACAACCTAAAAATAAAAGATATGATAAAAAATACTTTGTGGCTAGAAAACATGGTAAAGATAGAGAACCATGGGTTCAGAAAACCATGCCCTTTCCACCTAAACCAACTAATAAAAAATATGATGAAGAATTTGAACGCTTTGCTGAAAAGCTTAGGCTAGTATTTTTGCGAACTCGCTTGACTGATATTTTAAAGATGGCCCCTTATGCAAAATACATGAAAGACATCATCACTAATAAGAGAAAAATACCAGAAGCTTAAATCTCCACCATGCTTGCTAATTATTCTTTTAAAGATGGAGTACCTAAAAAACTTGGAGATCCGAGAATACCAACTATACCTTACTCCATCAAAAGAAATTATGTTAAAACTGCTTTGTGTGATGTAGGAGCTGGTGTTAGTGTTATGCCTTTCTATTTATATAAAAGACATGATTCGAATAAACTCATGCCTACTGAAATATCTTTGCAAATGGCTGATAAATCAACTGCCATACCTATCGGTATTTGTGAGGATACCCATGATATTATTCCATTGCCTGCACCTGCTTTGTTTGGTTCTATTGCAGGGCCGGATACAGGATCATGCAAGATGGCATCATTGCCTACCAAAACGCCCAGGCAACTGCACAGGAGGAGCCTCAGGAGTGGGACGCTCAGGTGCCGCCACCGCAGCATTTTGACATGGGACCAGATGGTTACTAGGATGGTGATTACCAAGCTAGGCCAAAAGCCTAAGCTTGGGGGAGTACGTGTTCCCACCGATATTATATTCATGATCACACATTTCATTCTAGTTGTCGGTGTCCACACTTTTTCATTGTATTGTCCATGCTAGATTTATTTTTTCTCTCACTTTCTTCTTGTGTGTTTGAAAACCTTGAGAAAACCCAAAATTATTTCTTGCTTCTTTTTGATTTTTCTTTCTCGTTTAATTAGTTGAAGTATTAAAAGAAAACCCAAAAAGATTTCCCGATTCTTCTTCTTGCTTGTTGGGAGCTTTCCCGTGTAAATAGTTTTGTTGTTTTGTTTTTCTTTCTTTAATTTTGCTTTCCTCAAGAAAAACTGAAAACTCCAAAAATATTTCAGTGTGTTTCTCTGAAATTCTTTTCTTTTTATTGAGTCACACCAAGGAGAAGGCCACGATGAAAATGTTGAGTGGCTCTCATATGCATTATTGTTGATCTAACAATAGCCCAACTTGCTTTGTCTTCTCCTTTTGAATAAAATGTTTGCAAATTCTAGCTTAATTCACGGCACTCTTGCACTATTATTATTTTCATATCATTCGGTCGTGCAAGTGAAAGGCAATAATGACGATATTTGATGAACTGGCTATGGTAGAGAGAAACGGGTATGAACTCAACTTCTTCTGTTTTTTGTAAATATGTTTAACCTAGTATCCATGATTCAGCATGTTATGATCAAACATGTTTGCAATGACAATTAGAGATTATAGTTTCTCATGCCATGCTTAAGTAGCTAGGAGTGGATAATGATTTATCTTGAATGTTAACATTGCGTTAAAATGATTGTGATGTGGTATGATGATATGGTATCCTCCTCTGAATGTTTCAAGTGGCTTGACTTGGAACAGGTTCATGCATATAGTTGAATCAAAACCAACATAGCATCTACGATATTTATGTTCATGGTGTCCTTATCCTACTCATGCTAGTGTCCAATGTTCATTATTCATAATGCATGTTCATGACCGTTTTTGCTCTCAAGCTAGCCGCTTCTCAACCTATTTGCTAGCCTTCGCCTGTACTAAGCGGGAATACTGCTTGTGCATCAAAATCCTAAAACTCAAGTTATTCCAGATGAGTCCACCATATCTACCAATATGCGGTATTACCCTGCCGTTCTAAATAACTTGCATGTGCCACCTCTAAAAACTTCAAATAAACATCTGTTTTTGTGTGCCTGGGTTGTTCATAGAGCGACAGGGGGTAGTCAGTATCTTCCATGCTAAGCGGGTTATTCTCATGATGCGTGTTTATTCACTCGTCCTTGCACGAGAGGGGTGGTAATAGGGATTCCTAGTCCCAAATTAAAAAATTGCAAATAATTATAAAAACTCCCCCAAGATTGTTGTTGGTATGTACAGTACCCGTGGATTCGGCTAGCCGTGGAGTGTGTTTGTTGGTGGAGGGGGAGTAAACCTTTACTTTTAACGCTTGGGAACCGCCACTAATGTGTTTAGCATGGAAGACATTGATAACTCTTGGTCGTGACGTAAACAGGAAGGGTGCATTTCCCAAAATTTCATTTATATTTGTTTTAAAAACATTGAGCTCTGCACCTCTGCAAATCCCTACTTCCCTCTGTGAAGGGACTATCTATTTAATTTTATGTCTAGTCATCACCTTCTCAAATAAGCACCAAATCTGAGAGAACTATTGTCATCCTAATGCATTGTATATATTTAATGTTGGATGCATCATGACTAGATCTTTTCTACCATGAATTACAATGTTTAGTCACTACTTGAACTTTGGAGGTGCTCTGCATTTATGATTTGCGGTCTCAGAAAGGGCTAGCGAGATACCTCTATTGTCATATTTATATCATGATTGTTTTGATGAAGTGTTGGCATTTGAGATAACTTACTATTGCTCGCTAATTGATTATGCCATTGATATGAGTTAATATAACTTTGAAGAGTTATTGCTGATATTGTTAGTCATGATACTAGCTAAAAACCTGGGTGCTACTTAAGCTTATTTACGTAAACAAGAGCAAAAGAGTTCGTAAAAGTTTTCCTTCTTCATTTTCAGTTTATCAACTGAATTGCTTGAGGACAAGCAAAAATTTACGCTAGCGGGAGTTGATACATCTCCGTCGTATCTACTTTTCCTAACGCTATTGCTCTTGTTTTGGACTCTAATTTGCATGATTTGAATGAAACTAACCCGGACCAACGCTGTTTTCAGCAGAACTACCATGGTGTTGTTTTTGTGCAGAAATAAAATTTCTCGGATTGGAACTAAACTTTTTGGAGAATTATTTCAGAATATATAAAAATAATGGAGCCAAGAACCACCGAAGGGGGGCCCTGGTTGAGCACAACCCACCAGGGCGCGCCACCCCCTCCAGGCGCGCCCAGGTGGGTTGTGCCCACCTGGTGGCCCCGCAGTCCCTAATTACAACTCCTTAAATACCCATATTCGGATAAAAATGAGGGAGGGAGTTTTATCGCATTTCATGATACGGAGCTGCCGCAACCTCCTGTTCTTCATCAGGAGGACAGGTCTGGAGTCCGTTCGGGGCTCTGGAGAGGGGGATCTTCGATCTTCGTCATCACCAAACCTCCTTCATCGCCAATTCCATGATGCTCCCCACCGGGAGTGAGCAATTCCTTCGTAAGCTCGCTGGTCGGTGAGGAGTTGGATGAGATTCATCATGTAATCGAGTTAGTTTTGTCAGGGCTTGATCCCTAGTATCCATTATGTTCCGAGATTGATGTTGTTATGACTTTGCCATGCTTAATGCTTGTCACATTGGGCCCGGGTGCCATGATTTCAGATCTGAATCGTTTGTGTTCTCACCATTATATCTATGTTCTAGATCCGTTCTTGCAAGTCATGTTCACCTATTACGTGTTATGATCCGTAAACCCCAGTGTGACAGTAATTGGGATACTTTCCGGTGATGACCGTAGTTTGAGGAGCTCATGTATTCACTATGTGTTAATGCTTTGTTCTGGTTCTCTATTAAAAGGACGCCTTAATATCCCTTAGTTTCCTTATGGACCCCGTTGCCACGGGAGGGTAGGACAAAAGATGTCATGCAAGTTCTTTCCATAAGCACGTATGACTGTTTACGGAATACATGCCTACATTATATTTATAAACTGGAGCTAGTTTTGTATCGCCCTAGGTTATGACTGTTATATGATGAATATCATCCAACGAATCCACCGATCCAATGCCTACGAATTTTCCATGCATTGCTCTTGCTAAGTTAGTACTGCTGTTGTTGTTACTGCTACAACTGCTACAAAATCATTGCTATCACTGTTATCAATACTACTACTATTACAACTACTATCAATACTATCATACTACTATGCTAATGATAACTTTACTGCAGATATTTAATCTCCAGGTGTGGTTGAATTGAAAACTCAACTGCTAATACTTGCAAATATTCTTTGGCTCCCCTTGTGTCGAATCTATAAGTTTAGGTTGAATACTCTACCCTCGAAAACTATTGCGATCCCCTATACTTGTGGGTTATCACAAACTTGTCCTCCGGCTTCCACGGTAGCGGTTCACCATCATAAGAGGAAGCATGAGTTTCCTTAGTCCTGCAATTTGCAGCTAAACTCATACCTTTAAATCTTGCTTCATACTCAAAAACTTGGTTTTGAAGATCATAGATTTGGCTTTATAGAAAATTGATTTGCTCGTTGAAGGTGAAGACGATGTCCTTCATAGACCGGCCATCCACCTTGTGATCACGGGTGAATACCATGATCATGAGGTGATTGACACTAAGTCCACGCTCCACCATCCCTTGGCACTTGAAGGTCTCCTGCTCCACCGCCTCGAGCCTAACCTCCACGCTTCCCGTCTTCTTGGGCCCTTGAACATCTCGGATGTGGAGCACTCCCTCACGCATCTCAATGGCTTGAGGGTGCTTCAACACCTCCGGTAGGTAGGGGTTGATGACCTTCTTGAAGAACTTTTCCTTGCAGGAGCTTGGGGCAGCCATGTCGATCTAGATCTGTTAGAAAAACAGCACGAAACAAGAATAGAGGATTTCTCCATGATATGGTGGTCAAAACGCCCGGGGGTATATATAAAGATTTTTTATCTTGGGAAACAGGTACACGGAAGGAAAATGAAGTCGGGAAGGTGCCCGAGGGGCCCACTACCCACCAGGGCGCGCCAGGTGGGGAGGCACGCCCTGGTGCCTTGTGGGCACCTGGGTTGCCTTCCCCGTTGTTTATTTTTATTTTATTTTTTTAATATTCCAAAACTAACAGAAAATATTTTTGCGGAATTTTCGGAGTCCGTTTACTTACCATATCACATACCTCTTCCTTTTGAGCGTTCTAGAGTGTTCTGGAAGGTTTCTTTTATGTGTTCCTCCAGTGTCATGGTTTGAATAATATTAGTTTCAACATTAATAGGCGTACCTAAAATATAGTGCTTACCTCTTTGCCCATTAACCACCTTCGGATTAGTGCCTTCGGCATTATTGATCTTAATAGCTCTAGAATGGTAAACTTCTTTGATAATATATGGATCTTCCCATTTGGAGAGAAGTTTACCTGCAAAAAATATGAAACAAGAATTGTACAATAGAACAAATTCACCAACTTTGAATTCCCGCTTTTGGATTCTTTTTTCATGCCATCTTTTAACTTTTTCTTTGAATAGTTTTGCATTTTCATAAGCTTGGGTTCTCCATTCATCTAGTGAGCTAATATCAAATAATCTCTTTTCACTGGCAAGTTTGAAGCCATAATTGAGTTCCTTAATTACCCAATATGCTTTATATTCTAACTCAAGAGGCAAATGACAAGCTTTTCCATAAACCATTTTGTATGGAGACATACCCATAGGATTTTTATAAGCTGTTCTATAGGCCCATAGTGCATCATTTCTTAGACCAATTCTTTCGGGACCTATTGACAGTTTTTGTAATATTAATTTATTTCTCTATTGCTAAGTTCAACTTGACCACTAGATTGAGGATGATAAGGTGATACAATTCTATGGTTGACATCATATTTAGCAAGCATTTTACGGAAAGCACCGTGAATAAAGTGTGAACCACCATCAGTCATTAAATATCTAGGGACTCCAAACCTTGGGAAGATAATTTCTTTAAGCATTTTAATGGAGGTGTTATGATCACCACTGCTAGTTGGAATAGCTTCTACCCACTTAGTGACATAATCAACGGCAACCAAAATACGTGTATGCCCATTAGAGGAAGGAAAAGGTCCCATATAATCAAAGCCCCAAACATCAAATGGTTCGACAACAAGTGAATAATTCATAGGCATTTCCTGACGCTTACCAATAATACCAATTCTTTGACATTCATCACAAGACAAGAAAAACTTACACGCATCTTTGAAAAGAGTAGGCCAATAAAAACCAGATTATAATACCTTGTGCGCAGTTCTGTCTCCCGCATGATGCCCTCCATAAGCTTCAGAATGACATTTCCATAGGATTTGGTCCTGTTCATGCTCAGGTATACAATGTCTAATAACACCATCTACTCCTTCTTTATAAATATGTGGGTCATCCCAAAAGTAATGTCTTAAGTCATAGAAGAATTTTTTCTTTGGTTGATAAGTGAAACTAGGTGGTATAAATTAGCAACGATATAATTAGCATAGTCAGCATACCAAGGAGTTTTACGACAAGCATTTATGATAGCTAGTTGTTCATCAGGAAAGCTATCATCAATAGGTAGTGGGTCATCAAGAATATCTTCTAACCTAGACAAGTTATCAGCTACGGGGTTCTCAGCTCCTTTTAGTAATATGCAAGTTAAATCTTTGTAGCAACAGAACCCACCTAATGAGTCTAGGTTTAGCATCTTTCTTTTCCATAATATATTTAATAGCAGCATGATCAGTGTGAGCAATTACTTTGGAATCAACAATGTAATATCTGAATTTATCACAGGCAAACACAACTGCTAAAAATTCTTTTTCAGTAGTAGCATAATTCTTTGGGCACTGTCTAGAGTTTTACTAGCATAATGGATAACATTTATTTTTTTATCAATTATTTGTCCCAGAACAGCACCAACATCATAATCACTAGCATCACACATAATTTCAAAAGGCAAGTTCCAATCAGGTGGTTGAACAATAGGTGCAGAAGACAAGGCTTTCTTAAGTGTTTCAAAAGCTTCTACACAATCATCATTAAAAAATGGAACATCCTTTTGTAAAAGATTAGTAAGAGGCCTAGAAATTTTAGAGAAGTCTTTAATAAACCTCCTATAGAAATCAGCATGACCAAGGAAACTATGAATACATTTAATGTCTTTAGGACATGGCATTTTCTCAATTGCATCAACTTTAGCTTTATCCACCTCAATATCTCGCTCAGAAATTTTATGCCCCAAGACAATACCTTCATTCACAATAAAAGTGGCACTTCTCCCAATTCAAGACAAGATTAGTTTGTTCACATCTCTGCAAAACTCGATGAAGGTTGATTAAGCAATCATCAAAAGAAGTTCCGTAAACAGAGAAATCATCCATGAAAACCTCAACAATCTTTTCAGAAAAGTCAGCAAATATAGCAGTCATACATCTTTGAAAGGTAGCAGGTGCATTACATAAACCAAAAGGCATACGTCTGTAAGCATAAGTTCCAAAAGGGCAAGTAAAAGTGGGTTTCTCTTGATCAGGTTGCGATACAGGTATTTAAGAAAAACCAGAATATCCATCAAGAAAACAAAAGTGTGTGTTCTTAGATAGTCTTTCTAGCATTTGTTCAATAAAAGGCAGAGGGTAATGATCCTTTCTAGTAGCTTTATTTAATTTTCAAAAATTAATTACCATTCTATAGCCAGTAACAATTCATTGTGAGATGAGTTCATTTTTATCACTAGGAACAACAGTGATACATCCTTTCTTAGGAACACAATGAACAACAATTACCCATCTACTATCAGCTATGGAATAGATTATACCTGCTTCCAAAAGCTTCAGTATTTCAGTTCTTATTCTTTCATATTAGGATTCAACCGTCATTGATGATTGATACGTCCATTTTGCATCATGCTTCTATATTGATATTTATTGCATTATGGGCTGTTATTAGACATTATATCACAATACTTATGCCTTTTCTCTCTTATTTTACAAGGTTTACATGAAGAGGGAGAATGCCGGCAGCTGGAATTCTGGACTCGAAAAGGAGCAAATATTAGACACCTATTCTACACAACTCCAAAAGTCCTAAAACTTCACGGAGAATTATTTTGGAATATTGAAAATAATGTGCGAAGAAAGCACCAGAGGGGGGCCACCTGCCATCCACAAGGCTGAAGGGCGCGCCCTACCCCCTAGGCGCGCCCCCTGCCTTGTGGGACACTTGGCAGGCCCCCGATGCCCATCTTCTGCTATATGGTGTGTTTTGACCTGGAAAAAACAGAAGGAAGCTTTCTGGGCGAAGCGCGGCCGTCTTGAGGAGGAACCTGGGCAGAACCAATCTAGGGCTCCATCGGAGCTGTTCTGCCGGGGAAACTTCCCTCTGGGAGGGGGAAATCAAAGCCATCGTCATCACCAACAATCCTCTCATCGAGAGGGGGTCAATCTGCATCAACATCTTCACCAGCACCATCTCGTCTCAAACCCTAGTTCATCTTTTGTATCCGACTTTGTCTCAAAACCTCAGATTGGTACTTGTGGGTTGCTAGTAGTGTTGATTACTCCTTGTAGTTGATGCTAGTTGGTTTATTCGGTGGAAGATCATATGTTTAGATCCTTAATGATAATTAATACTCCTCTGATTATGAACATGAATATGCTTTGTGAGTAGTTATGTTTGTTCCTGAGGACATGGGAGAAGTCTTTTTATAAGTAATCATGTGAATTTCGAATTCGTTCGATACTTTGATGAGATGTATGTTGTCTTTCCTCTAGTGGTGTTATGTGAATGTCGACTACATCACACTTCACCATGATTTGGGCCTAGGGGAAGGCATTGGGAAGTAATAAGTAGATGATGGGTTGCTAGAGTGACAGAAGCTTAAACCCTAGTTTATGCGTTGCTTTGTAAGGGGCTGATTTGGATCCATATGTCTCATGCTATGGTCAGATTTATCTTAATTCTTCTTTCATAGTTGCGGATGCTTGCAAGAGGGGTTAATCATAAGTGGGAGGCTTGTCCAAGGAAGGGCAGCACCCAAGCACCGGTCCACTCGCATATCAAATTATCATAGTAACGAACGCGAATCATATGAGCATGATGAAAACTAGCTTGAAAACAATTCCCATGTGTCCTCGGGAGCGCTTTGCTTTATATAAGAGTTCGTCCAGGCTTGTCCCTTTGCTACAAAAAGGATTGGGCCACCCTGCTGCACCTTATTTACTTTTGTTACTTGATACCCGTTACGAATTATCTTATCACACAACTATCTGTTACCGATAATTTCAGTGCTTGTAGAGAATACCTTGCTGAAAACCGCTTGTCATTTCCTTCTACTCCTCCTTGGGTTCGACACTCTTACTTATCGATAGGACTACGATAGATCCCCTATACTTGTGGCTCATCAATGATCAACAACGGGTTTAGCATTAGGTTCCATATTAATCTTGTGTTGACAGAGAGTGGGACTAATGCCCTTAAGATCATCAAGAGTATATGCAATAGCGACACGGTGCTTCTTTAGAATTTTTAATAATCTCTCTTCATCGTGTTCTAAAAGGTTAGCACTAACAATAACCAAATATATCTTTTTCTCATCAAGATAAAGCGTACTTCAGAGTATCAGGCAATTGCTTTAGTTTAAACACAGGATCACCTTTAGGTGGAGGACCTCCTAGAATTTCAACAGGCAAATTGTGTTTAAGGATAGGTTGTTGTTCAATGAATATTTTATCTATTTCATTTCTTTCATGCAAGTACATATCGTTTTCATGGTCTAGCAAATATTTTTCTAGTGGATCAGTAGGAGGTACGGCAATAGAAGAAAGACCAATTATTTCATCCTTACTAGGCATTTCTTTATTATGAGGTTGTCTTTGAAATTTAGAGAAATTAAAATCATGAGACACATCACCAAATTAACACTGAAAGTTTCTTTCTCACAATCTATCTTAGCATTGACAGTGTTCAAGAAAGGTCAACCAAAGATAATGGGAAAAAAATCATCTTGTGGGGAACCAATGACTAGAAAATCCCAAGTGGTGCGATGGTGTCTCTATTTGCAAGTTTAATAGTAACATCTATGTATTCTATTTTAGCGCTTGTTATATAATTCATAATCTCTTGGTATAGAGTAAAAGGAATATCACTCACACTAGCACCCAATGCAAATCACATAAAACATGATACCAATGATCTCCTATTTTAACTGAGACAATAGGCATGCCAACAATAGGCTTATTCTTATCTTTGGCAATTCTAGTTGCTTCATCACAGAAATGAATAACGTGCCCATCAATATTTTCGACCAAGAGATCTTTAACCATACCAATGCTAGGTTCTACTTTAATTTGTTCATAGGGTTTTGGTGCTTTAATATTACTTTTGCGAACCACTGTTGACACCTTAGTGTGTTCCTTTATCCTAACACGGAAAGGTGGTTTTTCAATATAAGCAGTAGGAACAACTGAATCAACATTATAAATGATAGTTTCATCTTTAACTAAAACCGATTCTTTAATAGGGGGACGATATTTAAACTACTTCTCCATAGGGAGATCAACATGAGTAGCAAACGATTCATAAAAGAGGCTACTATCTCAGAGTCAAGTCCATACTTAGTGCTAAACTTGTGAAAAGCATCGGTATTCATAAAAGATTTAACACAATCAAACTCAAGCTTAATACCTGACTCTTTACCTTCGTTGAGTTCCCAATCTTCAGAGTTGCGTTTAATTATTTCCAAAAGATCCCACCTGAATTCAATAGTCTTCTTCATAAAAGAACCAATACAAGAAGTGTCGAGCATGGATTGATCATCACGAGAAAGCCGAGCATAAAAATTCTGAATACTAATGTGAGCATCATTAAAATTATCAACGCCTAGCTAAAAGGCTTCAAAGAAAAGCGCTTGTTGGGAGACAAACCAATATTTTTCTTTTCTGTTTTTATGAGAATATGCAATTATACTTCTGTTATGATTGTGTTTTAGTATTTTAATTAGTGTTTGTGCTAAGTAAGACCTTTGGGATGATTTGGAAGATTCTTGGTTTGATTCTGTGAAAAATAAAAAAAATTGCGTCCAGTAGAAGAATTTTAAAAATTCACTGGAGCTTGATAAAATTTAGAATATTTTACACCTTGTTGATATACAAATTGCCCATGTTGTCCTTATTTTTCATAATTTTTGGAGTTACAGAAGTTTGGCTAAAGTCCAGATTACTACAAACTGTTCTGTTTTTGACAGATTATGTTTTCAATGTGTTGTTCGCTTATTTTGATGAATCTATGGGTTGTATCGGGGGGGTATAAACCATGGTGAAGTTAGAATACAGTAGATATAATGCAAATATAAAATTGGAATGAGTTTACAACAATACCTAAAAGTGGTGATTTGCTTTATTATACTAACGGATCTCACGAGTTTTCTGTTGAGTTTTGTGTTGTGGAGTTTTCAAGTTTTGGGTGAAGTTTCGATGGACTACGGAATAAGGGGTGGAAAGAGCCTAAGCTTGGGGATGCTCATGGCAGGTAATATTCAAGTACAACCAAGCATCTAAGCTTGGGGATGCCCTGGATGGCATCCCCAAGGTAATATTCAAGGACAACTAAGCGTCCATCGGTAAATTACTTGAGGCTATATTTTTATTCACCACATGATATATGTTTTCCTTGGAGAGTCTTGTATTATATGAGTCTTTGCTTTGTTTGCTTTTTAGTTTGCCATAATCATCCTTGCTGGAAACACCTTTTGAGAGGGGCGCACATTAATCGTGAAGTTGTTATGATACTCTATGTGCTTCACTTATATGTTTTGAGCTAGGTAGTTGCTCTAGTGCTTCACTTATATATTTTTAGAGCGCGATGGTGGTTATATTTTAAAGAAATTGATGAAATCTCATGCTTCACTTATATTATTTTGAGAGTCTTATAAATAGTATGGCAAGTTGCTTGGGTTACGAATTTAGTCCTAATATGATGGGTATTCAAGAGGGATATAATAAAAACTTTCATGAAGATCATTGAATGTATGAGAAGTTTGATTCCTTGCATTTGTTTTGAGATATAAAGATGGTGATATTAGAGTCATGCTAGTGAGTAATTGTGGTTTAGTAAGAATATTTGTGTTAGGGTTTGTGATTTCCGAACCATGCACGTATGGTCTCTCATTATGCTATGAAATTGGAGCATGATTTATTATTTATTGTCATCCTTTGCGTGGAGGTCGGGAGCGCGCGATGGTTAACTCCTACTAACCTCTCCCCTAGGAGCATGCGTTGTAGTACCTTTCTTCGAGGGCTAATAAACTTTTGCAATAAGTATGTGAGTTCTTTATGACTAATTAATGTAAGTCCATGGATTATACGCACTCTCACCTTTCCGCATTTTGCTAGCCTCTTCGATACCGTGCATTGCCCTTTCTCACCTTGAGTTGTGGTGCAAACTTCGCCGGTGCATCCAAACCCCGTAATGCGATACGCTCTTTCACACATAAGCCACCTTATATCTTCCTCAAAACAACCTAATATGGCATTTCCATAGCCATTCCGAGATATATTGCTTTGCATGATCATATATTTGGCATAGTATTTGTGGCTTGGCCAACGTTCATATTTTTTTATACATGTCACACTAGATCATTGCACATCCTAGAGGACACTAGTACGGGTCGGTGCTATACAAACGGTTTTTAACCCCTTTCCGCGACGGCATTTTGAATCGTCGCCTAGTGAGTGACGGGGATAGGGGGTCCTTCCCACACGACCCAGAAACTGTCGGGGATATGCCCTCATGGCACACACGGTCGGCAAAATGAGGTCATGTGCGACCGACGAGCGCTCAAATACGGAAATACGTACAGTAGAGCTAAAAAATACAATTATACAGGTGAAATTGTTTTTTGATCGCAAGTACATACCACACAGTCAGTCCCTGCTAAACGTTTCCATTCGTATGTACATCCCACACAGTCGCTCCAAGGAAAACGTTTCTGTTCACAGGTACATCACACACAATTTTTCCCGTTAAATCGTTTGCGTTATTGAATGCATCACACAGGGTCCGTAGAAGAAACTGTGTGGCAAAGGTTGTCCATCACACACAGTTTTTATGTGGTAAACATTTGCGCAAGGTGGCCTAATGCAAACAGCTTTCAAGAGAAAGTCGTGTGTGATTGTTCATTGATCCAACACGGTTTATTCCTAAAAACTGTGTGCGTTGCGTGAGGTCATCGCCCATGGTATTGTTTCAATAACCGTTTGCAATAGCAAAACCCAATTAGCAGGCTAATTGCCCTATTATGAATAATCCATTTATTAATCTAATTGACATTCATATTAAGCTTATAATATATTTCATTTCCATAATAAGGAAGCAGAATTTCATAATTGAAATACATCAGAGTACAACATGATATAGCTTCAGCACTCATCTAGCCCATTACACAACTGCACCAGCACCAAGTTTCACATGCAACATGTAGAACCTTTCGAAATTAGCATCATAGATGGTATATAGATGCTACCTCTTGAGCACTACGTTGGTTTTCCCTTGAAGAGGAAAGGGTGATGCAGTAAAGTAGCGTAAGTATTTCCCTCAGTTTTTGAGAACCAAGGTATCAATCCAGTAGGAGGCCACGCACGAGTCCCTCGCACCTACACAAACAAATAAAAATCTCGCAACCAACGCAATAAAGGGGTTGTCAATCCCTTCACGGTCACTTTCAAAAGTGAGATCTGATAGATATGATAAGATAATATTTTTGGTGTTTTTATGATAAAGATGTAAAGTAAAATAAAAGGCAATAAAAATAGCTAAGTGTTGGAAGATTAATATGATAGAAAATAGACCCGGGGGCCATAGGTTCCACTAGTGGCTTCACTCGAGAGCATAAGTATTACGGTGGGTGAACAAATTACTGTTGAGCAATTGATAGAATTGAGCATAGTTATGAGAATATCTAGGTATGATCATGTATATAGGCATCATGTCCGAGACAAGTAGACCGACTCCTGCCTGCATCTACTACTATTACTCAACACATCGACCGCTATCCAGCATGCATCTAGAGTATTAAGTTCATAAGAACAGAGTAATGCTTTAAGTAAGATGACATGACGTAGAGGGATAAACTCATGCAATATGAAATAAACCCCATCTTGTTATCCTCGATGGCAACAATACAATACGTGCCTTGCTGCCCCTACTGTCACTGGGAAAGGACACGGCAAGATTGAACCCAAAGCTAAGCACTTCTCCCATTGCAAGAAAGATCAATCTAGTAGGCCAAACCAAACTGATAATTCGAAGAGACTTGCACAGATAACCAATCATACATAAAAGAATTCAGAGAAGATTCAAATATTGTTCATAGATAAACTTGATCATAAACACACAATTCATCGGTCTCAACAAACACACCGCAAAAGAAGATTACATCGAATAGATCTCCACGAGAATCGTGGAGAACTTTGTATTGAGATCCAAAGAGAGAGAAGAAGCCATCTAGCTAATAACTATGGACCCGAAGGTCTGAGGTAAACTACTCACACATCATCGGAGAGGCTATGGTGTTGATGTAGAAGCCCTCCGTGATCAATGCCCCCTCCGGCGGAGCGCCAGAAAAGGCCCCAGGATGGGATCTCACGGGTACAGAAGGTTGCAGCGGTGGAATTAGGTATTTGGCTCCGTATCTGGTAGGTTGGGGGTACGTAGGTATATATAGGAGGAAGAAGTACGTCGGTGGAGCAACGTGGGCCCCACGAGGGTGGAGGGCGCGCCCAGGGGGTAGGCGCCCCCCCTACCTCGTGCCCTCCTGGTTGCTTTCTTAACGTAGGGTCCAAGTCCGCTGGATCACGTTTGTTCCAAAAATCACGTTCCCGAAGGTTTCATTCCATTTGGACTCCGTTTGATATTCCTTTTCTGTGAAACACTGACATAGGCAAAAAAACAGCAATTCTAGGCTGGGCCTCCGGTTAATAGGTTAGTCCAAAAAATAATATAAAAGTGTAAAATAAAGCCAATTAACATCCAAAACAGAATATAATATAGCATGGAACAATCAAAAATTATAGATACGTTGGAGACGTATCAAGCATCCCCAAGCTTAATTCCTGCTCGTCCTCGAGTAGGTAAATGATAAAAACAGAATTTTTGATGTGGAATGCTACTTGGCATTATTTTCAATGTAATTCTCTTAATTGTGGTATGAATATTCAGATCCGAAAGATTCAAGACAAAAGTTTAATATTGACATAAAAATATAATACTTCAAGCATACTAACTAAGCAATCATGTCTTCTCAAAATAACATGGCCAAAGAAAATTATCCCTACAAAATCATATAGTCTGGCTATGCTCTATCTTCACCACACAAAGTATTTAAATCATGCACAACCCCGATGACAAGTCAAGCAATTGTTTCATACTTTTGGTGTTCTCAAACTTTTTCAATCTTCACGCAATACATGAGCGTGAGCCATGGATATAGCACTATATGTGGAATAGAAGGGTGGTTGTGGAGAAGACAAAAAGGGAGAAGATAGTCTCACATCAATAGGCGTATCATCTGGCTATGGAGATGCCCATTAATATATATCAATGTGAGTGAGTAGGGATGGCCATGCAACGGATGCACTAGAGCTATAAGTATATGAAAGCTCATCAAAAGAAACTAAGTGGGTGTGCATCCAACTCGCTTGCTCACAAAGACCTAGGGCATTTTGAGGAAGCCCATCATTGGAATATACAAGCCAAGTTCTATAATGAAAAATTCCCACTAGTATATGAAAGTGATATCATAAGAGACTCTCTATCATGAAGGTCATGGTGCTACTTTGAAGCACAAGTGTGGTAAAAGGATAGTAACATTGTCCCTTCTCTCATTTTTTTATTTGGGCCTTTTCTCTTCTTTTTTTATGGCCTCCTTTTTTTCGTCCAGAGTCTCATCCCGACTTGTGGGGAATCATAGTCTCCATCATCCTTTCCTCACTTGGGACAATGCTCTAAAAATGATGATCATCACACTTTTATTTACTTACAACTCAACACTTAGAACAAAATATGACTCTATGTGAATGCCTCCGGCGGTGTACCGGGATATGCAATGAATCAAGAGCGACATGTATGAAAGAATTATGAACGGTGGCTTTGCCACAAATACGATGTCAACTACATGATCATGCGAAGCAATATGACAATGATGGAGCGTGTCATAATAAACAGAACGGTGGTAAGTTGCATGGCAATATATCTCGGAATGGCTATGGAAATGCCATGATAGGTAGGTATGGTGGCTGTTTTGTGGAAGGTATATGGTGGGTGTATGATACCGGCAAAAAGTGTGCGGTATTAGAGAGCCTAGCAATGGTGGAAGGAAGGAAGTGCGTATAATCCATGGGCTCAACATTAGTCATAAAGAACTCATATATGTATTGCAAAAATCTACAAGTTATCAAAGCAAAGTATTGCGCGCATGCTCCTAGGGGGATAGATTGGTAGGAAAAGACCATCGCTCGTCCCCGACCGCCACTCATAAGGAAGACAATCAATAAATAAATCATGCTCCGACTTCATCACATAACGGTTCACCATACGTGCATGCTACGGGAATCACAAACTTTAACACAAGTATTCCTTAAATCCACAACTACTCAACTAGCATGACTCTAATATCACCATCTTTATATCTCAAAACAATTATCAAGCATCAAACTTCTCATAGTATTCAACACACTCATAAGATAATTTTTACTAATCTTGGATGCCTATAACTTTAGGACTAATTCTCAATTTAAGCAAATTACCATGATGTTTTGTAGGACTCTCGAAATAATATAATTGAAGCATGAGAGAACAATAGTTTCTATAAAATAAATCCACCACCGTGCTCTAAAAGATATAAGTGAAGCACTAGAGCAAAAACTATATAGCTCAGAAGATATAAGTGAAGCACATAGAGTATTCTAATAAATTCTGAATCATGTGTGTCTCTCTCAAAAGGTGTGTACAGCAAGGATGATTGTGGCAAACTAACAAATAAAGACTCAAATAATACAAGACGCTCCAAGCAAAACACATATCATGTGGTGAATAAAAATATAGCTCCAAGTAAAGTTACCGATGGAAGTAGACGAAAGAGGGGATACCTTCCGGGGCATCCCCAAGCTTTGGCTTTTTGGTGTCCTTAGATTATCTTGGGGTGCCATGGGCATCCCCAAGCTTAGGCTCTTGCCACTCCTTGTTCCATAATCCATCAAATCTTTTACCCAAAACTTGAAAACTTCACAACACAAAACTTAATAGAAAATCTCGTGAGCTCCGTTAGCGAAAGAAAACAAAACACCACTTCAAGGTACTGTAATGAACTCATTATTTATTTACATGGGTGCTAAACCTACTGTATTCCAACTTCTCTATGGTTTATAAACTATTTTACTAGTCATAGATTCATCAAAATAAGCAAACAACACACGAAAAACAGAATCTGTCAAAAACAGAACAGTCTGTAGTAATCTGTAACTAACGCAAACTTCTGGAACTCCAAAAATTCAGCCAAAATAGGACGACCTAGAAAACTTGTTTATTGATAAGCAGAAATTGGAATCAATATTTTATCACGTTCTGGTGATTTTTAACAATAGTTTTCGTGAACAGAAATTTTCTGGAATTTTCAGCAAGATCAAATAACTATCATCCAAGAAGATCCTATAGATTTAACTTGGCACAAACACTAATTAAAACATTAAAACAAACCTAACCAGAGGCTAGATCAAATATTTATTCCTAAACATAAGCAAAAAGCAAAAAACTAAAACTAAAATTGGGTTGCCTCCCAACAAGCGCTGTCGTTTAACGCCCCTAGCTAGGCATAAAAGCAAGGATAGATCTAGGTATTGCCATCTTTGGTAGGCAATCCATAAGTGGCTCTCATAATAGATTCATATGGTAGTTTAATTTTATTTCTAGGGAAGTGTTCCATGCCTTTCCTTAACGGAAATTGGAATCTAATATTTCCTTCCTTCATATCAATAATTGCACCAATCGTTCTAAGGAAAGGTCTACCAAGAATAGTAGGACATGAAGGATTGCAATCTATATCAAGAACAACAAAATCTAATGGCACATAGTTCCTATTTTCAACAATAAGAACATCATTAATTCTTCCCATAGGTTTCTTAATGGTGGAATCCGCAAGGTGCAAGTTTAAAGAGCAATCATCAAAATCACGGAAACCTAGCAAATCACACAAAGTTTTTGGAATCGTGGAAACACTAGCACCCAAATCACACAAAGCATAGCATTCATGATCTTTAATTTTAATTTTAATAGTAGGTTCCCACTCATCATAAAGTTTTCTAGGGATAGAAACTTCCAACTCAAGTTTTTCTTCATAAGATTGCATCAAGGCATCAACGATATGTTTAGTAAAAGCTTTATGTTGACTATAAGCATGAGGAGAATTTAGCACAGATTGCAACAAGGAAATAGAAATACAATCTATCAAATAGCAATTATCATAATTAAATTCCTTGAAATCCAAAATAGTGGGTTCATTCATATCTAAAGTTTTAACTTCTTCAATCTCACTTTTATCAATTTTTAGCATCAAGATCTAAAAACTCCGAATTTTTGGAACGCCTTCTGGGTAAAGGTGGGTCATATTCAGTCCCATCATTATGAAGATTCATATTGCAAAACAAAGATTTAATAGGGGACACATCAATAACTTTTAGATCTTCATCTTTATTTTCATAGAAACTAGAAGAACACGCTTTCGCAAAGCAATCTTTCTTAGCACGCATCCTAGCGGTCCTTTCTTTGCACTCATCAATGGAAATTCTCATGGCCTTGAGAGACTCATTGATATCATGCTTAAGTGGAATAGATCTAAGTTTCAAAGAAGCAACATCAAGAGAAATTCTATCAACGTTCCTAACCAATTCATCAACCTTAAGCAATTTTTCTTCAAGCAAAGCATTGAAATTCTTTTGCGAATTCATAAATTCTTTAACACTAGTCTCAAATTCAGAGGGCACCTTATTATAATTTCCATAAGAATTGTTGTAGGAATTACCATAATTATTAGAGAAATTACTAGGGTACGGCCTAGGATTAAAGTTTCCTCTATACGCGTAGTTACCAAAATTATTCCTAGCAACAAAATTCACATCCATAGATTCATTATTATTCTCAATCAAAGTAGACAAAGTCATATCATTAGGATCAGAAGAAACACTCTTAGTAGCAAATAATTTCATAAGTTCATCTATCTTTCCACTCAAAACATTAATTTCTTCTATCGCATGCACTTTTTTATTAGTAGATCTTTCAGTGTGCCATTGAGAATAATTAACCATAACATTATCTAGGAGTTTAGTAGCTTCTCCTAAAGTGATTTCCATAAAAGTGCCTCCCGCGGCCGAATCTAAAAGATTCCTAGAAGCAAAATTCAATCTGGCATAAATTTTTTTGTATAATCATCCACAAATTCAAACCATGTGTAGGGCAATTACGTATCATTAATTTCATCCTCTCCCAAGCTTGTGCAACATGTTCATGATCAAGTTGCTTAAATTTCATAATATCGTTTGTAAGAGAGATGACCTTAGCGGGAGGAAAATACTTAGAGATAAAAGCATCTTTGCACTTATTCCAAGAATCAATACTATTTTTAGCCAAAGACGAAACCGAGCTTTAGCACGATCTCTAAACGAAAAAGGAAATAGCTTCAATTTAACAATATCATTGTCCACATCTTTCTTCTTTTGCATATCACACAAATCAACAAAGCTATTTAGATGGGTAGCGGCATCTTCACTAGGAAGACCGGTGAATTGATCTTTCATGACAAGATTCATCAAAGCAGCATTAATTTCACAAGATTCAGTATCGGTAAGAGGTGCAATCAGAGTGCTAAGAAAATCACTGTTGTTGGTATTGGTGAAGTCACACAATTTAGTATTGTCTTGAGCCATAGTGACAAGCAAGCAATCCAACACACGACCAAACAAGAAGCAAGCGAAAAAGAGGAGAACGGAAAAGAGAGGGCGAATAAAACGGCAAGGGTGTGGGGGAGAGGAAAACGAGAGGCAAATGGCAAATAATGTAATGATGGAGATAAGAGTTTGTGATGGGTACTTGGTATGCTGACTTTTGCGTAGACTCCCCGGCAACGGCGCCAGAAATCCTTCTTGCTAAATCTTGAGCACTGCGTTGGTTTTCCCTTGAAGAGGAAAGGGTGATGCAGTAAAGTAGCGTAAGTATTTCCCTCAGTTTTTGAGAACCAAGGTATCAATCTAGTAGGAGGCCACGCACGATTCCCTCGCACCTACACAAACAAATAAAAACCTCGCAACCAACACAATAAAGGGGTTGTGAATCCCTTCACGGTCACTTACGAAAGTGAGATCTGATAGATATGATAAGATAATATTTTGGTAGTTTTATGATAAAGATGCAAAGTAAAATAAAAGGTAATAAAAATAGCTAGTGTTGGAAGATTAATATGATAGAAAATAGACCCGGGGGCCATAGGTTTCACTAGTGGCTTCTCTCGAGAGCATAAGTATTACGGTGGGTGAACAAATTACTGTTGAGCAATTGATAGAATTGAGCATAGTTATGAGAATATCTAGGTATGATCATGTATATAGGCATCACGTCCGAGACAAGTAGACCGACTCCTGCCTGCATCTACTACTATTACTCCACACATCGACCGCTATCCAGCATGCATCTAGAGTATTAAGTTCATAAGAACAGAGTAATGCTTTAAGTAAGATGACATGATGTAGAGGGATAAACTCATGCAATATGTAATAAACCCCATCTTGTTATCCTCGATGGCAACAATACAATACGTGCCTTGCTGCCCCTACTGTCACTGGGAAAGGACACGGCAAGATTGAACCCAAAGCTAAGCACTTCTCCCATTGCAAGAAAGATCAATCTAGTAGGCCAAACCAAACTGATAATTCGAAGAGACTTGCAAAGATAACCAATCATACATAAAAGAATTCAGAGAAGATTCAAATATTGTTCATAGATAAACTTGATCGTAAACCCACAATTCATCGGTCTCAACAAACACACCACAAAAGAAGATTGCATCAAATAGATATCCACGAGAATCGTGGAGAACTTTGTATTGAGATACAAAGAGAGAGAAGAAGCCATCTAGCTAATAACTATGGACCCAAAGGTATGAGGTAAACTACTCACACATCGTCGGAGAGGCTATGGTGTTGATGTAGAAGCCCTCCACGATCAATGCCCCCTCCGGCGGAGCACCGGAAAAGGCCCCAAGATGCGATCTCACGGGTACAGAAGGTTGCGCCGGTGGAATTAGGTTTTTGGCTCCGTATCTGGTAGCTTGGGGGTACGTAGGTATATATAGGAGGAAGAAATACGTCGGTGGAGCAACGTGGGCCCCACGAGGGTGGAGGGTGCGCCCCCTACCTCGTGCCCTCTAGGTTGCTTTCTTGACGTAGGGTCCAAGTCCTCTGGATCACGTTTGTTCCAAAAATCACGTTCCCGAAGGTTTCATTCCGTTTGGACTCCGTTTGATATTCCTTTTCTGCGAAACACTGAAATAGGCAAAAAAACAGCAATTCTGGGCTGGGCCTCCGGTTAATAGGTTAGTCCAAAAAATAATATAAAAGTGTAAAATAAAGCCCATTAACATCCAAAACAGAATATAATATAACATGGAACAATAAAAAATTATAGATACGTTGGAGACATATCAATAGACAGATGCATCTCATCTGGAAAACTGCTGAAGCGGAAGGCGAATGTTGATCCTTCATTCATGTTGAAGGTCTTTGCAACTTAAGGCCAGTGCTTGTGGATGATTGACCGTCCGTCCTTCGTCCTCTTCAGAAACACTTCTATATTGAACCGTGGGTGTTGTATGAAAACCTTCCTCGCTCTTGACCATAGAGGTGGTTTGAGAGGTAATCATCAGTGAATTGCTTTGGAAAGGCCTAAAAAGAAGGATGTGCATAAATATCTTCTCTATATTGGAAATGGGGCAAAGGAATAAAAAAGGCAAGGTATAATAGTTAGTACCATCTTGTAGTGAATTGATGTCTTCTTCATTGTGCAGACAAAGATCTTGTTGTTTTTTGTCGCTAATTTCTTTATCCTAACAATCTTTCTGAGTTTCTTGACTTGATTGATATTCATGGACAACTCATTTCCCCGTATGCAAAAAGGGTCGAACAGTGGGTCAAAACCTCTGGCAGCAGGACCTACATGTGCAAGACCAAATTGTTAAAAACCTAAATATTAGAATGGTTCCTGCAATTGCACAATAATGTGTTATTCGACAACGGACCATGCACGTGCAGTTAACTAAACACCACAACAAATGAACCAAACGTTAATTGAGCACCACATTGCACAATATAACATACTCCTAATAGAAAATCAGACAGTTAACCAAACCGAGCATGCTTAACAAATTGGAAATATAGCAATTGTATTTTCTTCTCATGTATTTAGTACAGCCAAATTCGATTTATTTCTCACATGGTATACAGTAACAGAGTGCAGCCACAACAATTGAACATCGCATTGCAGAATTGAACCATGCAGTTAAGTAAACACCACAACAAATGAACCAAATGTGTAACGCCCACGATGCGGCTATATCTCCCACGTGTCGAGGCACGACTTAGAGGCATAACCGCATTGTGGTTTTGTCGCAAGAAGGGTCATCTTCACACAATCCCATGTAATGAACAAGAATGGGATAACGAGAGTTGGCTTACAATTGCCACTTCACACAACACATAAATATAATTCATACATCATCCAAAATCCACACTTAGACCGACTACGATCAAATCCAAATGAAAATAAGATAACCCCAAATGCTAGATCCCCGATCGTCCCAACTGGGCTCCACTACTGATCATCAGGAAAAGAAACATAGTAACGACCACGTTCCTCATCGAACTCCCACTTGAGCTCGGCTGCGTCATCTGCACTGGCATCGTCGGCACCTGCAACTGTTTTGGTAGAATCTGTGAGTCACGAGGATTCAGCAATCTCACACCCGCGAGATCAAGACCATTTAAGCTTATAGGAAAAGGATGGTGTAATGAGGTGGAGCTGCAGCAGGCACTAAGCATATATGGTGGCTGACATACGCAAATGAGGGCGAGAAGAGAAGCAACGCAACGGTCGCGAAGATAGAAATGATCAAGAAGTGATCCTGAAACTACTTACGTTCATGCATAACACAAACCGTGTTCACTTCCCGGACTCCGCCGAGAAGAGACCATCACGGCTACTCATACGGTTGATGTATTTTAATTAAGTCAAGTGACAAGTTCTCTACAACCGGACATTAACAAATTCCCATCTGCCTCATAACCGCGGGCACGGCTTTCGAAAGATAATACCCTGTAGGGGTGTCCCAACTTAGCCCATTATAAGCTCTCACGGTCAATGAAGGATAAACCTTCTCCCGAAAAGACCCGGTCAGTCTCGGAATCCCGGTTTACAAGACATTTCGACAATGGTAAAACAAGACCAGCAAAGCCGCCCGAATGTGCCGACAAATCCCGATAGGAGCTGCACATATCTCGTTCTCAGGGCACACCGGTTGAGCAGTCCGTACAACTAAAACCAGGCCTCAAGTTTCCCCGAGGTGGCGCTGCAAAGGGCTCTAGTTTGGACCAGCACTCAGAGGAACACTGGCCCGGGGGTTTAAATAAAGATGACCCTCGGGCTCGCGAAAACCCAAGGGAAAAGGCTTAGGTGGCAAATGGTAAAACCAAGGTTGGGCCTTGCTGGAGGAGTTTTATTCAAGGCGAACTGTCAAGGGGGTCCCATAAATCACCCAACCGCGTAAGGAACGCAAACTCAAGGAACATAATACCGGTATGACGGAAACTAAGGCGGCAAGAGTGGAACAAAACACCAGGCATAAGGCCGAGCCTTCCACCCTTTACCAAATATATAGATGCATTAATTAAATAAGAAATATTGTGATATTCCAAAATATCCATGTTCCAACATGGAACCAACTTCAACTTCACCTGCAACTAACAACGCTATAAGAAGGGCTGAGCAAAAGCGGTAACTTAGCCAAACAACGGTTTGCTAGGAAAGGATGGTTAGAGGCTTGACATGGCAATATGGGAGACATGATATAGCAAGTGGTAGGTAGCGCAGCATGGCAATAGAACGAATAACAAGCAAAGCAAAGGTAGAAGTGATTTCGAGGGTATGGTCATCTTGCCTGCAAGGTTCTCAGAGTTGTCGAAAGCTTGATCCTCGTAAGCGTACTCAACAGGTTCCTAGTTCACGAACTCGTCTCCTGGCTTGACCCAAAACAAGAACACAAGCAACGGAACCACAATCAATCACGGGAAATGCACAAGCAACATGATGCAAAACATGTATGATATGCGGGATGTGATATGCGATGCATATGCGTGCTCCGGAAGAAAAATGATGAACAAGGCAGTAAATTGGCAAACCAAGTATGCCACTAGAAAGATGAGATGATTTCGGTCGAAATCGATATAAAGATCACCGGAAACGGATGCACGGTTTGCGAATGGCAAGCGAAACAAGAATGACACGATTCTGCGATTAATAGCAAGTTAGCACTTAAAATGCATCAAGTAACTATGCTACAGCACTCCAACATAGCAACAAAGAATATGACAGTAATATACAGGGGATGCTTGACAAAAGATGAACACTGAGCTACGGCTAGATCACAGCATAACAGGTTCAAACAAGCATGGTAAAAGTGCAAAAGATATCAGGTTCACAGACTTAGTGAAATTACTGGACATGGCTGAAACAGCATCAGGTAGCAAAGTTCAGAGCAAGCAAAACACATGCTACAGGAACTTAACATAGCAAAACAAGACATAGCATGAATCTACTAAAAGCATATGACAAAAGTCCCTTACTGGCCATAAGCCAAAAAGGACCAGACAATATGATGGCAACCATGTAAACATAGCAAGTTTCGTTAATAGGTTTCAGACTTGACAGAAAACAGAGCATGGCAGAAACAGACATTATGAGGGCATCTTGGTGAGCTTGATGCACTCACTACAAGGAAATTCATGACAAAAAAAGCATACCTACAGCAAGATGGCATGTTTATGAAGCTATTCATGGCAAGAGCAAGTACATAGCATGTATGAAACAACTACAACAACCTTGGCAAAGTTGAATATCATGTTAACAATCTGCCAGAAATATTTTATAGCAAACGTAGAGCAAGATTATGTCATCCTAGGTCACTCCATAATGGCAAACAATAGCATGGTTTGATAAAGCATAACTATATCTACAAATTATACTTACTGAACATCACCAAAAGGAGCATGGATCTCTCTATAGACACATGGATACATGGTAACAAAATAACAGCAGAACTAGACTTGGTAAAATTACTAAGTCACTGAAAACAGAAACATCACGAAGCCTAGTTTGCATGCTTGTGCTAGTCACCAAAGAGATCACAAAAATACATGGCATACACCTCTGTAAAGATGGCATGGCATACATCAAAACACATGTAGAGCTCATGCCCATAAGATGCACACATCAAATGCAACAAAAATAACAAATCCTCAAGTTCGGATAAGTAACAGCAGTTAACAGCATATAGCACTCTTGCACCAGTGATTTCGGAATCAACATGGATTCAAATGAACATGGCACAATGGAACCAAATGAAGATCATCTCGAGACGAACTTTTTGATATATTACACGGACGAAACGGAGTTATATGCAGAGAGTTATGATGCAGTGAATAGGAGCACATATTGTAAATATCTCAAGACTTGGAATATTTCGGGAGAGGGGAGAAAGTCAACCTCCCAGATCGGATCGGGCGCGGACGTCGAGGCGGGCGACGGCTCGTCGTCGGAGCTGCCGGAGACGGAGGGGAAGAGGAGGGCGCCGGCCGGAGGAGGACGCTGGCGTGGAGAGGAGGAAGAGGGAGACGGCGGCGACAGGCGACGGGGACGGCGGTCGGCGGCTGCGGCGACGCGCGGGAGGAGCGGCGGAGGCGGCGGCGGGGGAAACCGCGGGAGGCGCGGGCGAGGCGCCCGGGCGGCAGCGCGGGAGGAGCGGGCCGGGAGGGCCCCGCACGGGCCCCGGCGGGCCGGCGGCGATGTGGGCTCGGGCGCCACGTGTCGGCATCCCGTTGGTCTGGCGCGGCGGCGGCGAAGCGTCCGCCCGGAGTGGACACGTCCGGTGGCGGCGGGGTGATTTGCTAGGGTTTGATCTACGAAGATTTTCGGAGGGGGGAGGTGTTTTATAGGTAGAGGGAGCTAGGAGGCTCCAAATGGAGTGCGGTTTTCGCCCACACGATCGTGATCGAACGACCTAGAGCATGGAAGTGACTTAGATGGGTTTTTGGGCTATTTGGAGGGGGTTTCGCTGCAACACACAAAAGCCCTTTGCGGTTACCCGGTTAACCGTTGGAGCATCAAACGACCTCCAAATGGAACAAAACTTGACAGGTGGTCTACCGGTGGTATACCAAGGCCACTTGACAAACCTCGGTCCATTCCGAGAATGTTTAACACCGGCTCACGAAAAGAAACAAGAGGGGGTGCGCCGGTGCATGTGGGAGTGTCAGATTGCAAAACGGACAACGGGGAAAAAGCTCGGATGCATGAGACGAACACGTATGCAAATGAGATGCACATGATGACATGATATGAGATGCATGACATGAACAAAATGCAAAACGAAAAAACAAAACCCGACCACGAAGGGAATATCATAACACATAGCCGAAAATGGCAAGAGTTGGAGTTACAAATATGGAAAGTTACATCCGGGGTGTTACAAAATGTTAACTGAGCACCACATTGCACAATATAACATACTCCTAATAGAAGATCAGAAAGTTAACCAAACCAAGCATGCTTAACAACTTGGAAATATAGCAATTGTATTTGTTTCGCATGTATTTAGTACAACCAAATTCAATTTATTTCTCACATGGTATACAATAACAGAATGCAGCCACAACAATTGAACATCGCATTGCAGAATTGAACCAAGCAATTAACTAAACACCACAACAAATGAACCAAACATTAACTGAGCACCACATTGCACAATATAACATACTCCTAATAGAAGATAAGATAGTTAACCAAACCAAGCATGCTTAACAACTTCGAAATATAGCAATTGTATTTGTTTCTCATGTATTTAGTATAGCCAAATTCAATTTAATTCTCACATGGTATCCAATAACAGAATGCACCCACAACAATTGAACATCGCATTGCAGAATTGAACCAAACAGTTAACTAAACACCACAACAAATGAACCAAACGTTAACTGAGCACCACATTGCACAGTATAACATACTCCTAATAGAAGATCGGACAGTTAACCAAACCAAGCATGCTTGACAACTTGGAAAATTGCACCCTGAAGAATTGAACATCACATTTGCAGAATTGAACCAAATAGTTAACTGAAAACCACATTGCACGACATATAGAACATATACTCTAGAGCAGAAGATTGCATGGTAAAAGTAGATAGCACAATTCACTAGAATTTGTTAAGGAAAAAAGTAGCTAGCAAACTGAACATGGGTCCTTATAGTGAGCTAATAAGACAAGCTACTCCTCATTGTCGGAGATATCAATGACGATTGGCTCCTTGGACATGGAAGAGGGCGAGGCCTCCATTTCGTGGGTGCCCTCATCATAGTGGTGAGTTGCCTGAGCCGCTCGGGCACCAACCTGCTGGCTCTTGAGATGAGGTAAGCACGTGCACACTGAGAAAACACCTCGTAGTCTTCGTCGAAGGCACCGGCGGTGGCCTCGAGAAAACGCCATGAATTGTTGTTTAAAGCAGCCAACCACGTCGCGGCGTCGGCGCGCGAGGCGTCGATGGTGGCCTCGATGGCGAGGTGCTCCTCCAAGATCTGGGGGTCGGCACGAATGCGAGACATCGCGACCTCATCCGCGCGTGCGACCGCGATTTACTTCTCCGCTGCCAAATGCTCCTTGAGATCCTGGCTATACTACGTGCACCATGGCTTAGGGCGGCGCTTATTTGGTGGAGGGGTCGGTGATTTGGGTGGAAGGTGTCACGCTCGCGCCGGCGGTCGGGGCATGTGGGATGTGGAAGGAGGAGGAGGATGGGGGTCGGGTGTGGATCACCTGCCTGGATAGGCGAGGCCGAGCAGCGTGAAGGAGGGTCGCCGACGAGGAGGCGGCGCTGCAAGCACGGAGTGAAGGTTTCAACTTGGAAAGGAAGGCGGAAACAGGGGAAATGTGGCTTTTGGTAAGGAGGAGGGGGCGGGGAGGTAGACATTTCCGCGAAGCCGAAAATTTGGAATCGCTTCAGTGAAAAAACTGGCGCGCAAAGTGTCACCAGACACGGTCCCTTATTCAGAGCGGGCTGTGGACTGTAGCGTCGCACCTTCTCATGTAAGCCGTATGCATACTATAATCCGACAGCGCTCCAAGATATTTTGTGTTGCATCTCACACGGCTGGTGATAATAAATTCTGCGAGATCTACTTGATTTTTCGTCTTAATTTGTATTACATAATGGGGTCACAGCGCCAATGGATGGTTTTTGAATTGCTAGACCTTTTATCTGCAGTGAACATGCAACTATATGTGTGTCGTAAAGAAATTGGAATTATTCAGGGTTCATTTGGAAATTTTATACATTAAATTGGTTTTCTAGCCATTTCAGGTGCACAATTCAAAATTAAAGCACATGCACATGGTCCGGTGCACCAACATGGGTTGTAAAATCATGTATGTGTCCATGGGTTTATGCTTATGTCCCATGCAAGAAATGGGGATGAATCTCGAGCACCACGGCACCATGGCTCTGCAGCAAATGTTGAGGTACTTGCTTTTGTAATTCTAGTAAATTCAAAACATGTCTGAAATTCATGAACCTTGGCATGCTGTCATGGAATGGCATCAACATGCTGGGGTAAAAAATATTGTACCATTTTGGGCAGGTTGTGGTATAAGCTTCTCACAAACCAGAGCTTCTCACAGGAAAGCCTCATGGTTCCGTTAGGGAAACGTGTCAGCTATGTGGACAAACGATATTCGTCGCCTCTTCTTCATTTCAATTTTTTTCCTGGTGTCAACATAGAACAACAGGAGTGTCGTGTTAAATTTTGGATTTTTTCAGGGATCGTTTGGACATTTTTATACGTTAATGAGTTTTCTAGGCATTTATGTGCATAATTCAAAATTGAACTACATGCACATGCTCCGTCCATAAAAACGGGTTGCAAAATCAAATGTTTGTCCTTGGTTGCAAGATTAGGTCACATGCAAGAAATGAGAACGAATGTGAAACACCTTGACACTGTCGCTCGGCCACTAACATTGAGATACATGGTTTTAAAATTCTAGTAAATTGAAAACTCGTCTGAGATTCATGAAAATTGACATGATATGATGGAACGGGAGCGACATGCCGTGGTAAAAATATCATCCCATTTGGGGCAGGCGTGGGTATAAGCTTCTCGCAAACCAGAGCTTCTCTCACAACAAGCCTGATGGTTTCGGTAGGGTACGTGCCACCTTGGGGGACAAAACGATATATGTTGCCTCTTATTGCTTTAAAAAATTTCTCGTGTCAACATAGAACAACAGGAGCTTCGTCTTAAATTTTGGATTTTTTTGGGGATCGTTTGGACATTTTTATACGTTAATTGAGTTTTCTAGGCATTTATGTGCATAATTCAAAATTGAACTACATGCACATGCTCCGTCCATTAAAACGGGTTGCAAAATCAAATGTTTGTCCTTGGTTGCATGCTTAGGTCCCAAGCAAGAAATGGAAATGAATTTCAAACACCCTGCCACGGTCACTCGGCCGCAAATATTGAGATACCTGTTTTTTAAATTCTAGTAAATCCAAAGCTCATCTGAAATTCATGAAACTTGGCATGCTATCATGGAGCGGCATCAACATGCCGTGGTAAATATTTTGTCCCATTTGGGGCAGGTTTGGGGATATGCTTCTCACAAACCAGAGCTTCTCACAACAAGCCTGATGGTTTCGGTAGGGAACATCCCACCTTTGCGGACGAAACGATATCCATTGCCTCTTATTGCTTTCAAAATTTTTCTCGTGTCAACATAGAACAACAGGAGTGTTGTGTCAATTTTGGGGATTTTTCGGGGTTCGTTTCGATATTTTTATGCATTAATTGAGTTTTCAATGCATTTATATGCATAATTCAAATTTGAACTACATGCACATGCTCTAATGCTTATAAATTGGTTGAAAATTCAAATCTGTGTCCTTGGTTGCATGCTTAGGTCCCATGCAAGAAATGGGAACGAATGTCAAACACCCTGCCACGGTCACTCGGCCGCAAACATTGAGATACCTGGTTTTTAAATTCTAGTAAATCCAAAACTCGTCTGAAATTCATGAAACTTGGCATGCTATCATGTAGCGGCATCAACATGCCGTGGTAAATTTTTTGTCCCATTTGAGGAAGGTTTGGGGATATGCTTCTCACAAACCAGAGCTTCTCACAACAAGTCTGATGGTTTCGGTAGGGAACGTCCCACCTTTGGGGACGAAACGATATCCATTGCCTCTTATTGCTTTCAAAAAAATTCTCGTGTCAACATAGAACAATAAGAGTGTTGTGTCAATTTTTGGGATTTTGGGGGTTCGTTTGGACGTTTTTATGCATTAATTGAGTTTTCAATGCATTTATGTGCATAATTCAAATTTGAACTACATGCACATGCTCTAATGCATATAAATTGGTTGAAAAATCAAATGTGTGTCCTTGGGTGCATGCTTAGGTCCCATGCAAGAAATGGGAATGAATTTCAAACACCAGGGCACCGTTGATTGCCGGCAAAATGTTGAGATACTTTGTTTTTAAATTCTAGTAAATCCAAAACTTGTCTGAAATTCATGAAACTTGGCATGCTATCATGGAATGGCACCCGACATGTTGTGGTATTTTTCGTGTCCATTTTGAGAGAAGTCGCACTCGAATAACAGCCAACAAAGGCATTTTGAAAAAATATCTGCTACTTTAATATCTCAAATGTTTGTATAATTCAAATCGTGTGTGTTCTGTTAACCATTCACATGACACCACGTGTCTTCGTTTTAATGGCTATAGGAGGTGTCGTGCGGACAGCTGCTTGACCTTGACTGAACGGGAGGCGTGCGAGCGGAGTCCGGTGCGCAGGCTGACCGAGAGGCGTGCAAGCTGTCCTCCAATGCGCAGGCTCACTGGGAAGCGTGCGAGTTGTACGCTGCGCAGGCTCACTTGGAAGCGAGCCCTTTGACTTCCATGGTCGCCCGCCTTCCTCTCCATTAATGGCGTCCGATACGCTGTTTAATACGGGCGGCCTTACTGTTCGCCTCCCATTCCCCTCCCTCCCACAGACCTCCACCAACGCCATGGCGCAGAATGATCATCTGCCACTAGTCTTCAAGTTTGGTGAAGTCGACTCTGAGATAGAGGAGATAGAAAATAAGGAGGAATGGGGCCTCATGGACATGGCCCAGAACGAGCTGGCCACGGCGGTTGCTGCCCCCGCTCCCGTCCCAGCTCCCATCCCCGCGCCCACGCCAGCAACCATCCCCGTAGCATTGACAGGCTGGTCGCCGAGCACTATCGTAGAGCTGGAAGCCGCGGGCGTCAGCGAGGTCTCCGCGGACCCGCGCGAACTCGTGTACATGCCAGCGCCCGTGCCCGTGCGCGCCCCTCCACCCACCATGGCACCGGCCCCCGTGCGTTTGGCTGCACCCGCCGCGCCCGTGCCCCTGCCCGTGCGATCCCCTCCACCCACCGCGGCGCCGGTCCCCATGCGTTTGGCTGCAACTGCCGCGCCCGTGCCCGTGCGCGCGCCCCCCTCAGTGGCATGGGACGCTGCCGTCGGCCGCTACCTCTCAGCGGCGCCAGTTGCCGCCCTCCTGCGCCCCGCCCGTCGATCGCGCGACGACATGATGTTTCATTTACAAGTGAAGAACATTTTGTGCTGCCTTGAAGACTTCAACAACGGCATCCCAAAGGACGACAACGACGGCGCGACATGCCGCCTCCGCCGCCGCCGGAAATAGTTTTTTGGGGTTTAATACTGTATATCGAATTCTCGATCATATGAATATAAATTCGAAGTGTGACTGAATGAAAGATATGGTTTGAATAAACTTGCGTTTTTCTCTCTTAATGTATAGACTTATCAAACGATTTTCTTTTGAAAAAAACGTGAATGGTTTTTAAATATAAAACACTCATCGCAAACGTTTTAGTTAGAACACCCGTATGCAAACCGACAGCTTCCCCAGGAAGCCAAGGGAAAATGTGTCGAGCAGGATTTGTGCAGCTCTTGATCGCAAACGTTTTACTTAGAACACCCGTATGCAAACCGACAGCTTCCCCAGGAAGCCAAGAGAAAATGTGCCGAGCAGGATTTCTGCAACTCTTAATCGCAAATGTTTTAGATAGAACACCCGTATGCAAAGTGAGAGCTATGGTCTTCCCCCTTAAGTCGAGGGAAAATTCACAGCGCAGGATTTGTGCAGCCCTTCAACGCAAATGGTTGTTTTGGATGACCCATGTGCAACCACGTACAAACAATGTGGTAAGATTTGCATCTGTCATATTGGGTATGTTTCCATTTGTCAAACTGTAAAGATTGACATTTGTTAATCTAGTAACATTGCCATTTGTCAATCCTTGTAACACAGCGATTTGTCAAAATATGCAGCTAAAAATCACTAGCACTATCTAATTTTTGCAACTAAAATCACTAGCACTATCTAATTTTATGCATTAACTGAGTTTTCAATGCATTTATGTGCATAATTCAAATTTGAACTACATGCACATGCTCCAGTGCATATAAATTGGTTTAAAAATCAAATATTTGTCCTTGGGTGCATGCTTAGGTCCAATGCAAGAAATGGGAATGAATTTCAAACACTAGGGCACCGTTCATTTGACAGTGGGCGGTGCAGTTCCCGATATGACTTTAATGCAGACGAGGGAGAGGGTAGCGGTTCCCGAAATGTTGAACGGATAATGATGCATCCTCCTTCAATTAGCATTGTGTGAATGCATGAGGGAAGTAATGGGAGGAGGACCGGGAAAAGAGGCAGCACGATGTGAATGCAACGCAGTTTGCACTCATATAAAGGCGCCCCTCCATTTCAATGCATCTACCACATCGTACGCACCTAAGAATTTGCCTAAGCACCTACACTAATAAGCGCAAAAGTGCTCACTCCAGACCCATGGCGGCGATGCACGCGAGGGGCCAGCGGCTGTGCCAGATGGTCCACGACGCCGGCCTGTGGCATGGCACCGAGGATTGTCTCTAGACGGTGTTGGCGACCGGCTGGTGGATGGCCGCCGTCGACGCCAGCTACGACTCTCAGTTGGACCAGATGATCATTGCCACCACCAACAAGTTCACCGTCGTCAAGAAGCTCGCGGACGACATCGCCGTACTCTTGCAGCTCGCGCGCCCGGGCTCCTCATTGCTTGCCACCCTAATCGGCCTCCATAGTCGGAACCTCTTTCAAGCACTGGTGGCCCTGTGACTGTCCACTGACGCCACAAAGAATGTCTACCTGGAGGTCACGGTCGCCGCGAGGCACCTCGCCCTACAAGAATTTGTCGACCTACACATCCACGTGTACGAGCACATCGTGTACATAGGTATCTACAAGGCCAGTGAGGACGCTATGACATTGGCCTTCTTCAACCGGCTGGAAGCCTTGGATGCCTTTGCTGAGAAGCACCTTGACCTCGCCACAAAAGCCGTCGGTCGATGGCCCGGCGCACTGACTTGAGGAGGAGGAGGTCGTACGTTGATGGATGCATCTTTCTTCTTGCCTCCTGTAACCAGCACTGTGATCGCATCATCGTGGCCTTAATTCTTATTGTGCTATTGCATTCTCGTTCCAGTCAATATAGACATGTGCTATCCCTTTGCTTAATTATATGCATCACTGTAACTTGTACTCCATCCGTCAATTTATAAGTTGTGCTGCCAGTGTTTGGGGCCGGCGCACGATCACGCACGTTCGTGTGCATGCGGTTGCGCCGGGCACCCCGCGATGATGCAGTTACCCGCTGCAAAAACTACCATACGGGGGACGTGGCATTGACCATTGGGCGGCAACAGTCGGTCATCCGGGTGCCTAATAAAGGATGCAAAGAGGGATCCTACAGCAGCAAGGACCAGCTTCCCTACCGATAGCTCATCTAACAGAACTCCCAAGTTAAGTGTGCTGAGGCTGGAGTAGTCATCAGATGGGTGACCGGATGGGAAGTGGCCTCGATGGTAAATTAACAGATGTGATGGGTCACTGTACAAATTTAATTGCGTCGAATGTATATAGTGACCCATCATATTAGTTGAATTAACCTCGAGGTCCTTGTTTTGTAATTTTTGACATTTTTTGTTTTTTGTACACATGTTGATTGGCTTGAAGAAGGTATATATCGTTACTTTTTGATAATTTTTGTTTTTTGAACACATGTTGATTGGCTTGAATGAAGGTCTATCCCGTTACTTTACGACATGTTTCCAAAACATGGACCTCGAGGTTAATTCAACTAATAGGACGGAGCACTATATACATTCAATGCAATTAAATGCTTTCCAAAAAAAGTGATATTATTTCTGTGAAACTTATAAGTCATGTATGTCAAATTAACCTTTGTGGACTTGTTCTCGAATTAACCTCCGGGCCTTTTTGCCGCGTATCACACACATCTTGTTAAGTTGAATCGTTTATGTTCTCTTCCCTAATCGAAAACAGTTCATTCGACTGAACCGTATACCGTATATCACACACACCTTGATCAGGCTGACCGTTTCTGTTGCTTTCCCTAATAGCAAACAGTTCATCGGAGTGAACTGTATGTCGTATATCGCACACACATTGATATGGCTGCCCATTTCTGTTGTTCTTTCTAATCGCAAACAGTTCGTCCGGATCAACCATACGCCCTGCATTGCACACGCAACTAAAATATGAACCATGTTTGATGGCTCCGCCATCGCAAAAGTTTTGCACCTTTTTTGACGGGTTTTTTACACCACCGTTTGCGATTATTGCATCGCACACAGTTTCGTCGAAGGGTCTCTGATCGTAGTGTCGCGTTAGCAGCAACCTGCAGTAGTGGGAATTCATATAGAGTCATATTTTTGTTCTAGTATCAAGTTGTAATTCTTGTGTTGTAAGTAAATAAAAGTGTGATGATCATCATTATTAGAGCATTGTCTCATGTGAGGAAAGGATGATGAACACTATGATTCCCTCACAAGTTGGGATGAGACTCCGGACAAAATAAAAAAAGAGGCCAAAGAGCCCAAAGTGCCAAAGAGCCCAAAAAGAAAAGAAAAATGAGATAAAAAGAGAGAAGGGACAATGTTACTATCCTTTTCCACACTTGTGCTTCAAAGTAGCACCATGTTCTTCATTAGGGGTGGGCACAAAAACCGACCAACCAAATACCGAACCGATGCCGAAAAAATCAAATTTTTGGTTTTTGCTGCTGTTATACTTAAATTCGGTTTTTAGGTTTAATAACCGAATTGAAATCGGCAGGTTTGATATTTAACCCATAACTGATGGAGAAAACCGAAGTCTCCCGCACGGCCACACATCTCGCCAAATGCCAAATGGAAGTCCACGCAATTCAAGTGTGAGGCACCCCCACGGCCGCACGTCTCGCCAGATTGTTTTTAGGGGTGCACGTCTCGCCAAATGCTAACTACTCACGGTCGCGCACGTGTCGCCAGTCACACGCTTGTGTACGAACTGCGAAGGGCCCAGCGAGCTACTCTACCTTGTGTGATAGGGCCGTCTACATAATTTCAAGGCCTAAATACCATTTTTGGTGGCTGATGGAATGTGCAACGACTAGAATTTTACTTGTTTAGTCCCACCTCGATTAGCTACACTGCAAGAGACAAGGTTCTTAGCTATGTAAGAGGTCATAGTGCCACTGGAAGATGCGCTCGCTGTAACGTTGCAGCACCAATGCAGTCAGTCGGTATAAACTGAAAATCGAACCGAAATGGTCGGTTAACCGAAATATCGGTTAGTATATTTGGACTGCCATATTCGGTTTTTGGTTTTGATAACCAAAGTTGAAAATAGACCTAATGGTATAAACCAAATTTTCGGTTTCTACTAAATTCCCACCCCTACCCTTCATGATTGAGAGTCTCCTATGTTGTCACTTTCATATATTACTAGTGGGAATTTTCATTATAGAACTTGGCTTGTATATTCCAATGATGGGCTTCCTCAAATGCCCTAGGTCTTCATGAGCAAGCAAGTTGGATGCACACCCACTTAGTTTCTTTTGAGCTTTCATACACTTATAGCTATAGTGCATCCATTGCATGCCAATCCCTACTCCTTGCATTGACATCAATTGATGGGCATCTCCATAGCCCGTTGATTAGCTTTGTCAATGTGAGACTTTCTTCTTTTTTATCTTCTCCACACAACCTCCAACATCATATTCTATTCCACCCATAGTGCTATATCCATGGCTCACACTCATGTATTTGCGCGAGAGTTGAAAAAGCTAAAGCGCGTTAAAAAGTATGAACCAATTGCTTGGCTAACACCGCGGGTGTGCATGATAAATACCTTGTGTTGAGAAGATGGAGCATGACAAGCCTATATGATTTTGTAGGGATAACTTTATCTAGCCATTATATTTTGAAAATACATGATTGCTTTTTAGTATGCTTGAAGTATTATTGTTTTACGTATGTCAATATTAAACTTTGGTTTTGAATCTTACGGATCTGAATATTCATGACACATAAATAAAGACTACACGATAAACATGTTAGGTAGCATTCCACATTAAAAATTCTATTTTTATCATTTACCTACTCGAGGACGAGTAGGAATTAAGCTTAGGATGCTTGACACGTCTCCAACGTATCTATAATTTTTTATTGTTCCATGCTATTATATTATCAATCTTGGATGTTTTATATGCATTATTATACTATTTTATATCATTTTTTGGGACTAACCTATTAACCTAGTGCCAAGTGTCACTTGCTGTTTTTTCCTTGTTTTTTCCTTTATAGAAAATCAATACCAAACGGAGTCCAAATGGAATGAAACTTTTTGACTATTTTTCTTGCACCATTAGACACCCTAGAAGCTTCGGGAGGAGGCCAGAGGATCCATGAGGTGTGCACAAGCTCGTGGGCCCCTTGTAGCCCCTCTTACCCTAATTCTTCTTCTATAAATACCCAAATATTCCCCATAGACCAGTGGGCACACCAAAAATACTTTTCCGCCGCTGCAAGTTTCTGTTCTCGTGAGATCCCATCTGGAGGATTCGACCGGAAAAGGATTCAACCACGGAGGGCTTCTACATCAACCTTGTTGCCTTTCCGATGATGTGTGACTAGTTTACCACAGACCTACGGGTCCATAGCTAGTATCTAGATGGCTTCTTCTATCTCTTTGATCTTCAATACAGTGTTCTCCTCGATGTTCTTGGAGATCTATTTGATGTAATCTTATTTTGCGGTGCTTTTGTTGAGATCCGGTGAATTGTGGGTTTATGATCAGATTATCTATGAATATTATTTGAGTCTTCTCTGAACTCTTTTATGCATGATTAAGATAGTTTTATATTTCTCTCCGATCTATTGATTTGGTTTGACCAACTAGATTGATTTTTCTTGCAATGGGAGAGGTGCTTTGTAATGGTTCAATCTTGCGGTGCTTACTCCCAGTGACATAAAGGGACATGACACGTATTTGTACTATTTCCATTAAGGATAAATAGATGGGGTTTGTTCATATTGATTGGATCTATCCATCTACATCATGTCATTTTGCTTAAGGCGTTACTCCGTTCTTGTTAACTTAATACACTAGATGCATGCTGGATAGCGGTCGATGTGTGGAGTAATAGTAGTAGATGCAGGCTGGAGTTGGTATAGTTGTCACGGACGTGATGCCTATATTCATGATCATTGCCTTAGATATCGTCATAACTATGCGCTTTTCTATCAATTGCTCAACGGTAATTTGTTTACCCACCGTATGCTTTCTTTCAAGAGAGAAGCCTCTAGTGAAAATTATGGCCCCGAGTCTATTTTTATCATATTATTTTCAGGTCTATAAAATAAAAACACTAAAATATCTTGCTGCAATTTATTCACTTTTATCTTATTTTGCACTTTTACTTATCTTTTATATCTATCACTATCAGATCTCATCCTTGCAAGTAACCATGAAGGGATTGACAACCCCTTTATCTCCTTGGGTGCAAGTATTTGTTTGTTTGTGTAGGTGCAACCATTGGTGACTTGTGTGTTCCTCCTACTGGATTGATATCTTGGCTCTCAACTGAGGGAAATACTTATATCTACTTTGCTGCATCACCCTTTCCTCTTCAAGGAAAAAACCAACGCAAGCTCAAGAAGTAGCATATGTCTACAGAACAACAACATATATACTTATAACGACATGATTGCATAACCAAATTAGCATCCAATTACATAACTGACTACACATAACATTTGCAGACCTCGATAAACAATTTACATGCATAATAAGCTAGGAGAAACGACCATCAAATCATCTACTTCTTGTGACGCTTGCCGCCACTGCTCTACTTGTGGCTCGATCCCTCGCCGTCTTCAGGAAGGAAGCACTTCCTCATGTCAACGATTCTCTTGTACATCTCAAGCACGTGTACGTGTCCCTGGCCGCGTACTTGACATCATCTTCATCCAGTCTCTGCACCCAGGCACTGTGCGAGGCAACCTTGTTCTTATATGATTGTGAGGTGGGAATTGTGTGTTGTAATGGGCAGACATTATAATTAAAGGAATCCTCTAAAATAATAATAACGAGCACACATGCTAGATGGAACAAGACATGTGCTAGTAGCTCATAATCGGAAACTGGCCCCAATCCAACCATTAATGGCGTGCACCAACTCGTACCTACCAACACAGACGCTCCAGTGCAGAAACTTATGGCATTATACGTGTCTCTCGCAATCCATGCCAATGCTTCCCGCCTCTTCCCCCATCGGTTTCCTCCCACCAGAGAGTGGCTAGCTCTATAAGACCCAGGCGACAATGTACCATAGGCCGTAGCGACACTATGTGCAAATATAGTCCATACCCATCTACCATATTCCAAGCATGCCAGACAATCAAAGCGTCGATGTCGGCCCCTTCATCGATTACATCTTCGACGAGGAGAACGAGCGGGAGCAGGTAGGAGAGCAAGAGCATCGTTGGCCAGTGCAGGGGCCATGGCCCATTGGTAGCGGTATCGTTCTGCCGTTCCTTCGGGGCACAATGGATGTATTGTAGAGGAACTGTGAAGAGCGGTTTTCCATCCACAGTGCAAAAGATCCAGAGCTGCTAGGTGAGGGAGTCCTGGATTAAGGGGTCCTTAGGCATCCGGGCTATGTGACGAGGGCCGGACTAATGGGCCATGAAGATACAAGACAGAAGACTTCTACCCGTGTCCGGATGGGATTCTCCTTTGCGTGGAAGGCAAGCTTGGCGTTCGGATATGAAGATTCCTTCCTCTGTAAACCGACTCTGTATAACCCTAGGTCCCTCCGGTGTCTATATAAACCGGAGGGTTTAGTCCATAGAGGCAATCAGAATCAGAATCATACAGGCTAGACTTCTAGGGTTTAGCCATTACGATCTCGAGGTAGATCAACTCTTGTAACCCCATATTCATCCAAGATAATCAAGCAGGACGTAGGGTATTACCTCCATCAAGAGGGCCCAAACCTGGGTAAACATCGTGTCCCTGTCTCCTGTTACCTTCGATCCTCAGACGCACAGTTCGGGACCCCCTACCCGAGATCTGCCGGTTTTGACACCGACATTGGTGCTTTCATTGAGAGTTCCGCTATGTCGTCGTCAGAAGGTTCGATGGCTCCATCTGTCATCTACAACAATGCTGCCCTGAGGGAGGTCTTTCTCCCCGGCCAGATCTTTGTGTTCGGTGGCTTCACACTACGGGCCAACTCGCTTGGCCATCTAGAGCAGATCGACAGCTATGCCCCAGGTCACCAGATCAGTTTTGGAAATCTGGATTATGTCGCTGATATCCGAGGAGACTTGGTCTTCCAAGGGTTCGCGACCCCAACCTTTGCTCTAGCCTTAGATCCAGAGCGCATCACCAGGTCCGAAGCCGGGATTCTCGAGCCCGCCGGACTCTCTGCGGCTATTGAGCCTAGTACGGGAAAGTCGGAGGAAGTAGTGTCACCGGCAATCGTCTTGAAGCCGGACTCCTCCCCGAACACTAGCTCCGAACCCTGGGAGTCAGCTCCGTGTGAGCTCGGCCAAGAAGTTTCTTTCCCGCCGTACTCCACTGACTCTCTTCTTCCTGGCCAAACCTCGCCTTTAAGCGAGGCCCTGGACTTAATGCGATCCCTCATCATTACATAGGGGCGATGTCCGAACTACGCCCAGCCCGGACTAGGGGCTGAGAGCGGGGAATTTTACATCCCACCCACCACCCACTTCATAGCCACTGTCGAGGACATAACCGACATGCTTGATCGCAACTCCGAAGACATCTATGGCATGGATATTAATGCCGAAGACGAACAAAGCCAAAATCCACCGCATACCGGACGCTGGGCGGCCACCTCCACATACGACGTATACATGGTAGATACGCCAAAAGAGGATGGCAGTGAAGGCAGTAAAGATCCAATCAAGGATAATAACATTGATAAACCACCAAAGCGGCGAGATCAGCGGCGCCGTTCAAAATCACACCGCAACAAAGAAAACAATACCGGCAATGGAGATGATAACACGTCGGAGAATGCCGAAGACCCCGACGCCCCCGTCGAAACAACATCCGAACAGGATGATAGGGAGGAGGAGCAGGGTAACCCTGACGAGCCAGTCGGGAACGAAGACTCGGAGGACAGCAATTATATGCCACCCTCCGAAGACGAAATAAGCCTCGGCGACGAAGACTTCATCGTGCCAGAGGAACCCCTCGAGCAAGAACGCTTTAAGCAACAGCTCATCGCAACTGCGAGGAGCCTGAAAAGGAAGCAGCAACGGCTTCAAGCTGAACAGGACACGCTCAACGACAGATGGACTAATGTCCTGGCAGCCGAGGAATACGGCCTCGCACGACCAACCAAAAGCTACCCCAAGCGCAAGTTGTTACCCCAATTCGACGTCGAGGCATGGGAGCCCATAACATCAGCGTGTAACGCAGCTGATAAACCAGCCCGGCCACCGCGTGGCCAAGACAGAATGGCTACCCAAGCCGAACACCAGCCTACATTACCCCGCCATAAAGGCAGGGAGACAGCGGCTCGGGGCTACACCTACGACCTACGGCAAGACCTGGACACTAGGGCAGGCCTAGCCAGATCAATCTACGGGTCAAGGGGACATGCCCCAACACGAGAGGACGGCTATCAGGCTCGGCGTGATCGACACGACCTCACTCGGGGTGAAAACAGCATAGGGACGTCCGCCGAACTCCATCGCGACGTTGCCCGTTATAGAGGCGCCGCACACCCCCTATGCTTCACCGAGGAGGTAATGGAGCATGAATTCCTAGAAGGGTTCAAACCTATGAATATCGAATCATATGATGGACCAACCGACCCCGCAGTATGGATTGAGGACTTTCTTCTCCATATCCACATGGCTCGAGGCGATGATCTACATGCCATCAAATACCTCCCACTAAAATTAAAGGTACCAGTCCGGCACTGGCTAAACAGCCTCCCAGAAAACTCCATTGGCAACTGGGAAGACTTGGAGGACGCCTTTCGCGACAACTTCCAAGGTACATATGTCCAGCCTCCGAACGCCGATGACCTCAGTCACACCATCCAGCAGCCTGGAGAACCAGCCGGCAAGCTCTGGACTAGGTTCTTAATTAAAAAGAACCAAATCGTCGACTGTCCGGACGCCGAAGCCCTAGCGGCCTTCAAACATAGCGTCTGAGATGAGTGGTTGGCCCGTCACCTCGGCCAAGAAAAACCAAAGTCCATGGCAGCTCTTACCGCACTGATGACCCACTTTTGCGCGGGAGAAGATAGCTGGCTGGCTCGACGAAGCAATAGCACCAGCGATCCTGGCACCTCCGAAGTCAGGTACGGCAATGGCAAGCCACGACGCAATAAAAACAAGTGTCGAAACAATAATGTAGGAACCCAAGACACGGTGATCAACGCCGGATTCAGTGGTTCCAAATCCGGTCAACGGAAGAAGCCATTCAAGGCAAACAAAGATGGTCCATCCAGTTTAGACAGGATACTGGATCGGCCCTGTCAAATTCATGGCAGCCCTGACAAACCCGCCAACCATACCAACAGAAATTGTTGGGTTTTCAAACAAGCCGGCAAGCTCAATGCCGAACACAAGGGAAGGGGCCGCCTAGCGACAGCGAAGATGAAGAGACTCACCAATCGAACACCGGGGGATAGAAGCTGTTTCCCCCCGAAGTAAAAACAGTAAACATGATATCTGTGACGCATATCCCTACAAGGGAGCGCAAGCGCGCACTACGAGACGTCTACGCCGTAAAGCCGGTAGCCCCAAAATTTAACCCATGGGAGGCCTGCTCGATCACTTTTGATCGCAAGGACCACCCAACCGGTATCCGTCACAAAGGTTCGGCAGCTCTGGTCCTCGACCCAGTCATTGATGGATTCCATCTCATGCGAGTCCTTATGGACGGCGGCAGTAAACTTAATTTACTCTATCAAGACACTGTTCGCAAGATGGGCGTTGAACCCTCAAGGATCAAGCCCACCATAACTACCTTCAAGGGAGTAATACCCGGCGTAGGAGCTCACTGTACGGGCTCAATCACATTGGAAGTCGTCTTCGGTTCACCGGACAACTTTCCAAGCGAAGACTTGATCTTCGATATTGTCCCGTTCCGCAGTGGATACCATGCACTGCTTGGGCGGACCGCTTTTGCTCGTTTCAATGCGGTCCCACACTACTTGTCTAAAGCTTAAGATGCCCGGTCCACGCGGCGTCATCACGATCAACGGAAACACGGAACGCTCCCTCCGTACCAACAAGCATACCGCGGCCATCACAGCCGAAGTACAAAGCGGTCTCATAAAACCGCATACCTCATCGGCCATTAGGCCACCGGCCTCTACTACACAGGACTGGTCAATTTTAGGGCTGGATTAGCAGTTTCGCCTCCGCCGTTCGCCGCATATGCCCGCGAAGTTCGTATCACGCATGCATAATTATGCACTTAAAATACCTTGGTAATCGGCGGAGGCACAATAAGGACAGGCCTACAACACGGTTCGTCCTCCTACAACTTTCTTCTCTTTTTTCTAACTATTTCTTATCTTTCGCCACGGGTGAACCAAAACCTGTTCATCCTACGGATCTTCAAGGAATCTTTCAGAGCCCGGTTTCGTCCAAGTAAACAAAAATCGCTCCATTTAAGGAATGCTCTTCGCTAAGGCAAAGGCAGCGCAAACGTGCGACAGGAGGTCCAAAAGATTTTTTGTAGACCAAACACTCTATTTCATACCTGTATAGAGCCTTTTTCCTCAGCCTTCGACCCCTGGCATGTAAAATGACCTGGGTGGTGGTGTTATAATCTGTAAGATTGTGTTCGACGTATCAATCAGATTCCAGTGAACATAATCCGCCTTCAGTACTTACTTTTCCTCATAGAACTGTATTTTGCTTTTTCGGCTGTTTCACACACACACACCTCGGCACTAAATCGCCAGGGGCTCGATACGGCAACATATTGGTTGCCCAAAAGTCCGAACAGCTCTACAGCACACTTCGGCGTCATGAGTTTGGCATTATATGCATCAACTCCGAATCATGTCTTTGGTCAATAGTTGGGTTGCCCAGCTCCTATGCTTACTACCTTATGTTCCGTCTTATCGGCTAGGGTAGTAAAGGGAGAACTACTGCGATTGTGTTTCCGGTTCACCTGGTCAAACACCTCAGTAGAGAAAGCCAAAAACTGACTGTCATGATGCAACGAGAGCTGGTCAACCACTCGGCGACTTATTAAAATCTTTTGCGATTATAACACGAAGGACCGTTTTTCGGACACCTATGTAACGCAACCGTATTCGGATAACCGCGTACATACCAGGGGCTACATCGTAGACCCATCGTCAAACTCCTATGGCTAAGTGAAAGTGTTAAAGCCGTATAGTCCGATTGCCTAGTTCGCCGCACTGACACCTCCTTCACGGACCAAGACGTTGGGTCAAGTGTGGTTAGGTGCTATTCCAAACACCCCCGTATTATATGCGAGGGGGTTGAAGCCAACGACTGGCAAACTTTCAGATTATAAAAAAACGGCCGCACAGGAGGAAATAACTTTCAAGCAAAGGCATAAATATAACACAGCCTTAATGTATCATAGATATTGTTCTCACAATTCCGGTACATTCACTCGAACATAATATCCTTCGAGCACTGACCCTCTATCAAGCGGGCGCCCTCTAGGACATCCTCCAAATAATGCTCCGGCACGCCATGGCCCTTGCCTCCGGGTGGGCCATTCGCTGCAACATTGGTGGCCTTCATCTTTGCCCAGTACATCTTGACGCGGGCGAAGGCCATCCGTGCACCTTCTATGCACGCTGACCGCTTAACGGTGTCGATACGCGGCACTGCATCGACAAGTCGCTATGCAAAGCCGAAATAGCTGTTTGGAATTGGTTCAGCCGGCCATAGCCGGACCACGACGTCCTTCATGGCAGCTCTGGACATCTTGTGGAGCTTGGCCCACTAGGCCATCTGTTTGTTCAGCAACGACGGATGCCTTGGCACGTTGAATTGTGACCAGAAAAGCTTCTCCGCAGCGCGTCCTTCCTGCGCTTGAAAAACTTCGCCACGTCGGAGACACTCTTCGGTAGGTCCAAGAACGCGTCTGGAGAACTCCACGATTGATTAAGCAGAGCATACTTTGGGTCGCCGAATTTAGTCTGTAATAGAAAGGGCTTACGAGCCGCTATCTCCCCAGCTTGCCGGATCTCTTCCCGAGCCGCTCTAGACTCGGACCGTGCTTCTCGTGCCTCTTGTAAGGCCTTGTCGAGTTCAGCTGCCTTGGCTTTGTTATCCTCCTCGAGTGATTTGCATTTTCCATTGGCATCCTTTAGCTCTCGCGCCATGGTAGATATTCTCTCCTCGCATTGGCGCCGAGTGGCCTATTCAGCCTTTAAATCAGCAGCCGCCTTCTTGGCAGCCACATTCCTCACTCTGGCCTGCTCCTTGGCCCGGGCAAGCTAGCCCGAAGGGTCTCAACTGCAGCAGCACCATCTGCAGTTATGCATGTCATAGTATATAATTTTTAGCTTCGTGCTCATATTATTATACATGCATAAGCTAACTTCCCCAAAACATACCTTGTGCCTCGTCGAGTCGCCTGTTAATAAGAGCAATGTCCTCATCCGCTAACTCAAGTTTCTGCCTTAAATCTGCAACTTCCGCAGCTTGGGCAGTCGCCATTGACATAACAGCCTGTTTTCAAATTAATTATGTTACTTCCTGAGCATATATTTTTGATCCTCTGATCGCCTCCCTATGGAAGCTGACCAGAGTCTCAGGGGCTACTATCTATACACAGGCGCATTCTGCATGTAAAGAGTGGTTAAGATATTACATTGCATACCTCGAAGCCTCTTAGCAGGCCCGTGAAGGCTTCATTCAATCCGCTTCTTGCGGACAGAATCCTCCCAACTACCGTACCCATTAAGGTACGATGTTCCTCTGAGATGGACGCACTTTGCAATGCGCCCATCAGAGTATCCGGCACCTCCAGATCCCTGGAGGCTGCCGCGGGAGTTCGAACTCCCTTCAAAGGATACGCTTACTCGACCCTAGAGTTGTCTTTGGCTGTAACCGGATAGCTCGGGGCCCTCATTGTTGGTCCCCGTGGGGGCTGCGCCCCCTGGACCCTTGACAACCGAAGTATCACCTTCGGGCGTTGTCTTCATTGTCCTCCGCGCCACTTGATGATCAGGGGAGATCCTCCGGGACGACACCTCGAAGTCGTCCGCCCTAAGGGGCGAGGAAGCCTGTGGAGGCGTCTTGCTTTCCATCATCTTCGGAGGCAAGTCACCCGAGGAGGAGGACTGTTGAGGAATACAACGAGCTGGACTGCAAACATATATTTTAGATGTTACCCTTGTAACTGAGGGAGTCCTGGACTAAGGGGTCCTCGGGCGTCCGGCCTGTTATTCATTGGGCCGGACTGATGGGCTGTGAAGATATGAAGGCCAAAGACTATACCCGTGTCCGGATTGGACTTTCCATGGCGTGGAAGGCAAGCTAGGCGACCAACTATGGATATTCCTTCTTATGTAACCAACTCCATGTAACCCTAGATCTCTCCGGTGTCTATATAAACTAGAGAGCGTAGTCCGGATAGAGAGGGACATTACCATAGTCATACAGGCTAGACTTCTAGGGTTTAGCCATCACGATCTCGTGGTAGATCAACTCTTGTAACACTCATATTCATCAAGATCAATCAAGCAGGAAGTAGGGTATTACCTCCACGGAGAGGGCCCGAACCTGGGTAAACATCGTGTCCCCTGTCTCTTGTTACCATCGATCCTAGACGCACAGTTCGGGACCCCCTACCCGAGGATCCGCCGGTTTTGACACCGACATTGGTGCTTTCATTGAGAGTTCCACTGTGCCGTCGACAAAAGGTTTGATGGCCCCTTCAATCGTCGATAATGACACCGTCCAAGGAGGAACCTTCCTCCCCGGACAGATTTTCGTGTTCGGCGACTTCGTACTGCGGGCCAACTCGCTTGGCCATCTGGAGCAGGTCGATAGCTACGCCCCTGGCCATCAGGTCAGATTTGGAAGCTTGAACTACGTCGCGGACATCCGCGGAGACTTGATCTTCAATGGATTCGAGACCGTGGCAATCGCTCCCCCTCACTCCGATGAACATGACTTAAAGTTGTCATCGGATCACATCCAGGAGATGGTTCCTGTCGCTGCAACAGCCTCAGAACCGAAGCAGATCGTGCCCTTCGAGGCCACAAAGCCCGCGGTGTTGGAGCTGCACACGGACTTTACATCCTGCAATGTTTGCGTCAATGGAACTCCGGACTCGTCTCCGGCTATATGTTCTAGACCATGTACGCCTGCGGACACCGAGCTAGATCGGCTATCGATTTTCAAATTCAGCGCCGCAGACATCTTCCAGCACTCACCTTTTGGTGACGTGCTAAACTCTTTAAAGAACTTGTCCTTGGAGGAAGACTCACAGCCGAACTATGTTCGGTTCGAGCTAGAGGCGGATGATGAGGAACTTTGCTTCCCACCCACCACCCACTTCATAGCCACTGTCGATGACTTAATCGACGTGCTTGACTATGGCTCCGAAGACATCGACAGTATGGATGACGATGCCGACAAGGAGCAAAGCCAAGACCCGCCATTCACTGGACGTTGGACGGCCACCTCTTCGTACGACGTGTACATGGTTGATACACCTAAAGGATCTGGCGATGACAAAGAAGAGCCAGATGCGAATAAACCCTCTGAGACGCAGTCCAAGCGCCGGCGGCCCAAACGCCATTCTAAGCCCCGTCGCTCAAAGGACGTCAACACTGGCACCGGAGAAAATAGTACTCTGGGCGACGCCGAAAACAATGAAGACCCTGTCAGAGCTACATCCGAACAGGAGGAACACGACAACGGGCAAGATAACCCTGACGAACAGGCCATAGAAGATGACTCGGACGATGATATATACCGTCCACCCTCCGAGGAGGAGACAAGCCTCGGCAACGAAGACTTCATCGTGCCTGAGGATCCTCTGGAGCAGGAGCGCTTTAAGCTTCAGCTCATAGCCACTGCAAGGAGCCTGAAAAAGAAACGGCAGCAGCTTAAAGCTGAACAAGATTTGCTCATCGACAGATGGACTGATGTCCTGACAGCCGAAGAATACGGCCTCAAGCGCCCAGCCAAGAGCTACCCGAAACGCAGACTGCTACCTCAATTCGATGAGGAGGCGCCGGAGCACATATCTCCCTCGCGTAATGCGGAACGACCACCACCTGGTCGAGACAGGGCGGCCGACCGACCACCCCGCAGTCGGGATAAAGCGGCAACTCAGGCCGAACAACAGCCTACCCCACCGCCCCGTAAAAATAGAGACGGAAGAGTCCGGGGTCATACGTATGACCTCTGGCAGACCCTGGAGAGTAGAGCAGGACATACAAGATCGATCTACGGATCGCGAGGACGTGCCTCGAGGCACGACGACGGCTACCTATTCGGACGTGACAAACCTAACCACGCCCGGGCCGAATACCGCAGACAGACTCCATCAGAGCTACGCCACGACGCGGCCCGATATAGAGGCGCCGCACACCCTCTCTGCTTCACAGATGAAGTGCTGGATCATGAATTCCCTGAGGGGTTCAAGCCCGTCAATATTGAATCATACGACGGCACAACCGATCCTGCAGTATGGATCGAGGATTTTATTCTCCATATCCATATGGCTCGAGGAGATGACCTCCACGCCATTAAATACCTCCAACTAAAGCTCAAAGGGCCAGCTCGGCACTGGCTTAACAACCTGCCTGAAAATTCTATCGGCAGCTGGGAGGACATGGAAGAAGACTTCCTAGACAACTTCCATGGAACCTATGTCCGGCACCAGACGCCGACGACTTAAGCCACATAGTTCAACAACCTGGATAATCAGCCAGAAAATTCTGGACTAGGTTCCTAACCAAAAAGAACCAGATCGTTGACTGTCCGGATGCTGAGGCCCTAGCAGCTTTCAAACACAGCATCTGTGACGAATGGCTAGCACGCCACCTCGTCCAAGAAAAGCCGAAGTCTATGGCAGCCCTTACGGCACTCATGACCCGCTTCTGCGCGGGTGAGGACAGCTGGCTGGCTCGCAACAAAAACACAGCCAGCGAGGCAGGCCCCACTGAGGCCAAGAACAGCACCGGCAAGCTCCGGCGCAATAGACACAAACGCCTAAGCAATGGCGACAACACCGATGACACCACAGTCAACACCGGATTCAGTGGCTCCAAGTCCGGCCAACGGAAGAAGCCCTGCAAAAGAAACAACGAAGGACCTGCAACCTCTTGAGCACTGCGTTGGTTTTCCCTTGAATAGGAAAGGGTGATGCAGCAAAGTAGCGTAAGTATTTCCCTCAGTTTTTGAGAACCAAGGTATCAATCCAGTAGGAGGCCACGCACGAGTCCCTCGCACCTACACAAACAAATAAATCCTCGCAACCAACGCGATAAGGGGTTGTCAATTCCTACACGGTCACTTACGAGAGTGAGATCTGATAGATATGATAAGATAATATTTTTGGTATTTTTATGATAAAGATGCAAAGTAAAGAAAGTAAAATAAAAACGGCACTAGAAATAGCTTGTTGTCGGGAGATTAATATGATGGAAAATAGACCCGGGGGCCATAGGTTTCACTAGTGGCTTCTCTCAAGAGCATAAGTATTTACGGTGGGTGAACAAATTACTGTTGAGCAATTGACAGAATTGAGCATAGTTATGAGAATATCTAGGTATGATCATGTATATAGGCATCACGTCCAAGACAAGTAGACCGACTCCTGCCTGCATCTACTACTATTACTCCACACATCGACCGCTATCCAGCATGCATCTAGAGTATTAAGTTCATAAGAACGGATTAACGCTTTAAGCAAGATGACATGATGTAGAGGGATAAACTCATGCAATATGATATAAACCCCATCTTGTTATCCTGGATGGCAACAATACAATACGTGCCTTGCTGCCCCTACTGTCACTGGGAAAGGACACCGCAAGATTGAACCCAAAGCTAAGCACTTCTCCCATTGCAAGAAAGGTCAATCTAGTAGGCCAAACCAAACTGATAATTCGAAGAGACTTGCAAAGATAACCAATCATACATAAAAGAATTCAGAAGATTCAAATATTGTTCATAGATAAACTTGATCATAAACCCACAATTCATCGGTCTCAACAAACACACCGCAAAAGAAGATTACATCGAATAGATCTCCACGAGAGAGGGGAGAACATTGTATTGAGATCCAAAAAGAGAGAAGAAGCCATCTAGCTAATAACTATGGACCCGAAGGTCTGAAGTAAACTACTCACACATCATCGGAGAGGCTATGGTGTTGATGTAGAAGCCCTCCGTGATCGATGCCCCCTCCGGCGGAGCTCCGGAACAGGCCCCAAGATGGGATCTCATGGGTACAGAAGGTTGTGGCGGTGGAATTACGTTTTTGGCTCCGTATCTGGTAGTTTGGGGGTACGTAGGTATATATAGGAGGAAGGAGTACGTCGGTGGAGCAACGTGGGGCCCACGAGGGTGGAGGGCGCCGAGGGGGGTAGGCGCCCCCCTACCTCGTGGCTTCCTGGTAGCTTTCTTGACGTAGGGTCCAAGTCCTCTCGATCATGTTCGTTCCGAAAATCACGTTCCCGAAGGTTTCATTCCGTTTGGACTCTGTTTGATATTCTTTTTCTGTGAAACTCTGAAATAGGCAAAAAACAGCAATTCTGGGCTGGGCCTCCGGTTAATAGGTTAGTCCCAAAAATAATATAAAAGTGTATAATAAAGCCCAATAATGTCCAAAACAGAAGATAATATAGCATGGAGCAATCAAAAATTATAGATACATTGGAGACGTATCAAGCATTCCCAAGCTTAATTCCTGCTCGTCCTCGAGTACGTAAATGATAAAAACAGAATTTTTGATGTGGAATTCTACTTGGCATAATTTCAATGTAATTCTTCTTAATTGTGGTATGGATATTCAGATCCGAAAGATTCAAGATAAAAGTTCAATATTGACATAAAAATAATAATACTTCAAGCATACTAACTAAGCAATTATGTCCTCTCAAAATAACATGGCCAAAGAAAGTTCATCCCTACAAAATCATATAGTTTAGTCATGCTCCATTTTCGTCACACAAGAATGCTCTCATCATGCACAACCCCAATGACAAGCCAAGCAATTGTTTCATACTTTAGTAATCTCAAACTTTTTCAACCTTCACGCAATACATGAGCGTGAGCCATAGACATAGCACTATGGGTGGAATAGAATATGATGATGGGGGTTATGTGGAGAACACAAAAAAGGAGAAAGTCTCACATCAACGAGGCTAATCAATGAGCTATGGAGATGCCCATCGATTGATGTTAATGCAAGGAGTAGGGATTGCCATGCAACGGATGCACTAGAGCTATAAATATATGAAAGCTCAACAAAAGAAACTAAGTGGGTGTGCATCCAACTTGCTTGCTCACGAAGACCTAGGGCACTTGAGGAGGCCCATTGTTGGAATATAGAAGCCAAGTTCTATAATGAAAAATTCCCACTAGTATATGAAAATGACAAAACAAGAGACTCTCTATCATGAAGATTATGGTGCTACTTTGAAGCACAAGTGTGGTAAAAGGATAGTAACATTGTCCCTTCTCTCTTTTTCTCTCATTTTTTGGGCCTTCTCTTTTTTATGGCCTTTCTCTCTCTCTCTCTCTCTTTTATATATTCCTCACTTGGGACAATGCTCTAGAAAATGATGATCATCATACTTCTATTTATTTACAACTCAACGATTACAACTCGATACTAGAACAAGGTATGACTCTATATGAATGCCTTAGGCGGTGTACCGGGATATGCAATGAACCAAGAGTGACATGTATGAAAGAATTATGAACGGTGGCTTTGCCACAAATACTATGTCAACTACATGATCATGCAAAGCAATATGACAATGATGAATGTGTCATGATAAACGGAACGGTGGAAAGTTGCATGGCAATATATCTCGGAATGGCTACGGAAATTCCATAATAGGTAGGTATGGTGGCTGTTTTGAGGAAGATATAAGGAGGTTTATGTGTGAAAGAGCGTATCATATCACGGGGTTTGGATGCACCGGCAAAGTTTGCACCAACTCTCAATGTGAGAAAGGGAAATGCACGGTACCGAAGAGGCTAGCAATGATGTAAAGGTGAGAGTGCGTATAATCCATGGACTCAACATTAGTCATAAAGAACTCACATACTTATTGCAAAAATCTACAAGTCATCAAAAACCAAGCACTACGCGCATGCTCCTAGGGGGATAGATTGGTATGAAAAGACCATCGCTCGTCCCCGACCGCCACTCATAAGGAGGACAATCAAAGAGCACCTCATGTTTTAAATTTGTTACATAACGTTTACCATACGTGCATGCTACGGGACTTGCAAACTTCAACACAAGTATTTCTCAAATTCACAACTACTCAACTAGCACAACTTTAATATCACTACCTCCATATCTCAAAACAATCATCAAGCATCAAACTTCTCTTAGTATTCAAAACACTCATAAGAAAGTTTTTACTAATCTTGAATACCTAGCATATTAGGATTATTTAAGCAAATTACCATGCTATTTAAGACTCTCAAAATAATATAAGTGAATCATGAGAGATCAATAGTTTCTATAAAACAAATCCACCACCGTGCTCTAAAAGATAGAAGTGAAGTACTAGAGCAAAAACTATATAACTCAAAAGATATAAGTGAAGCACATAGAGTATTCTAATAATTTCCGAATCATGTGTGTCTCTCTCAAAAGGTGTGTACAGCAAAGATGATTGTGGTAAACTAAAAAAATAAAGAATCAAATAATACAAGACGCTCCAAGCAAAACACATATCATGTGGTGAATAAAAATATAGCTCCAAGTAAAGTTATCGATGGAAGTAGACGAAACAGGGGATGCCTTCCAGGGCATCCCCAAGCTTTGGCTTTTAGGTGTCCTTAGATTATCTTCGGGGTGCCATAGGCATCCCCAAGCTTAGGCTCTTGCCACTCCTTGTTCCATAATCCATCAAATCTTTCACCCAAAACTTGAAAACTTCACAACACAAGACTCAGCAGAAAATCTCATGAGCTCCGTTAGCGAAAGAAAACAAAAGACCACTTCAAGGTACTGTAATGAACTCAATATTTATTTATATTGGTGTTAAACCTACTATATTCCAACTTCTATATGGTTTATAAACTATTTAACTAGCCATAGATTCATCAAAATAAGCAAACAACACACGAAAAACAGAATCTGTAGAAAACAGAACAGTCTGTAGTAATCTGTAACTAACGCAAACTTCTGGAACTCCAAAAACATCAGCCAAAATATTAAGACCTAGACAATTTGTTTATTGATCAGCAGCAATTGGAATCAATATTTTATCACGTTCTGGTGATTTTTAACAATTATTTTCGTGAACAGAAAGTTTCTGGAATTTTCTGCAAGATCAAATAACTATCATCCAAGAGGATCCTATAGGTTCAACTTGGCACAAACACTAATTAAAACATGAAAACACATCTAACCAGAGGCTAGAACAAATATTTATTCCTAAACAGAAGCAAAAAGCAAAAAAAACTAAAAATAAAATTGGGTTGCCTCCCAACAAGCGCTATCGTTTAACGCCCCTAGCTAGGCATAGAAGCAAGGATAGATCTAGGTGTTGCCATCTTTGGTAGGCAATCCATAAGTGGCTCTCATAATAGATTCATATGGTAATTTTATTTTCTTCCTAGGGAAGTGTTCCATGCATTTCTTTAATGGAAATTGGAATCTAATATTCCCTTCCTTCATATCAATAATTGCACCAATCGTTCCAAGGAAAGGTCTACCAAGAATAATAGGACATGAAGGATTGCAATCTATGTCAAGAACGATAAAATCTACGGGCACATAGTTCATATTTGCAACAATAAGAACATCATTAATTCTTCCCATAGGTTTCTTAATAGTGGATCCGCAAGGTGCAAGTTTAAAGAGCAATCATCAAAATCACGGAAACCTAGCAAATCACACAAAGTTTTTGGAATCGTGGAAACACTAGCACCCAAATCACACAAAGCATAGCATTCATGATCTTTAATTTTAATTTTGATAGTAGGTTCCCACTCATTATAAAGTTTTCTAGGGATAGAAACTTCCAACTCAAGTTTTTCTTCATAAGATTGCATCAAAGCATCAACGATATGTTTGGTAAAGGCTTTATTTTGACTATAGGCATGAGGAGAATTTAGCACCGATTGCAACAAGGAAATATAATCTATCAAAGGGAAATTATCATAATTAAATTCCTTGAAATCCAAAATAGTGGGTTCATTAATATCTAATGTTTTGATCTCTTCAATCCCACTTTTATCAATTTTAGCATCAAGATCTAAAAACTCCGAATTTCTGGAACGCCTTCTAGGTAAAGGTGGATCATATTCAGGCCCATCATTATTAAGATTCATATTGCAAAACAAAGATTTAATAGGGGACACATCAATTACTTTTAGATCTTCATCTTTATTTTCAAAGGAACTAGAAGAACACGCTTTCATAAAGTAATCTTTCTTAGCACGCATCCTAGCGGTTTTCTCTTTGCACTCATCAATGGAAATTCTCATGGCTTTGAGAGACTCATTGATATCATGTTTAGGATGAATATATCTAAGTTTTAAAGAATCAACATCAAGAGAAATTCTATCAACGTTCCTAGCCAATTCATCAACTTTAAGCAATTTCTCTTCAAGCAAAGCATTGAAATTCTTTTGCGAATTCATAAATTCCTTAACACTAGTCTCAAATTCAGAGGGCATCTTATTAAAATTTCCATAATAATTGTTGTAGGAATTACCATAATTATTAGAGGAATTACTAGGATAAGGCCTAGGATTAAAGTTTCCTCTATACGCATTGTTACCAAAATTATTCCTACCAACAAAATTCACATCCAAGCATTCATTATTATTCTCAATCAAAGTAGAAAAAGGAATATCATTAGGATCAGAAGAAACACTTTTATTAGCAAATAATTTCATAGGTTCATCCATCTTTCCACTCAAAACATTAATTTCTTCTATCGCATGCACTTTTTTATTAGTACATCTTTAAGTGTGCCATTGAAAATAATTAACCATAATATTATCTAGGAGTTTAGTAGCTTCTCCTAAAGTGATTTCCATAAAAGTGCCTCCCGCGGCCGAATCTAAAAGATTTCTAGAAGCAAAATTCAATCCGGCATAAATTTTTGTATAATCATCCACAAATTCAAACCATGCGTGGGGCAATTACGTATCATTAATTTCATCCTCTCCCAAGCTTGTGCAACATGTTCATGATCAAGTTGCTTAAAATTCATAATATCGTTTCTAAGAGAGATAATCTTAGCGGGAGGAAAATACTTAGAGATAAAAGCATCTTTGCACTCATTCCAAGAATCAATACTATTTTTAGGCAAAGACAAAAACCAAGCTTTAGCACGGTCTCTAAGCGAAAAAGGAAATAGCTTCAATTTAACAATATCATTGTCAACATATTTCTTCTTTTGCATATCACACAAATCAACGAAGCTATTTAGATGAGTAGCGGCATCTTCACTAGGAAGGCCGGCGAATTGATCTTTCATGACAAGATTCAACAAAGCAGCATTGATTTCACAAGATTCAATATCGGTAAGAGGAGCAATCGGAGTGCTAAGGAAATCATTATTGTTGGCATTGGTAAAGTCACATAATTTGGTATTATCTTGAGCCATCGTGACAAACAAGCAATCCAACACAAGAGCAAACAAGAAGCAAGCGGAAAAGAAGGCAAACGGAAAAGAGAGGGTGAATAAAACAGCAAGGGTGAAGTGGGGGAGAGGAAAACGAGAGGCAAATGGCAAATAATGTAATGCGGGAGATAAGGGTTTGTGATGGGTACTTGGTATGTTGACTTTTGCGTAGACCTCCCCGGCAACGGTGCCAGAAATCCTTCTTGCTACCTCTTGAGCACTGCGTTGGTTTTCCCTTGAAGAGGAAAGGGTGATGCAGCAAAGTAGCGTAAGTATTTCCCTCAGTTTTTGAGAACCAAGGTATCAATCCAGTAGGAGGCCACGCACGAGTCCCTCGCACCTACACAAACAAATAAATCCTCGCAACCAACGCGATAAGGGGTTGTCAATCCCTACACGGTCACTTACGAGAGTGAGATTTGATAGATATGATAAGTTAATATTTTTGGTATTTTTATGATAAAGATGCAAACTAAAGAAAGTAAAATAAAAACGGAACTAGAAATAGCTTGTTGTCGGGAGATTAATATGATGGAAAATAGACCCGGGGGCCATAGGTTTCACTAGTGGCTTCTCTCAAAAGCATAAGTATTTACGGTGGGTGAACAAATTACTGTTGAGCAATTGACAGAATTGAGCATAGTTATGAGAATATCTAGGTATGATCATGTATATAGGCATCACGTCCAAGACAAGTAGACCGACTCCTGCCTGCATCTACTACTATTACTCCACACATCGACCGCTATCCAGCATGCATCTAGAGTATTAAGTTCATAAGAATAGATTAACGCTTTAAGCAAGATGACATGATGTAGAGAGATAAACTCATGCAATATGATATAAACCCCATCTTGTTATCCTTGATGGCAACAATACAATACGTGCCTTGCTGCCCCTACTGTCACTGGGAAAGGACACCGCAAGATTGAACCCAAAGCTAAGCACTTCTCCCATTGCAAGAAAGGTCAATCTAGTAGGCCAAACCAAACTGATAATTCGAAGAGACTTGCAAAGATAACCAATCATACATAAAAGAATTCAGAAGATTCAAATATTGTTCATAGATAAACTTGATCATAAACCCACAATTCATCGGTCTCAACAAACACACCGCAAAAGAAGATTACATCGAATAGATCTCCACGAGAGAGGGGAGAACATTGTATTGAGATCCAAAAAGAGAGAAGAAGCCATCTAGCTAATAACTATGGACCCGAAGGTCTGAAGTAAACTACTCACACATCATCGGAGAGGCTATGGTGTTGATGTAGAAGCCCTCCGTGATCGATGCCCCCTCCGGCGGAGCTCCGGAACAGGCCCCAAGATGGGATCTCATGGGTACAGAAGGTTGTGGTGGTGGAATTAGGTTTTTGGCTCCGTATCTAGTAGTTTGGGGGTACGTAGGTATATATAGGAGGAAGGAGTACGTCGGTGGAGCAACGTGGGGCCCACGAGGGTGGAGGGCACCGAGGGGGGTAGGCGCCCCCCTACCTCGTGGCTTCCTGGTAGCTTTCTTGACGTAGGGTCCAAGTCCTCTCGATCATGTTCGTTCCGAAAATCACGTTCCCGAAGGTTTCATTCCGTTTGGACTCCGTTTGATATTCTTTTTCTGCGAAACTCTGAAATAGGCAAAAAACAACAATTCTGGGCTGGGCCTCCGGTTAATAGGTTAGTCACAAAAATAATATAAAAGTGTATAATAAAGCCCAATAATGTCCAAAACAGAAGATAATATAGCATGGAGCAATAAAAAATTATAGATACGTTGGAGATGTATCAGGACCTTCCAGCCTGGACCGCATACTCGACCGTCCGTGCCAGATTCATGGCACCTCGGATAAGCAAGCCAATCATACCAACACGGATTGTTGGGTCTTCAAGCAGGCTGGCAAGTTAAATGCCAAAAACAAAGAAAAGGGATCACAAAGTGAGGACGAGGACGAAGAGCCCCGGCAGCCAAACACTGGGGGACAGAAGAAATTCCCCCCTCAAGTAAAAACGGTGAACATGATATACGCTACACACATCCCCAAAAAGGAGCGCAAGCGAGCATTTAGGGACGTCTATGCGGTAGAGCCAGTCGCCCCCAAATTCAATCCGTGGTCATCATTCCCAATCACCTTCGATCGTCGAGATCACCCAACCAGTATCCGCCATGGCGGTTCAGCCGCACTAGTCCTCGACCCAATTATTGACGGGTTTCACCTAACACGAGTCCTGATGGACGGTGGTAGCAGCCTCAACCTGCTTTATCAGGACACAGTGCGGAAGATGGGCATTAACCCCTCACGAATCAAACCAACCAAGACTACCTTTAAAGGAGTCATACCAGGCGTAGAGGCCCGCTGTACGGGCTCAATCACGCTGGAGGTAGTCTTCGGTTCTCCGGACAACTTCCGAAGCGAAGAGTTAATCTTCGATATCGTCCCCTTCTGCAGCGGCTATCACGCACTGCTTGGATGAACTGTGTTTGCTAGATTCAACGCAGTGCCACACTATGCTTATCTCAAGCTCAAGATGCCGGGTCCACGCGGTGTCATAACAGTCAATGGCAATACGGAACGCTCCCTCCGAACAGAGGAGCACACCGCCGCCCTAGCAGCAGAAGTACAGAGCGGCCTTCTCAAGCAGCACCTTAGTATGGCTGTCGAGCCCTCGGACATCATTAAGAGGTTCCGGACTACACTGCAACAGGATAGCGCGGCTCGTCAAGAGCTCGACTAGCAATTTGGCCTCCGTCCCAGTCCCGATGAGGTAGTGACATTCGTACCACGCGTACACAATTACGCACTCAAAATTCCATGGACATCGACGGAGGCACAAGCTAACCCGGGATCTACAGTTCGGCCAGACCGATCCCGGACACACATACTTTCACCTTTTTTTTTGTTTCAGGTTCCTTTTCCCGCGGGCTTGATCACCAGTCCTTTCGAAGGATTGGCATACAACGGAGGCAAGCAGCACAGGTGTGTAGGGTAACCTCTATACGTTCTTCTTGACGGTATTCATAATTATTTCTCAGGACCCGCACGCTGCGCCCCATTGATTCCGGCATGTTAAATAGCCCGGATACTTATCGCACCATCTGTACAAGATACGCCTTGACATATCCATCCAGTTATAATAAAAATGGTTTGTGGCCCAGTTTCTGTGGTTTTTGCTTCTTACTTCATTTTATTTTGATCTGCTTATCGGCTGCATCGGTACTCTTTTGTGCGTTTTATATTCGCCAGGGGCTACTTGTCGCCCCACAATACGGCAGCAAAGTCCGAACACTTCTTATGGATAAGTTCGGCACCCCGAATTTAGCATTATATGCATTGGCTCTGAATCATGTCTTTGGTCAATAGTTGGGTTGCCCGGCTCCTGTGCTTGCTACCCTACGTTCCGCTACATCGGCTAGGGTAGTAAAGGGAGAACTACTGTGATTGTGCCCTGGCCTTGACCGGATGAGCACCTCAGTAGAGAAAGCCGAAAACTGACTCTCATGATAAGGCGAGAGCCGGTCAGCTGTTCGAGGGTTACAAAATCGTTGGAGATTTTTTCCGCGTTATATGAAGGATCGGCACTTCCTGATCAGATGCTGACAGCACCCTGGCTTGGACCAGGGGCTGCGCCCATGCTTTATTATAAAACTCCTATGGCTAAGTGAGGGCGTTTAAGCCGTACAGTCTGATTGCCTTGTTCGTTGCGCTAAACAACTCCTCCAAGGACCATATAATTGGATCAAGATTGTTTAGATTCCATCCCGAACACCTCCGTACTACCTACGCGAGGGCAGAAGCCGAGGACTGGCCAACCCTCAGATCGCATACAACACGGCCGCACAGGAGGAAACAATTAAAGCACAAAGAAATTACATTACAAAACATGCTTTGTTTTCATAATACAAGGCAAAGGCGACACAAATGTTTTCATTCAAAAATAATGTCCTGCCCTCACTCAGCTGCTGCAAGTCGAGGCCCTTCTATGACATCCGCAAAATATCGCTCGGGTGTGCGGTGCTCCTTGCCCTCCGGCGGCCCTCTGGCCACTTCAACGGCGTTCATCTTCGCCCACCACATCTTGCAACGAGCGAAGGCCATGCGGGCACCTTCAATATAGGCAGAGCGCTTGACGACGTCCAGCCGAGGACAGGCGTTCACCATCCGCCTCACGAGTTCGAAGTAGCTACCAGGCATAGCTTCGGCTGGCCATAGCCGGATTATCAAATCCTTCATGGCTAGTTCGGCCATCCTATGCAGCTCCACCAGCTGTTTCAGCTGATCGGTGAAGGACACGGGAGGTTCTCGCGCCGCATATTGCAACCAGAATAGCTTTTCCGTTGAACCCCCTCCTTCGGCTCGATAGAACTCCACGGCGTCTGATACACTGCGTGGTAAATCCGCAAGCCCCTAGGGAACTCCGAACCCGGGTTAGTAAAAGGTACTGCTTCTCCGCATACTTGCTTTGCATCTTAAAAGCCTTACCCGCCGTGATCTTCTTGGCCTCCTGGATCTCCTGGAGGGCGGCCTAGGCCTCATTCCGTGCAGTATCCGCGCTCTGACGAGCCTTGGTGAGTTCGGCCCCTTGATCCGACACATCATGCTCCAAGGTCTCACATTTTTTCACCGCATCCTGGAGCTCCTGCTGGATTTCTTTGACCAGGGCCTTGAGCTTCTTACGGGCAGCTTGCTGCTGGACAGCCTTCTCCTCGGCCTCGCCCAGGGCCTTCCTCAGGGCCTCGACCTCGGTCGCGGCTCCTACACATATCACGACACTACAGTCAATATACAGCGCCTACGCTTTCCGAACACACAGCAAGTCGTTACTCGCCTTGCTTCTCCTGTAGCCGAACCTTAACCTCGCCGAGCTCATTCTCGGTCCGCTCCAGCCTCTGCCTCAATTCAAAGACTTCGGCAGCATGTGAGGTTGCGGCCATCTGCGACGCCTGCTTATGCATACATATTATGTTAGTCTCCTGCAACAGAAGATTGATCCTCTGTCCGGTTCTCCTTGTCGAACACCGGACAGTGTCTCAGGGGCTACTGAATACATGGGGTTTTTCTCTTTCTATGTCACTTACCTCGAAACCTGTCAACAGGTTGCTGCAGGCTTCGTTCAGTCCACTCTTGGCGGACTGAACCTTCTCGATCACCGCGCCCATAAGAACACGGTGCTCGTCCATAACGGAGGCACCTTGTAGCGCCTCCATCAGGATATCCGGCGCCCCCGGATGGACGGGGGCCACCGGCGGAAGCGGCACACCCCCCCTCCTTCAAAGGGGGTTGCTCGCCCGACTCCAGAGCCACATTGGTCTCCGGAATCGTATTCGGCTGAGGGCCGGATTGGATACGGCCCTCTTCGCCAGTCTCCATGGGGATTGGCTCCCCCATGTGTCTGGCAGTGGAGGTCTCGCCTTGTGGCGCCTCCTGGACACCGTCCTGGGCTCCTCCCTTCGGAGCGGTCCTCTGGGACAGCACTTCGGTGTCGTCCCTGGCCCCGGGGGAGTAAGCAGGCGGTGGCGACATGCTCGCCATCTCCGACGGAGCCAACGAACCTCCAGATGAGGATCGCTAGATAAGGTCATGGGCCGGACTGCAATAGTGTAGTTAACTATGTTAAAATAATAAAGAAAAAGGTTTGGATGTGCGCATGAATGAGCCATGTCACTTACGATGCGGCCTGGGGCTTAGTGCGGGGCATCGTTCCGGACTACTATCAACGTCCCACGCGGTATTGACCGCTGGGGCGCCCTTCCCCTTTTTGGGCGCTTCCACCTCCAGATGCGCCGAGGCCGCCCTCTTTTTCTTCTTCTCCTCGGGGGGAGGGTTGTTTTCCTCCTCCTCCTCCTCTTCCTCGTCATTGTCCTCAGGGACAGAGGAATGTGCTTCGTCGTCTTCGGACGTCACGTCCGAGGTGCCCTTGCGACGGGGACCACTCTTGGCCCCCTTGGCCTTCTTCTTGGCCTTCTTCTCCGGCGCCTTATACGGCGCCAGCACCAGCATCTTCGCTAGACACGAGATGACTGGATCTTCATGCAGCGGAGCCGGACACTGGATCTGCTTCGCCCTCTCCATCCAGTCCTGAAAGAGCAATAATAAAAGCTCACACATCATCCTCGAAACAATTAAGTTGGGGGTACATCAAAAATAGCATACCTCGCTAGCGGGGTGTTTACAATCGTGACCACGGTCTGAATCCATGGCCGGTGGCTTCTCGTTGCCCTTAAAAAGCAACTTCCAGGCGCCTTCGTGAGTAGTCTCGAAGAGCCTTACCAAAGTCTGGTGCTTCTTCGAATTGAACTCCCACAGAGGGCGGCTTCGGCGCTGGCACGGAAGAATTCGGCGAACTAGCATCACCTGGATTACGTCGACGAGCTTGACATTCTTGGTCACCATGCTTAGAACGCGCGTCGGCAGCGCTATCAGCTCGTCAGGTGAACACCAGTCCGGACTCTTCTCGACCCAGGAGGTGAGTCGCATGGGGGCGCCGGAGCGGAATTCAGCAGCTGCGGCCCAGGTGGTGCCGCGAGGTTCAGTGATATAGAACCATTGCTTCTGCCACTCCTTTACTGTGTCCACAAAAGTTCCCTTGGGCCAGGAGACGTTGGACAGCTTACTCACCATGGCTCCTCCGCACTCCGCGTGCTGGCCATCCACCACCTTTGGCTTCACGTTGAAGACTTTGAGCCACTGCCCGAAGTGGGGTTGGATGCGGAGGAAGGCCTCACACACGACGATAAACGCCGAGATGTTGAGGAAGGAATTCAGGGACAGATCATGGAAATCTATCTCGTAATAATACATCAGCCCGCGGACGAAAGGGTGGAGTGGAAACCCTAGCCCGCGGAAGAAATGGGGGATAAATACTACCCTCTCGGTGGGCTTCGGCGTGGGGATGACTTGTCCCTCGGCCGGCAAACGGTGGGCGATCTCCTACGCCAAATATCCGGCCGCCCGAAGCTCAGTAATGTCCTCCTCCTTGACGGAGGAGACCATCCACTTGCCCTGACCGCCGGATCCGGACATGGTTGCTTGAGTGGAAAGGAGATGAGAACTTGGGCGCTGGAGCTCGAGATTGGAAAGGCGGAGACAGAGAGAGAGCGTGAGAAGAGGAAGAGGAAATCCTTTTCCCCTTATAAAGGCAGCAAATATTAAACGCCTCCTCACTCGCCTTAAGATTCGCCTATTCCCATGGGATGTATAAACGGCACGGTTGGGTTACCCATGCCCGCATTGATGAGAATCCCGCGATAAGGGGACACGATCTCTGCTTTGACGAGACGTGCCAATGGCAACTGCGTCTCAGGACGTGGGGCGTCTAACATAAAAGCGGTCTGGAAATATGACCAGTCGGACGTAATGTCGTGCTGCAAAAAAGTTGTCAGCGGATGGAACTCGTGTAAAAATATATATATTCTCTCTGCAGTTGTGTGTGGTATGCGTTACAGGTCCGGATACAATCATCGCATCCGAAGACTATCGTGGAGTTTGGAAAAAGGGGAACCCGCCTTGCAATGCCGAAGACAATCTGCGCGTCGGACTCCTCGTCATTGAAGCCAGGTTCAGGGGCTACTGAGGGAGTCCTGGACCAAGGGGTCCTCGGGCATCCGGCCTGTTATTCATTGGGCCAGACTGATGGGCTGTGAAGATATGAAGGCCGAAGACTATACCCGTGTCCGGATTGGACTTTCCTTGGCATGGAAGGCAAGCTAGGCGACCAACTATGGATATTCCTTCTTATGTAACCGACTCCATGTAACCCTAAATCTCTCCGGTGTCTATATAAACCGGAGAGCGTAGTCCGGATAGAGAGAGACATTGCCATAGTCATACAGGGTAGACTTCTAGGGTTTAGCCATCATGATCTCGTGGTAGATCAACTCTTGTAACACTCATATTCATCAAGATCAATCAAGCAGGAAGTAGGGTATTACCTCCACAGAGAGGGCCCGAACCTGGGTAGACATCGTGTCCCCTGTCTCTTGTTACCATCGATCCTAGACGACAGTTCGGGACCCCCTACCCGAGATCCGCCGGTTTTGACACCGACAGTAACCCGAAAAGAACGGGATATGTCTAGAGCACCCTTGTTCACTTACGATTCGGCGAAGGGCTTGTCCTTACGGAGGTACTGTGCGACAACGTCGTCTTCCGAACCCGAACCATCTGACAGGGATATCTTCCCTCTCTTCGGTGCCTCCACCTCCAAGTCTTCAGAGGCGGTCCTTTTCTTTCCATGGGGAGAAGGGATATCAGCTTCTTCCCCCTCGTCTTCAGAAGAGGGAGTTTCAGTCTCCCCATACATAGCGTCCAGTATACCTTTAGAGTGGAGGCCACCCTCGGCCTTTTTGCTCTTCTCCTTGTCCTCCTTCACCGGTACTTGATACGGCGCCGGGGCCAGCATCCTTATCAACACAGGATCAGCTGACTCTTCAGGAAGTGGAGCTGAACACCTAATTCGTTCCGCCTTCTTGATCCAGCCCTGGTCGAAGATAGGTTTCTCAGTATATCATTACGGGATAATCAACTAAGTTGTGTTCAGAAGTTGAGTGCTTACCGAGGTATCCGGATGGTTGCAGTCGAGGCCGATGTCCTCGGTTGTATCCGTCCACTGCTTTCGGGTCCCGAAGAATAGTTTCCACATCCCTCTGTGCATTGTGCCAAAGAAGTGCTGAAGGGTCTGTGGTCCTTCCGGATTGAACTCCCACATGTGGAGAGGCCGTCGCTGGCATGGTAGGATCCGGCGGACTAGCATTACCTGGATCATGTTGATGAGGCCGGTGTCCTTTCCAAGGATGCTCCGGATACGACTTTGCAGCATCTGCACTTCATCAGTTGATCCCCAGTCCAGCCCCTTATTAATCCACGATGCGAGCCGTAATGGAGGACCCGATCGGAACGCAGGCGTGGCTGCCCATTTGGTACCACGGGGTTCGGTGATATAAAACCACTCCCGCTGCCATAAGTTGGAAGTTTCCGTGAAGGTGCCTTTCGGCCAAATAGTATTAGCGAACTTGATCACCATAGCGCCGCCACACTCCACTTGCTCCCCGTCGACTACCTTTGGCTTTACATTGAAAGTCTTCAGTCATAGGCCGAAGTGTGGGGGAATGCGGAGAAAAGCCTCGCACATGACGATAAACGCCAAGATGAGAAGAAAGGAATCTGGAGCTAGATCGTGAAAATCTAGCCCGTAATAGAACATGAGGCCACGAACGAAGGGATGGAGGGCGAACCCTAGCCCACGGAGGAAGGGAGAGATGAATACAACCCTCTCGCCGGATTTTGGTGTAGGGATAACCTGCCTCTTAGCAGGGAGCCTGTGGGGGATTTCCGCGGTCAGGTACCTCGCCTCCCGGAGCTTCGCAATATCCTCCTCGGTGACTGAGGAAGCCACCCACCGGCCTTGGGAGCTGGATCCGGCCATACCTAGGAAGCTTGGTAACAATGGAAGAAATAGAGACCTGGGCGCTGGAGCTTGAGGTTGGAAAGGCCGAGGAAGAGGTAGGCGTGGTGGAGAAGGACGGGTCTGTACCCCTTTATAAAGGCGATGAATATCGAACGCTACCTCACGGGCCTTAAAACTCGCCTATTCCCAAGGGATCGTGTGAACGACATGGTTGGATTACCCATGCCCATGATGGCAAGAATCCCGCGATAAGGGGGCACTATCTCTGCTTTGACAAGATATGCCAATAAAGACCATGTCTTGTAACGTGGAGCAGGAGGTTGAAAGACGGTTCGAGATAATAACCAGGCAGAGACGTAACGTCTCGCTACCAAAATTGTCAGCAGATGGGACTTGTTAAATATTGTACTCTTCGCGGTTGTTTGTGGGGCCTGTTTTGCAGAACCAGACACGTTTTCTGTGTTCGAGGACAACTTTGAAGTATTCGGAGGAGGAACCCGCCTTGCAATGCCGAAGACAATCTGCGCGCCGAACACATCGTCATTGAAGCCTGGTTCAGGGGCTACTGAGGGAGTCCTGGATTAAGGGGTCCTCGGGCGTTCGGGCTATGTGACGTGGGCCGAACTGATGGGCCATGAAGGTACAAGACATAAGACTTCTACCCGTGTCCGGATGGGATTCTCCTTTGCGTGGAAGGCAAGCTTGGTGTTCGGATATGAAGATTCCTTCCTCTGTAAACCGACTCTGTATAACCCTAGGTCCCTCCGGTGTCTATATAAACAGGAGGGTTTAGTCCGTAGAGGCAATCAGAATCATAATCATACAGGCTAGACTTCTAGGGTTTAGCCATTACGATCTCGAGGTAGATCAACTCTTGTAACCCCATATTCATCCAAGATAATCAAGCAGGAAGTAGGGTATTACCTCCATCAAGAGGGCCCGGACCTGGGTAAACATCGTGTCCCTGTCTCCTGTTACCTTCGATCCTCAGACGCACAGTTCGGGACCCCCAACCCGAGATCTGCCGATTTTGACACCGACACTAGGCGGCATGATCGACGACCCACCCGAAGAGCCATCGTCACCGGTGCCCATCGGGAGCCTCATGCCCCGCCAGGAATGGGCAGATGCCTTCTTCACTTCAGTTTTGCAAAATCCTATCTGCCACCTCGTCATTGCCGTCGGCGGCCGTGTCATCCTCGACCTGACGAAGTGGTGGCCAGGCTCGAGCGCGTCGTCGGTAGAGATGACGTCCCTGGCGAAGTAGAGCTACACCAACATGGAATCTCGGGGATGCAGGTCATGATGGAATTCGCTACTAGTGAAAAGACCTGGAGATGGAGCCGTGCCGCGAGAGCATCATGTGCGCGATTGCATGCTGTCAAGCTCTACCAGACGAGGCCTAGCAGCCCCACAGGTGGAGATGAGCACCGTGGTCGCGGGTCCGGACACTCAGAATGAACGGCCGCAAGGGTGCTACTGATCATGGAGTCCGAGAAGACCGTGGTCGAAAGGCCGCCATCGCAGCCATTAGCCTATTTTATTATAGTTGTATCAAAATGTTGCTTATCGACATTTTAAGTCGCTGATTGTATGTAAAAGCGACAGATTTTGCCCATAATTTATAGGAAGTACCAACGTTTGTTTGAACATTTCTGTCTTTTAAATTCAAGTTCTGGCCAACTGACTGGCACCCGTGGGTAAGCACTACGTGCGTTATGCTAGCTCGTGCTTCCTTCTTTTTTAAGTTTTTCATATTAATGGTGTTATATATCCAAACAAGCTAACGTTTCCCGCCACTCTCCCAGTCGGTTTCTCGCAACTCCCCCCACTAGTTTCCCAACACCAGCGTCGGTGGGCATAAAATGCTAGGGGGCGACAAACCGGCCATACCACAATATCCCATTCCAAGCATGTCAATCCGTTGAAGCGCCACCCCATCATCAATGTCCTCGACGAGGAGAATGAGCCGGAGCAGGCCAGAGAGCAAGAACGACCTCGTGCCGCCGAGCAAGAATGAGACATCTTCGTCGCAACGCAGAGCAAGATTAGCAATCCGTTGCCGCGCAAGAGCACTATAGCACCACCGAGCAACGGCTGCGGAGCACCGCACTGACTGAGCGGCGCCATACCACCATCCCAGGGAGCTGCCCCGCCGCGCCGATGAAGTGCCAATGTTGACCCCCTGCGTAGCCGATGACCACCACAACGTTGCACGCGAACCCGCCTTCCGTGGATGCGATGAGCCGAAGACACCCCCGCCACCATCTGTCGCACGGGCTTTGCCCGACAACCTCCTCTAATGGCGGCGAGAAGGGGAGAAATGATGGAGAAGGTGGCGGCGGCTAGGGTTTATCCACTCGCATGTGCCGCTCAAGTTTGATATGAGAATTGGGCAGAGATTTAAAACGTATTATCCAAGATTCAGAAAACACGGGACAGCCGATTACTACTAAAAGACCTTTCTAATCTATACTTTGCTCTCTTGGCCCTGCTTCAGTTTTTTTGGAGTACAACAGATCCTGCTCCATTGCGTGCTGAAATTAGGTTCGGCGCCCCGAAAGAAAAAAAACAGGTTCGGCGGTGTCGACAGCGACGCAAGCCCGGTATTCTTTTTCTGCAAATGCCGAGCCGAATGAACCGGAGCACGAGAGAACAAACAAACAAAGCTCCCCCCACTAAACACACGGCCCCACCACTTATTTACACCCACTTCTGGGCTTCTGCCAAAGCCCGTAAATCGTAATCACCTCCCGACTTTCCCCTCTTCCTTCCATCCCACTCGCACCACCACCTTCCCCCACACATCAATCGCAAACCCCCGCAAGTACCACGTCGCAGATGCCGCATTAGCTCCGAAAATCCAAAACCATTCCTCCCCACCCACCCCGACCTCGCTCCCCCCCGCGGCGACGGCGGCCATGACGACCGGATCCAACGCCGACCACTACGGCCCGCCCTCCTACCCGCAGCGCCGCCCGCACTACGGGGGCGCCCCGCCCTCCTACGGCTCCTCGGCCTCCTTCCGCGGCTGCTGCTGCTGCATCTTCATGCTCGTCATCTTCCTCGCCCTCCTGGCCCTCGCCGTCGCGCTCGTCGTCGTCCTCGCCGTCAAGCCCCGCAAGCCCCAGTTCGACCTCAACCAGGTCGCCGTCCAGTACCTCCTCGTCGCCCCGCCGTCCCCGGCCGCGTCGCCGAACGTCGCCGCGGCCCCCGCCGCCGCCTACCTCTCCCTCAACATCACGCTCCTCTTCACCGCCGTGAACCCCAACAAGGTGGGCATCCGCTACGCCGCCACGGCGTTCGACGTCATGTACCACGGGGTGCCGCTCGGGGTGGCGGCCGTGCCCGGGTTCGAGCAGCCCGCGCACAGCACCCGCCTGCTCCAGACCCGCGTCATCGTCGACCGCTTCAACGTCCTCCAGTCCGACGCCCAGGACCTCATCCGCGACGCCGCGCTCAACGACCGCGTCGAGTTCCGCATCACCGGCGACGTCGCCGCCAAGATCCTCGTGCTCGGCTTCTCCTCCCCCAAAGTCCAGGTAAAATTTTACCACCGCAATCCTGCACCCGGAACAAACTTTTTTGTTCTCTTCCTCCGCAAGCTCTGGGCTGATCGAAAGGGACTCGTGAACAAAACCTGCAGGTGTCGGTGGACTGCGCGATCGACATCAGCCCCAAGAGGCAGTCGGTGACATACAAGCAATGCGGCGTGGACGGGCTAAGCGTGTAGGCAGCAAGCGAACCAAACCAACCTCGCCGCCGCCGCAACACCGCAGAAGCGGAGGCTACTGGTATTAATCTAGTGGGGATAGATATATGTGGATGGGAATCTGTACGTCGATTCTAGTCTCTAATCTCGGGTTTTGATTCCTTTACTGCGCGTGGGGCCGGGTAAATTTTGAGCTCTCACCTCTCCTCGCCTTAGTAGGTTGAGGTTACCACTGATTCTTGTGAATTATTGCTGGATGCCATTAGCAGTGAGTATATAAATCAGTCGCCATGGTTCTTCCATGGCCGTTGCTTAGGAGCAAAGGAAGTGGTGCGGGGCTAAAGGCGAGGAGCGAGTGGAATCTGACCGACCCCTTTCCGCTCGCTGCTCCTTGCTGTTCGCGTCCGTAGAATGGTTTCCCTTCGCGTGTTTGTTCGCTTGGGGTGGGAGTCGGTGGGGAACTGCGCTGTCCGACGCACATCGCCACGCCCTTGCTCTGCTTCAGCCGGTAGTGGTGGAGGTGCCGGGTGCGCCATGGAAACGCGAGCAGGAGGCGACGAGCTCGTACGGTTGGTTTCCTGCTTCCATGGTGCCATTTCGTCGTGGTGGGGCCAGACCGTCAAAGGCAGCTGTACGGTTACTTCCTTGGAGCGTGGGATGGGCAGCTTGGCATTGCGTGGAAAAAGTTTGTTTGAAGTTGAAATTTGACGTTCCATTCCGTGCGACGCTTGTCGACAGACGACAGGAATATGCTAGTACTACGTGTTTTGATTATTTAGAAAATGGTGGGATCTACAGCCGACCGGATGTTAAACCGTGTTAAACTAGGGGATGAAGATGGGTTTTTCTGACAACGAATCTCAGTTTGCACATGGCATGACATGGTTTTTGTGATTCTGTGCGAGACTTCCAGTCATCATTGTGTTGATGCACAAGCTTGTTGTGCCATCGAATTGCATTTCCCCCCCTCTATTGGTGGTTGGGGAAGAGGATTGTCCTACATTCGTGTATTAAATTTGTTGTCACGTCTTCAAGTTTCATCAAAAGTTGTACTATAATAGCACTGTGTGCCTGTTACAAGTTGTTCATCAGACTTATCACGGATATCCTACAGATCACTAGTCCTATCGAGCGAGGTACGAGTAAACGATTAAGCCACTAGATCGAACCTCACTTCCCTTGACCAGACCACCCAAGTCGCTGCATCACAATCCGCCGACTGCGGGTAGTGAGAGCTTTCGTGGTTGGTACAACACAACACGATATACAACGCGGCAGCCCGTCGTGATCCTGGAATCCGATCTCCGGACCAGCAGCCTTTTGTTTTGCGTTCCTTCTTGCGTTGAGTTGCTTTGACGTTTGCCTTTTATTTTGGTGTATAGCGACCATCGTTCTTGACCCAACAAGGACTCACGAGCCACCGCCGTAGCCTCGCCGTTTCCTACGCGCGCCGCTACGTACGTTACGTCGCCCTGGGTCTGGACGGACACTGACGTGTGTGTCTTTAATCAGGCAACTATATCGTCGGCTCCATCTCCTGGATCCTCTGCGTCCGTGTTACTGTGGCGGGCCAGATGCGTTAGTGCAACTCCTTCTCTTTTCTAGCTGTACTCGAGTTACCGGGAAGTGCATTGATGTGGAACTGCGGACTGTGCTAGCATTGGAAGTGGTCAATGTGGGTGCCTCTGCGCGTCAGTGTGCCAGACAGTGAGGCTGGTCACAATGGGCAGAAACTTAGGGTGTGTTTGGTTCAGGGACTTTTTAGTCCCAGAGACTAAAAAAAGTCCCTAAAAAGTCCTTATAAACCAAATGGGAGGGACTTTTTCTGCAGGGACTAGAAAAAGACTACTAGAGAGTCTTTTTTGATTAGTCCCTGGGACTAGAAAAAGTCCTAGGACTTCTGAACCAAACACCCCCTTAGGAGTAACATCACACACTCCAATACAAGTTTGCTTATGTGGCATATATTTAATGAAGAGAAAGGTGCTTGTGGTAACTAGCTAAGTTACCGGAACATCACACACTCCAAGAAACAATGAGTCTATATCCTAATAAGACTACCCATAATGGGAGTAACATAGATAGTAACATCACATATATCTAGATAAAATAGATGATGTGGCAAGCAATAAATGAAGGAAGAGAGGCATGTAGTAACATAGCTAGTTACTACTAGTATGAATAACATCACACATATCAAGACAAGATGTGTCTATAGCATAATAAATGAAGTGTTGCATGTTACCACACATATGTTACTCCCCACTATAGAGGTAGTAACATAGAGTGCATGTTACTACTCTATGTTACTACCCATTGTGGCTAGTCTAAATACATCGCTACATGACACTACATACATGTTCCTACCCACTATGAAGATAGTAACATAGTCTAGAAAACTGTGTAGGTTACTAGCTTAAGCTTATGTTCCTGCCCATTGTGACCAGCCTAAGGTCAGGAACGTAGGAAACGGAGCTCTGAACACTACCGGCCGAGATGAAACGGACATTTCCGGGGAACGGTTTGTTGGGACCTGGGTGGGACCCGCGAGACGGAAATGTACCGGCGCTCCAGACCAACATTTTGACGATATACAACGCGGCAGCCCGTCGTGATCCTGGAATCCGATCTCCGGACCAGCCATTTGTCTCGTGTTCCTTCTTGCGTTGAGTTGCTTTGACGTTTTGCCTTTTATTTTGGTGTATAGCGACCATCATTCTTGACCCAACAAGGACTCACGAGCCACCGCCGTAGCCTCGCCGTTTCCTACGCGCGCCGCTACGTACGTGACGTCGCCCTGGGTCTGGACGGAGACCGACGTGTGTGTCTTAATCATCGTCGGCCAGATGCCCTTGGGTGCAATTCCTTTGCTTTTCTAGCTGTACTCGAGTTACCGAGGAATGCATTGATGCGGAACTGCGGAGTGCGGACTGTGCTATTGGAAGTGGCTGCTCGTCAGGGTGCCAAACAGTGAGTACTGGAAACGGTGGCAAATCTTTTGCCTTGTTTCAAAAAAAAAATACTGGAAACGGAGCTCTGAACGCTACCGGCCGAGATGAAACGGACATTTTCTGGGAACCGTTTGTTGGGGCCTGGGTGGGACCCGACAGACGGAAATGTACCGGCGCTCCAGATGGAAATCTAGCCGGCCGACAGGGCTTTCAGGGAATCCAATATAATGATGGTGGTAGTATGAAGCAGGCATTAGGGTTTTAGCATTTTGCATGCTCAGATTAGGCACCGATTCAGCCATCACACGCTCAGATTAGGCACTGATGTCTGTTATTCTGTTTGAGTGCTTTCTCTAAGTGCCCTAGCACACTTTGGCATTATTAGCAGATTATTTATCTCGCCCAGGTTCGAAAAAGAAGAAGAAGAAGAAGAAGAAGACACACCGATCGAACGCATTTGTGGATGTACAACTCATATGGTCATGGGTTCGCTTTTAGGACGCTTTATTTTCCTATACTTTTTCCGTTTCCTTCTTGCTAGTACAGTGCAGGCAAACTCTGCCCATTTCTTCTCTCTTTCCTCTTCCACCAACGCACCGCAAATCTGCGAGAAGCAAAAAAAAAGGTGGCATCGTGTAGATAAAAAGATGGCTGTCATTGTCTCTGATTAAATGAAGTAGTATCATTGTAGTGCCTCCGGCGTTTCTTTATTTCATTTGGCACTTGGCAGTGACTGGGATGTGGGAAGTGCAGTGACTGGGATGTGGGAACTAGTGCCAGACAACGCTGGAGATTTCTACTTTTATTTTAAATACTCCTGTTGAGTGTATGTGTTATGTGCATATTGTGTATTGGGCTACTTCCTTGTACAGTTGAGGTCGTGGTCCACTATTGTACATCATATATACGTGTGATTGCACCTGATCAATACATCATACATGGTATTAGTTGGGTTTCAACCCTAGCTTCCGCCCGCCGCTGCCGCCGCGCACCCTCCCTGCGCCACCGCCGTCTCAGCCGCCGCCGCGTCTTCCCACCCCGCCCCCGCCGCGCTCTCCCTCCGCGCCGCCGCTGCCTCCCTCCCTCGCCGCCGCCGCATCACCTAGCCACCACCGTGACCTATCACTGCCGCCGCGCCTTTCCCTAGCGCCACCGCCTACCACCCTCGCCTCCCTAGCCGCCATTGCGATCCCCCCCCCCCCCCCGCCGCTACAAACCGCCGCCGCACTCCCCTGCAGCTGCCGCTCCCTACTCCCTAGCGGCCGCCCCTAACCCTAGCGGCCGCCCCTAACCCTAACCCTAGCTGCCGCCATGTCTTCCGTCACCTCGTTCGCATCCAACGCGTTCGCCGACGCCAACACCCCTCCCTCCTCGATGCCGCCGACATTCGCAACCTCAACATCTACGAGCGGGTTCCGGTCCGCCTTGATCAGACGGACTCCTCCTACTACGCATGGAAGACGTCCTTCTCCCTTGTGTTCCGGGAGTACAACCTCCTCAACCACGTGGATGGCTCTGTTGACTCCAGCCTCGTGCCCGCGCATCATGAGTGGTCCACCATCGACGCCACGCTCATCCGGTGGTTCTTCCTCACCATCTCGCCGAACATGTTTCACACGGTCGTGCAAGACAGTGATGACGCCCTCGCCGTTTGGACCAAGCTGAACGGACTCTTCACCGACAATCGTCTCCAACGCCGCGTTTTTTTTGCAACAAGAGTTTTTTGGGTGCCACCAGGACAACTCCTCCGCTGACGACTATTGTCGCCGTCTCAAGACTCTCGCTGACGAGCTCCGCGAAATCAGTGCGAAGATCGATGACGATCTCCTCCTCAGCACGCTCATCACCAGCCTCAACGAGGACATCGGCAACGCCGCGGCGAACCTCACGCTCATCCCCGAGCCCTCCTTCGCCAAGTTCGTGGCCTACCTCCGGTTGGAGGAGCGTCGGATGAAGCAAGTCAATACTCGGGCCATGCACACCTCCCTCGCTGCCGGCACCACCCGCGGCGGTCCTCCTGCACCACCCACCGCCCCCGCCACGGGGCCCCACGCCCTACCCGCAGCAGCTGCCGCCGCCTCCCTACGGCGCGCCCGCACCCCCGCCTCCCCTGCCGATTGGCGTCGGGGTGGCCGGCGTGGTGGCCAGCAGCAACAGCAGCCGGCCCCGCGGGCCCCCCACGTCACCACCAGCAGTCGGTGCCTCCCCCGTGGGCCGGCGGGTACAACCCGTGGACCGGCGTTGTCCACGCGTACACCATGCCGGTCCCATGGGCGTCGGCACCTACTCTTCCGGTGCCACGTCCCCGGCGCATCAGGCATACTACGCGGCTCCGCAGCCGTACGGAGGGTACCCACCACCGCCGATGGATGGCGACTACGGCTTCCCGGTGGCCTCTCCATCATCTCAGCCGACACTGCCACCGGCGCCTTGGGACCCAGCGTTACTAGCCGCGCTGCACGCCGCACCTTCACCAAACAACTACACCGGCGGCGGCGATCGGTACATGGACACCGGGGCCACTGCTCACATGTTTGCTCATCCTGATAATCTTGCCTCTTTCTCTCCCGTCACCACCGCCCACCGCATCATTGTCGGTGATAGTTCCACCCTTCCCATCACACATGTTGGGCAAACTTCGTTTCCTTCTAATTCCATGCCTTTATCCTTGTCTAACATACTTGTGTCACCTCATCTTATTAAAAATCTTATTTCCGTTCGTTGTCACTTGAGAAAATCCTGTTACTGTTGAATTTGACGAACTTGGTTTTTGTGTCAAGGACGCACGAACCAGGATGGTACTTCACCGATGTGACAGCCCCGACGAGCTCTATCCGGTGCATCCGCCTTCCTCCACCACCACCTTACCAGTTGCTCTCTCCGCTGGCGTCGATCTTTGGCATGCTCGTCTGGGTCATCCCAACCCCGTCACTCTTCGTCATATTCTTAGGAGTTTCAGTTTTAGTTGTAATAAGATACAGGATCATACTTGTCATGCTTGTCGTGTTGGCAAACACGTATGCCTCCCATTTAATAATTCCACCACCATTGCTTCTTTTCCTTTTCAGTTGATCCATAGTGATGTGTGGACCTCTCCAATTCCTAGTAATTTGGGCTACTTATATTATCTGGTTATCCTTGATGACTACTCTCATTATGTGTGGACTTTTCCTTTGCGGCGAAAGTCGGATGCGCTTTCCACCTTGACGGCTTTTTACTCCTATCTCAGCACGCAGTTTGGGCGTCCCATTCTTACTCTTTAGACTGACAATGGAAAAGAGTTCGACAACCTTGCTTTCCGCACTTTTCTCTTGCACCATGCACAGTCTTCCGTCTCACTTGCCAGTATACTTCACAACAAAATGGTCGAGCCAAACGCGTCCTTCTCACTCTCAATGACTACGTTCGCATGCTCCTGTTTCATACCAACGTGCCTCCTCGCTTCTAGCCGGATGCACTTGCTACCGCGTCACTCCTTCTTAATCTCCGGCCATGTCGCCCGCGTTGGAACTACATGCCTCATCACCTCCTCTTCGGTACACGACCCTCTTATGGTCTGCGTATCTTTGGGTGTTTATGTTATCCTAGCACTGCCAACACTTCTCCTCATAAACTTGCACTGCGTTCTGTCGCATGCATCTTCATCGGCTACCCTTCCAACTCCAAGGGCTATCAGTGCTACGATCCCATATCCCATTGCGTGTTCACTTCCCGGAACATTTACTTTGATGAGCATGTGTTTCCGTTTCAGTAGGTACCTCCGGCCGTCTCTCCATCGCCGGTCGCTAACGGTGTCGTGGGAACAGATTTGACAATAGAGGATAGGGGTACGTATAGGAGGGCAGAGCCTAGCTATGGTGTGGTTGTACACTCGGATTTACGAGTTCAAGCCCCTCTCGGAAAAGGTAAAGACCCTGTCTCGGTGCTGCTGGAGCTTTGTTATCTGGTATGGTGGGTTACAGGAGATGCGAACCCTTGTGTAGGAGTGGAGGGGCAGCTTATATAGAGTCTGATGGCCCCTCATGAATGCCCCATTACCCAAGGGTTCAATGGAGAAGTAAAGGGTGCGAGCATTATTGGTAACGTCAGTATTAGATGCTCTTTATGGTGGCGAACTGATCGCCTGACCTTTGCGGTCTTAGGGTGATTCTTGGTCTTCTGTTGTCGAGTGACGCTAGGTACTCTGATTGAACAGAGGCAGTCGAGTGTCGGTGAGGCTACCGAGTGAATCCCTCGTCCGAGTGTCTTGTAAGTTGCGGGTATCCCAGTCGGTGACTCCTTCTTAACCTTGTGGGTCTTGGATTCTTGTATGTGGTGTCCTTGGGTAGGGTATGTAGGTCAGGCCTAGGACCCTACCCTAGGTACATGTTTATGACCCACAAGTATATGGGATCAATTGTAGCCTTTTCGATAAGTAAGAGTGTCGAACCCAATGAGGAGCAGAAGAAAATGACAAGTGGTTTTCAGCAAGGTAATGTCTGCAAGTGCTGAAATTGTAAGTAACAGAGTAGTTTGATAGCAAGATAATTTGTAACGAGCAGGTAACGGTAACAAAAGTGCAACAAGGTAGCCCAATCCTTTTGAGGCAAAGGACAAGCCAAACAGTCTCTTATAATAAGAAAGTGTTCTTGAGGGTACACGGGAATTTCATCTAGTCACTTTCATCATATTGGTTTGATTTTTGTTCGCTACTTTGATAATTTGATATGTAGGTGGACCGGTGCTTAGGTGTTGTTCTTACTTGAACAAGCCTCCTACTTATGATTAACCCCCTCGCAAGCATCCGCAACTATGAGAAAAGTATCCAGAATAAACTCTAACCATAGCATTAAACTTTTGGATCCAATCAGTCCCTTACGGAATAGCGCATAAACTAGGGTTTAAGCTTCTGTCACTCTCACAACCCATCATCTAATTACTACTCCACAATGCATTCCCTTAGGCCCAAATATGGTGAAGTGTCATGTAGTCGACATTCACATGACATCACTAAGGGAATCACAAACATACATACTATCAAAATAACGAACACATATCAAGTTCACATGATTACTTGCAACATGATTTCTCCCGTGACCTCAAGAACAAAAGTAACTACTCACAAGTGATAAACATTCTCAAGATCAGAGGGGTGTTCAATATCTTAATGGATCTGAACATATAATCTTCCACCAAATAAACCAATAGTAATCAACTACAAGATGTAAACACTACTAGTCACCCACAAGCACCAATCTATAGTTCCGATACAAAGATTGAACACAAGAGATGAACTAGGGTTTGAGATGAGATGGTGTTGTTGAAGATGTTGATGGAGATTGCCCTCCTCAAGATGGGAGAGTTGTTGGTGATGATGATGACGATGATTTCCCCCTCCGGGAGGGAAGTTCCTCTGGTGGAATCGCTCCGCCGAAGGGCAAAAGTGCTCCTGCCCAAGTTCCGCCTCGAGACGGCGGCGCTCCGTCCGAAAAGTCCTCTCCTTATTTTTTCTAGGTCAAAATGACTTATATACCAGAAGATATACCAAAAGTGCTCCAGCAAGGTGTTTTTGTGTTTTTATTTTTATAGATCTGAAAACAATATGATGAAAATAGACCTGGGGGCCATAGTTTTCACTAGAGGCTTCTCTCTTGAAAGAACACATGCGGTGGGTAAACAAATTACTGTTGAGCAACTGAGAGAAAAGTGCATAGTTATGACGATATCCAAGGCAATGATCATGAATATAGGCATCACGTCCGTGACAAGTAGACCGACTCCTGCCTGCATGTACTACTATTTCTCCACACATCGACCGCTATCTAGTATGCATCTAGTGTATTAGGTTAACAAGACCAAAGCAACGCCTTAAGCAAGATGACATGATGTAGAGGCATAGATCCAATCAATATGAAATAAACCCCATCTTTTTATCCTTAGTGGCAACAATACAAATATGTGCCTCGCTACCCTTTCTATCACTCGGTGAGGACACCGCAAGATTGAACCCATTACAAAGCACCTCTCCCATTGCAAGAAAAATCAATCTAGTTGGCCAAACCAAATCAATAGATTGGAGAGAAATACAAAGCTATCTTAATCATGCATAAAAGAGTTCAGAAAAAACTCAAATAATATTCATAGATAATCTGATCATAAATCCACAATTCATCGGATCTCAACAAACGCATCGCAAAAGAAGATTACATCGAATAGATCTCCAAGAACATCGATGAGAACATTGTATTGAAGATTAAAGAGAGAGAAGAAGCCATCTAGCTAATAGCTATGGACCCGTAGGTCTGTGTTAAACTACTCACACATCATCGGAAGGGCGGCAAGGTTGATGTAGAAGCCCTCCGTGATCGAATCCCCCTCCGGCAGAGTGCCGTAAAAGGCCCCAAGATGGGATCTCACGAGAACAGAAGCTTGCGGCGGTGGAAAAGTATTTTTGGTGTGCCCCCTGGTATACGGGGAATATTTGGGCATTTATAGAGCTGAGATTAGGGTTAGAGGAGCCACGGGGGGGGGGGGGGCAGAATCTCATAGGCGCCACCCCTAGGGTGCGCCTCGTGAGCATGTGGCTCACCCGTGGGCCTTCTGGCCTCCTCCCGGAGCTTCCTAGACGTCTGCTGGTCCAAGAAAAATCCTAAAAAAAGTTTCGTTTCGTTTGGACTCCGTTTGGTATTGATTTTCTGTAAAAGACAAAACAAGGAAAAAACAACAACTGGCACTTGGCACTAGGTTAATATGTTAGTCCCAAAAAATGATATAAAATAGCATAATAATGCATATAAAACGTCCAAGATGGATAATATAATAGCATGGAACAATTGAAAATTATAAATACGTTGGAGACGTATCAGTTCCTCCGGAAGCTTCCTTGCTTGTGGTGTGCTCCAGAGAAGTTTGTAAAGGTGTGGTGGTCGCCTTCAAGACCAACCCCGAGTGAATCGAGGCTCATCCGTTGGGGGTGACTTGAAAGGGAGAATATGGTGAGTCAGTTGGTGAAGCCCCGGGGCTTTGGCTTCGGCACCACTCTAACGGAGATTAGCACTCTCACGAGTGTGACTTCGGGATAAATCCGCATCCCCGACTCACTTATGGTTATCTCATACCCACACCCTTTACTTTCGGCAATTCATACTTGCGCATATTGATATATCTTGTGCTAGTTGAATTGATTAGTTGTTCCTACATTTCCATATCTTGTGATATAGTTTGTGCTTGCTAGTTTTCTTAAGTGCCTATCTTGTTTTGCATAGGTTGTTGGTGCACTTAGTTGAGCCTAGCATATTTAGGATTTGTGCTTGAAAAGTATATGTTTAGTTTAATTCCGCATTGGAATAAAGCCAAATCTGTAAAAGTTTTATAACGCCTATTCACCCCCTCTAGTCGTCATCTCGGTCCTTTCGGTCGTCATCTGTTTGTCCCAGGTGCAATTTATATGGCATGTATTAGACTCGATGTTTTCACATGTACTCGGGATGTGGAACGACCTACTTAGGGTCTGTCAAACACCACTCAGTAAATAAGTAGTTATAAAAGTAGCTTTAGGGTTAACCATAAAACATGCCACGAGACATGGACCACTCAGTAAATAAGTAGTTATAAAAGTAGCTTTAGGGTTAACCATAAAACATGCCACGAGACATGGACCAAGATGTGATTTGCCCCCCCCTATTCAGAGAGATGTTTTAGGCCCTCTCGAGTGATATATTTGAAAATCATGACAATGTGGGTTGGATTAAGAGTCAACTTTGTTTGGGAATTTGTATGAGGAGTTTGAGAAGAGAGGTCGAGCTACCAACCAAGGTGACAAGAACTCACCTTGATCTCAACAACACATATCACAAGGCAAAAGACATGTTGCATATAACACATTGTCAAGGTTCGTTAGTATGACTTTGCAGACACTTAGGAGCGGCATGTTCTGCTTGGAGCCACTACCAGCTATCGACTCCAATCGTTTCCCTGTGTACGTAAACCCATAGGGTCGCACATTTAAGGGGAAGGGGTGGACCACTCAGACTCAGGTTAGTCCTGAGTGGAATTTGGGCATAATGTCTAAATGGGTCTCAAGTGTTGAGGCCATCTAGGTGTAACCCTAGAAAGGGTTAAATATTTCCACCTCACAACCGCCACCACTTCTGTCGATGGTAAAACCCACAGGCCTCGGGGTAGGGAGTCCCGAGCTGTGGATCTCCGATCAATAGGTAACAAGGGACGAAGGAGACTGATAACCCACAACTATAGGGGACCCTTTGTAGCCTTTTTCAATAAATAAGAGTGTCGAACCCAACGAGGAGCTAAAGGTAGAACAAATATTCCCTCAAGTTCTATCGACCACCGATACAACTCTACGCACGCTTGACGTTCGCTTTACCTAGAACAAGTATGAAACTAGAAGTACTTTGTAGGTGTGATAGGGTAGGTTTGCAAGGTAATAAAGAGCAAGTAAATAAAATCTAGGGGCTGCTTAGATAAAGGCACAACTAAGTTAGTTTTAGTAGAGAGCTTTTTCAACAAGAAAGTCATTTGTCCCTAGGCAATCGATAACAAGTACCGGTAATCATTCTTGTAATTTTATATGAGGGAGAGGCATGAGCTAACATACTTTCTCTACTTGGATCATATGCACTTATGATTGGACCCCTAGCAAGCATCTGCAACTACTAAAGATCATTAAGGTCGTGAAACCCGACCATAGCATTAAGTATCAAGTCCTCTTTACTCCCATACGCCATAATCCACTTATCCGCGTTTAGGCTGCTGTCACCCCCGCAACACTGACAATAAGCAAACCATGAACATATTGCAACACCCTACAGCGGGGGCCCCTCACATTTGCGCGAGAACGGAGGGCATCGTAGGACAACACCATATATAAAATATACAATCATACCAACCAAGATCACGATTAACCCACAGGACAAAACGGATCTACTCAAACATCATAGGATAACCATAGATCATTGGGAAATAATATCTGGAGTTGAGCACCATGTTTAAGTAGAGATTACAGCGGGGAGAAGGGTTGTTACACCGCTGCATAGAGGGGGAGAAAGTTGGTGTTGACGTTAGCAAGATTATTGATGTAGATCGCCATCATGATCCTAGCCCCGACGGCACTCCGGCGCCACCAGGAGAGAGGGGGAGAGAGCCCCCTCCTTCTTCTTCTTCCTTGGCTTCCCCCTAGATGGGAGGAGAGTTCCCCCTCTGGTCCTTGATCATTAAGGTCGCGAAACCCAACCATAGCATTAAGTATCAAGTCCTCTTTACTCCCATACGCCATAATCCACTTATCCGCGTCCCACCCCTCCGAGATTGGATCTCCCTCTCTGTTCTCTTCTGTTTCGCGTTCCCCAGATCTGGCCGAAAACCGTTTCTTATATTCCCGGAGATCTGTAACTCTGATTGCGCTGAGATTTTTTTTCCGGATATAAGCTTCCTTGCGCCCGAAGTAGATCTCCAACCGACGTTCGAGGAGGGCACAACCCACCACCACGCGCCAGGGGTCTCTAGCGCGCCCTAGTGTCTTGTGGGCTGTGTGGGCCTCCGTTTGCGGTGATCCAACTCCCAAAAATCACATATATTCTAAAATAATTCTCTATGAAATTTTATTGCATTTGGACTTTGTTTGATATGGATATTGTGCGATACAAAAAACATGCAAAAAACAGGAACTGGCACTGGGCACTGGATCAATAGGTTAGTCCAATAAATCATATAAAAAGGTGCCAAAAGTATGTGAAACTTGTATAATATTGGCATGAAACAATCAAAAATTATAGATACGACGGAGACGTATGAGAGACAGTGTTTACCCAGGTTCGGGCCCTCTCGAAGAGGTAATACCCTACGTCCTGCTTTGATTGTATTGATGATCGTGTATCGAGTACAAGCTTGATCTACCTCGAGGTCGTAAGTTGTGTTCTAACCCTAAGGCTAGGTGGATGTGATTATGATCGGATCCCCTCTACAGGCTAAACCCCTTGGCTTGTATACACACCAGGAGGGTACCTAGGGTTACATGGTCGGTTGTTGATCTAGAGATGCGTATGAAGGTGGCTGGAGATGTCCTTGGAGTACACGTCAAGTCTTCGCTGGAAGCTGTCTTGATCACGTAGAGGGCGAGACTTCCAGAGTTCTTACTTGAGAGAATGGTGGCCCATAAGATTGGCCAAGGACTGTGGTCCAACTAGCTTGGTACCCCCTAGTCCAGGACACTGTCAGTAGCCCTCAAACTGGTCTTCTACGCCGAGGACGACGGTCTTCTTTGGTTAAATGACTTCGGCTTTGGTGTCTTCGGTTTGACAGCGAGTTCCTCCCCCGAAGATTTGGGATTTGTTCCACGTGTCGTGAGATTTTACTGGGCCATTTGGAATCCGCCCCTGAACAGAGGTTCTCCAAACCCGATAGCATCAGAAGATGCGGATAACAAAAGGTTCGCTCAATAAAGATCTTTGTGAATACGTCGGAATTTATCGAGGGTGTTCAGATCCCGCTATAAATTACGGACCGAAAGGTGTTTCAGGTCATGTCCTCATATGTTTGAACCTGTAGGGCCACACAGTTAATGGATAGTGGTTTATAGGAGAACTAGGAGATGAAGGAGAATGAGCACCAGATGTGTTCTGTATGATCTCGGAAGTGTTTCGAGATGTTCCAGGAGTGTCCCCGTGATGCAGAGAATGTTTCTGAAGGTTCGAGAACCTTTCGGGAAAAATTCAAATCCCTGGTGTGTGGCCACCTTGGCTAGGCCAAGTGGCAAGACTCACAAGACCTTAGGTTAGTGCACCAAGGGTTTGAAGAAATTCTTGTGAGTGAGATGTATAACCCAGCTGCAGGAATCACCACACCACACCAACTCTTGTTCCTCCACTTCAGTTGCATGGACTAGCGACTAAAATTATCATCACCCGTAACCTCGTAGTGATCTTGGACTATCCGCGTGTGTAAAATTTTGTTGCATAGCATAGCATGTTCCTGCACAAATTTGCATCAGCAAGTGAAGTGAAGCACATGGCGCCTCGCGTTCAAACATTTGCTTGGAGGCTTCTTCGACATGCCCTCCCTACTAGAGCAAGGGCTGGTAAGTACTCGGTCCATATTAGCACTACATGTACCAAATGCAATTTGGAAGAGGATGAAATCCACCTTTTCTTTCTCTGCTCCTTTGCTCAAGCAGCTTGGTTTGTAAGTCCTTGGCATATGCGATCTGATATATTGGTTGCCCAATACTCTATGATGCCTAACATTATTTTTGCTCTCTGTAATTTGCATCATCCGAATGCTTCTATCCCTAATATCTTCACTTTCTTATGGTGTTTGTGGAAAGCCAGGAACCAAATTCTCTTTTGCAGGAAAGACTCGCTTCCTCACCATGTGCATCTGACTTCTAATGCTATATCTTTAGCACAGGCTATACTGGACCCCAACTCATATCCATCCCCTGCCCAACAAGTTGCAGCACCATCAAGCTCTCAAATCCAAGGTGCAGAATAAATTTTGGAGGGATCCACAATCAAATCTGATTTACTTATTGCAGGAACTAAAGTCTATTCTGATGCTACTTGGCACAAGAAAAATTCGCCTCTATTACTGGGATTGGTGTTTTTGTCCGTATTACTGATCAAGGAATTGATAGGAAAATCATGGTACAGGCGTGTGCGGATGATGCTCATTCTCCTGTATGTGCAGAAGCTTTGGCATTTAGGCTAGCAACTGCGGTGGTGGCCTCTCTTCACCTTAACCAGGTTTCTTTCCTGACTAACAATCTTTCCTTCGCATAGATGGCGGCGGCTAGAAATATAAATGATGTCTTGATCACGTGGAGATGTCGCAACCCTCTCTGTAGATTTATCCAGGACACATCTTCTCTAAATGTTGTTGTTTATCACATCCCCAGAAACCCCGATGATCAGGCGCACACCGACCAGCACGAGGCGAGGTTTCAGAACCATGTTGCTTCTGATCGCCTGGCACATTTGGAAGGAGAGGAACGCCTGCGTTTTCAGAGCCAAAATGCCACGGCCAGACGACGTCCTCCAGGCTATCAAGCTGGATCTTGCACAATGGAGACTCGACGGAGCGACATGCTTAGAGCCCCCGTTCGAGGACGCCGCTATGAGATAGCACGCCAAAGGCCTCCCAGTTTCGCTTCTCTTCTGTTTCTTTTGCTTTGTGCTCTCCGTTTGCACACCTCTCTTGTGCTCATGATCACTTGATCCCCGCTGTTTCGCGTATGCTTTCTCCTAAATCAATGAAGCCGGCCAAAACCGGGTCTTTCCAAAAAAAAAAACATCCCCAGAAACATCAATGGGGTTGTGCTTATCAGGTCTCAACTAAAGAATAGAATCTGTCTTCGCTTGTACTCATTCCTCTCAAGGCAACGGTTCGTGCCCTCTTTTACTTTCTCTTCAAAATCTTCAGGTGAGAGGGTATGCAGTTCACGCTGTACTTTGCTCCTTAGATGAATGGGAATTTGGCGCTTGTTGGCCGGATATTCGCGCCTACTTGTGTTAAAAAAAGAAGAAGAAGAAAAAAAACAAGTCGATTGGGTCCTCTTCAGAGCGTGCGCGAATCCTCCGCACAGAACACCTCGAGGTGTCTGGGCACGGGCGCAGCCCCCACCGTGAGCGACCCCTCCAGAACCTGCACCACCTGCCCCATCGTCGGCCTCATCGCCTCGCTCTGCTGTATGCACCAGCACGCGACGCTGCACGCCCGGCCCAGCTCCCCCACGTCCGCGTCCCCCGCCAGCCTCTCGTCCAAGAGCGCCACAAACTGCCCCTCGCTGACCTTGGTGGCCGCCCAGAGCGGGAAGTGGCCCGCGCCGCGGCCGCCGGCGTCCCGGTTCCTCCGGCCGGAGACGAGCTCCAGCAGCGTCATGCCGTAGCTGTACACGTCCGCCTTGGGCGTGATGGGCAGGCCCAGGACCCACTCCGGCGCCAGGTACCCCACCGTGCCCCGCGCCGTGGTCAGCGCGTGGCTGAAGTCCCGCCCGATGAGCTTCGCCATGCCGAAGTCGGCCACCTTGGGGCGGAAGGCCGTGTCCAGGAGTATGTTCTCCGGCTTCACGTCGCAGTGCACGATGCGCTCCTGGCACTGCTCGTGGAGGTAGGCGAGGCCCCTGGCGACGCCGGCCATGATCCCGAACCTGGTGCCCCAGTCCAGCAGCCCGAAGCTCGGGCCGGCCATGGCGGAGGCCAAGGAGCCGTTGGGCATGTAGTCGTACACCAGCAGCCGCTCGCGCCTCGTCGCGCAGAACCCGCGAAGGCGTACGAGATTGACGTGGTGGATCGTCCCCAGGGTCCTCACCTCGGCGCGGAACTGCTTCTCCCCCTGCGCCGATCCCTCGAGTCTCTTGACGGCCACCGCTGTGTGGACACCGTCACGGAGAGTCCCTTTGTACACGGAGCCAAAGCTCCCCATGCCCAGCTTCTGGGAGAAGTTGTCCGTGCACCGCGCCAGATAGCCGTGGCTGAACACCAGAAGAGAGCCGTCGTGCCGCACAGTATTCGCGCCACGTCGCCTCCAGCAAACGAAGACGAACAAGCAGAGTATCGTGAGAAAAGATACCGAAGACGCGACCAGGATGACGTCGCGTTCATTTGTTGACGCGCCGCCATGGTTACCGGTGGCAGTAAGATCGGCGGCGGCGACTCGGAGGAACAGAGTGGACGAGCCGGCTTCGCCGTGGGTGACCTGCTGAATGTTCCTGAGATCACCACCCCACACCATGCAACCACCGCTGTACGCATACGCCGTACAAGAGCAGTTTCTCAAGCACGCCGACGCGCAATCTCCGGAGCTACCTGCCGCGGAGAAATAACTGCTCGGCAGCTTGACATTTTCCACCGGAAGGAACCCATCGGTCGATGTGCCGTTGCTGCAGTGCAAGCTCGTCTTCCTCGCGCAGCCACCGCTCCAGTCCCCCGGCGACGCGGCGTCGAACGCCGGCAAGCACCGGCAGTACTGCGAGCCGGCCACGTCGCACAGGCCGAAGGGCCCGCACACCGAGTACACGTCGCACGGCGACGTGGGGGTCGCCCAGTGGAGCAGCCACTGCCGGGACTCGCTGGACCAGTCGAACATGGTGAGCTGCCCGTGCGGGCTCATCACCATCCTCGACAGGGTAGATGGGTTGACCACCTCAAAGGAGAAGCTGACCTCCTCGTCGTTGTTGACGGAGTTGTACTTGTACCTAGCCGACATGCCCATCTCCGGCACGGAGGCGAAGCGCTGGCCGCTCGACGCACCGACGCGGTGGTACACGGTCGTGCCGTTCCACGAGAAGGTGTACTGGCCGGACCCGGACGGGTCGACCCAGTCCATGTACAATCCCGTGGATGGGTCGACGGCGCTCCTCCATGACACGAGCGTCTGGTACGCGCCGCTGCTCTTGTTCAGCCCGACCCAGCCGCCCGGCATGAGCGTGTCGGTCGGGTGCTCGAAGCTCTGCCACATGACCTCCGACGAGTTGCCCGGCTGCCGGCCCCGCAGAACGAGGTTCCCGCTGTCGAGGAGCGCCGCCACGACGGGCCCGTTGCTCGTACGTGCGTGAATGGTCGACGACCAGATTTGGTTCTGGTTCAGGAGGAGGACGAGGTTGCCGTCCGGAGCTAGCGTCAGCTCCGAGGACGATGGGTCGGAGACAGGGCGGTCCCTGTTCATCACCCAAATGACGGTCTGAACCGGGATCTGCTTGTACCATATGCCGACGTAGTAGCTGGAGTCGCCGGCCGGGGAGAAGAAGCCCAGCTCAAACTTGCCTCCCTCCGAGACCAGCGTCCGGTTCCCGGTGAGGGATTCTCCCACGGAGAGCGAGTCGGAGGCTGCCGCGGCGGCAGAGGAGCTCAGGCACTCGAGCAAGAGGAGCAGACCGAGTTTGCACCGAGAGCCCATGCCCGGCCACTGTCGGCCGGAGTAAATGACGAGCACCGCTGTTAACCTTCGGACCTGAAGTCTGAACTGCACCAGTGGTACTCCAGGTAGTAAGTGCTCTTCATTGACAGGTGGTGGCGTGGTGCTGTGTTGTGCTGCACGGGCAGGGTCATACGGGAGTGTGCACAAGATGACCAAAGACCAGCCACGGTAGTACATAGACCGGCTCTTCTTTGGCGGGGCTGACTATCTTCAGGGCCAGTTCTTCTAAGCTATGCCGTGGAAATAAGCTCCTGGGAGAATAAGCTTCAGATAAGCTTCTGTGAGAGTAAGCTTCAGATAATAAGTTAGCCAGTTCTTTTTCTTTTTCATGTCTGTTTTGTCAGCTTATCTGCCGTATGGTTAGGGAAAAGTCTGTAATGCCCTTGGACTATATTGTTGTTCAGATTAAATGATATCATTTTTTTTCAAAAATACTAACGCCCACACGTGTGGGTGTTAGCCAACTCACCCACACGCCTCCATCCCCGTTCAATCACTTCTGCACGAATCTTGGCACGAAATGGGTGATTTTGTGTGCCACGTAGGACACCTCGCGTGTGTGGCATGTGCGAGAGTTCGCCCGCACGCCGGTTTTCTCTCCGCGGTCAACGGTTGCCACTCGGGGGCGTGCGGTGGAACTGCTTGGCGCCCGCACGCCACACCCGCATGCGGTTGCCGTCAACCACGTCTCGCACTTCGTCCCTCCTCCCCTCGCGGTTCCATTTACTCGCTCCACTTCATTACTCACCCAACCCACATAGCAGTTCAGTCGATTGGAGGAGAAGCCGAGAGGAGAAGGCGGCGGCGGAGGCGGAAGAGTCGACGGCATTCGCGACCGTCGGTGGGGCTCGCCAGACCGGAGCGTCTTCGCCGGAGAGCCCCGCAGATTGAAGGTAATGCTCCCCCCACGCCCACATTCCTTGCCTGCATTCCCTCCCCCCATCTGTGGCCAATTTTCCGCTCGAGATTCATCAAGATTCCGGCGGATTCGCGGTGCTCCGGCGTTCCCGTCGGCGGCAGAGTCCCGTGCTTGCCGTTTTTTAGTGGCATTGCGCAGTTTCGTCGCCGCCGCGGTGGCAGTCATGCCGGTGTGGCTCGGCCTGTCCGCAGCCACATCCTGGTTCTGCCTTGCGAGATAGCCGGCGTTTTTCTAGATGTTAGTTATGTATTGCCTCGAAATGCTATTTGCGATCAGTGGAGAAAGTTTTTCGTTGTTGAATTTCAGGTTATGATAGTTGCCAATGAACCCTAGATCTAGGTAGTTGTATTTCAAAGTGTAGTATAAAGGCAGCCATGGTAGTTTCAGCAACTATCTGCACTGGATGGCAACTAATTTCCTGATCAACTGTGTCAGTTGCCACAGATATGCTTTCCATGTGGCAACTAATTTGTGATCACACTATGGTTGTTTCCATGCTGTAGGCAGGATAATGTGGCAAATTCACTGTACCATAGACTCAATTTGTGTTTTGCCATGCTGACTTGTGATATCTGAACATATTTGGTTGTATTACATGGCAACTCATTTTTAATATGAGGCCGATGTTTGAATTGCCACATTACTGATTGTTTAGTGGATGTTTTCAGCACTTTTTGAATTGTCTTGCATTTTAACATGGCAATTTCAACCTAGTACATTTGCCTGTGAACATATGGCAACTCATTTTAATATGAGGGCAGCATGTGAGTTGCCACATTATTTGTTTGTGCAGGTGAAGATGTGTGCCTTTCTCTGTACTTTCTTGTGCTAACATGGCAACTTGAACATTTGTGTAAGTGCCTTATGATTTGTACATTTTTCAAATGAAGCCAACGTGTTTAGTTGCCACATTTCTTGTTGGACAATCATAGGGGGTGTGGGTGTTCCTATGATATTGCCTAATCTTTTGCCACTTTCATTTGAGCCCATGTGGCAAGTACATTGTGTTAGGTAGCAGCTGCTTCCTTCATAAGTTCATTTCACCCTGACATTTTGTTCTGTTCTTACCTCAGCACAATGGCTCGCGGCGATCATCAAGACGATGATGATGATTTCATGGAGTTACCGCAACAGAATCGTGCAACTGGACGGACAAAAGATGGCGATGAGGTAACTTTCCACCCCCATATGTTTTTGAATGTCACATTGAGTTTGCAATCGTCTGTTAGGAACTAAATTTTCATGATACTGAAACATGGCAACAAATCATCATTTGTCTGTTATGCAGAAGAAGAAACGTTATCGCAATAGGGCTTCACAAGAACGCCTGACTATATTGACCGAGGGCTTTACTGACGAGCAGAAGGGAGCTGCTGCTGAGATGGGGATGCAGGCTCTGATGGATGTTCGGTGCAAGAACCTAGTGAACCCTGTATGCGACTGGCTCGGTGAGATTTACGATACTGCCTCCAGGGAATTTGTGATTCCGGGACGTGGAAGACTGCCGTTGGACGAGGAATCCGTGTTCTGCACTTTAGGTGTGCCCCGTGGAGAAATCAAAGTCCCGTACAAGGTCAATAATAAGATTGAGGAAACGTTGTTTGCCCGTTTGTTTCCTGGGACGGCATCCATGCCGAACACGACTGTGCTGGCAAATTCTCTGGAGAGCATGAAAACCCATGGTGAGGTTTTCAAGATGAAGCTACTCATGTACTCGATCTCAGCTGTCTTTGCGCCTACCACATCTCTTCGCCCAAACAACAAGTGCTTCCTGTTGGAAATATGCCCTAGAGGCAATAATAAAATGGTTATTATTATATTTCCTTGTTCATGATAATTGTCCATTGTTCATGCTATAATTGTATTAACCGGAAACCATAATACATGTGTGAATACATAGATCATAATATGTCCCTAGTAAGCCTCTAGTTGACTAGCTCGTTGATCAATAGATGGTCATGGTTTCTTGACCATGGACATTGGATGTCGTTGATAACGGGATCACATCATTAGAGAATGATGTGATGGACAAGACCCAATCCTAAGCATAGCACAAGATCGTGTAGTTCGTTTGCTAGAGCTTTTCTAATGTCAAGTATCATTTCCTTAGACCATGAGATTGTGCAACTCCTGGATACCGTAGGAGTGGTTTGGATGTATCAAACGTCACAACGTAACTGAGTGGCTATAAAGGTGCACTACAGGTATATCCGAAAGTGTCAGTTGGGTTGGCACGAATCGAGACTGGGATTTGTCACTCCCTATGACGGAGAGGTATCTCTGGGCCCACTCGGTAATGCATCATCATAATGAGCTCAATGTGACTAAGGAGTTAGTCACGGGATCATGCGTTACGGAACGAGTAAAGAGACTTGCCGGCAACGAGATTGAATGAGGTATGGGAATACTGACGATCGAATCTCGGGCAAGTAACATACCGATGGACAAAGGGAATTGTATACGGGATTGATTGAATCTCCGACATTGTGGTTCATCCGATGAGATCATCGTGGAACATGTGGGAGCCAATATGGGTACCCAGATCCCGCTATTGGTTATTGGCCGGAGAGGTGTCTCGGTCATGTCTGCATGGTTCCCGAACCCATAGGGTCTACACACTTAAGGTTCAGTGACACTAGAGTTGTTATGGGAAATAGTATGTGGTTACCGAAGGTTGTTCGGAGTCCCGGATGAGATCCCGGACGTGACGAGGAACTTCGAAATGGTCCAGAGGTGAAGATCGATATATTGGACGAAGGGTATTGGAGTCCGGAATCATTCCGGGGGTACCGGGTGACGACCAGCGTGCCCGAAGGGGTTTCAGAGGCCCCTACAAGTGTTGGGGAGCCTTATGGGCCAAGGGGAGGGGGCACATCAGCCCACTAGGAGGCTGTGCGCCCCTCCCACCCCATCTCACGTAACGTGGAGAGGTGGGGGCGCCTCCCCTAGGGCAGCCACCCCTCCCGGCTTGGGGGGCAAGTTTCCTAGGGGTGGGGGCGCCCAAACCCATCTAGGGTTTCTCCTGTGGCCGCCGCCCCTCCCCTAGGGAAACCCTAGGGTGCCTCCTCCTCCCCCCTTCCCCCTATATATAGTGAGGGAGAGAGAGAGGGCAGCCGCACCCCCTTCCCTGGCGCAACCCTCTCCTCCTCCAACTCCTCCTCCTCCTCCGTAGTGCTTAGTGAAGCTCTGTCGGAGAACCACGAGCTCGATCACCACCATGCCATCGTGCTGCTGGAGTTATCCCTCAACTTCTCCTCTCCCCTTGCTGGATCAAGAAGGAGGAGACGTCCCCGGGCTGTACGGGTGTTGAACGCGGAGGTGCCGTCCGTTCGGCACTTGGATCGGATCTTCCGCGATTTGAATTGCTGCGAGTATGACTCCATCAACCGCGTTCTTGTAACGCTTCCGCTTAGCGATCTTCAAGGGTATGAAGATGCACCCCCTCTCTCTCTCGTTGCTACCATATCCTAAATTGATCTTGGTGACACGTAGGAAAATTTTGAATTATTACTACGTTCCCCAACAGTGGCATCATGAGCTAGGTCTATGCGTAGATTCTATGCACGAGTATAACACAAGTAGTTGTGGGCGATGATTTGTTCAATTTGCTTACCGTCACTAGTCTTATCTTGATATGGCAGCATTGTGGGATGAACCGGCCCGGGCCGACCTTACACGTATGCTTACGTGAGACTGGTTCCACTGACAGACATGCACTTGATGCATAAGGTGGCTAGCGGGTGCCTGTCTCTCCCACTTTAGTCGGATCGGATTTGATGAAAAGGGTCCTTATGAAGGGTAAATAGCAATTGGCATATCACCGTTGTGGCTTTTGCGTAGGTAAGAAACGTTCTTGCTAGAAACCCATAGCAGCCACGTAAAACATGCAACAACAATTAGAGGACGTGTAACCTTTTTTTGCAGGGTATGCTATGTGATGTGATATGGCCAAAAGGATGTGATGAATGATATATGTGATGTATGAGATTGATCATGTTCATGTAATAGGAATCATGACTTGCATGTCGATGAGTATGACAACCGGCAGGAGCCATAGGAGTTGTCTTAATTTATTGTATGACCTGCGTGTCAATGAAAAACGCCATGTAATTACTTTACTTTATTGCTAACCGTTAGCCATAGTAGTAGAAGTAATAGTTGGCGAGACAACTTCATGAAGACACGATGATGGAGATCATGGTGTCATGCCGGTGACGAAGGTGATCATGCCGCACCTCGAAGATGGAGATCAAAGGCGCAAGATGATATTGGCCAAATCATGTCACTTTATGATTTGCATGTGATGTTTGTCATGTTTACATCTTATTTGCTTAGAACGACGATAGCATAAATAAGATGATCCCTCACTAAAATTTCAAGAGATGTGTTCCCCCTAATTGTGCACCGTTGCGAAGGTTCGTTGTTTCGAAGCACCATGTGATGATCGGGTGTGATAGATTCTAACGTTCACATACAACGGGTGTAAGCCAGATTTACACATGTGAAACACTTAGGTTGACTTGACGACCCTAGCATGTACAGACATGGCCTCGGAACACAAGAGACCGAAAGGTCGAACATGAGTCGTATAGTAGATACGGTCAACATGGAGATGTTCACCGTTGATGACTAGTCCGTCTCACGTGATGATCGGACATGGCCTAGTCGATTCGGATCACGTATCACTTAGATGACTAGAGGGATGTCTATCTGAATGGGAGTTCGTTGAATAATTTGATTAGATGAACTTAATTATCATGAACCTAGTCTAAATTGTCTTTGCAAATTATGTTCTGGTTTAATAGCTCACGCTTTAGCTCCTTGTTTTAGTATGTTCCGATAGAAAGACTTAGTGAAAGATATTGTAAGCAATTATGCGGACTAGGTCCGTAGTCTGAGGATTGTCCTCACTGCTACACAGAAGGCTTCTGTCCTTGATGCACTGCTCAGTGTGCCAACCCCTCTGGCGTCGTCTGTGGATGTTGTGAACATCTGGCAGACACGTTCTGATGACTACCTGATAGTTTAGTGCGCCATGCTTTACGGCTTAGAGTCGGGGCTCCAAAACCGTTTTGAATGCCATGGAACATATGAGATGTTCCAAGAGCTGAAATTGGTATTTCATGCTCATGCCCGTGTTGAGAGGTTTGAGACCTCTGACAAGATCTTTGCCTACAAGATGGGGAGAATAGCTCAGCCAGTGAGCATGTGCTCAGAATGTCTGGGTACTTCAATCGCTTGAATCAAGTGGGAGTTAATCTTCCAGATAAGAGAGTGATCGACAAAGTTCTCTAGTCACTATCACCAAGCTACTAGAGTTTCGTGATGAACTATAACATGCAAGGGAAGCTGATCCCGGAGCTGTTCATCGTGCTTAAGGCCGTGAAGGTAGAAATCAAGAAGGAGCATCAAGTGTTGATGGTTAACAAGACCACTGGTTTCAAGAAGGGCAAGGGCAAGAAGGGAAACTTCATGAATGGCAAGCCAGTTGCTGCTCCAGTGAAGAAACCCAAGAACCCAAACCCGAGACGAAGTGCTTTTATTAGGGGAATGGTCACTGGTAGCGGAACCGCCTCAAATACTTGGTAGATAAGAAGGCTGGCAACTTCAACAAAAGTATATATGATATATGTGTTATTGATGTGTACCTTACTAGTACTCCTAGTAGCACATGGGTATTAGATACCGGTTCAGTTGCTAATATTGGTAACTCGAAACAAAAGCTACGGATTAAACGGAGACTAGCTAAGGGAGAGGTGACGATGTGTGTTGGAAGGTTTCCAAGGTTGATGTGATCACCATCGCATGCTCCCTCTACCTTCGGGATTAGTGTTGAACCTAGATAAATGTTGTTTGCATTCGTGTCTGCGTTGAGCATGAACATGATTAGATCATGTTTATTGCAATACGGTTATTCATTTAAGTCAGAGAATAATGGTTATTCTGTTTACATGAATAATACCTCCTATGGTCATGCACCCAATGTGAATAGTTTATTGAATCTCGGTCGTAGTGATACACATGTTCATAACATTGATGCCAAAAGATGTAGAGTTGATAATGATAGTACCACTTTCTTATGGCACTGCCGCTTAGGTCATATTGGTGTAAAGCGCATGAAGAACCTCCATGCTAATGGATTTTTGGAGTCACTTGATTTTGAATCACCTGACATATGCGAACCATGCCTCATAGGCAAGATGACTAAAACCCCGTTTTGTGGAACAATGGAACGGGCAAGTGACTTGTTGGAAATCACACATGCTGATGTGTGCGGCCCGATGAGTGTTGACGCACGCAGTGGATATCGTTATTTTCTCACCTTCACTGATGAATTGAGTAGATATGGGTATATTTACTTAATGAAGCATAAGACTGAAACGTTTGAAAAGTTCAAGCAATTTCAGAGTGAAGATGAGAATCATCATAACAAGAAGATCAAGTTCCTATGATCTGATCAAGGGGAGAGTATCTGAGTTATGAGTTTGGTAATCACTAAAGACAAGGTGGAATAGTTTCACAGTTGATGCCACCTGGAACACCATAGCGTAATGGTGTGTCTGAACGTCGTAATCGCACCCTATTAGATATGGTACGATCGATGATGTCTCTTACCGATCTACCGCTATCATTTTGGGGTTATGCATTAGAGACAATTACATTCACTTTAAAATAGGGCACCATCTAAGTCCGTGGAGACGACACCGTATGAACTATGGTTTGGCAAGAAACTTAAGTTGTTGTTTCTTAAGGTTTGGGGCTACGATGCTTATGTCGATATGCTTCGGCCAGAAAAGCTCGAACCCAAAGCAGAAAATTGTGTCTTCATATAATACCCAAAACAAGACGATTGGGTATACCTTCTATCTCAGACCTGAGGGCAAAGTGTTTGGCGCTATGAACAGGTCCTTTCTCAAGATGTAACATCCCAAAATTCTAAATTTTGGAATGTTATAATAAATAGATAGATTTGATTGATTGTTTGATTGATGTGTGGAATTGAGTGAAATTCGAAACCTTTTGAAAGTTAAATAAGAGGGAATAAAAGGACTTTCCCAAACTTTCATTTTGCATTTATGATCTCCATGAATTCAAATTCTTTTCATCACAAAACCCTGGAGAGAAGATGACACGACTTCTTCCATTTACTTAAATGAAAAGGGGTGTTGAAAATATTTGAATTTCATTTGAAAATATTTCAAATTCAGAAACTTTAAGCAACTCAATGATTTTCATGAGAGAAGATAAAATGACTTCTTCAAAACATATGACATATGAGTTGGAAGTTTAAAAAGGATCAAATTCAAGTCCTTTTGAAATTATTTTCAATTTGGAGTTATTTGGGTTTTATTCAAATTATTTTTCTCCAAAACAAAAATATATGGAAAATAGGGTAAAATGATTCCCTACATCAGAAAATTGGAGATAAATAAATTTTAATTCATTTTGGTATTTTAAAAATGATTTTTATGAGGTTTTATTGCAACAGTAGCACTCTTTGCTTTATTTGAATTTTTGTAGATTTTATTTGGTGCTACAAAAATGTTCATGTCGTAGAAAATATTTTTCTAATTTTTTGATATATTATATGCCAATATAATATTTTTATTTATTTTTATTTATTTTGTTTGTTCGTTAAAGAAAAAGAACACTTCTTCTCCGGACCGGGCCAACTAGGCCGAAGCCCAGCCAACCGGCCCAAGCCGTCGTCGCCTTCATCCCCGTGTCCGACCGGGACTCTCCCCGGAGTCCGGTGCCGCCACGGCCTCGGCGCCCCCTCCCGCAAGCCGTCCGCCGCCCCTGGCCCTTAAAAGGCGGGCCCCGGACCTCTCTCTCCTCCCCGTTCCGCGCTCGACGCCGCCATCGCCGCCGTTGCCAACCGCCACCGCCCCAGCGAGATCCGACGCCGCCGGATCCGCAGCCCGCCACCTTCGCCTCGCGCCGCCACCGCCGCACTTCGCCGCCCGAGCGCTGCCGCCGCTGCCCCGATTCGCCGGAGCACCGCCGCCGCTGCCCGATCTGCCGCCGCTGCCGACCGCCGCCGGTTTTCGGCGAAAACCGACCGAACCGGTATAAACCGTCGACCCCGATCCAGTTTTATTTTAAGTTTTCGGTTTAGTCCGATTTATTTTTTTAGTTAGTTTATTTAGCGAGCGTTCGCTAGTTAGCCTCTGGTAGCGAACGTTTTCGTTCGTTATGATCTGTTAGCGAGCGTTCGCTCGATAGATTTTTCCTTTTTCTTTTTATTTTTCTGCCAGGGACCTATTCGTGAATATTTTATTTATAGTTTAGTCCCTAATTTTCAAACGGCTACAACTTTTTACTCGTTTGTCCAAATCCAACGAAACCGACGCCTAATTCTTCGTCTTGATCCCCTCTATCCAGTAAAACAACTTAAACATGTTTTTGAAAGTTTTAAAATTTGATTTCAAACAGATTTGTATTCAAACTTCTTTTGTTCATAACTTGAGTTTTATAACTCCGTTCGAGTTGATTCTTTTTGCAAATTAAAGCTCTTGACCTAAACTTTCTGATAAGGCCAAATTCAGATAATTTTGGTTTATGTTGCAAGAGTTATTTGCTTGGTTTTGATGTTTTCCGAATCGTCTTCTTCGATCTTTCTGATCTTTGAGTGATTGCTTATGTGTGGTTACTATTGCTTGCTTACGATAGATTGACCGGAGTGTGACGAGTAGAACTATCAGGAGTTATGAGTGCGAATCATCTTCATCAACTGTTCAACGCAAGTTCACACTTTGATCATATCCCTTTCATACCAGTTTTTATGCATTAGTTTCACCCTCAAACATTGCATGAGTAGGATTGATAACATGGGGGGGGGGTATTGGGAAGTAGTTGATGAGGTAGGAACCTATTGCCCTGCATTCAAACCTTGGGAGTTACTATTATGTTATGCTTATATTGCTATGCTATGCTTGTAGACGTGGTTTGGGTTTGAGTGTATTCATGACAGATGTGGGTATTGTTAATTAATGGTTAACTTAAGGTGGCAACATTAATACACATCTGGGTGGATTAAGGCACCTGGGGAATCCAGTGTTGCCTGTATTTTTGGAAATCCCGGGGTACCGTGTGATTCTCCTATGGACTGCCACCCAGGCTCAAAGGGATCATAAGATTTTTCATGCTAGAAACTTCCATGTGCAGCCACATGCCATTATGGGCTCTGGCATAGTTGAGTAAGTTGTGGGATTCCATGATGGGCTAGCAGATGTAGGGATTGTAGGTGTACATGCCTATCTATCGGTTAAGGGGACCTCTTCGGAAAGACGGTGTCTCGATCATCCATTTCTCAATCATTATGTAGTGCGAGAAATCCAACGGAGGAGATCGAGTCTTGTGGGAAAAGTGCGCAAACCTCTACAGAGTGTACAAACTAATCATGATTAGCCGTGTCCCCGGTTATGGACATCTTGAGTATCTGGTTCTTGGATTATCATGTTGATCTCATCACTCTATATATTAAAATTGTTGGGTCGTTAAATTACTTTTTAATTGGGATTGAGATGGGGTTTACCATTCTTAATGTTTTCAACAAACTTTGTAGTTAAATAAAATGTATTCCTTTGTAGTAGGGAAAAATTGGCTTTTCGCAAAAACATTATAACCATAGAGCTTTTCCACCAGCCATATATGCATGTAGTGATAGTTATTACTCATTTTTTTCCTATGGTGTGAATTTGCCAGTACATTCAATGTACTGACCCTTTGTGGCTGCAACGTCTCATGTTGCAGGATTCTTACGACGAGTAAGTGATATGTTAGGGTTACGATTTCTACACTCAACTTTGCTGTTGGTGTTGATGGGAATCCACAACCTTGTTGTTACTTCCGCTATATGGATTGAGGTAATAGTATTTACGTTACTTTATACATGTGATTTACCTCTGTTATAAATCCTCGAGTACTGTGTGTGTCAGCATACCGATCCAGGGATGACACTTAAGCACAGAGACTTGACCGTGTGAGGTCGGGTCACACAAGATGGTATGAGAGCACATGTTGACTGTAGGACGTGACCCCTAGAAACTGGCAAGCCCATAGGAAATATTTTCCTCTATAACGTTCTTTTCAAAAAGATCTTTTACCTGTCCTCTCCTCTGAGCTTATTCAAATATTCCCTTTAAGTGAGACCATATCCCTTTTCCCTTTGGACCACTCGAAGATTCGACGGATGAGACCACTTCAAGAAGTACAAGATATCAGACAACTAAGACCATTCGGAATGAACAGGATTTTACCATACATTATGATAATGGAAACTACAACGGTTGAAGACTCCGAAGATTAGGAGAATGTGAAGACTCTGAAGAATTGTCCAGATTGGTATGGCCTAAGAAGGTTACCCTTATGGAACTTGGCAGACTATGGAAGTTGTCAAGACCTGAGATCAAGGTGTATCGGAGAAAGACTGGAACATGGAGCAATAGAACTCAAAGTTTGGTCAAGAAAAACCCTAAGGCAGGAGATATCAACTATGGAATGATAACTCATGGTAATGACAAGAGCAGAAACACGGCTATCCATGATGTTATCGCCCGCTTATGCTATTGTCACCGTGCTAAGTTAAGCATGCATTTCTTCGGAATGATTGGATGGTAGAAGGCTGATGGAGCATCTGTCAGCAAAGGATGCAGTTTTAACCTTAGCTGGTATATCACCAGGATCTGGAGTATTACATCAAGAATTTAAAATGGACCTTCAGGAAGTCGTATTTGGCAAGGAAGCATTCCGTGAAGAATTCAGGACCCAGAAGCTAAAAGTAGCCAAGATGGAGGAGCAAAACCTCGAGATACATGAGATTCATCAGTAACTGAAGGACAGTAGGACCATGGTTCATGCCAAGGATGTTGAAATCCAGAAGTTTGGAACGCAACTCTTAAAGGACGTCACGAGAGACTTCACGTCAACAGAGATGATCTGGCAAAAGAGCTTGAGAAGGACAAGCATGATCGGAAGAAGCCATCGGAGACATGAACAAGACTTGAAGAGTTTGATGACTTTGAAGATTTATTGACCTTTAGAAGACCAAACCCCTGTTATACACTTATGTTAGATGCGACGTTTGTGAGCTGCCATTTTCTTGATGTTTTTCCGACATCCACAAATAAAATCTGTCTTTTCAAAACTATTGTTTGTATTATGTGTATCCCTCTCTATCTCTCCTATCTCACCCCAAACCGATGGACCCAATAGAGGATGAATGGAGATGAGCTTGTATTTTCTGGACCGATGAGTCAATTGGAGACGAACCGATGAATTCAGAACATGGAGGATCACATGGAGAATAACCCTATAGCCGGAAAGGATATGGCCCAGCATGCTCTTCAGTGTTTTGAAAGAGGTACTGCTACTTGGTGGAGGATGTACCAAACCATCAATGGATGGCAAAGAGTAAACACTTGGGAAGAATTTAAGTTGACTCTGCTAAAGTCTCGGTTTGTGTACCAGAAATTGAAGCCTTCTGGAAAGGATATGAAGAAACCCTGTGCATGCAAGCTTTGTGGAGAAATAGTACACAACCATAAGGAACACAAGGATGAATGCCCTAATTGTGAAGGAAGTCACCCAGCTGAAGAATGCCCCACTAGGCAGATCACTTGTTTCTTGTGTGAAGGGACTACCCATTACCCTGCTCAGTGTCACATTTACCCCATGGTACAAAGAACCATCTAGCAGAAGAAAGAAGTAATGAAAGGATCCCTCATGGAAATTCGAGAAGAACCAGTGATGAAGGAAGAGGTGGAGGACACACCCGAAGAAGACCCAATTAAACCATGCACTAAGTCATGTTATTCATGTGGAGAAGAAGGACACATCTCCCAGAATTGTATGAATGGGGATCTAGTAGAATTCCCGACGGAGGAAGTAGAGTATGACCCACAGGAAATAGAAGCCCTGATTGGAACAAAAAGTCTAGGAAGAGAAGTAGATTGGATTCCCATAAGGACCTGAGCCATATCACCTGTTACAGGTGCAAGGAGTCAGGGCACTACCTCAGCAGTTGCCCAAAAAGGAAGCCGAGGACCCAAAGAGGCTATGTAGTCTTAAGGAAACCACGAGACTTGTCAGAAGTAATATGTTTTCGTTGTAATGAAGCAGGGCATTTTGCCAGGGATTGTCCCAAGGAGAAGGAGACTTGAGATAATTAGTTGTGTCTGTGAGAAGTATAGTAGTAGAGGGAACATTTCTCTTATATTGAGGTGTTGAGTTGAGGCATGTAATGGAAATGCAGGAGATTGTAATAATTGGAGAATCAATAAAGTTAGCATCGTTGGTACTGATTTGGATTTATGAAGAAAGATTTTGACCATTTTCGAGGATATGAGAAATATGGTCTATGGATGAGTTTGTGCATTTTAAGGGTGGCAGTACCCTGTGAGGACACTTGACCCATGGAAAGGAGAATGATATACCACGAAGTGGATTTTGGACAAAATAAGAAGGAGACTTGTCTTGATATGTGGGGTATCCCCAAGAGTATGAAGAGATGAAGTACTAATGGATAAAGGAGGTATGATGTTGGAAATATGGGGAAATTGCAACTCCATGATGAGTTTGAGTAATCACGTCTTAGTCTTGTACAAATAGAAGGAAGGGAGACAATACAATTGGATGGATTTTAAGTATGCTAGGAAGCTGGAAGTTGGATGTTGGAATAACGATCAGTTGCCCCGAGGATGAGTTCAAGGTTTACAAGTGATGAGATGGGCCATAACCCACAGGCCCCAGGACCTGCCAAGAAGCAAGCACACTCTTGCTGAAGGAAATACCCTGGAAGAGATTACGACCTTACCCACCAACGATTTCATAGGAGTCTACGCAAAACCTGAGAGTTGTGAAGGAGCGATAGATGTTTGTTTGGCTTGCAGAATCAATGGATTTATCCGAACCTAGTTCATCGACAAGAGAAATTCTGCAATGCTTGTGAGGATGACCGAGTGTTAGAATGCGAGATTCACTAAACCGTATACAAGGTAATGATTTGGGTGCAGGGTGGATTGATCCCATACCGAGTTACTCTTGTTATTCGCCTTGTTATGTGGGATGGTAAATCTGAGTGACTTGCCTATAGTAGAGAGACGACGATATTAAAACCTTGTTTAAACCTTAGAATGGTATAGCAATTTTCCCTTGTACAAGGCAGTTGTTGCCAACCGTAGGTTATACGGTGAGGATCAACCCAGACCCATTTCCTGTAGGAGAAACCATAAACGGATGACCGCCATGAGATATCGATAGTTGTTAGTATTGGCGCCAGACCCGTCAGCTAAGAAGACCCAATCTCGGAACAACCTTACCAAGAAAAAGGGACAAAAGAATTGCGGTAAAGGTTATGCCACTATCAGAAGAGCCCAGAGATGGAATTTCCTGAAGATCTCAGAAGACCGAAACTGTCAACAATAAGGATGAAGTATATGAGTATTGATGAGACCGTAACAATGTTTCTAAGGGTGGTAGCACCCCAAACCCCGGAGACGATCGATGGAATTCGAGAAGACCCCCGACCCTAACCTATTTCTGTCTAGCCTCTCCGAATCTCGAGGACGAGATTCATTTTAAGGGTGGTAGGTTTGTAACATCCCAAAATTCTAAATTTTGGAATGTTATAATAAATAGATAGATTTGATTGATTGTTTGATTGATTGTGTGGAATTGAGTGAAATTCGAAACCTTTTGAAAGTTAAATGAGAGGGAATAAAAGGACTTTCCCAAACTTTCATTTTGCATTTATGATCTCCATGAATTCAAATTCTTTTCATCACAAAACCCTGGAGAGAAGATGACATGACTTCTTCCATTTATTTAAATGAAAAGGGGTGTTGAAAATATTTCAAATTCAGAAACTTTAAGCAACTCAATGATTTCATGAGAGAAGATAAAATGACTTCTTCAAAACATATGACATATGAGTTGGAAGTTTAAAAAGGATCAAATTCAAAGTCCTTTTGAAATTATTTTCAATTTGGAGTTATTTGGGTTTTATTCAAATTATTTTTCTCCAAAACAAAAATATATGGAAAATAGGGTAAAATGATTCCCTACATAAGAAAATTGGAGATAAATAAATTTGAATTCATTTTGGTATTTTTAAAATGATATTATGAGGTTTTATTGCAACAGTAGCACTCTTTGCTTTATTTGAATTTTTGTAGATTTTATTTGGTGCTACAAAAATGTTCATGTCGTAGAAAATCTTTTTCTGAAAGTTTTGATAATATGCCAATATAATATTTTTATTTAGTTTGTTTGTTCGTTAAAAAAAGAACACTTCCTCTCCGGACCGGGCCAACTGGGCCGAAGCCCAGCCAACCGGCCCAAGCCGTCGCCGCCTTCATCCCCGTGCCCGACCGGGACTCTCCCCGGAGTCCGGCGCCGCCACGGCCTCGGCGCCCCCTCCCGCAAGCCGTCCGCCGCCCCTGGCCCTTAAAAGGCGGGCCCCGGACCTCTTTCTCCTCCCCGTTCCGCGCTCGCCGCCGCCGTTGCCAACGGCCACCACCCCAGCGAGATCCGCCGCCACCGGATCCGCAGCCCGCCGCCCGACCCGCGCCGCGCCGCCACCGCCGCACTTCGCCGCCCAAGCGCTGCCGCTGCTGCCCCGATTCGCCGAAGCACCGCCGCCGCTGCCCGATCTGCCGCTGCCGCCGACCGCCGCCGGTTTTCGGCGAAAACCGACCGAACCGGTATAAACCGTCGACCCCGATCCGGTTTTATTTTAAGTTTTCGGTTTAGTCCGATTTATTTTTTTAGTTAGTTTATTTAGCGAGCGTTCGCTAGTTAGCCTCTGGTAGCGAACGTTTTCGTTCGTTATGATCTGTTAGCGAGCGTTCGCTCGATAGATTTTTCCTTTTTCTTTTTATTTTTCTGCTAGGGACCTATTCGTGAATATTTTATTTACAGTTTAGTCCCTAATTTTCAAACGGCTACAACTTTTTCTCGTTTCTTCAAATCCAACGAAACCAACGCCTACTTCTTCGTCTTGATCCCCTCTATCCAGTAAAACAACTTAAACATGTTTTTGAAAGTTTTAAAATTTGATTTCAAATAGATTTGTATTCAAACTTCTTTTGTTCATAACTTGAGTTTTATAACTCCGTTCGAGTTGATTCTTTTTGCAAATTAAAGCTCTTAACCTAAACTTTCTGATAAGGCCAAATTCACATAATTTTGGTTTATGTTGCAAGAGTTATTTGCTTGGTTTTGATGTTTTCCGAATCGTCGTCTTCGATCTTTCTGATCTTTGAGTGATTGCTTATGTGTGGTTACTATTGCTTGCTTACAATAGATTGACCGGAGTGTGACGAGTAGAACTATCAGGAGTTATGAGTGTGAATCATCTTCATCAATTGTACAAGGCAAGTTCACACTTTGATCATATCCCTTTCATACCCAGTTTTTATGCATTAGTTCCACCCTCAAACATTGCATGAGTAGGATTGATAACATGGGGGGTATTGGGAAGTAGTTGATGAGGTAGGAACCTATTGCCCTACATTCAAACCTTGGGAGTTACTATTACGTTATGCTTATATTGCTATGCTATGCTTGTAGACGTGGTTTGGGTTTGAGTGTATTCATGACATATGTGAGTATTGTTAATTAATGGTTAACTTAAGGTGGCAACATTAATACACATCTGGGTGGATTGAGGCACCTGGGGAATCCAGTGTTGCCTGTATTTTTGGAAATCCCGGGGTACCGTGTGATTCTCCTATGGACTGCCACCCAGGCTCAAAGGGATCATAAGATTTTTCGTGCTAGAAACTCCGTGTGCAGCCACATGCCATTATGGGCTCTGGCATAGTTGAGTAAGTTGTGGGAAACCTTTCCATGATGGGCTAGCAGATGTAGGGGATTGTAGGTGTACAGGCCTATCTATCGGTTAAGGGGACCTCTTCAGAAAGACTATGTCTCGGTCATCCGTTTCTCAAACATTATGTAGTGCGAGAAATCCAACGGAGGAGATCGAGTCTTGTGGGAAAAGTGTGCAAACCTCTGCAGAGTGTACAAACTAATCATGATTAGCCGTGTCCCCAGTTATGCACATCTTGAGTATCTGGTTCTTGGATTATCATGTTGATCTCATCACTCTATATATTAAAATTGTTGGGTTGTTAAATTACTTTTTAATTGGGATTGAGATGGGGTTTACCATTCTCAATGTTTTCAACAAACTTTGTAGTTAAATAAAATGTATTCCTTTGCAGTAGGGAAAAATTGGCTTTTTGCAAAAACATTATAACCATAGAGCTTTTCCACCAGCCATATATGCATGTAGTGATAGTTATTACTCATTTTTTTCCTATGGTGTGAATTTGCCAGTACATTCAATGTACTGACCCTTTGTGGCTGCAACGTCTCATGTTGCAGGATTCTTACGACGAGTAAGTGATACGTTAGGGTTACGATTTCTACACTCAACTTTGCCGTTGGTGTTGATGGGAATCCATAACCTTGCTGTTACTTCCGCTATATGGATTGAGGTAATAGTATTTACGTTACTTTATACATGTGATTTACCTCTGTTATAAATCCTCGAGTACTGTGTGTGTCAGCATACCGATCCAGGGATGACACTTAAGCACAGAGACTTGACCGTCTGAGGTCGGGTCGCAACACAATAAAGAGTTTCTCTCAAACCAGAGAGTAGCGCAGCACAGAAAGATGTTTCTGTGGCACCTACCTCAGTTGAAGAGAAAGCTAATGATGATGATCATGGAGCTTCAGATCAAGTTACTATCGAACCTCGTAGGTCGACAAGGGTGTGTACAACTTTTGAGTGGTAACCCTGTCTTAAAGGTCATGCTGTTGGACAACGATGAACCTATGAGCTATGAAGAAGCGATGGTGGGCCCGGATTCCTACAAATGGCTAGGAGCCATGAAATCTGAGATAGGATCCATGTATAAGAACAAAGTATGGACTTCGGTGGACTTGCCCGATGATCGGCAAGCCATTTAGAAGAAATGGATCTTTAAGAAGAAGACAGACGCTGATGGTAATGTCACCATTTATGAAGCTCAACTTGTCTCAAAGAAGTTTCCGACAAGTTCAAGGAGTTGACTGTGATGAGACTTTCTCAATCATAGCGATGCTAAAGTCTGTCAGAATTATGTTAGCAGTTGCTGCATTTTTCATTTACGAAATCTGGCAGATGGATGTCAAAACAAAGTTTCCTTGACGGTTTTCATGAGGAAAGGCTGTATGTGATACAACCAGAGGGTTTTGTCGATCCTAAGGATGCTAAAAGGTATGCATACTCCAGCGATCCTTCTATGGACTAGAGCAAGCATCTCGGAGTTGGAACATACGCTTTGATGAGGTGATCAAAGCATTTGGGTTTATACAAAGTTTGCAAGAAACTTGTATTTGCAAGAAAGTGAGTGGGAGCACTACAACATTTTGACAAGTATATGTGGATCACATATTGTTGATTGGAAATGATGTAGAATTTCTGGAAAGCATAAAGGGTTGTTTGAATGGAGTTTTTCAAAGGAAGACCTGTGTAAAACTGCTTACATGTTGGGTATCAAGATCTATAGAGATAGATCAAGACGCGTGATAAGACTTTCACAGAGCACATACCTTGACATGATCTTGAAGGAGTTCAAGATGGATCAGTCAAAGAAGGAGTTCTTGCCTGATTTGTATGGTGTGAAGTTGAGTAAGACTCAAAGCTCGACCACGGCAGAAGAAAGAGAAAGGACGAAGGTCGTCCCCTATGCCTTAGTCATAGGCTCTATACGATATGCCATGCTGTGTACCGCGATGTGCCTTGCCACGTGTCTGGCAAGGGGGTATAAGAGTGATCCAGGAGTGGATCATTGGACAGCAGTCAAAATTGTCCTTAGGAATAAGGAAATGTTTCTCGATTATGGAGGTGATGAAGAGTTCAACGTAAAGGGTTACGTCGATGCAAGCTTTGACACCTATCCGGATGACTCTGAGTAGCAAACCGGATATGTATAGTGGAGAAACCATTTGGAATAGCTCCAAGTGGAGCGTGGAAGCAGCATCTACAACATGACATAGAGATTTGCGAAGTACATGAGGATCTGAATGTTGCAGACCCGTTGACTAAAACCTCTCTCACAGGCATAACATGATCAAACCCCAGAACTCATTGCGTGTTAATCACATGGTGCTGTGAACTAGATTATTGACTCTAGTAAACTATTGGGTGTTAGTCACATGGCGATGTGAACTATGAGTGTTAATCACATGACAATGTGAACTAGATTATTGACTCTAGTGCAAGTGGGAGACTGTTGGAAATATGCCCTAGAGGCAATAATAAAATGGTTATTATTATATTTCCTTCATGATAATTGTCTATTGTTCATGCTATAATTGTATTAACCGAAAACCGTAATACATGTGTGAATACATAGATCGTAATATGTCCCTAGTAAGGCTCTAGTTGACTAGCTCGTTGATCAATAGATGGTCATGGTTTCCTGACCATGGACATTGGATGTCGTTGATAACGGGATCACATCATTAGGAGAATGATGTGATGGACAAGACCCAATCCTAAGCATAGCACAAGATCGTGTAGTTCGTTTGCTAGAGCTTTTCTAATGTCAAGTATCATTTCCTTAGACCATGAGATTGTGCAACTCACGGATACCGTAGGAGTGCTTTGGGTGTATCAAACGTCACAACATAACTGGGTGGCTATAAAGGTGCACTACAGGTATCTCCGAAAGTGTCTGTTGGGTTGGCACGAACCGAGACTGGGATTTGTCACTCCATATGACGGAGATGTATCTCTGGGCCCACTCGGTAATGCATCATCATAATGAGCTCAATGTGACTAAGGAGTTAGTCACGGGATCATGCGTTACATAACGAGTAAAGAGACTTGCCGGTAACGAGATTGAACGAGGTATGGGAATACCGACGATCGAATCTCGGGCAAGTAACATACCGATGGACAAAGGGAATTGTATACGGGATTGATTGAATCCCCGACATCGTGGTTCATTCGATGAGATCATCGTGGAACATGTGGGAGCCAATATGGGTGTCCAGATCCCGCTATTGGTTATTGGCCGGAGAGGTGTTTCGGTCATGTCTGCATGGTTCCTGAACCCGTAGGGTCTACACACTTAAGGTTTGGTGATGCTAGAGTTGTTATGGGAAATAGTATGTCGTTACCGAAGGTTGTTCAGAGTCCCGGATGATATACCTGACGTGACGAGGAACTCCGGAATGGTCTGGAGGTGAAGATCGATATATTGGACGAAGGGTATTGGAGTCCGAAATCATTCCGGGGGTACCGGGTGACGACCAGCGTGCCCAAAAGGGGTTTCGGAGGCCCCGGCAAGCGTTGGGGGCCTTATGGGCCAAGGGGAGGGGGCACATCAGCCCACTAAGGGGATGTGCGCCCCTCCCACCCCATCTCACGTAACGTGGAGAGGTGGGGGCGCCTCCCCTAGGGCAGCCACCCCTCCCGGCTTGGGGGGCAAGTTTCCTAGGGGTGGGGGCGCCCAAACCCATCTAGGGTTTCTCCTGTGGCCGCCGCCCCTCCCCTAGGGAAACCCTAGGGTGCCTCCTCCTCCCCCCTTCCCCCTATATATAGTGAGCGAGAGAGAGGGCAGCCGCACCCCCTTCCCTGGCGCAACCCTCTCCTCCTCCAACTCCTCCCCCTCCTCCGTAGTGCTTAGCGAAGCTCTGCCGGAGAACCACGAGCTCCATCACCACCATGCCGTCGTGCTGCCGGAGTTCTCCCTCAACTTCTCGTCTCCCCTTGCTAGATCAAGAAGGAGGAGACGTCCCCAGGCTGTACGTGTGTTGAACACGGAGGTGCCGTCCGTTCGGCACTTGGATCGGATCTTCCATGATTTGAATCGCTGCGAGTACGACTCCATCAACCACGTTCTTGTAACACTTCTGCTTAGCGATCTTCAAGGGTATGAAGCTGCACCCCCTCTCTCTCGTTGCTAGCATCTCCTAGATTGATCTTGGTGACACGTAGGAAAATTTTGATTATTACTACGTTCCTCAACACTTCCCCATCCTTGTGAATGCTCTATCTCTACTCCTTTCTTCCTTCAATCTGTTGACTCTGATGTCATTTGTAAGCTAGTCACTGCCAGCTTTTTGATTTGTTTTCATTTTGAATGCTGATGCGGCAACTTCTTGTCCTGAAGTTTGTGTCGTGCAGGTGAAGCTGAAAGACGTGAAGAATATGAATTGGTGTAAATTCATCGCGGACTTCCTGCATGATGCATTCTCAAACAAGATGTACCAGAACGGATGTCGACTCCATTTAATGGTAATTTTTCCCTACTCCTTTGCAAACACTCTTACCAAGTTGAACGTTTTCCCAAATCAACATGTGAGCTATTGATAAGTGTGAACCGTACAAGATCATGGATGGCAACCCGTTTTGTTTTCATTCGTTTTATGTGATTCTTTTTATGTGTGAAGGCGACTTCTGTTTGATCCATGGCATCCGTGGTTGCTGCCTACAAGGCAATATCATTTTTCAACAACACACAAAAAAATGTTCATTTCATACATCCACTCTCTGTTTATACAATATGCATGGCAACCATGGTGTTGACCTTGTGGCAACTATCATCATAACAAGATGGCAATTGCCGCACATCATTATGGCAACTAACACAGGTAGATGGCAAATCTCTTCCTTTTCATTTTCCCTTCAATTTGATGACTGAAGGACTCTACAGTAGCTTCTTTTTTCAACATAGCATGATGGCAACTGACATCTTTTTCTTTTTTATTGTGTACACCAGCTCATGTACGTCGATCGTCTTGACCTGTCCACCGTTGACTTTACTGGGATAGGAGGCCCGCCGCCTCCACATAAGTTTGCTTTTGTCTGCGTGGACGTACGATGCTGTCAAGGCTGTGCTTGCCGCAGACAAGATAACTGATAAGAAATATGGGAAACTCCAGGTTAGTTCTGCCTCCTTTCTTTGCATGACATTCTTCAATTTCGATGCTGCATAACATATGAAAAAATCCCCATACGGCAACCATTTGTGGCTAATAAGATATGAATACCTTGTTAGCCATGACTGTCTGCGCATGGCACCCATATCTTACGCCACATGGCAATTCCGCCATCTGTGTTGAAACTTCTATTCTCTCCCTCTTTTTTTTACAATACATGAGCCGTTAGTTAGTGTTCCTTATTTTCTCTCTTACATCCTAGCTGTCTTTGATGTTTTCCAGCTGATGGCCAAGCATGCTATAGACTACAACGTGTTTGGTGGGCCTCAAAACTTTGGAAAGTGGATGGACGTGCACTCAGCTCTGTCTTGTCCTGCTGAGGTAATCAAGGATTTTTATTTTGTTTTCTCAAATTGTTTTCCTCTTCTTCTTATTTTTTGATATATCTCTATGGTTGTTTTGGTTTATTTGATCTTGTGCACGTGACTCTAATATGGTTGGTTACTGTTGCTTCTTGTTTCTGCACAGGCGAGGGCACCTGTTGAGCAACTAATTGGGCAGTTTGCATCCAGAATGACCAGCTTGCTCGGGAAGTTGGTTGAGGGTTGGACGTCCCTTAATGGCTCTGACAGCGACGCGGTTGCGAGGCAGTTCACTCCATTCGTTGCAGAACGGACACATCGGCCAACTGGTTGCCGTGGCCGGTACGACTACAACAGCTCCCAGGAGCTTCCTGACACGCAAGACGAACTAGATGGAGATGCTGGTCTCGACAAGGACGATGATGATGACATGGAGAACGTGCAACATGAAACCGACGAGGATGAACATGTTGAAGTTCGTGCAGGTGGTAAGAAGGACTAGGCTGCACCAGATGTCCCGCCACCGGAGAAACACTACTGGAATTAGCTTATTTGCCGCCTGCCAGTTCTTTGCCGTCTGCTAGGTCTTTGCCGTCCGCTTACGAAAAACGGACGGCAAAGAACTGGCTGATGGCAAAGAAGGATTTTGCCATCAGCCAGTTCTTTGTCGTCCGCTAGCTGACGACAAAGATTCTTTGCCGTCAGCTGGCTGACGGCAAAGAGAGAGGTGGCCCCACTTACGAGCTGATTAGATAAAACTTAGCGGCTCCCCTCTTTGCCGTCCGCTAGCGGACGGCAAAGAGAGAAAAATAGCGGACGGCAAAGCACGGCGGACGACAAATACCTAACTTCACTAACCTAACTAACGGCCGAGCCCCCCACCCCTTCCTCTCTGTTTCTCTCCACGACCAGATCGACCCCCTGCCGCCCCCCGCCGCCCCCCACCCGCCGCCGCCCCCAACACCCGCCGCCGCCCCCGCCCCCGCTACCTGCCGCAGCCTGCCCCGTCGCCCCACCACCCCGCCGCCCCCACCCGCTGACGCCCCGTCGCCCCACCATCCCGCCGCCCCGGCGCCCCACCACGTCGCCGCCCGACCGTCCCACTGCCCCGGCGCCCTGCTGCCCCCACCACCCGCCCACCACCCCGGCGCCACCGCGGCCCCATCGGCCCCGCCTCCCTGCCGGCTCCCCCTGAGCTCCACCGCCCCGGATCTCCACCGCCACGGAGCCCTGCCACCCCCATCGCCACCGCCACCCTGCCGCCCGCCGCCCCCGCCGCCACCGCCACCCCCGAGCTCCGGTGAGTTATTTTTTTTGCTGTTTAATTGTTTGTGTTAGATTTAGGTCTAGATATGTGTTAGATTTAGTGCTAGATATGTGTTAGTGTTAGATTTAGTGCATGGGTTTTAGATAATTAGTTATATTATTAAAAGAAGTAGAAAAAAGATGAAAAAAGAAGAAGAAGAAAAGAAGAATATGTAGAAGGGGAAGAAGAAGAGAAGGAAAGAAGAAGAAGAAGAAAGGAAAGAAGAAGAAGAAGGATAGAAGGAAACACCCCGACCCCCTAACCCCGACACCCGACCCCGACACGACACCCCGACCCCCTGACCCCGACACCCTGACCCCGACACCACACCCCGACCCCCTGACCTCCTAACCCCGACCCCGACACCACACCCCGACCCCGACACGACACCCCGACCCCGAAACAGCACCCCGACCCGCTGACCCCGACACCCTGACCCCGACACCACACCCTGACACCCCGACCCCCTGACCCCCTGACCTCGACACCCCGACCCCGACACCACACCCCGACACCCCGACCCCGACACAACACCCCGACCCCGAAACAGCACCCCGACCCCGACACGGCACCCCGACACCGAAACGACACCCCGACCCCCGACACCTCCCTAAAAGGTGCTCTTTGGCCTTCCAGAGGCCGACGGGGTCATATATTTGTGAATTATGAGTTAGGTCATATATTTTTCGATTTTGTTATGAAAAACATCATATATAATTGTGTTGATCGGGTAGATTTAAATGTGCAGTTGTTTCATCGCTGCGAGTTTTGGAGTTCGACGACCTCCCCGTGCGTTTGACGAGCTCTGCCCCTTCGTTCGTGGGTGAGAACAAATGACATGTCCTCCTCCCCCCTTAATTATTTGCTCTGTTTCGGTATTCATGCCGATGAAACTTGATAGCTAGCTATATATCTGTCTTGAATCATCAGTATGCGTAACCAATATGTGTCTCCCGTTCGAAAGCGTTATAGTTATAAATATGCATGCATTTGCATATTTATAACCGTGATTCTTTCGAATTGTCCAACGCTATCCATGGACAGCCCGAGTATGTGTAGATTGGGTTCGTTTTCCCATATGCTTTGCTCCGGATCCGACGCATAAATTTCTTCAGTGCCTCCCCTATTGTTCTCCGGGTACACATCCTCTCTGTTTATTGCAGAGACGTGTATCAGGAGAACAGCGTGGAGGTGCTGCCGAAATTTTGCGTCGGATCCGGAGCATAGCATGGGAAAATGAACCCAATCTACACATACTCGGGTGGGATTAGGACCTATCATTACCTATTAGAGTGTAGGTTGCATGGACGTAATAAAATTGACAAAGTAGATCAACTGATGAATATATACATGGTGAATTATATATATATATATATTTGTTGTGTGTCCAGTAGCTCTGAAAGTCAAGATGAGTGATCGTGCGTGGATGTACACCGGTCACACTGGTCAGAACAAATGGAGCACTGAATGGTTCACAAAAACCAAGGGGTTTGTGCAAGCCGCATTTGCAAATGGCCAGAGGAAACCTGGTGCCCCTGTTTACGGTGCGGCAATTGGGAAAAGAGGACAGAGGCTGAAATGGGCAAACACCTGCAGAAGAGTGGTTTTACGCCCGATTATATGGTGTGGACATATCATGGTGAGTCTGCCCAACGTGACCGAGCTGAGGTGGATCGTCGTTGCACCGACGAGCATGGTACCGGGATGGAAAACATGGTGCAAGACTTCAATGATGCTCGGGATTCGGACGAGGAGATGGAGGAATCTGCAAAGGCCTTCAATGAAATGTTGGAGTTTTCAAAACGTCCGCTCCACGAGCACACTGAGCTTTGTCAGTTGGATGCCATCTCACAAGTAATGGCTCGGAAGGCTCAGTTCAACTTGGGCAGAGAATGCTACGACGCAATGATGACAATATTTGGACGCTTTCTACCCAAAGGCCATGTAATGCCTGCAAACCTGTACCAGTCGGACAAAATCCCCCCTGCACTGAAGATGCCCTATGAGAAGATACATGCCTGTGAGAAAGGATGTGTCTTATTTAGGCTTGACTATGCGGACTTGAACTATTGTCCCATTTGCAAGTCTTCCAGGTATGTGTGGTAGACAACGGTATGGGTGAGAAGACACAGACTAAAATCCCCATTAGTGTTCTTCGGTATATGCCAATCGTACCAACACTTCAACGTCTTTTCATGGTCGAAGAGACGGCCAGACAGATGACATGGCACAAAACAGGCAAAAGAACCGAACTAGATGCAGATGGGAATCTGATGATCGTACACACATCGGATGGTGTTGCGTGGAAAAAGTTTGATGATTACATGCTGACAAAGCGGCAGATCCGAGGCATCCTCGAGTCTGCATCAGCACGGATGGGTTCAGTGTGTTTGGTCTCACGGCAGCCCAATACAGTTGTTGGCCCGTATTTGTCTTTCCACTCAATCTCCCCCCGGACAGATTATGCAAAGAAAGAACATTTTCCTGACGTTGATAATTCCAGGGCCCAACTATCCGGGGAAAAATATGAATGTGTACATGCAGCTGCTTAAGGACGAATTGCAAGAAGCCTGGGATAATAGGTTCAAGACATACGACGCCTATAGCAAACGGAACTTCATAATGCGTGTCTGGTACATGTACTCGACGCATGACTTGCCGGCGTATGCGCTATTCGTTGGCTGGTGTGTGCATGGAAGGTTCCCGTGCCCCACATGCAAGGGAGCTCTTGAGTTTCGTTGGCTTCAGGCCGGTCGCAAGTTTTCTTGCTTCGACATGCATAGACAGTTCCTGGATCCTTGCCATAAGTTCAGGAAAGACAAGAAGAACTTCATCAGAGGTAGAGTTGTCAAAAACTCTGCACCACCTGCGTTGACAGGCCAACAGACCCTGGATCAGTTAAATGCTCTCGAGCCAGATCCAGAGCGTCCAGGGTACTTCAAGGGGTATAATTATAAGCACGCCTGGACTCACAAGACATGCTTATGGGATCTGCCTTACTTCAAAGACCTCCTTTGCCCACACAACATCGACGTGATGCACACTGAGAAGAATATCGCCGAGGCACTTTTTGGTACATTGTTCGACATAGATGGGAAGTCAAAGGATTATACTAAGGCTGGAGTCGATCTGGAGGCGCTATGTGATAGGCCGTTACAAAACATGAAAGAACTGAAAGGAAAGCAGAACTGGACGAAGCCAAAGGCATGGTTCAATCTTGGAAGGCCAGCTATGAGGGAAATTATCTTGTGGGTGAAAATGAAGTTGATGTTCCCCGATGGGTATCCAACGAATCTAAAGAGGGGAGCGAGTCTTGATAAATTGAAGATATTTGATCTCAAGAGTCATGATTGGCACATACGGATTGAGCGGGTAATGCCGGTGATGTTGCGTGGCTTCATCCTTGAGGATGAATGGCTAGTACTGGCAGAACTCAGCTATTTCTTCCGTGTTCTTTGTGCGAAAGAACTATCGCCTGGCGTGCTAGAAGAAATGGAAGAGTTGGCGCCGGAGTTGATCTGCAAGTTAGAGAAGATCTTTCCACCGGGCTTCTTTAATCCAATGCAACATTTGATTTTGCATCTCCCGACCGAGGCAAGATTGGGGGGGCCCGTGCAAAATCGTTGGTGCTACCCAACTGAGAGGATGCAGAAGACGCTTCGACAAAAATGTAAAAATAAACGTAGAATTGAAGCATCGATGGCTGAGGCATTCATCACTGAGGAGGCGGCAAACTTCGTGACAACACACTATGAAGCCAAAAATCGTCATTTGCATAATCCGAAGCCTCGGTACAATGCTGACGAACCTCAAAAGGGTGAATCCAACCTCAGCCTATTCAAAGGGAATCTCGCACCAGCCAGTGGTTCGAAACCAGTATATTTGGATAACGAAGAATGGCGGACCATTACGTTGTATATCTTCAACAACCTGACAGAAGTGCGGCCGTACATCGAGTAAGTTCTTCGTACATTGTTTCGCAACTTCTATTTCCTTTGAACTGCTCTTATTCCTGGATATTTCATACAGTCGATACATCGCCATATTCTCATATGGAGCGGTAATCCAAAAGGATTCCGTCGAAGAGTATGAGCTTCTCGCAAAGCAAGGAGGCGGCTATCCCGGTTTCATCTCTTGGTTCAAACAAACGGTAATTTCTATTAGACCATTTCATTACATTCGCTAATTTCTGCCTAATGCAACAATCCTTTCGTATTAAACTTGTAGGCTAATTCAGAGTCTATGGACGCCGAATTGAGACAAGTCGCTAATGGTTTTGACTATAAGGTCCGTTCATTTGACAAATACGACATCAACGGGTATCGCTTTCATACCTATGGCAAAGAGCTATCTATGGCCGACCGAAAGTCTACAAATTATTGTGTATCTGCTATCGGCGAAGGAGGTACCGAGTATTATGGGAGAGTTGAAGCAATTTATGAACTTCTATTCTATGGTGACAACCCACCGAGTCGTACTCTTCAAATGTTATTGGTTTCAGCCGAAGGAGACTAGAAGGACTCATGAACATATAGGGCTAGTTGAAATCGAACAAAGCACCCATTTAGATGTTCCTGATGTCTATATTACGGCTCAACAGGCGACCCAAGTATTCTATCTACCGTGGGCCTGCCAAACTAATCCAAATCTGAAAGGTTGGGATGTCGTTTATGAAGTGCCGCCACGTGCTACACTATCTCCCCCAAAGGAAGAGGATTATGAACCTCACATTAACCCAGACACATATGAAGGAGAATTCTTCCAAGAGACACGTCTTTCCAAAAAGCGTTTCAAGAACCGCTATACTTCACCCCAAAACATTGAAGTAGACAGCGACAGTGAATCCGACATCAACCCAGAGGAGGAACAAGAAGAGCCGGAACAAGAAGAGGTTACTGCTGCGGATGACCTGTCAATGCTTGACCGATTACGTCAAGGTGGCCTTCCACATGTTGATGCCACTGAACCCTATGAGCCCGTCATTGATTATAGTGATGATGATGATTATGCATTTATTGATGATAGTGATCGAGATTATTAGTAGTGTCAGGTATTCAATTTTTTTATGGTGTACTTGATGATGATACACTTAAGTGATATACATATTATTATTCATGTCGGTATTTTTTTTATGTTGTACTAATTTCATTTACTCTTTGTCATGGCAGGTGTTGAAAGATGGTGGGCGCTGGTCGGGAGCGCTCCGAGGCCCCTTCTTCGTCGGCGCGTGGTGGGAGGTCTTCCATTCCACACGCACCTCTCCGTCGAGCGTTGCCGGACAGTATGGCGACACCGCCGGGCCCTTCTTCGTCGACAGCAGTGCCCAGCAGGGGACGAGGTAAGGGAGGGAAGAAGAGAGGAGTTGGAGCACGTGGTCGCGGGAGAGGAGGTAGGGTGACTGCTAGGGCGCCTTCCTCGCCACCACCCCCAGCTGTTTCACCCAAGCACGTGACTGCTAGGGTGGACTCGTCCGAGGAGTAGGCCACACGGACTCCGGTCCACGAGCCTTCGGCCCACGAGCCTTGGGTCGACGGGCCTTCGGCCCAGGAGACCCCGGAGGAGCACACGTCTGGATGGGGTACCTGGCCGGATGAGTCTGAGGGGCCGAGTGGCCATGCTGATGATGGCGGGGAGCCGACTGATATTGAGGAGGAGGGGGGCACCGTCTACCAGCGTGGTTGTACACGGCTCCCATCCGTGCCGGCGACCCGCGAGCAGAGGTGGTTGATTTTCCCTGATGGGGAGAGGTAAGTGCATTTAATCTTTTTGTACCTTCTGCATTCACGTTTCTTCAAATATCTAATGCGTTGGCCTTGTCATGCTGTAGGGGTTGGGACCACCATCATAGTGTCCACCAGCCAACTCCGTCCTTGGAGTTCTTTGTCGGCAAAACTTCCCGGGGTTTGTCACGTTGCCTGGTGAGGGTCGGCTTCCAGAGCTTGGATTGAGCTGGGAGAACTACTTGGCTGCCCCGGCCCCGCCGGGTGAGATTATCGACGGTGTCTTGTGCGACACGAGGGCAGACGTGGTGATCAGAAAGTTCTGGGTAATTTCTCCTTTACACATTTAGAAATCTTCAACTAGATAGTTATGAATTGTACTAATCAATATTGTCTCATTTGATTGCAGACATTCTACAGGTGTGAGGAGGGATACGAGGAGGAGGCGGCAGATGTTATCGAGAACGTCTGCAAGCGCCTACTACAGAACTTACGGCACGAGGCTTGGGTGCATGCTGTTCGATACTACTACGCCTTGCGTGGTATCAAGAAGCCCAAGCCGGCGTGCCGCAATAAGTTCCTGAGTAAGGAGCAGTACATGAAGGTAATTCTTAAGGCCTTGTACTTACTTCCTTCATTTAGTAATTCATAGCCGTAGCGCTCAAGTTTCTATTTGCTAACTTAGGCGCCTCCGAGATGGTGTGCGGATCGGATGGATTGTTGGGAGGTGTTGGTCAATGAGTGGTGCTCAAAAGAATGGCTAGCTGTCCATAACACGGCCAAGGACAAACGTGCCCAAATGGAAGGTGTGCCACACCATCAAGGCAACTCCAACTTATATCAGTTCGGGCGGAACTGGGTATGTGGTTTGCTTCATGATTCATGCAATTCATTCATCATGCTAGCTTGAGCCCTTTAATTACTAATTTACTTTGTTTCTCTCTTTCAGGCACGCTACAATAAGGTGGCTAAGGTGCCAGAGGTGTACGACCTGTATGCCATGGCCCACACTGCCTCTTTCAAGAAAGTCAAGGCATTCTCTCCGTCTGACCTCGATGATGCAAACAACTTCACCAACATCTCCTCCCACGACAAGCTCGTGAAATATAGAGATGAGGGGAAGGCGAGGAAAGGGGAGGACTTTAACCCGAGCTAGGGTCCCATTGATCCAGAGCCGGTGATGATATCTGGTGGCGGGAGGTCCCATGGCTCCATAGCCATTGGAGATGGACTTATCCGTTGTCCTAGCACTCTCCCGGAGATCAAGGCGCGCCAGTCGAGCTCCGCTCCTGAGATAAGGCCTCGTGAACGGCCAGTCCAACTCGCCATCAAGGTTAGTTATACGTACCCAGCTATCTTTCTCCATTACATTGTCTGTGCTTCCATCAATGATTACAAATGGTAACGAGGAGTGGTGTTGCAGGCTGCTATACAGAGTGAGAGAGATATAACAGAGAAACTTCTGGCGGAGGCGGCGGAGAGGTAGCGGGAGTTGGAGGAGAGGACGACAACGATGTTGGAGGAGGAGAGGGCACGGAATGACATGTAGGCAAGGGCCATGTACGAGCTCCTTGTGGTAAGTTTCTTCTGCAGATTAGCCAAAACATTCATGTAGTGTTTGTCTCATTACTAACTAGTATGACTGAGTCGTCAAAACCAAATGTGCAGTCTGTGTGCGAGAAGACCGGTCAGACCGCTCCGCCGATGCCAGTGATTGCTCCTGGGACCACGGTGAGTTTAATTTGAATGGACATTACTTGCTAGTCTTAACATTAGAGTGTCATCATGCTAACGAGACATTGGAAATGATCTTTGGTGCAGCGTAACTCCAGATAAGCATCGCACGATCCTTCTCCAGCTACCGGCACGAGCCAGCCCGCTCCTACACCTCCATGATCATGGTAAGTTTCTCTAGTGTTTTGCTTAACAAATGCATAAAGACCTAGACTTAGCCCTATTTCCTCAAAGATGCTTACCACAATGACCTAGAGTTAGCTTCTTTTCCTCCAAAATGACTTAATAAGCTTACTGACCTCCAAAACCATCCATTTTACCTAAGTTAGCTCTAAAACGATCTATACTTAGCTTTGTTTCCTCCAAAATGACCTAAGTTAGCTCTAATATGCTTAGTTAACTAGGTTTGCTCAATAATGACATGTACTTAGCTTACTTATGTCAAAAATGGCATAATTAGCTTAGTTAGCTCATAAACAATCCATTTTACCTAAGTTAGCTCTAAAATGACCCATTCTACCTTAGTTAGCTCATAAATGACCCATTTTACCCAAGTTAGCTCTAAAATGACCCATTTTACCTAGACTAGCTCCAAAATGATCCATTTTACCTATGTTAGCTCTAAAATGACCCATTTTACCTAGGTTAGCTCCAAAATGACCCATCTTACCTAGGTTAGCTCCAAAATGATGCATTTTACCCAAGTTAGCTCTAAAATGACCCATCTTACCTAGGTTAGCTCACAAACGATCCATTTTACCCAGTTTAGCTCCAAAATGACCCATCACATCCAGGTTAGCTCTAAAATGATGCATTTTACCTAATTTAGCTCATAAACGATCTATTTCACCTAGGTTAGCTCATAAACGATCCATTTCACCTAACTTAGCTAAAAAAGATCCATTTCACCTAGGTTGGCTCCAAAATGACCCATCTTACCTAGGTTAGCTCTAAAATGATGCATTATACCTAAGTTAGCTCATAAACGATCTATTTCACCTAGGTTAGCTCATAAACGATCCATTTCAACTAAGTTAGCTCATAAATGATCCATTTCATCTAAGTTAGCTCATAAATGGCATATACTTCTTCTTCTAGTCACCTTTTTCTAACTTTCTTATTTGCCAGATTTCATTCACTTCACGGAAGCTAGCTTGCTATGATGGAGTGCTTGTTTTTCTTTCATTCTCCTCTAGTATTCTTCTAGCTTGCTATGATGGAACTTGCTATCTTGATGAAACTTTGTATGGATGGAACAATGTGTATGTGCAACTTGCTATGTATGAATGGATGGAACTATATATGTATGCACGATGAAACTTATGTGCTGGATATGTCATATGTTTGCTGTTAAATAGCCCTGTGAAATATATATATATATATATATATATATATATGTCTTATATTTGCTGGGAAAATTGCTGGATTAAAAAAAACAGAAAAAAGAGGCACCTTTGCAGTCAGCCGCTGATGGCAAAGGCTCCTTTGCCGTCTGCCGCGGACGGCAAAGAAGCCACGCGGCGGCCACCTGTGCTCCCTGGGAGCTGACCCATTTGGTCAGTTTGCCTACAACGGCGGACGGCAAAGGCTTTGCCTACAGTGGCAGACGGCAAAGAATGCCCACATTTGCCTACAGCAGCAGACGGCAAAGGCTTGTCCCGCAGTGATGTCCAGCTGACGTCATTCGGCGGACGGCAAAGGCCGGATGCTCTTTGCCGTCAGCGGCGGACGGAAAAGGCTACCGTTAGCCGCCTAACGGACTAACAGCGCATTTATTGCCGTCGGCTTTCTTTGCCGTCAGCCGCTGATAGCAAAGGCCCCTTTGCCGTCCGCTTCAAAAAGCAGACGACAAAGAAGCTCTTTACCGATGCCTACTTTGCCGGAGCCTTTTGCCGTCCGCGGCAGACGGCAAAGGCCTTTGCCGTCCGCCATCCTTGCCTTTGCCGTCTGCCGTGGCAGACGGCAAAGTAGCGGATTCCTGTAGTGAAAGTCAAAGAACATACAACTGCGAGAGGCAAGGGGGTGTCACCCTCAAAGAGGGGGAGGGCTCCAGAGGATGTTGGGCAGGGCTCTCCTGGCAAGAGGTCTAGGACCGATCCCTTAGCCGCTAGGAGGAGGTTCGACATGTATTTAGTGTTTTGTTTGTCTATCCTTTTTAACAGACCGACCCTTTTTCGTTTGTTTGCTAAGCGTGGCAATGATTTTCGTGTCTGACACTTGGTACCTTTTTTTGCCATTTTCTTATACGTGGAGTGAGGCGACATCTGGTGGACGAGCAGTTTTGAAGAAACAAGCACCAACGCCAACCCGTGTTTCTGCCCGATTGAACAAGGGTGCCCCCATTGCTGTTGACATCCCTTCTACTAGGTCATCTCCTCGTACGTCGACGTCCAACACCGGGGATCCTGTCGTGTTGGTAGACTTGAGGAAGACAGTCAAGAAGTAGGTTATCCCTGTTTTTTCATTGTCATAGTGCTACATTTTTGCCTGATGCATTGTACATCATATACAACCTTTTTAGTTTATACATTTACGCGACAACTACACATTTTTTGCTTTTTCAATGCAGCTGTCCAGCTTGTCACATGGGCTACTGCCATCAATCCCACATGGCAACTGCTGTTTTCCCATTATCTCTTTTTTTTTACTGCATGGCAACTCCTACTTGTTCTGCATGGCAACTGCTAACTAGGCCACATGGCAATTCTTATTCCACCTTTATGGCAACTACCAGCTTTCCAGTGGCTTCCACCCCCCGTACATTGTCTTGTGTGCCCATCCATACCTAGTTCTGTTATGGCAGCTCTGGCACATCACACATTTTTTCATTTTATAAGATGGCTACCATGGCAACTATTTTTGTTCATTTTTTTAACATTGTTCATGTGCTTTTTTTGCAGGGTGAAGAAGACTACCACACGCGTGACCAAGCAGAACCCTAGAGACCCACTCAAATGCATTCACTCAAAGCTGTCAACAGGTGGCAACTCAGATGTTCATGAGGCGCCAGTCGACAAAACTGCTGCTGCACCGTCCACTGTTCCCACTAGCTCTGATGCAAGCGGCCGACCATCTCCGCCGGTTGCAGATGTGCAGGCTACAATAGCAGGCATCCGTACATCTGGGAGTGATGAGTCAGTATCTGCCAGGACTGCTGAGATATTGCCCACTCTGCTGGCAATGAAGGATGCTGCTGTGAGCCATGCCACCCGATCAGCAAGTGTTGAAGTGGACGCCCCTGAGATCAACCTAAACAAGGAACATTCACACTCATCTGATACAGATTCCAAGCGTATGGGTCGTGGCACTTCTGCGTCCATAAATGAAGGGGCTGAGGCGACAGTTCAGAATGATATGCCATCCATAGGTGAGAGTCTTGGCACAACAACTCCAGCTTCTGGTGGTCCAGAGGTTGCTAAGGCGACCGTTTCGCGAGCTGGTCTTCCACCTAGGCGTCGTAGCCCCCGCAAGCAATCAGCAGACATACCCAACGCACCAGCTATAGCTAGGAGCAGCAGAGATGACTCTGGCTACGTGCCTGCATCCACACTGTTCCCACCACCTGCCAAAAGCAATGTTATGGAGAAAACGGAAGACCGGAGTACAACTGACCTAGGTGGCAAGCCAGGCACGACTGACGGAGGTGAACGTCTGGAGCAGACTGCGTCTTTACCCACCGTGGAGACCCCCAGTGTAAATCTGCGCACTTCTAAGCTCCCAGTCAACATTGGTGTCCCCTACAGCCCAAACAAGAAGATTGGTAAGAAAGTTGCGACTGATACCGCTGACAACAAGCCCCGCCCTACTAATAAGCTTGATGATTCTGCAGCAGACGAGGCAGAAATGTTTGTTGATCTTTCACCCCTGGATTCTGCCCAGCAAGTTGTTCGTGGTCCGGCTAGTAGGCAGGAGAGGCACCCAATGGCCTGCACCCCACCGAGCTTTAGCCTTGGCATCAGTCAAGATCAACCAGTGGTGCATGATCCTATGCCAGTTGCCTTTGCTTTCCCGGCAGGCATGGCCCCAATGATGGCGCAGCCAATGGCCGAGGGCAGGAAGGCTGTGAAGTTTGCAGAGCCGATTGTGCAAGGTACATTTTTCTGCGTTATCATTTTGTTGTACACATTTTTTAGTCTGAATTTTGTCCCAAGCTTTTTTTTGGCTTCTCACTGGTGATGGCAAATGTTATCTGATGAACATGGCAACTGGATTTGCTGCACAATGTCACCTACATTTTGTTGCCATGTTGCATTTTCCATTCGGCAAGCACATGGCAACTGGAGTGGATACAACATGGCAACTGCAGTTCAACCCACATGGCAACTACAGTTGTTGCCACATGGCAACAACAGTGCATTACACTTGGCAACTGTAGTTGCCTCCACATGGCAACTCCCTAATTTTGCACCTACATTTCACATTCTACACCCTTTCTTTCCACAATTAACTTGTTTTATTTCCAAGGTATCCTAACCCACTTTTTTTATCATTGCAGCCACTCCCGAGGAGATTACGCCGTCACTTGATGAAGCTTACCGCAGGATTTAGGAGGCAGCATTGCAGAGGAGGTCCTCACGAGGTCAGGGGAAATCAAGTTCTAACATGCATACTGAGTCAGTATCTGAGGATACCGTTAGAAGTGCCACCCCTGGTTCTGTGAGGCAGCATAGGGTAGTTCACGCACCACCCGCGGATGACTATGAGCCAGAAGTCAAGGCCACAAAGGATCAGAACCAGCTGTACGAAATTGTCAAGCGCTTTGGAAAATGCGAGGTCCAACAGCAAGCACATGAAGGAGCTAAAAGCGTAATGACCACACCGCACAACCCCCCATTTGCTTTCCTTTTTACTTTTCTTCCTTTTTGCTATTCTATAGATGCTCTGTTTACGATTTATTTCTTTTTTTACTTAGTAGACATGATTCTTTCATGTTATATCATTTTCATACAGCTCATGTTTGGACAGAACCAAGATCATACAATGCGATGCGACGTACATTGACCTGGGTGATCTTGCCGAGTCTGTGAGGCCACTCGGCAAAATGTCGAAGAATGTAGTTGCATGTGGGATTGACTTCATCAACAGGCATATGGATATGTCTCCCGACAAAACAATCATGCAGTACAGCGTGACCTGCAAAATATGGGATGGTGACTTCCACCACAAAATCCTGAGGAAGCATTTTGCTGCGCATGGTGATTTCAAGCTCACAATGAAGAAATGTGTGAGTATTCCTTCCTTTTTTGCCCATTTTTCCTTCCTTGGTATGTTTTGCTAGTAGATATGATTCACATGTGGGCTACACCCTGTTCTGTGACAGCTGTTTCATGTGGCAACAGCTGCCATGTAAAATGAGTTTAATTTGCTTCTTAATGCAACTTATGTGGCAACTTCAACTAAAATACTGGGCAACTTAGTCCATACATGGATGGCAACTTCTTTTAATTACACATTGCAACTAAACATTTCTATGATGGTGTACTTTTGGACACCTGTTGCTTTAATGTCATTCATGTGCCTCTTAGTGCAACTGGCGATGTCCTTACACATCATTTTTTTCAACTACATCATTTCTGTTCTTGATGTGAACTCTGCTTTTTTCTTTCCTTTATTTATTACTTGCAGGTCATGTTCCCCATGTTCCAGGAGCTTGCACCACAGGACCCACATGAAAAGTGTGGTCATCACTACGCGATTTGCCTTGACCTCAAGAACCAACGATTTGAGGTGCTTGATGCAGTGCGTTCAGAAGCTTATGAAGACCTTACTACGCATGCTGAATACTTCATCAACAACCTCAAAGAGACATGGAACCGTCACTACGAAAACTCAAAGGTCCAGATCAGACATTTTTCAATCGAGTACGTTGCGACTACGAAGCAAGGAAACGAGTAATTACTATCTTTTTTTCATGTGTCCTCTACACCAATGCTAACCCTCTTTGTCACATCTTCATTGAAGTTTATGATTTCTCTCTGTTTTCTTGAGTTCACCTGATTCTTTTGTTTTATAGGCACGACTGTGGCTTTCACACGTTGGAATACCTTGCTAAGTGGGAAGGTCAACGGGTCCCTGTCGTCATAGCTGCAATGGTCGTCGAGCTCCGCAAAATTTACACATGGAACTGGTTGATGAATGTAGATTTCAACACGCGGTCCAACGCACGAGAGTTTATAGAGGAAGCTGTCAAGAAAGCCACCAAGAAGTACAAGTGATCACGTGGTGCTCCACACCGAACGCCTACCTTATATTCTGTTGCCGAGGAATGTAAGGTATTACCTTGTTCTTTTCAAAACTATGTCCGTGTAATATGCTATGACTACATCTCCCCTTAGCTTAGTATATAGTGGTGGCGTGTGAGCGACATTTGAATAGTTTGTAATATATGTGTGGATGTGAACCTACTTAGGTGTGACAGCAAACACGTTTATGTGTTTTTAGTATTATTACGCGTTTGTGGGTTGGCAGTACCAGTTTGGTGTTTTGAATGCGTCCTTGATGTCTGAAAACATGGAAAATGTAGTTGATCAGTCATGGTTAGTGAAAGTTATCGTTCTTTCTTGTTTGGCTCTTTGGGTTTTTTGCACTGCTAACTGTATCGGCTAGCATGGTAGTTTGTACGCAGCCGTAACCTTACGGTTTTTGCACGTGATCGTTTCAACTTGTTTTCCATACTTTGCACACAATACAATATGTGTGGACTGAACACGGAAATCTACGCGATGGCAGACTCAGTATAAATAACATGGCATATTCAGTAGAACTAACATGGCAGATTCACTAGAAAAGGCATGGCAGATTCAGTAGAACAGGCATAGCAGATTCAGTTGAAATAACATGGCAGATTCAGTAGAACAGGCACGACAGATTCAGTTGAAATAACATGGCAAATTCAGTACAACACACGTGGCAACTGTAGTCATTGATTCATGGCATTTCCTTTCAGATTCTGATTCCCCTCAAGAGTCATTCTCCCATTTGTACAAATTTAGAACATCTAGCTTGCAAAAAATGTCACCAACAACCAAGTCACAGTGCTCCAATGTTGCTTACGAATTGCCCATCCCTTTCTTTGTTTTCTTGTGCTTTGCTTGAATCTCCAATCCCGATTTGTATCTTATCTTTTTTGGACGCCCCTTTGTGATGGAACGGGGCGGGTTCCTGACCTGGGTTTGTGTGCTTGCTGTTCCAGATTCTACCTCCGAGTTTTCAGATGATGGCCCCGTGGACGAAGGCACACTTGAGGTGCGGGGGAACCTGTGTAAGGCTTCCTCAGCTTTCCTCTTCTTGATCTCATCAAGCTCTCTATTCAGGGCCTTCCTGTGTTTTTCTGCAACCCTCGCTGTCTGGTCACTCTTGCACGCTTCATCTATTAGTTCAGCATAGTTCTTTGTCAACACAACATGCCTCACGGCTTCCATGGTTGACTCTGGTCTCTCATCGTGCACAACCAAAATTTCATTTGATGTTTGCGGCCCCAATGCGTCGTTAGTGTCCCAAGTCCACCGCCGCCGTATGAAATGGCGGGGCATTCGTGTCACCGCGTTCATGTCCATTACTTTTAGTATGTGACAGCACACAATCCCGCCCCGTTCGAATTTGCAGCATTGGCAGTAGTATTCGCCTTCGCTTATCAAGGCCTTCACAAAGTAGTTCCTTCCTTTGTCTGGGTCTTCAGGTTCTGAATCCGACATGCCCAAGAGAGAACACACCTTGAACATATGTTCGTCCACCTGGTAAGCCGTGTACATGCTGTCACGCTTTATTTCTTCCTAGAATCTGCAAGTTTTGTGTGGTTTTTTTAACTCTTATATGATGTTTTTGTAGCACCTTATGTTGATGTAGGATGTAACGTAGGAAAGGCATCTAAAATGAATGATGGCTATGGCAACTACATGATATTTTTCACATGGCAAATGCATAACATTTTAATTGGCAAGTGCATTCCATACCATCATGGCAAATGGAACTACAGTTCATTAAACATGGCAATTATAGTTGATTTCACACGGCAACTACAGTTCATTAAACATGGCAACTACAGTTCATTAAACATAGCAACTGTAGTTAATTAAACATGGCAACTGTAGTTCATTAAACATGGCAACTGTAGTTGACTTCACATGGCAACTGCAGTACATTAAACATGGTAACTACACATCATGGTTGCCCTGTACTCAATGGCCACTTTCAATATATCAGCATTTCCAAAAAAAGCTGGCAACTGCATTGCATTTCTATATGGCACCTATTACCTTCATGCTTGTGCAAATAAGACTGTAACACACACTGACTTACTTGTTAAAAATCTTGTTGGTATATGTCTTGCTCATCTGCCTCTCCAAATATGTTAGCAATTTAGGCTGCTTGAGCGCGGTGTTTGCTTCTTGCTGTAGCTCAGATCCCAGTATTTTTTGTTGCAAAGCCGTGTATTGCTTGGCAAACTGGAGCAATGAGTTGCCAAGGCTCACGTACCGCTTCAGAACAGCATTGAACCCCTCGCTTCGCTGCATAGTCTGCAGAAATGGGAAGAAGAAGTGCATGAAGTAGGCCGGCACCCAGTACATTCGCTTCTCCCACAGGCTACCAAGCGTCTCGTTGTCTTGGACTTGATATGTTTCAATCATAGTCATCCAGCTCCGTTCAAACTCCTCCACCGTTAAGCTGTGGTCCACACACAGCTCGAATGCCTTGTGCAGCTCTGGACGGTCAGCAAAGAACGGTCCTAGTGTCTCCTCAGCCTTGTGTATAATGTGCCACCTGCAGTGCCTGTGCACTGCCAACGGAAAGACCTCCTCTATACCTGCACGCATGCTAAAATCCTGGTCTGTTATTATGTTCATCGGAGCAAGTCCACCCATGCACTCCAAGAAGGTCTTGAACAGCCAAGTGTACCCATCCGTGTCTTCGTTCCGAACGAGCCCGCATCTGAACTGCAATGATTGATTGTGGTTATTTATTGTTATGAATGGAGCGCATGGCATCTTATACATATTAGTGAGATATGTCGCGTTGAACGAAATGCAATCTCGGAAATGTTTGTAGGCTCTTCGTGCAGCACCATTCACCCAATACATGTTCCTGACACGTTCCTCATCGTCCAATCTTATCCTGTAGAAGAAATCTGGATTTGCTTTCGCTTTCTCATCGAAGTAGGCTATCGTGTCTTCTATGTCAGCCAACTTGCTCTCTCTACGGTACTTTGCCTTTAGGTTTGTGACGTCTGCTGGTATGTAGGGCATGCTACTCAGAGTCCCATTTTTGCTGTGGATGAGGGACAGTATCTGGACCATTCCTGATGGACCGACGTTACAATCATGTAGGAGCTTTATGAATTTCTTCTCGAGGGGGTGAATCCTCTGTGGGCGCTCAGAAATTTTACCAGGTCAAACTTCTTTATGAGTTCGTGGTTGTGCTCGTCAAAATATTCAGTGACCACCCACCGTGCTCCATCTACGTTCAGCTTACACCGGACAGGGCATTCCGTCTTGACAATGATACCTCTCTTTCGTTCCGGAGCGACAGGCGCAACACCTTTACCCTTCTTGTTCCTTCGTGCCTTGTAGCACCTCATATCACCTCTGCTGTACTCGTTAGTTTTTTTAATTTTCCTATGGTATTCGGTGTTAAACGCAAAACCATGGAACTTTGCATGTCTGGTAGAATTCCTTGGCATCTTCAAATGAATCAAACCTCTGCCCAACATGCGGTGGCTTAGGTACCATGATTTCTGATTGCCCATCTTCTGCATCCCCTTGTGCTTCGTCATTAGTTTCATCATTCACTTCAGTATCGGCGGCTGTTTCATCTGCTTGAGTGTTGTTGTGCTGGTGTGCAAAGGTGTGCTTGTCGGCATTGCTGGAATGATTGCCATTTCCGACACTGACTCTGCATTGTTTGTGGCATGATTGTTGGCTGGCTGGTGGAACGCTTCTTCCGTGCGCTCAGAGCTTCCCGCAATAGATGTCCCCGCGCCGCTGTTGATTGTAGTTGAAGGTCCTGCAATAAAAGAACAGGTGCGAGCGTAAGCATTTGCTTGAATGGCATGTTTATCGTAACGGAATACAGCAACTGCATGTGATTTGGCATGACATCATTCACACAACAAGCCGTGAATCTGCATATGGCCATGCATGGCAACTGTAGTTCTCCAGTCATGGCAGCTACAGTCCAACAAACATGGCAACTACTGTTGCCAAGACATGGCAACCAGCGTATTTTAGCATCAAAACTTGGGTTCTATAGCCATGGCAGCTACAGTCCAACATACATGGCAACTGTTGTTGCCAAGACATGGCAACCAATCTCTTCTAGCATCAAAACTTGTATTCTAGGTTCGAGCTCACTAGGCAAATGAGATCAATCATGAATGTTGCACACAATCATATAGCAATTGGCAAATCCCGAAGACAATAGATGACTCTTTGCACGCAACCACTTGGTAGCATTTTTTGTTTGATTTTTCCACCACCACCGTTATAAATCTACTGTTCCTCACATGCTATTCCCACAAAGGCAAATGCAGTATTGTGTTCTGGTTCACATTTTTTTACCTTGTTGTGCCGCATGTGCTGATCTTATCTGGTCTGTCATTCCAATTTGATGTGCTCTATCTGCAATAGCGCTGTCCTGCAACTATGAAGCTTGCCATGAGACGTTTGCCGATGTGGTTCTATCGTAACAACCTGTGATCATGTTAGCAGTTGGTCAATGCATGGCAACTGTAGTTTGTTCAACATGGCACATGTAGCGGTGCATCCATGCCACACATGTTTGTTCACACGTGTCATCCACAGTTGTTTAGACATTTGCAATCACATTTTATGACACATGGCAACTGCAGTTGTCCAGTCATGGCAACTACAGTTGTCCACGCATGGCAACTGCAGCTATCCAGGCATGGCAACTACAGCTGTCAGCTATGTTCCTTCTCCTAATTCACTGTCCACAACTTCACTTCATGGACTCACCTGTATTCGATGTTGATAGCAGGTACACGGTTGCCGCCTGATGCCACGTGTTGCATGAAGGTTCTACACTTTTTCGACACAACTCATGAGTCTTTTGCCATCCTTGCAAGTTTTAATTTCATGTCCACACCAGTATGTTTCTTTTTCGTATGCGTTACCTTGATTTGCCACATTAGCTACTTGAAGTTGATTGCCCGTACATTTGTCAGTGATAGCACCCTGTGACTGAACTTGCCATGGTGCCCCCCTGAATGTGGTTTGGTCATAATAACCTGCGAAAAATGACATTGTAGGACATAAGTAGAATGACATCTTCATCGTCGCGAACATGGCAACTGTTCTTTTTTTATCATGCATCGTACCGATGCCCGCGTACTGCTTTAGTAGTGGCAGCAGCGACCCTGCAGAAATGAGTTGATTGTACTCTGCTGCATCCCACGGGGGCGTTTTCGGCCTTTGAGAAAACCAAGGATCAGTCCCGTCTTCGTGATTCATTCTTCCGCTTTTTTCTGCCAATGTGTTTTCAGTCACTGCATGAACAAGAACGCATCAACAATCCGCAAAATGCATTCTTGTTGTTTGCACGTAGAAGATTACACGACAATCTTATCACATTTCCTGCGTAGGCAACCAACACATCATGGCAATTAGGACATGCACATTCATTCTCTTTTTTGAAATCTGGGTGCCAGCTATCATTTTGAAGCGATGGCAACAGCCAATAAAATAGGATGGCAAGCAACAATATAACATGGTGGCAGCTAACGACAACGATAGGTGGCAACTGATGTTATATACAAGTGGCAATTATGTTTCCTACCTCCCTATGCCAAATTTCTCCTTTCTCTCCCTATTTTTAGTGATTCCTACGCATCCTTCATTACCAACTACTCGCACCAAGCCAACCCAGAAGCTTAGCTCAACTCTAGCATAGTACATGGCAGATCTGGCGTATGTTGGTGGGCAAATGCGAATACACACAAATCCGTGGGGTGTTTGCCCTGATAGCGTGGATCCAGTCGCCATCTTCATGGGCAAATTTGCAATTTCAAATTTCTGGACAGAAGAAAGACGAGAAACAGAAGGAGATCGGAGATCCACCTGTTTTTAGCTCATCGTCTTGGGAGGGCGGGGTTGGGGGGTGGGTGGTTAGCGGTGGGAAGGTGCTATGGATCTGCACTGGTTGCCATGGCAACCAGAGAAGGAAGGCAATGGAGGTAGGGGATCGAGAGGTAGGAGACGACGGCGGCGGGTCAGACTGGGGATCGAAAGGAGGCCGGGACGACTGGCGTGCTGGGTCGTGCGGGCAGCGCGGTCGTTTGCCCGGACGTGTGGGCGATTTTGCCACACACCGGACGTGCGAGCTGTGGCTGCGCGCGCCCGGACGCGGTCGTGCGGGCGGGGTCGTCTCCGTGCCACACAGGGCGTGCGGCACAACCACCCGATACACCACATGTGTGGCAGTTATCGGCGTCCTTTTTTTTTATTATTTTGATACCCATATGAACATAAATTCTACTTACAAACACTACCATATGCCAGTGCTTCCATCTGTATTATTCATCATGTCAATAAAAAAGAACTGGAAGAGTTAATATGTAGTACAAACAACAATTAGATATTGCTTTCTATGCAAATACAATGATATCAACCAGATGGCAACAATCTTGTACTTATACTTGGCACAATCAACACATCCATATCAAAATTAGTTCTGCCAGATATGAGCAACACCTCGTAGCAAATCAAGATGAAAACAACATACATCAGCAATAGCTCATAGCAAATCTACATGAAAATTCTACAAAATCAAAATCAGAGGAGCTCCTAGATGATGCTCGGGCTCACGGCCAGGGAGGAGGGGAGGGGGAGCAGGGGTCCTTCGCTGGAGTAGCACGTCGGCCGGAGTGGGCGCCGTCCATCGGAGTGGAGCCCTGGCGAGATCATCCTCGTCTTCGTACTCCATGCTTTGTTTCAAAAACATTATTTTGCACAATAGCTACATGTCAATCGCCTCAATTTTGAATTTGGGGTCAATTGATGGAAGAAACAGTCGGAGGGGAGGAAGAAACTCGCCGGCGGGGGAGGAAGAAGTTCGTTGGGCAGGATAACCAATATCTCTACTCCTAATGGAGGAGTTGGTAGCCTGGTACACCATTTTTTTTCTTCCGAGTTTTTTTCGTCCCACCCCTCCCACTGGTTTTATCTCATTATACAAATAATGGAAGAAAACATTCCATAACTCTTCCCACCCCCAGTCTTGATATTTTCTCTAGGATCCCCAGGGACGCCGCCGCCGTCGCCCTCATGGATCCCGACGGAGCCTGCCGCAGCCGCCACGGATCCCCACGGATGCCTCCACAGGGCGTGATCTCGCTCACCCTCGGGGATCCTGCCCTGGTGGGGGCCTCTGAGGGAGGAAGCTGACGAGCACAAGGCTTTACTGGCATGGCGTCCAAAGAGAGGCATGATGTGCAGGGCTACAGGGAAACCGCCAACGACATATGTGGCTGCTCCTATGCCTGCTGCTACTGTTGTTGCAGCGGCGGCAGTGGATCCGAGTCGCACATGCTGGGATTGAGTGATAGATGGCGTGAGGCAGCCGGATGCGAGTCCCACTCCCAACCCGAGGGTTCGACCTTCTCAATCCCTGGCTGCGGCGGATGCGGAGGTCCAAAGTGACGGTGAACTCCTCGGTGTCGTACTGCCCCCACACAAGCACCATCAAGTCTTCAAGCTCTAGCCCCTCGTCTCGACATCAGCCATGTAATCATATCTCACTCCATTATGCAATCTTGTTTCTGACTCTTGGAGCTTGGACATCTGAAATTCTTTCTATGGGAGCATATATTTTTCAGATTGTTTCATCTTATCTTAGTTTATTGACATCAAAATCCGTAACCTTTCTTAAACATTGGTTGGACCAACTTACTCACAAGCTTATAGGAGATCTTTCACGAGTAATCACTTAGGCTATAGTTTTTTCTTTTCTTTCTCTATAGATCCTGTCATTCCCGGAAAAATAACAACGTGCACTGCATCATATTAACCACTTGATATTACACTGATCAGTATATAGCAATTTCAACGCAAGAAAGTGAAGGAAATATGCCCTAGACGCAATAATAAAGTTGTTATTTTATATTTCCTTATTCATGATAAAGGTTTGTTATTCACGGTAGAATTGTATTGATTGAAACTTAAATACATGTGTGGATACATAAACAAATACCGTGTCCCTAGTGAGCCTCTACTAGACTAGCTCGTTGATCAAAGATGGTTAAGGTTTCCTAACCATAGACATGTGTTGTCACTTGATAACGGGATCACATCATTAGGAGAATGATGTGATGGACAAGACCCATCCGTTAGCTTAGCATATGATCGTTCAGTTTATTGCTACTGCTTTCTTGAATGTCAAATACATGTTCCTTCGACCATGAGATCATGCAACTCCCAGATACCGGAGGAATACCTTGTGTCGTGGATTTTTCACGGCAGATGTCCTTAGTGTCAGGACTTAGTCGTGAGGCCAATGCATCTATGTGGTAGCTTGAGAGGGGTTGAGTGGGACGAGAGACGCGAGGCAGATTAACACATAAGGCAAGGGTTTAGACAGCTTCGGGCCCCGGGAAACATCATCCAGTAATAGCCCTACATGTTGTTTGTGGCTAGGTCTCATTATGCTCATGAGGGAGTTGCTGTATAAGCCGTCTCCCATTTTGTTGTGTCCAGCCTTAGAGATTATTCTCCCCCCTCTTGGGGTGCCCTGCCCCTCCTTATATAAGTTAGAGGGGCGGGCTACATGTGGAGTCCTTGTAGGATTAGGACTAGTCTATCTTCTATTACAAGTTGGATACAAGTCCGGGTCTTGCTTCCTCATAAAGGAAATATTCCTCATGCCTTTCCTCTTAAGCCGGCCCACCATAACGTGAGCCGGCCTTCTGGGCCTTGGGCCTTGTCGTCCGTCTGACCCGCCCGCCGGATTACTAATGAGTCGCCAAGATCGGGCGGGTTACGCGTGAGTCACCAAGCTCCGAGCAGGTCACCAGTGAGTCGCCACGCTCCAACCGGGTCATACATCTGGCGGGTTACACTGCGGGGTATATCCCCGACACCTTGTGTGCTATCAAATGTCACAACGTAACTGGGTGATCATAAAGATGCTCTACAGGTATCTCCGAAGGTGTCTGTTGAGTTGGCATGGATCGAGATTGGAATTTGTCACTCCGAGTATCAGAGAGGTATCTCTAGGCCCTCTCGGTAATACACATCATAATAAGCTTGCAAGCAAAATGACTAAGGATTTAGTTACGGGATGATGTATTACAAAACGAGTAAAGAGACTTGCCGGTAACGAGATTGAACTAGGTTTGGAGATACCGACGATCGAATCTCGGGCAAGTAACATACCGACAGACAAAGGGAATTCCGTATGCTCTCATTACAGTTCGACCGATAAAGATCTTCCTAGAATATGTAGGAACCAATATGGGCATCTAGGTTCCGCTATTGGTTATTAACCGGAGATGTGTCTCGGTCATGTCTACATAGTTCTCCAACCCGTAGGGTCCGCACGCTTAACGTTTGTTGACGATATAGTGTTATATGAGTTATATGATTTGGTGACTGAATGTTGTTCGGAGTCCTGGATGAGATCACAAACATTACGAGGAGCTCCGGAATGGTCCGGAGGTAAAGATTGATATCTAGGACGATACTATTTGGATACTGGAAGAGTTTCGGAGTGCACCGGTTAGTCATCGGATCACCGAAAGGGGTTCCGGACACCCCCGGGAGGTCTATGGGCCTAATGGGCCAAGGGGAGGGACACACCAGCCCACAAGGGGGCTGGTGCGCCCTCTCCCTGGCCGCCGGCCCTAGGGGAAGGAAAGGGGGAGGGTTGGCCCCTCCCGCCTTTCCCTCCTCGTGATAGAAAGAAAGGGGGGCACCTCTCCCTGCCTTCCTCCCGTAGACAAACATGTAAGGGGGCACAGCTAGGGGCAGGAGCCCAAGTGAGATTCGGCCCCACTTGGCCTGGCTGCCTCCCCTCTCCCCCACCTATATATATGTAGGTGGGGCGCCACACATAACACGACAATCTCTTAGCCGTGTGTGGCGCCCCTCTCCACAGTTTTGTCCCTCGGTCATATTTTCGTAGTGCTCAGGCGAAGCCCTACGGAGATAGCATCACCATCACCGTCACCAGGCCGTCGTGCTACCGGAACTCATCTACTACTTCGCCTGTCTTGCTGGATCAAGAAGGTGAGGACGTCACCGAGCTGAACGTGTGCTAAACGCGGAGGTGTCGTACGTTCGGTACTTGATCGGTTGGATCGTTAAGAAGTTCGACTACATCAACCGCGTTACTAAATGCTTCCGCTTACGGTCTACGAGGGTACGTAGACACACTCTGCCCTGTCGTTGCTATGTATCTCCATGGATAGATCTTGCGTGAGCGTAGATTTTTTTGTTTTCCATGCAACGTTTCCCAACAGTGGCATCCGAGCCAGGTCTATGCGTAGATGATATGCACGAGTAGAACACAAAGAGTTGTGGGCGGTGATAGTCATACTGCTTACCACCAACTTCTTATTTTGATTCGGCAGTATTGTGGGATGAAGCGGCCCGGACCAACCTTACATGTCCACGCACATGAGACCGGTTCCACCGACTAACATGCAACTTGTTTTGCATACAGGTGGCTAGCAGGTGTCTGTTTATCCTACTTTAGTTGAACGGAATTTTACTACAGCCAGTCCTTGAAGAAGGTTAAAACAACAAACTTGATAAGTCACCATTGTGGGTTTTGCATAGTTAGGAAAGGTTCTTGTTAGAAGCCCGTAGCAGCCACGTAAAACTTGCAACAACAAAGTAGAGGACGTCTAACTTGTTTTTGCAGGGCATGTTGTGATGTGATATGGTCAAGACGTGATGTGATATATGTTGTTGTATGAGATGATCATGTTTTGTAATATCGACAACTGGCAGGAGACTTAGGGTTGTCTCTTAATTATTGTATGAAATGCAAGCACCATGTAATTGCTTTACTTTATTGCTATGCGTTAGCAATAGTTGTAGAAGCAATAGTTGGTGAGATGACCACAACACAACGATGGAGATCAAGGTGTTGAGCCGGTGATGATGGAGATCATGACGATGCTTTAGAGATGGAGATCAAAAGCACAAGATGATGATGGCCATATCATGTCACATATATTGATTGCATGTGATGTTTATCCTTTATGCATCTTATTTTGCTTAGAACGACGGTAGAATTATAAGATGACCCCTTCACTAAATTTCAAGATAAAGGTGTTCTCCCCGAGTATGCACCATTGCCAAAGTTCGTCGTTTCGAAGCACCTCGTGATGATCGGGTGTGATAGACTCTACACTCACATACAACAGGTATAAGACAGTTTTGCACATGCAGAATACTTGGGTTAAACTTGACGAGCCTAGCATGTACAGACATGGTCTCGGAACACTGGAGACCAAAAGGTCGAATGTGAATCATATAGTAGATATGACCAGCATAGAGATGTTCACCATTGATGACTACATCATCTCACGTGATGATCGTACATGGGTTAGGTCATTTGGATCATGTATCACCTAGATAACGGATACGTCTCCAACGTATCTACAATTTTTGATTGTTCCATGCTGTTTTATTATCAATCTTGGATGTTTTATAATCATTATATAGTCATTTTATATCATTTTTTGGTACTAACCTATTGACGTAGTGCCAAGTGCCAGTTGCTGTTTTTTCCATGTTTTTTACATCGCAGGAAATCAATATCAGACGGAGTCCAAATGCAACGAAACTTCACGATGATTTTTTATGGACCAAAATGAAGAAGTTGGGCCCTAGTTGCACCCGGGGGGAGTCCCGAGGAGGGGACAACCCACCAGGGCGCGCCAGGAGGCCCAGGCACGCCCTGGTGGGTTGTGCCCACCTCGGGTGCCCCCCGGGCCGCCTCTTTGCTCTATAAATACCCCAAAAATACCAGAACCCTAGGGAGTCGACGAAATATTCATCCAGCCGCCGCAGAGTCCAGAACCACCAGATCCAATCTAGACACCATCTCGGATGGGGTTCACCACCTCCATTGGCGCCTCTCCGATGATGCGTGAGTAGTTCTTTTTAGACCTTCGGGTCCGTAGTTAGTAGCTAGATGGCTTTCTCTCTCTCGCTGAATTCTCAATACAATGGTCTCTTGGAGATCCATATGATGTAACTCTTTTTGTGGTGTGTTTGTTGGGATCTGATGAACTTCGAGTTTATGATCAGTTATATCTTTTTATATCCATGAAAGTTATTTGAGTTTTTTTGATCTCTTATATGCATGATCTGTTATAGCCTCGTATTTCTTCTCCGATATTTGGGTTTTGTTTGGCCAACTTGATCTATTTATCTTGCAATGGGAAGAGGTGCCCGGTAGTGGGTTCGATCTTACGGTGCTTGATCCCAGTGGCAGAAAGGGAACCGACACGTATGTATCGTTGCTACTAAGGATAAAAAGACGGGATCTATATCTACGCAATAGATAAACGGATCTTGTCTACATCATGTCATCGTTCTTATTGCATTACTCCGTTTTTTCATGAACTTAATACACTAGATGCATGCTGGATAGCGGTCGATGTGTGGAGTAATAGTAGTAGATGCAGGCAGGAGTCGGTCTACTAATCTTAGACGTGATGCCTATGTAATGATCATTGCCTGGACATCGTCATAATTATTTGAAGTTCTATCAATTGCCCAACAGTAATTTGTTTACCCACCGTTTGCTATCTTTCTCGAGAGAAGCAACTAGTGAAACCTACGGCCCCCAGGGTCTTCTTCCTCATATATTTGCTTGCGATCTACTTTTCCTTTGCATTTTTATTCAGATCTATTAAACCAAAAATACAAAAATACTTTGCCGCACTTTATTTTATTTGCGATCTATTATTTCAATCTATTACCAATTTCTGGCATCGTTACCCAAAAGGGATTGACAACCCCTTTAACACGTCGGGTTGCGAGGTGTTGTTATTTGTGTGCAGGTGTTGTTTACGTTGTGTTGCTTGGTTCTCCTACTGGTTCGATAACCTTGGTTTCTTCATTGAGGGAAACATCTACCGTCGATGTGCTGCATCATCCCTTCCCCTTTGGGGAAATACCGACGTAGTCCTAGCAGATAGGAGCTTTTCTGGCGCTATAGTCAGAGAGCGATCAATAACTTGAGGGATGTTTATTTGAGTGGGAGTTTATTAGTAATTTGGTTAATTGAACTTAATCTATCATGAACTTAGTCTTAATAGTTTTGCATATCTATGTTGTAGATCAAGGGCCCGTGCTACCGTTCCCCTGAGTTTTAATGCGTTCCTAGAGAAAGCTAAGTGGAAAGATGATGGTAGCAACTACACGGACTAGGTCCGTAACTTGAGGATTATCCTCATTGCTGCACAGAAGAATTATGTCCTTGATGCACCGCTAGGTGACAGACCTGCTGCAGGAGCTACTGTAGATGTTATGCACCTCTGGTAGGCTTGATCTGATGACTACTCAATAGTTCAGTGCGCCATGCTTTACGGCTTAGAACCGGGACTTCAAAGACGTTTTGAACATCATGGAGCATATGAGATGTTCCAAGAGTTGAAGTTAATATTTCAAGCAAATGACCGGGTTGAGAGATATGAAGTCTCCAACAAGTTCTATAGCTGCAAGATGGAGGAGAATAGTTCTGTCAGTGAACACATACTCAAAATGTCTGGGTATTATAACCACTTAACTCTGCTGGGAGTTGTACTTCCAGTTGATAGTGTTATTGACATAGTTCTTCAATCACTGCCACCAAGCTACAAAGGCTTCGTGATGAACTATAATATGCAAGGGATGACGAAAACGATTCTCGAGCTCTTCGCGATGCTTAAGGCCGCGGAGGTAGAAATCAAGAAGGAGCATCAAGTATTGATGGTTAACAAGACCACTAGTTTCAAGAAAAAGGGCAAGGGAAATAAAGGGAACTTCAAAAAGAATGGCAAGCAAGTTGTCGCTCCCGGGGAGAAGCCCAAAGCTGGACCCAAGCCTGAAACTGAGTGCTTTTACTGCAAAGGGAATGGTCACTGGAAGCAGAACTGCCCCGGATACTTGGCGGATAAGAAGGATGGCAAGGTGAACAAAGGTATATGTGATATACATGTTATTGATGTGTACCTTACTAGAGCTCGCAGTAGCACCTGGGTATTTGATACTGGTTCTGTTGCTAATATTTGCAACACGAAATAGGGACTACGGATTGAGCGAAGATTGGCTAAGGACGAGGTGACGATGCGCGTGGGAAATGCTTCCAAAGTCGATGTGATCGCCGTCGGCACGCTACCTCTACATCTACCTTCGGGATTAATTTTAGACCTGAATAATTGTTATTTGGTGCCAGCGTTAAGCATGAACATTATATCTGGATCTTGTTTGATGCGAGACGGTTATTCATTTAAATCAGAGAATAATTGTTGTTCTATTTATATGAGTAATATCTTTTATGGTCATGCACCCTTGAAGAGTGGTCTATTTGTGTTGTATCTCGATAGTAGTAATACACATATTCATAATGTTGAAGCCGAAAGATGCAGAGTTGATAATGATAGTGCAACTTATTTGTGGCAGTGTCGTTTGGGTCATATCGGTGTAAAGCGCATGAAGAAACTCCATACCGATGGACTTCTAGAATCACTTGGTACCTGCGAACCATGCCTCATGGGCAAGATGACTAAAACGCCGTTCTCCGGAACAATGGAGCGAGCAACAGATTTGTTGGAAATCATACATACTGATGTATGTGGTCCAATGAATATTGAGGCTCGCGGCGGGTATCATTATTTTCTCACCTTCAGAGATGATTTAAGCAGATATGGGTATATCTACTTAATGAAACACAAGTCTGAAACATTTGATAAGTTCAAAGAATTTCAGAGTGAAGTGGAAAATCATCGTAACAAGAAAATAAAGTTTCTACGATCTGATTGTGGAGAAGAATATTTGAGTTACGAGTTTGGTCTACATATGAAACAATGCGGAATAGTTTTGCAACAAGGTATATTTGATATACATATTATTGATGTGTACCTTACTAATGCTCGTAGTAGCGCCTGGGTATTTGATACTAGTTCAGTTGCCCATATTTTTAACTCAAAACAAGAGCTGCGGAATAAACGAAGATTGGCTAAGGACGAGGTGACGATGCGCGTCGTGAATGGTTCCAAGGTCGATGTGATCGCAATCGGCACGCTACCTCTACATCTACCTTCGGTATTAGTTTTAGACCTCAATAATTGTTATTTGGTGCCAGCGTTGAGCATGAACATTATATCTGGATCTTTTTATTGCGAGACGGTTATTTATTTAAATCGGAGAATAATGGTTGTTCTATTTATATGAGTAATATCTTTTAATGTCATGCACCCTTGATGAATGGTCTATTCTTGTTGAATCTCGATCGTAGTGATACACGTATTCATAATATTGATGCCAAAAGATGCAAAGTTGACAATGATAGTGCAACATACTTGTGGCACTGCCGTTTAAGTCATATTGGTGTAAAGCGCATGAAGAAACTACATGTGGATGGACTTTTGGAATCACTTGATTATGAATCATTTGATACCTGTGAACCATGCCTCATGGGCAAGATGACTAAAACTCCATTCTCCAGAACAATGGAGCGAGCTAATGACTTATTGGAAATAATACATACCGATGTATGTGGTCCTATGAGTGTTGAAGCACGTGGCAGGTACTCGCTATTTCCTGACTTTCACAGATGATTTGAGTAGGTATGGGTATATCTACTTGATGAAACACAAGTCTGAAACATTTGAAAAGTTCAAGGAATTTCAGAGTGAAGTGGAGAATTATCGTAACAAGAAAATAAAGTTTCTACAATCTGATCGCGGAGGCGAATATTTGAGTTACGACTTTGGCCTTTATTTAAAACAATGTGGAATTGTTTCACAACTCACGCCACCTGGAACACCACAACGTAATGGTGTGTCCGAATGTCGTAACCGTACTTTATTAGATATGGTGCGATCTATGATGTCTCTTACCAATTTATCACAATCGTTTCGGGGTTATGCATTAGAGATAGCCGTATTCACGTTAAATAGGGCACCGTCTAAATCCATTGAGACGACGCCGTATGAACTATGGTTTGGCAAGAAACCTAAGCTGTCATTTCTTAAAGTTTGGGGATGCGACACTTATGTCAAAAGGCTATAGGCTGATAAGCTCGAACACAAATCGGAGAAGTGTGTCTTCATAGGACACCCTAAGGAAACAATTGGGTACACCTTCTACCATAGATCTGAAGGCAAGATCTTTGTTGCTAAGAATGGATCGTTTCTAGAGAAGGAGTTTCTCTCGAAAGAAGTGAGAGAGAGGAAAGTAGAACTTGATGAGGTAATTGCACCTTCTCTTGAATTGGAAAGTAGCACACCAGAGAAACCGTTCCCGTGATGCCTACACCAATTAGAGAGGAAGCTAATGATGATGATCATGAAACTTCAGATCAAGTTACTACTGGACCTCGTAGGTCGTCCAGAACATGCTCCACACCAGAGTGGTACGATAATCCTGTTCTGGAAGTTATGTTATTAGACCATGGCGAACCTACGTACTATGAAGAAGCTATGATGAGCCAAGATTCCGATAAATGGCTTGAGGCCATGAAATCTGAGATAGGATCCATGTATGAGAACAAAGTGTGGACTTTGGTGGACTAGCCCGATGATTGGCAAGCCATTGAAAATAAATGGATCTTCAAGAAGAAGACTGGCGCTGATGGTAATGTTACTGTCTACAAAGCTCGACTTGTCGCAAAAGGTTTTCTACAAGTTCAAGGAGTTGACTACGATGAGACTTTCTCACCCGTAGCGATGCTTAAGTCTGTCCGAATCATGTTAGCAATTGCCGCATTTTATAATTACGAAAACTGGCAAATGGACGTCAAAACCGCATTCCTTAATGGATTTCTTAAAGAAGAGTTGTATATGATGCAACCGGAAGGTTTTGTCGATCCTAAAGGTGCTAACACAAGTGTGCAAGCTCCAGTGATCCATCTATGGACTCGTGCAAGTATCTCGGAGTTGGAATATACACTTTGACGAGGTGATCAAATCATATGGTTTTATACAGACTTATGGTGAAGCATGTACTTACAAGAAAGTGAGTGGGAGCTCTGTAGCATTTCTGATATTATATGTAGATGACATATTATGGATTGGAAATGATATAGAATTTCTGGATAGCATAAAAGGATACTTGAATAAGAATTTTTCAATTAAATACCTCAGTGAAGCTGCTTATATATTGGGCATCAAGATCTATAGGGATAAATCGAGACACTTGATAGGCCTTTCACAAAGCACATACCTTGATAAAGTTTTGAAGAAGTTCAAAATGGACCAGTCAAAGAAAGGGTTCTTGCCTGTGTTACAAGGTGTGAAATTGAGTCAGACTCAAAGCCCGACCAGTGCATAAGATGGAGAGAAAATGAAAGTCATTCCCTATGTCCAGGCATAGGTTCTATCATGTATGCTATGCTGTGTGCAGACCTGATGTGTGCCTTGCCATAAGTTTGGCAGTGAGGTACCAAAGTAATCCAGGAGTGGATCACTGGACAACGGACAAGAACATCCTGAAGTACCTGAAAAGGACCAAGGATATGTTTTTCGTTTATGGAGGTGACAAAGAGCTCATCGTAAATGGTTATGTCGATGCTAGCTTCGACACTGATCCAGATGACTCTAAGTCACAAAACGGATATGTATTTATATTGAATGGTGGAGCTGTCAGTTGGTGCAGTTCCAAGCAGAGTGTCGTGGCAAGATCTACCTGTGAAGTGGAGTACATAGCTGCTTCGGAAGCAGCACATGAAGGAGTCTGGATGAAGGAGTTCATATCCGATCTGGGTGTAATACCCAGTGCATCGTGTCCAATGAAAATCTTTTGTGACAACACTGGAGCAATTGCCTTAACAAAGGAATCCAGGTTTCACAAGAGAACCAAACACATCAAGAGACGCTTCAACTCCATTCATGAAAAGGTCAAGGATGGAGACATAGAGATTTGCAAAATACATACGGATCTAAATGTAGCAGACCCACTGACTAAGCCTCTTTCGCGAGCAAAACATGATCAGCACCAAGACTCCATGGGTGTTAGATTCATTACAATGTAATCTAGATTATTGACTCTAGTGCAAGTGGGAGACTGAAGGAAATATGCCCTAGAGGCAATAATAAAGTTGTTATTTTATATTTCCTTATTCATGATAAAGGTTTATTTTCATGCTAGATATGTACTGATTGGAAACTTAAATACATGCGTGGATACATAAACAAATACCGTGTCCCTAGTGAGCCTCTACTAGACTAGCTTGTTAATCAAAGATGGTTAAGGTTTCCTAACCATAGACATGTGTTGTCACTTGATAACGGGATCACATCATTAGGAGAATGATGTGATGGACAAGACCCATCCTTTAGCTTAGCATATGATCGTTCAGTTTATTGTTACTGCTTTCTTGAATATCAAATACATGTTCCTTCGACCATGAGATCATGCAACTCCCAGATATCGGGGGAATACCTTGTGTGCTATCAAACATCAGAACGTAACTGGGTGATCATAAAGATGCTCTACAAGTATCTTCGAAGGTCTCTGTTGAGTTGGCATGGATCGAGATTGGAATTTGTCACTCCGAGTATCGGAGAGGTATCTCTGGGCCCTCTCGGTAATACACATCACACTAAGCTTGCAAGCAAAATGACTAAGGAGTTAGTTACGAGATGATGTATTATAGAATGAGCAAAGAGACTTGCTGGTAACGAGATTGAACTAGGTATGGAGATACCAACGATCGAATCTCGGGCAAGTAACATACCGACAGACAAAGGGAATTACGTATGTTGTCATTATGGTTCGACCGATAAAGATCTTCGTAGAATATGTAGGAACCAATATGGGCATCCAGGTTCCGCTATTGGTTATTTACAGGAGAGGTGTCTCGGTCATGTCTACATAGTTCTCGAACCCGTAGGGTCCGCACGCTTAACGTTCATTGACGATATAGTGTTATATGAGTTAAATGATTTGGTGACCGAATGTTGTTCGGAGTGCCAGATGAGATCACAGACATGAAGAGGAGCTCCGGAATGGTCCGGAGGTAAATATTGATATATAGGACAATACTATTTGGACACCGGAAGAGTTTCAGAGTGCACCAGGTAGTCATCGGATTGCCGGAAGGGGTTCCGGACACCCCCGGGAGGTCTATGGGCCTAATGGGCCAAGGGGAGGGACACACCAACTCACAAGGGGGCTGGCGCGTCCTCTCCCTGGCTGCCGGCCCTAGGGGAAGGAAAGAAGGAGGGTTGGCCCCTCCCGCCTTTCCCTTCTCATGAGAGAAAGGAAAGGGGGGGCGCCACCTCCCCCTGCCTTCCTCCCGTACACAAACATGGAAAGGGGGGTGCGGCTAGGGGCAGGAGCCCAAGTGGGATTCGGCCCCACTTGGCCTAGCTACCTCCCCTCTTCCCTCACCTATATATATATGTGGGAGGGGGCGCCACACATAACCACGACAATCTCTTAGCTGTGTGCGGCGCCCCTCTCCACAGTTTCGTCCCTTAGTCATATTTTCGTAGTGCTTAGGCGAAGCCCTGCGGAGATAGCATCACCATCACCGTCACCACGCTGTCGTGCTGCCGTAACTCATCTACTACTTCACCTGTCTTGCTGGATCAAGAAGGCGAGGACGTCACCGAGCTGAACGTGTGCTGAACGCGGAGGTGTCGTACGTTCGGTACTTGATCGGTTGGATCGCGAAGAAGTTCGACTACATCAACCGCGTTAATAAACGCTTTCGCTTACGGTCTACGAGGGTACGTAGACACACATCCCCTCTCGTTGCTATGTATCTCCATGGATAGATCTTGCGTGAGGGTAGAAATTTTTTGTTTTCCATGCAACGTTCCCCAACAGAAACACCATTGTATTCAACATTGTATTTTGTGAAAATACACTCATGGTCGACTCAAGTGGAACTAAAACACCATTGTATTTAACATGGCCTCCCATCTTTGCCTTATTTACATATTAACATAATTATCCAAGCTTTATGTAGGACTGCTTCCGAGGTGGTGCACCACCTCGACCGTGGGCTTATTTTTTACGGATATATTTTTTCTTGATTGGTGCAATTTATTCTCTGCCGAGATGTATACCCACTAGCCCTCAAGGTGTGTGTCGGCCTAAAATCCGAGATGCACCTGAAGGAAAACATAAAATCGCTGATCCCAGTAGCCCCTGAGACTCAGGTCGATTCGCGAAATCGACCTAAGGATCAATTCCTAGCTCGGCAGCATACGTAAGAATGGAAACGCGGTGTGCATAGTCCTTAATACTCAGGTAGGGTGTGGCCGACCAACTTTAGGATCGTAATCTCCTCGGAAACTATTTTGCACTTTGTAAATTTTCTACATTGAATCGTCAATGCAGTAGCCTCTGAGCCACTGGTCGGGTGGCAACACCAGATTAAGGGCTCGATGCAACCCGTTAATGGCTTTTAAGTGAGAAGCACGGAGCCCAATAGCCCTCGTGCCTTAATGTGGGCACGGGTGGCCGAATTAAGGATCGATGTCCGTTTGACAGAAAATTTTGTTGTGTCTAACACAGACTTCTCAGAAAGAGAATAAAGATCTCTTAAAGGAGCTAGAGCTAGCGAAAGCCGAGCAAGCCAAGGTCGGCCCCAGGGGGCTTAATAGATAGGAAATCACTGCCAATAGGGAATAATGAGAGCATTATGTCAGCTGCTCGGTTGTCTCAGCAAGATTGTGCCCTTGACTCTTTAAAAGATGGGTTGCAATAAATTGACTTTACTCTCAATTTATGATTTTATGTTCCAAGTACTTTACATCATTAATGCTCGGATCCGCATTGTACAAAACTTTGTTGACTGACCATTGGCTTCAAGCTCCTCGGCCAGTAGCCAGGGAGTGTTTGTCCAACTTTATAAAGCCTTTATGAGAGCAAAGACTTACGGCAAACAAGGCAATCCGGCCATACGGTTTTATAAACAAAGTTACGCGCAGAGACATGTTATATTACTTTTTAACGTAAGAAACATCTTCTGGGAAAATAGTTCCTTTATAAGTTCCTTTTCCCAGGTTATCATGTTGACCATGATCGTCAAACCTTAACTCCGATCAATGCGGGAGGAAAATATTGAGGATTTAGTTTGGGAAAAGTTCCCTAACTTTGTGGTCTTTAGTGAACCTAAATTTTCATTTCCGTCGTTGCCGACCAATTATATTCTTAAGATGGCTAGCTTTTGGCTTCACCCAGTCCAAGGTACTGATACGTCTCCAACGTATCTATAATTTTTAATTGTTCCATGCTATTATATTATCTGTTTTGGATGTTTAATGGGATTTACTAAGCACTTTTATATTATTTTTGGGACTAACCTATTAACCGAAGGCCGAGTGCAAATTGCTGTTTTTTGCCTATTTCAGTGCTTCGTAGAAAAGGAATATCAAACGGAGTCCAAACGGAATGAAACCTTCGGGAGAGTTATTTTTGGAACAAACATGATCCAGACGACTTGGAGTGGATGTCAAGAAACTAACGAGAAGGCCACGAGGTAGGGAGGCGCGCCTGCCCCCCTGGGCGTGCCCCCACCCTCGTGGGCCCCTCGTAGCTCCGCCGACCTACTTCTTCCTCCTATATATATCCATATACCCCGAAAACATCCAGGAGCACCATGAAACCCTATTTCCACCGCCGCAACCTTCTGTACCCCTGAGATCCCATGTTGGGGCCTTTTCCGGCGCTCCGCCGGAGGGGGCATCGATCACGGAGGGCTTCTACATCAACACCATTGCCTCTCCGATGATGTGTGAGTAGTTTACCACAGACCTTCGGGTCCATAGTTATTAGCTAGATGGCTTCTTCTCTCTCTTTTATCTCAATACAAAGTTCTCCTCGATCTTCTTGGAGATCTATTTGATGTAACTCTTTTGCGGTGTGTTTGTTGAGATCCAAGGAATTGTGGGTTTATGATCAAGATTATCTATGAACAATATTTGAATCTCCTCTGGATTCTTTTATGTATGATTGGTTATCTTTGCAAGTCTCTTCGAATTATCAGTTTGGTTGGCCTACTAGATTGATCTTTCTTGCAATGGGAGAAGTGCTTAGCTTTGGGTTCAATCATGCGGTGCTCAATCCTAGTGACAGAAGGGGAAACGACACGTATTGTATTGTTGCCATCGAGGATAAAAATATGGGGTTTATATCATATTGCTTGAGTTTATCACTCTACATCATGTCATCTTGCCTAATGCGTTACTCTGTTCTTACGAACTGAATACTCTAGATGCATGCTGGATAGCGGTCAATGTGTGGAGTAATAGTAGTAGATGCCGAATTGTTTCGGTCTACTTGTCGTGGACGTGATGCCTATATACATGATCATGCCTAGATATTCTCATAACTATGCACTATTCTATCAATTGCTCGATAGTAATTTGTTCACCCACCATAATACTTATGCTATCTTGAGAGAAGCCACTAGTGAAACCTATGGCCCCCGGGTCTATTTTCCATCATATTAATCTCCCGTCAACTAGCTATTTCTGTCGCCGTTTATTTTGCAATCTTTACTTTCAATCTTTATCATAAAAATACCAAAAATATTACCTTATCATCTCTATCAGATCTCCCTTTTGCAAGTGGCCGTGAAGGGATTGACAACCCCTTTATCGCATTGGTTGCAAGGTTCTTATTTGTTTGTGTAGGTATGAGGGACTTGCGTGTGGCCTCCTACTGGATTGATACCTTGGTTCTCAAAAACTGAGGGAAATACTTACGCTACTTTGCTGCATCACCCTTTCCTCTTCAAGGGAAAACCAACGCATGCTCAAGAGGTAGCACGTACTCACCCAGATGACCCAGAAGTAACAATCACAGAGGTGCTCCCTTTACCCTCGAGGCAAACTATCGGGATCATAGGGGGTAAGCACAAGAGTCAGGTAAACTAGATAGCTTGGCCAAAATCTTAAGTCAAATTTGATGCATATTTATGGCTTTATAACGATGATTACGAAATCCAGAGCTTGTATACTGAATACAAACACTAATGATATATGTTCGTTTTGACTCCGTTGCGACCGTTTATCATTTTGAAAGTGGCCCATCGTCGGCATCTACCCCTTTGTAGATGCTACACAAGGTGTTTTCGCAGTGACAAGATAACCCTTAGCCGATGTCTCTATGCCTGGAGGCGGTTGCGTTAGCGGAAACGGGGCAATCAGATATGCAGGTTTTATAACTTTCACTTAGTCATAGGTGAGGGAGTCCTTGCTTAAGGGGTCCTCGGGTCGTCGGCCCATTGCTTGTGGGCCGGACTGATGGGCTACTGTGAAGCCGAACTAGGGCGTGGACTTGTGACCGGACAGAAGATCTTTGAAGTTGTGGTGTGCCTCTAAGTCAAGATTAGCATGATCTTTCCTTCGCTGTAACCGATTGCATGTAACCCTAACCCTCCTGGTGTCTATATAAACCAGAGGGTTTTAGTCTTTAGGGCTAGAGCAACATCCTTCACCCCATCAACCGAGGGTTTAGCTCGCCTGATCTCATGGTAGATTAACTCTGTAACCATATCATACACATCAAATATGATCAAGCAGGACTTAGGGTTTTACCTCTTCGAGAGGGCCCGAACCTGGGTAAACACCGTGTTCATCGTCCCTTGTTCCCCATTGATCCTAGACCCACAACTCGGGACCCCCGACCCGAGATCCACCGGTTTTGACACCGACAATAGGAGCGTAAAGTTGGGAGGCCAGTTACTAGCCCCCAGTTAGTATTCGGCGTCAGCCGAGGTCAAGCCATTAACACTTCGGCCAATTTTATGAAAGGCCCGTTGTTTAACACGGGGTAACCTCTATCGATCTATGGTTTGACACAGTCATCGGATTGCTGACCAGTTTACGCCCATTGTTACAGTCAGTTTTCGGCTTTCTCCACTGAGGCGCTTAACCATTCAAGCTGGAAGCACAATCACATTGGTTCTCCCTTTGCGCACCTAGCCGAACAAAGCGGAATATGTATGAGGCAATCATAGGAGCCGAGCAACCCAACTATTGACCGAAGACACAATTCAAAACTAATGCGTATAAAGCAATATCCGAGAACGTTTTACTAAGGACTCCTAGGAGTACCTTGGCTTTTGGTCGGTTCAGCTCTAGTCGCACCCCCCCCCGTGTTGATATTACCGACGCTTTAAAGGATCCAATGTTGTACTGCGGGAGTTATGCTGGAGACACACACTATCCCCCGAGACTTAGGTTGGGTGCGGCCGACCAACCTGAGGATCGAATCTCCTCAGGAGCTAGTCCAGATGTCATGTGTGTTTTGCCAACGCCGAGGTGTAGGTCGGCAGGAAAGATGCCGAGCTGCGGGTCGAAAAAGATCTCCCGAGCTGAATTATTATGCAGGGCACCTTGGTCACGAGGATGTCCCGTTTCCTGAAAGAAAAACATACAAATAGCTTATGTAAATATTTGATATCCAAACTAAATCAAGTTTTTGGTGCCAATACGAAAATTGGTCTTAACATAATTTTTCCCTCTCGTGCTTTAACATGACATATCCGATCTCTAAACTTCAAAGCCTTCGGCTTCAACCTCCATATCCTGAAGGAGGGGTGCTTCTTGTTAGGTCAGTTCAGTGAACTAAACTCAGTGGCTTGAGAGAAACCAGGCTATACGGCTATTGGCCACACACTCGAGTCGATAAAGGAGTGGTAGAAAAAGACATTGCAACGACTTAGAGGAAAACACTTATTATAAAATGACTCATATAAATTTTAAGAGTGCCCAGTTAACCTAGGAAAAGAAGTGTTTTTAACAAACAATGCTTTTAATAAAATAATTTTAACATAAATATAATGCTTGGTCGAACCAAACAAAAATTTAAGAATTGAGGAAATTTGAGCAAGAAAGTGACTTAGCTGGTTAGTGTACTCGGTGTTGATGAAGAGGTCCGGGCCTTGTGGCGGGACAAAGACGTAGTCCTCAGTCTGGCCGAGGTCAAAGCCCCCAAGCCCGAGGTGGCCAAGCGAGGAGCTCGGCTTGACGAAGTGGTGATGCAGCACGGCAGCACGATCGATGCGGTGAGGCGAAGTCCCCGTCCAGCTAACGTGAGGAAGCTGGTCGACAAGTGACGCCGAAGTCTCCGGAGTAGGTTGGTGAAGAGATGGCGAAGCCCCCAGTCCAGCCGAGGTGACGGAGCAGGCCGGTAAGGTGATGTTGTAGCCGCCATGCCAGCCAAGGTGTCGAAGCAGGTCGGCGTGTTGGACATCAGCTTGAAGAAGCCATGGCGTGGCCATGCCGACGCAGATCGTAACTTGTGACGCGGTCAATGCTGGCTTGATGAATTGACCGAGCGGCGATGCGGGCGCGCCCTACCCGTGCAATCCGTGGGGCGGCGATGTTGGTGATAATTTAGCCTCCGTGATGCCGAACTGTTGGTCGGCTCGCCAAGATGATGATCTGATGAGGGTGACCCTGGCTCAATGAAGCGACGACCTGTCTTGTACAGGTCGGCAGTCGTGGAGCCACGTGGTCGAGTTGGTTCGAAACTGGCGTGATGGTGAAGATTACCTCGGCAAAGGCTCAAAATTTATGGGCATGTGTTTAAGAATAACACACAATACCCTAGAAAGAAATTCCTCCAAAAAGGTTGTCCAATATCCCATTCATGAAGAAATATGAACTCGGGTCGAATTCATATTTGCACAGAAAATAGATCCGAAAATTGATCCAGTCATTGGAAGTTTCTCAATGTTTGAATGGCCGGATCGCGCTGCAATTTTGAGGGGTGGTAGATATACGAATTCTGCAGCCGATCAACGGTTGGATCTTCCAAATAATGTACGAGCCGGACACTGGACTCCTCGCCCTAAACTCGTCCAGATTCTCGTCCAGATTCAACAGGGCTCCGGTATATCGGAGATCGCCAGAGATTCCTCCATCGAAACGCGATGAAATTTTACAGGGTTGTTGTAGACTAAATTCCGCACAATTCCATCGAAGCAATCTTCAAAACGACGCTCGCGGAGGCAGTGACAGCGAGTACAAGTTTGTTGTCCATAAAAACAACACGGTCGCTCGAGGGCAATGTGACGTTGAGCCCCCAAGCTCCATGGATGATTCCTCCATTGATAGAGATCGGTGTTGACGTTGATGAAGGCCCTTGTTCGAACATGATGATCTGAGGTGGAGCACAGTCCTCATTCAAGCCAAGGTGACTAGTCGAGCCGGTGATGAAGATGCCGATGTCATAATTGATTTGCAGGCGAGTCATTGATCCTTCGTCGATCTCACATCGGAACTCTCAATGAAAGCACCATTGTCGGTTATATATCTGGTGGATCTCGGATAGGGGGTCCCGAGCTGTGGATCTTGAATCAATGGGGAACAGGACATGAAGGATACGATGTTTACCTATGTTCAGGCCCTCTCGAAGAGGTAAAACCCTACGTCATGCTTGATTATATTGAAGTGTATATGATGGTTACAGAGTCGATCTACCACGAGATCAGATGAACTAAACCATAGGTGAGTAGGATGATGGTTCTTCTTCTATGATGTATGACATAATTATCTATCGACTAGTCTGGCCTCGGCTTATATAATATACCAGAGGCCTAGGATAACAACAGTCCTAGTCGGATACGACGGTGGAGAGGAGTCCTTGTCTTGATCACCAAGTCTTATGGAATCTTCCTCGTATATGTCATGGGCTGCCCGAAGTGGCCCATTAGTGAACCGCCATGGGGGTCCTCGACTCCTCGCCCCGATTCACTGGTCGGGAGACGACGTGGTGAGTACCCCTAGTCCAAGACACTGTCACATGGGGGAGAAGTACATGATTCAACATGATTAAGGTGAGTTGCTTGCTCGATGGCTTAGTAGCCTGGTACTAGTCCTAGTCATTGGAAGTAGTGTTGTACTCAATGTTAAAATCCAGGTCTATCAAGAAGAAGAAATCATAGGCAAAGAGAATACCACATACATACAGATACATTGCAATGCACAATCAAGAACACTACATGTCATGCCATTTGAGGTGATGAAAGGTAAACTAAACTAACACAATCATTTTAAATGAGAAGGAATATTTGATATATATTCATTCCAATATTTCCGATGTTAAATAATAATGTTTACTATGGTTTATCCCTAAACAATGAGTTATGTTTTTAACATGCACGAGAATGACATATTTGGAATCCATGCATTTTATTAAACACTATATTTTAATTAGGATTTGATGATTTAAACAATTTCAACCCACTTTGATCATTTGAGGTGAGTCCACATATAAATTTATGAAGTCCATGCCAAATTTTCACACAGGTTGAGAATGGCATTTGGGGTTCATTGAACAAGTTTCGGGGTTTTGCCCTTTAAAACGAGGAGGGTTGGAATTATCCTTGTTTTCAGACTAAAATGAATGAAAAGTTGCTTCTCAGATGATCACGATGCACAAATCAATTTCTAATAAAAGTGCCAATCATGGTTTGCTACAATGCTATGAACATTTGATTGTGATATTTTGGCAACTCTTATTTTTTCATAAAAAGTAGAAAATATTAGTCATAGTCATGGAAATTAGTTCCACACATGGCTTTCATGGAGTTGACAACATTTCTTGATTTTTACACGATTAGTATTGCATATAATTGATTTTTTCATTTTTTTTTGAAGAGAAACAGGTGGGTAAAATGAGAGACCTATTATCTTTGGCAAAATATTTCCTTTCTAGTCCATCCAACCTATTCATTCATGATTGTGCTTCACTAGTGGAACTTGAGCGAGTGTTGATCGAGACACCATGCTAGGACATTGCTCCACACAAACAACTAACATTGCATTGTAATATGGATAATAGAGCAAATCATTTGAAAGAAGGTATTAGCTCCAAGAGATCATGTGCTTCCGCAACGAGAACCTAAACTCAAATAAATACTTTCGATTGACCGTAAGTTTGGGAAATGGGCATATCTAAATAATATTTGAGTTTTGTGGCTGCCCATGAAGATGTCCTACACAACAGGCTCATCTTTGGTGGTTTGGGTGCTCCAGATCCTCCCGGCATGAGATGAGGAGCTCAAGAAAAAGCCTCATCCTCATATTTAGTTAGTACTCGTGACGACTGATGCTTTGGGCATTCGCTTCCCTCCTTCGAGGTGTTGTCGTGGAGTTTCTTTCCCTTTCCCCACACGAGGATCCTAAATTATGGGTGAAAATCCAAGCTATGTTTCCTGGGAGCAGGTGACAATACGTCATGGCCTCCTCTGACACGTCGTTTTAGAGGGTCGACTTACACTTCTAGTGTGGGGTGATAGCCCACAAGTATAGGGGATCGCAACAGTTTTCAAGGGTAGAGTATTCAACCCAAATTTATTGATTCGACACAAGGAGAGCCAAAGAATATTCTCAAGTATTAGCAGCTGAGTTGTCAATTCAACCACACCTGAAAGACTTACTATCTGCAGCAAAGTATTTAGTAGAGAAGTAGTACGGAAGTAACGGCAACGGTGGCAAAAGTAACAGTAGCGGTTTTGTAGCAATTGTAAGAGTGGCAACAGAAAAGTGTAGCAAAGATCAATATGTGAAAAGCTCGTAGGCAATGGATCAGTGATGGATAATTATTTCGGATGACATTCATCATGCAACAATTATAACCTAGGGTGACGTAGAACTAGCTCCAATTCATCAATATAATGTAGGCATGTATTCCGAATATAGTCATACGTGCTTATGGAAAAGAACTTGCATGACATCTTTTGTCCTACCCTCCCATGGCAGCGGGGTCCTAATGGAAACTAAGGGATATTAAGGCCTCGAAACAAAGCATTAGCACTTAGTGAATACATGAACTCCTCAAACTAGGGTAATCACCGGAAAGAATCTCAATTATTGTGACCTTGGGGTATGCGGATCATAACTCGTAATAGGTGTCTACAACTTGCAAGATCGGATCAAGAACACACATATATTCATGGAAACATAAAGGGCTCAGATATGAATTCATGGCACTCGGGCCCTAGTGACAAGCATTGAGCATAGCAAAGTCATAGCAACATCAATCTCAGAACATAGTGGATACTAGGGATCAAACCCTAACAAAACTAACTCGATTACATGATAAATCTCATCCAACCCATCACCGACCAGCGAGCCTACGAAGGAATTACTCACTCCCGGCGGTGAGCATCATGGAATTGGCGATGGAGGAAGGTTGGCGATGATGATGGCGACGGATTCCCCTCTCCGGAGCCCAAAACAGACTCCGGATCAGCCCTCCCGAGGAAGAACGGGAGGCGGCGGCGGCTCCGTATCGTAAAACGCGATGAGTCCTTCTCTCTAATTTTTTTCTCCCCGAACGTGAATATATGGAGTTGGAGTTGAGGTCGCTGGAGGTCCAGGGGACCCACAAGGCAGGGGGCGCGCCCTAGGGAGGGGGGCGCGTCCCCCATGCTTGTGGACAGCTGGTGGGTCCCCTCTGGTTGATTCTTTCACCAATATTTTTTATTTATTACAAAAATATTCTCCATAAATTTCTTGGTCATTCCGAGAACTTTTATTTCTGCACAAAAATAACACCAAGGCAATTCTGCTGAAAACAACGTCAGCCTGGGTTAGTTCCATTCAAATCATGCAAATTAGAGTCCAAAACAAGGGCAAAAGAGTTTGGAAAAGTAGATACAATGGAGACGTATCAACTCCCCCAAGCTTAACCCATTGCTTGTCCTCAAGCAATTCAATTGAGAAACTGAAAGTGATAAAGAAAAACTTTTACAAACTCCGTTTGATCTTTTGTTGCAAATATGTATAGCCAGCATTCAGGTTTTCAGCAAAGATTATAAACTAACCATGTTCATAATAACATTTAGGTCTCACATTTACTCATATCAATGGCATAATCAACTAGCGAGCAATAAGAATAAATCTCGGATGACAACACTTTTCCAAAACAATCATGATATGATATAACAAAATGGTATCTCGCTAGCCCTTTCTGAGACCGCAAAACATAAATGCAAACCACCCCTGAAGATCAAGGACTGACTAAACATTGTAATTCATGGTAAAAGAGATCCAGTCATAGTCATACTCAATATCAATTAATAACAACGCATATAAATGACAGTGGTGCTCTCTAACTGGTGCTTTTTATAAGAGGATGATGACTCAGCAATAAAAGTAAATAGATAGGCCCTTCGCAGAGGGAAGAACGGATTTGCATATGTGCCAGAGCTCGAGCTTTTTGAAACAGAGATGAATAATATTTTGAGCGATATGCTTTCATTGTCAACATAACAACCAAGAGATCTCGGTATCTTCCATGCTAAATACATTATAGGCGGTTCCCGAACATAATGGTAAAGTTCTTACTCCCCCTCCACCAACAAGCACACTCCACGGCTAGTCCGAAACAACGGGTACCGTCCATACCAACAACAGTCCAGGGGGAGTTTTGTTTGAAATTATATTTTGTTTTGATTTGAGCAAGGAACTGGTCATCCCGATTACCAGCCACTTTTTCATGAATGACAAGTGAATCAACACCCATCGTGAGAATAACCCACCTAGCATGGAAGATACTGACAGCCCCCATTCGCTACATGAGTGATTCGGGCATACAAAACAGATTATTATTTGAAGGTTTAGAGTTTGGCACATGCAAATTTACTTGGAACGACAGGTAAATACCGCATATAGGTAGGTATGGTGGACTCATATGGAACAACTTTGGGTTCATGGAAGTGGATGCACAAGTAGTATTCCTGCTTAGTACAAGTGAAGGCTAGCAAAAGATTGAGGAGCGACCATCTAGAGAGCGATAATGGTCATAAACATGCATTGAAATTAACCAACATTGAATGCAAGCATGAGTAGGATATAAATCACCATGAACATAAATATCGTGGAGGCTATGTTGATTTTGTTTCAACTACATGCGTGAACATGTGCCAAGTCAATCCACTCGAATCATTCAAAAGAGGATACCATCCTATCATACTACATCACAACCATTTTAAAAAATATGTTGGCACGCAAGGTAAACCATTATGAACTCCTAGCTAATTAAGCATGGCATGAGTAACTATAATCTCTAATTGTCATTGCAAACATGTTTCATTCATAATGGGCTGAATCAAAAACGATGAACTAATCATATTTACAAAAACAAGATAGGTCGAGTTCATACAAGTTTTTCCTCATTTCAATCATTTCGCCATATATCATCATTATTGCCTTTCACTTGCATGACCGAACAGTGTGGATAATAATAGTGCACGTGCATTGGACTAAGCTGGAATCTGCAAACATTTATGCAAAGGAGAAGACAAGGTAATATGGCTCTTCGTTAGATCAACAATAATGCATATGAGAGCCAGTCATCATTTTCATCGTGGTCTTATCCTCTCGACCCATAGAAAGTAAAAAGGAATTTCAAAGAAACACACTGAAATATTTTTGAATTTTTTGTTTTTTTTTGAAGAAAGTAAAACAAGAACGAGAAAAACTATTTACACGGGGAAGCTCCCAACAAGCAAAAGAAGAAAGAGAAATCTTATTGGTTTTTCTTTAATACTACAACTAAATAAACATGGAAAGGAAAACTAAAAAGAAACTACAACTAATATTTTTTGATTTTCTCAAAGTTTTTCAAACACACAAGAAGAAAGCGAGAAAAAGAAATAAACTAACATGGATAATACAATGAAAAAGTATGAACACCAATGATACGTGTCCAATGTATCTATAATTTTTTATTGTTCCATGCTGTTATATTATCATTCCTGGATGTTTTACAATCATTTTATAATCATTTTATGTCATTTTTTGGTACTAACCGATTGACATAGTGCCCAGTGCCAGTTGTTGTTTTCTGCATGTTTTTTTTGTGGAAATCAATACCAAACGGAGTCCAAACGCAGCAAATGTTTTGTGGATTTTTTTTGGACCAGAAGACATCTAGTGGGCCAAAGAAGTACCGAAGAGGGAGCCTGAGGTGAGCACAAGACACCAAGGCACGCCTGGAGGCCCAAGCGTGCCCTGGTGGGTTGTGCCCACCTCGGTGGCCTCCCGCACCGCCTCTTTGCTCTATAAATACCCCAATATTCCAGAAAACCTAGGGGAGTCGACGAAAATCAATTATAGCCACCGCAAGTTCCAGAAACACCAGATCCAATCTAGACACCATCAAGGAGGGGTTCATCATCCCCATTGGTGCCTCTTTGATGATGCGTGAGTAGTTCATTGTAGACCTACGGGTCCATAGTTAGTAGCTAGGTGGCTTCCTCTCTCTCTTTTGATTCTCAATACAATGGTCTCTAGGAGATCCATATGATGTAACTCTTTTTGGCGGTGTATTTGTTGGGATCCGATGAACTTTGAGTTTATGATCAGATCTATGTTTTTATCCATGAAAGTTATTTGAGTCTTCTTTGATCTCTTATATGCATGATTGCTTATAGCCTCGTATTTCTTCTCTGATATTTGGGTTTTGTTTGGCCAACTTGATCTATTTATCTTGCAATGGGAAGAGGTGCTTTGTGATGGGTTCGATCTTACGGTGCTTGATCCCAGTGATAGAAGGGGAACCGACACGTATGTATCATTGATATTAAGGATAACAAGATGGAGTCTATTTCTACATAAATAGATCTTGTCTACATCATGTCATCGTTCTTATTGCATTACTCCGTTTTTCCATGAACTTAATACACTAGATGCATGCTGGATAGCGATCGATGTGTGGAGTAATAGTAGTAGATGCAGGCAGGAGTTGGTCTACTAATCTTGGACGTGATGTCTATATAATGATTATTGCCTGGATATCGTCATGATTATTTGAAGTTTTATCAATTGCCCAACAGTAATTCGTTTACCCACCGTTTGCTATTTTTCCGAGAGAAGCCACTAGTGAAATCTATGGCCCTCGGGTCTCTTCTTTATTATATTTACCTTCGCAACCTATTTTTATTTGCTTTTATTTTCAGATCTATTTATCCAAAAATCCAAAAATACTTTGTTGTAGTTTATTTTATTTGTGATCTATTTATTCAGTCTATTACAACTTTCTCCCGTCTACTTGCCAATTTCTGGTGCCGTTGCCCGAAAGGGATTGACAACCCCTTCAATGTGTCGGTTTGCGAGTATTTGTTATTTGTGTGCAGGTGTTGTTCATGTAGTGTTGCGTGGTTCTCCTACTGGTTCGATAACCTTGGTCTCATCAGTGAGGGAAATACCTACCGTTGATGTGCTGCATCATCCCTTCCTCTTTGGGGAAATACCGACGTAGTTCAAGCCACATCAAAAGGAATTTCTAGCGCCGTTGCCGAGGAGACATCATCAACTTCTACCAGGTTCCTAATCACAAATATCATCTCCTTACAATTTACATTATTTTCTATTTGCCTCTCGTTTCCTATCCCACACTTCATAAAAATTTGCCATTTTATTCGCCCTCTTTTTCGTTTGCTGTTTTTTCATCAGATCTGTTTTTGAGTGCAATCTTGTTGCGTAGTCACAATGACTCAAGAAAAGACCAAGTTGTGTGATTTCTCCAATACCAACAACAATGATTTTATTAGCACTCCGACTGCTCCTCCCGCCACTAGTGCGAAGTCTTGTGATATTAATACCACTTTGCTGAATCTTGTTATGAAAGATCATTTTTCCGGTACTCCTAACGAGGATGCCGCGTCCCATCTTAACACATTCGTGGAATTATGCGATACACAAAAGAAAAAGATGTGGACAATGATGTTGTGAAGTTGAAATTATTTCCGTTTTCTTTGCGAGATCGTGCAAAAATTTGGTTTACTTCTTTGCATCGCAATAGTATCAATTCTTGGGATAAGTGCAAGGATGCTTTCATTACTAAATATTTTCCGCCCACAAAAATTATTTCCCTTAGAACCCAGATCATGAATTTCAAGCAACTTTAACATGAGCATGTTGCACAATCTTGGGAAAGGATGAAATTTATGCTAAGTAATTGCCCAACTCATGGGTTAAATCTTTGGAGGATCATACAAATTTTTTATGCGGGGTTGAATTTTGTTTCTAGAAATCTTTTAGATTCCGCCGCGGGTGGTACTTTTATGGAAATTACTTTGGGTGAAGCTAGTAAATTGCTAGACAATATTATGGCAAATTATTCACAATGGTATACCGAAAGAGCTCCTACTAGTAAATAAGTTAATTCGGTTGACAAAAATTCTTCTTTGAGTGAAAAAGTTGATTCTCTTAGAAATTGGTTGCTAATAAAAGTGCTCCTATTGATTTTAATGATGTGCCCTTGTCTACTTTGATTGAGCAAAATAGTGATGCCATAGATGTGAATTTTATTTCGCGAAACAATTTCAATAACAATGCTTATGGAGGTAATTTTAATCCTAGGCCTTTTCCTAGTAATTCATCTAATAATTTTGGTAATTCCTATGGTAATCCTTCTTATAATAATAATAGGAACACCTCTGATCTTTAGAATAATATTAAAGAATTTATCAATACTCAAAAGGTTTTCAATGCTACGATAGAAGAAAAGATGAATAAGATTGATGATTTGTCTAGAAGTATTGATAGAATTTCTCATGATGTAGAAAATATCAAGATGAATTTTTTTATTCCTAAGGTTCAGGAATCAATTAAAGCTCTTTATGTTTCTATGGATGAAAGTAAGAAAAGAACCGCTATGCTTAGAGCTAGAAGAGAATTTTTGGAAAAAGCGTTTTCTAGTGATTGCTTTCATAAAAGTGATGGAGATCTTAAAATGATTGGTCTTTCTCCTATTGCTTCTTTGTTTAGTAAAATTAAGATTGATGAAAAGGGGACTGGAGAAGAGTCAACTTTAGTTAGAAGGCGTCCCGATAATTCGGAGGGTGAAAATCTTGTTGAGAAAATTGATAAAAGTGGGTTTGAAGAGGTCAAAACTTTAACTAGTGATGTGCCCACTCTTTTGGATTACAAAGACTTTAATTATGATAGTTGCTCTTTGATTGAGTGTATTTCTTTGTTGCAATCCATGGTAAATTCACCCCATGCTTATGAACAAAATAAAGCTTTTACTAAACATATTGTTGATGCTATGATGAAAGCTTTGGAAGAAAAGTTGGAATTAGAAGTTTCAATTCCTAGAAAATTACATGATGAATGGGAACCTACTATCAAAGTCAAGATTAAAAATTATGAGTGTTTTGCTTTATGTGACTTGGGTGCTAGTGTTTCTACAATTTCAAAATCTTTATGTGATATGATTGGTCTTACCGATATTGAAGAATGTTATTTGAATTTGCACTTGGCGGATTCTACTATTAAACCAATGGGAAGAATTAATGATGTGATTATTCTTGCAAATAGGAATTATGTTCCCATAGATTTTATTGTTCTTGATATTGATTGCAATCCGTCTTGTCCAATTATTCTTGGTAGACCATTTTTACGCACTATTGGTGCCGAGATTGGTATGAAAGAAGACAATATTAAATTTCAATTCCCACTAAGGAAGGGTATGGAACACTTCCCTAGAACAAGAATTAGGCCACCATATGAATCAATCATGAGGGCATCATATGGATCTAGAAACAAAGATGACAATACTTAGATCCTTGCTTTATGCCTAGCTAGGGGCGTAAAACGATAGCGCTTGTTGGGAGGCAACCCAACTTGTATGTTTTTGCTTTTTGCTTTTCTTGTTGTTTTCAATAAAATACCCATTTATGCCTCTGGTTAGAAGTGTTTTTGTGGTTTAAATTAGTGTTTGTGCCAAGCAAAGCCTTTGGGATCATGTTGGGTGATAGTTGATTTGATCTTGTTGAAAAACAGAAACTTTTGCCCCAGAAAAATAATTTTAATAAATCACAGAAACGTGATTTTGCTCTGAATGTTTTACACAAGATTGATATACAAATTTCCCACGTTGTCCTAAGTTTTCAGAAGTTTTGGAGTTACAGAAGTATTCGAAGTTCCCTGATTGCTAGACTGTTCTGCTTTTGACAGATTCTGTTTTCTTTGCTTTGTGTGCTTGTTTTGATGATTATATGGTTTTCTTTGAAGAGTTTTTGCCATAGAAAAGTTGGAATACAGTAGATATAATGCAAAAATAAAATATGAATGGGTTTGCAACTGTACTTATAGTAGCGATTTGCTTTCTTATACTAACGGATCTTGCGAAGGTTTTGTTGAGTTTTGTGTTATTGAAGTTTTCAAGTTTTGGGTGATATTACGATGGATGAAAGAATAAGGAGTAAGAAGAGCCTAAGCTTGGGGATGCCCGTGGCATCCCAAGCTATTATCCAAAGAGAAGCGCAACTAAGCTTGGGGATGCCCGAGTGGCATCCCCTCTTTCTTCTAACGACCATCGGTATTTTACTCGAAACTATATTTTTATTCGTCACATATTATGAGTTTTGCTTGGAGCGTCTTGTATGATATGAGTCTTTGCTTGTTTTGCTTTTTATTTTAAGTCTTGAATCCTTGCTGGACACACCTATTCGAGAGAGCCAAAATTATGTTATGACTTGTTAGAATTGCTCTTTATGCTTTACTTAAATCTTTATGAGCTATGGAATTGCTCTAGTGCTTCACTTATATATTTTTTAGCACGGTGTGCTCTAGTATTTTTGAAGAAATGCTCTCATGCTTCACTTAGATTTATTTGAGAGTTAGTAATCTTTTTTAAGAAACTCTCTCTTGCTTCACTTAGATTATTTTGAGAGAAAGAATTGTGACGCTCATGTTCTTCACTTATATTTGTTTGAGCATATTAAAAAAGCAACATATGAAACTAGTCCCAATGTGATAGATATCCAAGGAGGATATAATAAAAACTTTCATGAAGATCATTGGACAAAATAAACTTGATTCTTTGTAATAGTTTTGAGATATGATGATGTGATATGTGAGTCATGTTGATGAGTAATTATGCTTTAGTAAGAATATTGGTGTTAAGGTTTGTGATTCCCTATGCAAGCATGAAAGTCAGTAGTTATGCAATGAAATTACATCCTACTTGTGGTGCATTATTCGGTGTTAATCATGTTCAATGCTCGCTTATGAGATTCTTTGTTTCTTGGTTGGTCGCTTCTCAATCTTTTGTTAGCCTTCATTTTGCACTAAGTATGATCACTACTTGTGCATCCAAAATCCTTTAAACCAGTTTTGCCATATGAGTCCACTATACCTACCTATATGCGGTATTCCCGTGCCGTTCTAAGCAAATTTGCATGTGCCATCTCAAATTTTCAAAATAAACTTCTCTTTTGTGTGCTCGTACCGCTCATGAAACAGTAGGGGGTGGCTAATATATTTCCATGCTAGATGTGTTATTCTCACAATGAGTGTTTATTCACTTGTCATTGCACGAGAGTACGACAAAGGTATTAGGGATGCCCAGTCCCGAAATGAAAACTAAATTTACTTTATGTTGTCAAATAATAAATTCCTTGGAAAGTGTTGGTATGGAAGGCACCCGTGGATACGGTTAGCCATGGAAAGTGAAAGTAGGGTGGAAAAAGGAATAAACTTTATTTTCTGTTTGGGAACCGCCTATGATATATCTAGCATGGAAAGTATTGGGAACTACTCGATCGTTTTCGTTGACAGGAAAAAGCATGCCTCCCAAAATGTTTTTATCTATCTTTTTTGCTTTGAGCTTTGGCACCTCTACAAATCCCTACTTCCCTTTTGCGAAGGGCCTTTCTTTTACTTTATGCAATTTTTATTTTTACTTGAGTCTCCATCTTTTCTCTTATAAATCACCAACTAGGGGGCATTATGATCGTACTTGAGCACTGGGTGTAGCTAATATGCGAGTGTGTTTCATGAATGGATCAATGATTGAGCATAATGGGCTAGGGATAACTTGCTTTAGTGTTGATATTTTGAGAGACATGGTTGCTTGTTGATATGCTTGAGTATTAAAGTCCTCATGTCAAAACTAGACTATTGTTTTGAACCATATAAAAGTCCAAATGTCCATGCTACAAAGAAAAGAATATGTGATGAACATGTGAGGCAGCATTCCACATCAAAAATTCTGTTTTTATCATTTACCTACTCGAGGACGAGTAGGAATTAAGCTTGGGGATGCTGATACGTCTCCAATGTATCAATAATTTTTGATTGTTCCATGCTGTTATATTGTCATTCTTGGATGTTTTACAATCATTTTATATCATTATTTGGTACTAACCTATTGACATAGTGCCCAGTGCCAGTTGCTGTTTTCTGCATGTTTTTTACATCGCAGGAAATCAATACCAAACGGAGTCCAGACACAGCGAAACTTTTTGTGGATTTTTTTGGACCAGAAGACATCCAGTGGGCCAAAGAAGTACCGAAGAGGGAGTCCGAGGTGAGCACAAGACACCCAGGCACGCCCTGGTGGGTTGTGCCCACCTCGGTGGCCTCCCGCACCGCCTCTTTGCTCTATAAATACCACAATATTCCAGAAACCCTAGGGGGGTCGTTGAAAATCAATTCCATCCGCCGCAAGTTCCAAAAACACCAGATCCAATCTAAACACCATCACGGAGCGGTTCATCATGCCCATTGGTGTCTCTCCGATGATGCGTGAGTAGTTCATTGTAGACCTCCGGGTCCGTAGTTAGTAGCTAGATGGCTTCCTCTCTCTCTCTTTTGATTCTCAATACAATGGTCTCTTGGAGATCCATATGATGTAACTCTTTTTTGCGATGTGTTTCTTGGGATCTGATGAACTTTGAGTTTATGATCAGATCTATGTTTTTATCCATGAAAGTTATTTGAGTCTTCTTTGACCTCTTATATGCATGATTGCTTATAGCCTCGTATTTCTTCTCCGATATTTGGGTTTTGTTTGGCCAACTTGATCTATTTATCTTGCAATGGGAAGAGGTGCTTTGTGATGGGTTCGATCTTACGGTGCTTGATTCCAGTGATAGAAGGGGAACCAACACGTATGTATCGTTGCTATTAAGGATAACAAGATGGGGTCTATTTCTACATAAATAGATCTTGTCTACATCATGTCATCGTTCTTATTGCATTACTCCGTTTTTCCATGAACTTAATACACTAGATGCATGCTGGATAGCGGTCGATGTGTGGAGTAATAGTAGTAGATGCAGGCAGGGGTCGGTCTACTAATCTTGGACGTCATGTCTATATAATGATTATTGCCTGGATATCGTCATGATTATTTGAAGTTTTATCAATTGCCCAACAGTAATTTGTTTACCCACCGTTTGCTATTTTCCGAGAGAAGCCAGTAGTGAAATCTACGGCCCTCGGGTCTCTTCTTTATTATATTTACCTTCGCAACCTATTTTTATTTGCTTTTATTTTCAGATCTATTAATCCAAAAATACTTTGCTGTAGTTTATTTTATTTGTGATCTATTTATTCAGTCTATTACAACTTTCTCCCGTCTACTTGCCAATTTCTGGCGCCGTTGCCCGAAAGGGATTGACAACCCCTTTAATGTGTCGGTTTGCGAGTATTTGTTATTTGTGTGCAGGTGTTGTTCATGTAGTGTTGCGTGGTTCTCCTACTGGTTCGATAACCTTGGTCTCACCACTGAGGGAAATACCTACCGTTGATGTGCTGCATCATCCCTTCCTCTTTGGGGAAATACCGACGTAGTTCAAGCCACATCAACCGACAATTGGAATGAGAGTGTGAACATGAATGTAATGTCGGTGAGAAATATGTACTACCCCAAGCTTAGGCTTTTGGCCTAAGTTGGTCTATTCCATGGATCAAAGTATCCCTCTCCTAGGTACTGAGGGGGGTCCTGAGGCTTCCACTGGTTAGCGAGCTCCTGTGGCTCCCACTGATAAATAGACTCCTCATACAGACCAGGTGATGGTTCTGGCTCGGGAACTGGTGACTGCGTCCGCTCCCAATATGCATAAATGTCCTCGGGCAAAATGAGGTAACTGCCTGAACGAATATCGAACAAAGAAGGTGCAGGCAAAGTAATAATCTAACAAGTCTTCTGGCTGAATACCAGGTTATAGATGAGTCTCTTGTCCTTATCATCGCCAATAAAATCATGTGCTACAATACTGTCATAGTCTAAGTATCTAGTGGGTAGCAACATCTCCTCTTCCTCATCGTGCCTAATGGGTATCTCGAAGCGTCTAGCAAGGCGAGTGGCATAGATACCTCCAAAGATAGGACCCCTCGATCGGTTTAAACTCAACCGTCGAGCAACAATAGCTCCCAAACTAAAAGTTCTAGCACGAAGTAGAGCATGGCGTAAAATAGCGAGGTCAGGGGCACTAAGGCCTCCACTCTCTCCACGACAAATTAAACATCTCCCAACAAATAATGAGTAATAGCGTAAAACAGGAAAATGTAAACTAGCCACTCTTGCTTCTGACACTTCTCTCCTTTCCCCTATGGTAACTTCATCAATAAATTCTTCAACATGTCTAGGACGTGGCTCATTGACGCTGCCCTCATAAGGCAATTTGCAAACCTCACAAAAATCATAAAGCGTCATCTCCTTATGCTCATCTTATAAATGAAACTCTACCGTGGGTGGTGATTTCCTATCATGAAAGTAAAATTTTTGTACAAAGGTATTAGTGAGAAGGTGGTATTGATCACACTTATCGTGGAGGAAGTCGGTGATGCCTGCATTCTCAGCCAAATAATAGAAATCCTCATAAATTTCGGCCGCCCCCAAGAATGCATCACTTGGCCATTCACACGGTCGAACCTTCGCGGTGCGAGGAAGGTTATACTTGGGCTTCTTCTTCTCTTCACTTTCATTTTCCTTTGAACCCCGGCTTGAAGAGCCTCTCAACCATCTTTTCATCATTTCTTTCCTCTAAAATTTTCTGAACTTTTTAGTGACTCGAAATAAAAGTGAACCAAACTCAACAACATTGATAGCAACTACTCCTACAAGTGTCTAGAGGTTATATCTTGCATCAAAACTACTTTGGACCATATAAATTTGACATGCAAGCTCAAGAACAAGGTCACCACAGCAGCAAAAAATTGCAATATATAAAGCACTAGAACAAAAACTAATTGGACCATTGGAGGAGTCACATACCGAAGAACAATTCCCCAAAACAGTTATGCAAATGGAGCTTTGCACAAGGAGATCGAAAATGGCAGCAAGATGAGATAGAACATGGGTTTGAGCAACATGATGATTTTTTCTGGAGGAAGACGAAGTGGATGGGTGCTGGAATAAATGAGGGGGACCCATAAGGCAGGGGCGTGCCTAGGGGGGTAGGGCGCGCCCTCCACCCTTGTGGTTCACTGGTGCAGCTGCCTGGTGTGTTCCCAGTGCAAGAAATTCTCAAATATTCTATAAAAAATCATACTAAATTTTCAGGGCATTTGGAGAACCTTTATTTTCGGGACATTTTCTTATTGCACGGATAATTCAGAAAACAGACAGATAATACTATTTTTGCTTTATTTATTCTAAATAACAGAAAGTAAAAAGTGGGTATAGAAAGTTGTGCTTTCTAGATTCATCCATCTCATTCCCATCAAAAGGAATCCATTAACAAGGTTGATCAAGTCTTATTAACAAACTCCTTCTGAATGACTTGAAACCGGAGAATTTTTTAATAACACTAAGTTACCTCAACGGGGATATGCATGTCCCCAACAATAAGTATATCATATTTCTTTTTGACAGTGGGAAGAGGGAATTCAAAACCTCCAATAGTAATAGTTGAAATTTTTCCAATGGAATTGATACTATTCACTTGAGGTTGTTTCTTCGAAAAGTGTACCGTATGCTCATTACCATTAACATGAAAAGTGACATTACCTTTGTTGCAATCAATAATAGCCCCTACAGTATTCAAAAAAGGGTCTACCAAGGATGATCGACATACTGTTGTCCTCGGGAATATCAAGAATAACAAAGTCCGTTAACATAGTAACGTTTGCAACCACAACAGGCACATCCTCACAAATACCGATGGGTATAGCAGTTGATTTATCAGCCATTTGCAAAGAAATTTCAGTAGGTGTCAACTTATTCAACTCAAGTCTATGATATAAAGAGAAAGGCATAACACTAACACCGGCTCCCAGATCACATAAAGCAGTTTTAACATAATTTCTTTTAATGGAGCATCATGTAGGAGATATTCCCTAGAGGCAATAATAAATGATATTATTTATCTCCAAGTTCATGATTATGTTTATGTTCCATGCTATAACTGTTGTTGTTCCTGAGCCCGTATATCCATAAAGGCTCTGGGGAAAACCCATGTGCACGTGTGGAATAATAAACGATAAAATGTATTCCTAGTCATGCCTCTAAGACTAGCTCAAGTATTGCATGATGATTATGTTTTCCCAATCATGGGCATGTCTATGCCAGCAACTTTGAGGGCACAATGTTAGAAGAACATTTGTGTTGAATCGACCCGAATTGATGTTATGCTATGAGTTACATTCGTCACAAGTTTAATGGTACATAACACAGAGATGGTTAACGTTTGCATGATTCCTTAGACCATGAGAGTATCGAGTTTCTTCATGCTTGCTTCATGAACTTTGGGGTTTGTTAAACGTCATCCGTAAATGGGTGGCTATTACGGCGACTTACGGGTTCATGGAAAAGTATGTCAAGTAACTTGATAGCTCAACATTGGGATTTGCTCCTCCGACGATGGAGATATATTCTCGGGCCCTCTCGGTGTTACGGTATCCGTAATCGTCTGGCCAGACACCTTGTGATTTGATCATTGGGATGCCGAAACACGGAAACGAGAAAATAGAACAAAACCGATAACGAGGTAACTTGCATGGTGGACAAATTGTTCGTCCATGGGGATGCAATAAATCTCACCTCGGGTGTTTGTGACATATCGCGAAGCAACAGGAATAGCTCACTGCAACTGGAGGTTCACTCGAATATTCATTCGTGTGGGTATAGGGGTCAATATGGGTATGAACGGCTCCGATGTTGATCATTGATCGGAAGGGGTTCCGGGTCATGTCTATACTTCACCGAACCTATAGGGTCACACGCTTAAGGGTCATCTATCTGCTGAGTACTAGACAGGGAATCCGAGAGAAAATCACCGAGTTTCGGACACCGAAAAGTTTCGGACAGCGGAAAAGTTCCGCAAAGAGAGGTCATCGGATGAGTTTCGGTAAAACCGAAAAGTTGTTTCGGAATATACTATTAAGTCAAATTGGTTTCGGCACATGCCTGATAATTCTTGGAGGGTGCCAGAGTCATTCTGGAAACTTTCTGGAATTTTCTGGGATAAAAGCTGGAATTGCTCCGGAGCTGTCGGCACCACTTCAGATGCTTTTCGCAGATGAAAATCACTAATCCGGAATTGTTTCGGAACGCGTTGAAAATTATTTTAGTGGGTACTGGAAATGTTCTAAGCCCACATAAATATTTTCAGTTTGAATGGACGCTGAAAAATGTCGTCGTGAATAGTGAAAGTGCTTTTTGGGATATTTATGGAAAGCCACCTTTTGGGGCTTTTCCCAAAAGGCTTCTAGAAGGACTTGGGGATCAAGGAACCCCCTTTGGGCCCCCCCCATGAAGGTGGGACGTTGGAGGATGCAGCTCCTCCATGGAGCTCCACTTGTCATCCCTTTATGCCCTTTATGCCCTTTTATGTGTGACATAAAGTGTGGGCATTTTTGGTTTTTCATGTTCCCCCCTACCCCTTGGGTTTTCCTATAAATAGAGGTGGAGAGGCACTCTCCACACTCACTCTTTCTCACATACAAGTGCCATTGCAATGATCTGGCTTCTCCCCTCCCCACGAAATAGTTTCGTAGAGCCGAAAGGCTGTCTGGGTTCCGGTGGGAACTAGTTCTGGACGGCAAAGCCCTGCCGGATAGATGACACCGTATGTGTGAAACTCTGTAGAGAGATCGTAGTTTCGGTCTTAGTTCGAGAGTGCCTCCCGAAGGGCTGTCCGTGTGACTGTCCGAGTTTCAAAGGTCCTCCCGAAGGGCTGTCCGAGTGACCGTCCGAGTTTCGAAGGTCCTCCCGAAGGGCTGTCCACGACACCGTCCGGGGGACTGTCCGACCACCTCCCGGAGGGCTGTCCGAGGGGCAGATGAGGGTATACATCCTCGCGGTTGGGAGGTTGTAAATCCTAGCTGCAGGGATCTGCACCGCCGTTCATCATCGACTCTACTTCCGTTGCGCTACGAGTCGGTAACGAAAAAGATGAAACCATGTATGTAGTCTCCATAGTGGTCCTGGGCTGGTGCGTAGGTTGGAATTTTTTTGTTTTCTGCTGCGTTACCCTATAGTGGTATCAGAGCCGTGCTATGCGTAGATGCAGGTTGCGATCTAGAATACATAGAGATGTATGGGTGTTGCACAATATAATTAGGTAATAGATGAGTTCTATTACTAAAAATTATTTGTGCGGGTAGCAGATGAAATCTATTAGCCGATGTTCTTGTTGCTTCCCTTGAATTTTCATAATCCTAATCTTGACGGGATGGTGGAATCTCACAAAGTTCTGGCAATCCGCGATCCTTTCATGCTGCTCCTGAGTATGCTGATTGACAGATCAACGAAGTGCTAACAGTTCTTTGGGTTCCACCATAGTTAAAGAAAGATGGATGTTTCGCAAACGAAAGGGCAATGCAGATATGATCCGCACGGGGGTCATGCGTATGACGAAGTATAGTATGGGGTTCGAGATTTTATTATCTCGTGCTTCATACACCCCGCAAAGTTAATCTAGCGACTTGAATTATCATACTTGATGATGGACGTTGGTAGCTTCGGTTTGTTTCGAAACCTTAGAAGCCATGAAAAACAAGTTTTTGCATGAACCGATTAGAGGCGTCTAACTTGGTTTTGCAGGAGGGTTTTGCATGTGATGTGGTATAGCAGTGCTCATAATAATTTGATTATGTATGAAATGACTATATGATGTAAAATTGGTTAACATGACCTGCGAGTCATGATTCGGCATGATAGCTGGAGCCATATGATTGCACTTTAATGACCTGCGTGTCAACCTTAAGTGATGCATTAATTTTATACGCTATGGAGATAGCAATATTATCTGGTGCATCGACAAGGTGGTGGCAATCTTCGCGAAGGTGAACACCGACATGAATGCCGAAGACGAAGAAATGAAAGACTTCTCCGTCAGAAAGGGCTATACCATATCATGCTATTATGAATTGCCTGAGATGTTTATCCCTTATGATGCACCCTTCTTGATTGCCCGGTAGTCGCTTTTTATTAGGGTGATCTCTCACTTAAAATATCAAAGTAGTTAGTGTTCACCCAAGTGTAGCACCGTCTGAAATTCGTATCTTTTCGGGGTGCACCATGTACACATGAGCACGAATGAATCGAGAGGAATGAGGCGGGTGAGGTCAGACCTCGCAGCAAGATCACTTGGTTGTCTTTGACATTCAGGCAGGAGAGTCCTGAGCTCGGAACACGCCCATCGAAAGATGAACAAGAATCACATAGAGATGTGATCGGCAAGTTGGCCTACCGATTGAAATTCGTGTCATCGGTGATGAACCCGTCAATGGCATCGAATTGAAATATGGATCTTGAATCACTCTAAATCAATTATGAGAGATATTGATTTGAGTGGGAGCACACTGTTGAATTAACATGTTTAATTCTCATTGCAATTAATTATGAACACCGTCTAAGTGTTTCTTGCAAAATAGTTGTAGAATAATGGCTCGCGTTTCCACCTTTCCTGTTAAAATTGAATAAGTTGTTAAATATCTGGTTAAAACTTTATGGTTGGTAATGTAATGTGAGGATTGTACTCAAAAGTGCCGAGAAGGACTTTGTCCTATCGCATGCTTTCGGTATCCTCCCGCAAATGTTATGGATGATGTGACTCTCGTCCTTCGATCCAAAAGCTAGAATTCTGTTACGCTCAAGTGCAAAATGTTTGCTTCCATGAGACCCGAACTTCGAGAGTTTGGGATAGTTATGTGATATTCATGGAACTGAAAATCGTTTTCAGATACAAAGTAAGCAATGTTTGTTTGCAAAGGATTAGTAAAGTGTTTACTGGGCATTTGACTGTTAGGACAGGGATCCAGGAGAACGCCTGTCATGTGCTGATGGTGAATAAAACCACCACTTAGAGAGAAAGGGGTTATCCAAAAGGGTGTTAGTGAGACTTTCACCCCTATGATGTCCAAGGCTAAAAACCACTCTTAAGTTGGGTGCTTCTTCTGAGAGTAGGAGAAAAGGTTGGTCAAAGATATAGTTCTTGGGAATTATGGTTAAACATGTTAATCACTAATTATTGGGTATTGTGAGTTAATCACAAAGATACCCGCTTGATTGCATTCTGTTGCGAATCAATGTAAGAGCTACTATGGCCTAAAAAGACTAGCCAGGAATGAGGTTTTAATACGTGCTAGGAACATAGTAAAAGTTACTATACCTTCCATCGGTGTATTACCTATGTATTTTCATTCATAATTCATTTTAGAGTTTCTCACGCTCTAGCACTTTGCATAAGGTATCTTGCAAGAAGGTTGTTCATAAGAGAACTTTTGATGTTCAGTATTATGAATAAACATAAGGGACATACTTTCATTATGAATGAGATGTATGTTATGAATAATGATATTAATATATTAACTCTGTGTTTACTTTCATAATTCATTTTAGAGTTTCATACACTCTAGCCCATTGCACAATGTTTATTGCAAAAGAGTTGTTCATAAAAGAACAATTGTCAGTATTCTGAATAACATGAAGGGCCATGCTTCCATCCAAGATGGGATGTATGTTATGAATATTGATGGTAAAATGATACATCCATAACACTCACGCTAAATGTCGCAAGTATGAGAATACCACACATATCTGGCACTACATTTGGTCACATTGGAGAAACCTGCACGGAAAAAATCCATTATGATGGATTTTGAAGCCGTTTGATTTTGAATCATCTGACACTTGCAACTTTCCTCCAAAAAGTGAAGTGACTGAAATACCGTTCACAGGCCATAAGGAACGAGCAACAAACTTATTGGTGATCATACATTTTGATGTGTGTAGTTCAATAAATGTTGTTGCAAGTAGTGGATTAATCTATCTTCAGAAATGAATCAAGTAGATATATGGATATTTTCTTGATAAGACGTAAGTCTGGATCTTTTGAAATCATTCGAAAGGTTTTAAAAAATGAAGTAGAAGTTAACAAGGAAATTATGTTTCTACAATTTGATTGCAGAAAGGAATATCTGAGTTACAAGTTTAGTGAATGTCTGATGAGTTGTGAAAAGAGTTTCATAACTTACACCTCCTGGAACACCACTATGAGTGGAATGTTTGTGAAGATGTAATCAAACCATTTATGACATGGTAAGATCAAAGATGACATAAATAAATTTGCCATTATCACTTTTAAAGAGTAATGCTTTAGAGAATGCAGCTTTTACACTGAAAAGAGCTCCATCAGGTCTGTTGAAATGACGGCATGGTATGGTACGCCCAACCATGTTATATCTTTTCTTAACATTTGGAATATGGGGCTTGTGTAAAAGGTTACAAACCTATTCCAAATCAGACAAGTGCTACTTTGTAAGTTATCCCAAGTCATTGGGTATCCCCCACCACTATACCGAGGCAAAGGATTTTTGCCACAAAACGGTATGCTTTTAAAGAGAATAGTTCTTGCAAAAGGGTAAGTGGGAGGACAGTGCAACTCGACGAGATAACAAGTATCTTCGTCATCAGGTCAAAGGAAAGTAACCTTGGATGTGATTCCAGGTTTTCCTACTACGACTGATACGGAAGCCTCTACATGAGATGTATGGACTTCGGTCGAGCTTGCAGCTGAACAACGTAGGCAAAGCTCGTGCAAACCTCTCAGGTGCGCAAACGAGATATTGTTGTTAGACAACAGTATACCTATGATACATAAGGAAGCATTGATGGGCCCTGACTCCGGAATTGGCTAAATGCCAATATAATCCGAGATAGTTTCCATAAATGATTCAAGATTTAAATCTTGATAAACCCTCCGAAAGACTTGGAGTCTAACGGATTGTAATGGGACTAAAAACTGATGCGGATAAAAATGTTTTATCCATTAACCTCGACTTGTTGCAAGAACAAGTTCAAGGAGTTGACTACAATGAGATTGTCTCACCGTAGCAATGCTTAAATTCGGTTCGGGTTAAACTAGCAATTAATACATATTTCAAACATGAGATATGAAACATGGATGACAAAAGAATTTCCATGAAATGGAAATACGACCTAGGACTTGTATGTGATACAATCCAAAGTATTTTGTCAGTCCAGAGTATGCTAGTAAGTATGCAAACTTCAGAGTTCCAGCAATGGACAAAAGAGAGCAGAATGGAGTTGGAATCTTCGTTTTTGATGGAATGGTCAAAGGGGTTTGACTTCATCAATGGGTAACGAAGATGTTTGTGGTTTCAAGAAAGTAAGTGGGAGCATAATAATATTTCTTAAAACCTTGTGTGCTTGACACATTGTTAATTGGAAATAAATTTCTTGACACGAATTAGGACTTCATTTCAAAATAGTTTTTCGATGAAGTGCTTGAGCTAAATAGCCTTGATATTAGGCATAATGATCTATGGAGATAGATTTACCTAATAGGGCTGAGCAAAAATACATATTGACAAGATGCTAAAACCGTTTAGCACTAAGAACGACAAGGAGTGATTCTTGCCGGAGTCAGATGGACGGAGTTTTTGCAAGAATCGGTGTCCTAAAACACTGATGAGCAAAATACATGATGGAGATTCCACACACTCCTGGTTTTGGATTAATCATGTATTCCATGGTATGTAAAACAACTAGATATGTCCAACACTCCCAAGCTGTTGCGAGTATAGATACCAAAGTGATCAAAAGTACTGATCATGGGACAACAGTGAAAAAAGGATCAATGAGTACTAAAGTAGCACTGATGACATGTTTTCTCGCAAGTGGAGATCATGAAGAGTTCGTTGTAAAAGGTTACATCTATACAATCTTCATCATTTCTCCATGCGATTTTCGATTTAAATTGAGGGCTTTGTGTAACACACAATATGGTGGTGCAGTTAGTTGGAAATTGTTCCAAACAAGTTACTGTGGCGAATTCTATAACAGAGGCGAAGTATGTTGCCGCTTTAGAAGTGACAAGGACAAAGATGTTGAATCATATAGTTCATTCATGAACTTAGTATGGTTCCAAGAAGGCTTTGGTCAATGGGACACTATTGCAGATAGTTGATCCATAACTCAGTCTGAGGAATCAGGTTTCAACCAATGATTCACATTTATACAAAGCCAAGTCCGCACAAAATATGAATTTTGTGAAAGCGTGAAAATGCGAGGATATGCAGAGATACACAAGGAGCTGAAATTGTCAGATCCGATGGACATCAGGCTATACCACATGCGAAGCATTTTTTACACCGGTGTGCCATAGGTGTAAAGTGCATTAGCATTAACTAGATTATTGACTCTAGTGCAAGTGCGAGTCTGTAGGAGATATGCCCTAGGGGCAATAATAAATGATATTATTTATCTCCAAGTTCATGATTATATTTATGTTCCATGCTATGACTGCTGTGGTTCCCGAGCCCGTATATCCATAAAGGCTCTGGGGAAAACCCATGTGCACGTGTGGAATAATAAACGATAAAATGTATTCCTAGTCATGCCTCTAAGACTAGCTCAAGTATTGCATGATGATTATGTTTTCCCAATCATGAGCATGTCTATGCCAGCAACTTTGAGGGCACAATGTTAGAAGAACATTTGTGTTGAATCGACCTGAATTGATGTTATGCTATGAGATACATTCATCACAAGTTTAATGGTACATAACGTAGAGATGGTTAACGTTTGCATGATTCCTTAGACCATGAGAGTATCGAGTTTCTTCATGCTTGCTTCATGAACTTTGGGGTTTGTTAAACGTCATCCGTAAATGGGTGGCTATTATGGCGGCTTACGGGTTCATGGAAAAGTATGTCAAGTAACTTGATAGCTCAAGATTGGGATTTTCTCCTCCGACGATGAGAGATACTCTCGGGCCCTCTCGGTGTTACGGTATCCATAATCGTCTGGCCAGACACCTTGTGATTTGATCACTGGGATGCCGGAACATGGAAACGAGAAAAGAGAACAAAACCAGTAACGAGGTAACTTGCATGGTGGACAAATTGTTCATCCACGGGGATGCAATAAATCTCACCTCGAGTGTTTGTGACATATCGCGAAGCAACAGGAATAGCTCACTGCAACTGGAGGTTCACTTGAATATTCATTCGTGTGGGTATAGGGGTCAATATGGGTGTCCACGGATCCGATGTTGATCATTGATCGGAAGGGGTTCCGGGTCATGTCTATACTTCACCGAACCTATAGGGTCACATGCTTAAGGGTCATCTATCTGTTGAATACTAGACAGGGAGTCTGAGAGAAAATCACCGAAAAAGTTTCGAACACCGAAAAGTTTCGGACAGCGGAAAAGTTCCATAGAGAGAGGTCATCGGATGAGTTTTGGTGAAACCGAAAAGTTGTTTCGGGATATACTATTAAGTCAAATTGGTTCTGGCACATGCCTGATAATTCTTGGAGGGGCTAGAGTCATTCTGGAAACTTTCTGGAATTTTCCGGGATAAAAGCTGGAATTGCTCCGGAGCTGCCGGAACCACTTCAAATGCTTTTCGCAGATGAAAAACACTAATCCGGAATTATTTCGGAACATGTTGAAAATTATTTAGTGGGTACTGGAAATGTTCTATGCCCACATAAATATTTTCAGTTTGAACGGAAGCTGAAAAATGTCGTCGTGAATAGTGAAAGTGCGTTTTGGGATATTTATGGAAAGCCACCTTTTGGGGCTTTTCCCAAAAGGCTTCTAGAAGGACTTGGGGATCAAGGAACCCCCTTTGGGGGGCCCCATGAAGGCGGGACATTGGAGCGTGCAGCTCCTCCATGGAGCTCCACTTGTCATCCCTTTATGCCCTTTATGCCCTTTTATGTGTGACATAAAGTGTGGGCATTTTGGGTTTTTCATGTTTCCCCCTACCCCTTGGGGTTTCCTATAAATGGAGGTGGAGAGGCACTCTTCACACTCACTCTTCCTCACATACAAGTGCCATTGCAATGATCTGGCTTCTCTCTCCCTCCCCGCGATAGTTTCGTAGAGCCAAAAGGCTGTCTGGATTCCGGTGGGAACTAGTTCTGGACGGCGAAGCCCTGCGGGATAGATGACACCGTATGTGTGCAACTCTGTAGAGAGATCGTAGTTTCGGTCTTAGTTCGAGAGTGCCTCCCGAAGGGCTGTCCGTGTAACCGTCCGAGTTTCAAAGGTCCTCCCGAAGGGCTGTCCGAGTGACCGTCCGAGTTTTGAAGGTCCTCCCGAAGGGCTGTCCGCGACACCGTCCGGGGGAGTATCCGACCACCTCCCGAAGGGCTGTCCAAGGGGCAGATGAGGGTATACATCCTCGCGGTTGGGAGGTTGTAAATCCTAGCTGCAGGGATCTGCACCGCCGTTCGTCATCGACTCTACTTCCGCTGCGCTACGAGTCGGTAACGAAAAAGATGAAACCATGTATGTAGTCTCCATAGTGGTCCTGGGCTGGTGCGTAGGTCGGAAATTTTTTGTTTTCTGCTGCATTACCCTACACATGGTATAGTTGGTATTCCCGGGTCTCCTAGTTTCTTTTGTATTCCACCCTTAAAAGTGTAATTAGCAAGCATGGTGGAAATTTTAGCTTCCGGTATCTTTCTTTTATTTGTAACAATATCTTTCATATACTTAGCATATGGAGACATTTTCAGAATATCAGTCAAACGCATACGCGGAAAGATAGGTCTAAGCATTTCAACAAAGCACTCAAAATCCTCACCATCCTTTTTCTTGGATGGTTTAGGAGGAAAGGGCATGGGTTTCTGAACCCGTGGTTCTCTTTCTTTATCGTGCTTCCTAGCAACAAAGTCTCTCTTATCAAAACGTTTATTCTTAGGTTGTGGGTTATCAAGATCAACAACATGTTCAATCTCCACATCATTATCATTACTAGGTTGAGCATTGACATGAACATCATAATTAACATTAACACTGGGTTCATGTTCATCACCTGATTGTGTCTCAGCATCAGAGATAGAAATATCATTGGGATTCTCAGGTGTGTCTATAACAGGTTCACTAGAAGCATGCAAAGTCCTATCAAAATTCCCTTTCTTTTTATTACTAGGAGGACTAGGTGCATCAGTATTAATTCTCTAAGAATCTTGCTCAATTCTTTTCGGATGGCCTTTAGGATACAAAGGTTCTTGGGTCATCTTACCACCTCTAGTCATAACCCTAACACCATTATCATTGTTCTTACTATTCAACTCATTGAGCAAATCATCCTGTGCCTTGAGTACTTGTTCTACTTGAGTTTTAACCATCGAAGCATGTTTACTAATAAGCTTAAGATCATTAATAGTTCTACACATATAATCACCCAAGCGTTCAAGCATAAAAGCATTATGTTTCAATTGTCTACTAACATAAGCATTGAAGTTTTCTTGTTAAACAATAAAGTTATCAAATTCATCCAAGCATTGACTAGCAGACTTATTATAAGGAATATCACCTTCATCAAATCTATAGAGAGAATTTACCTCTACTACCTGTGTCAGAACATTAAGACCATGTATTTCTTCAATAGGTGGTAAATTCTTAACAGCTTCAGCTTTAATACCTTTTTCCTTCATAGATTTCTTTGCCTCTTGCATATCTTCAAGACTGAGAAATAGAATACCTCTTTTCTTCGGAGTTGGCTTAGGAGTTGGTTCAGGAAGTTTCCAATCATTATCATTACTCAATATATTATTCAATAGCAATTCAGCTTGCTCAGCAGTTCATTCCCTAAAAACACAACCAGCACAACTATCTAGGTGGTCCCTAGAAGCATCGGTTAGTCCATTATAAAAGATATCAAGTATTTCATTTTTCTTGAGAGAATGATCATGCAAAGCATTAAGTATATGGAGAAGCCTCCCCCAAGCTTGTGGGAGACTCTCTTATTCAAATTGCACAAAGTTAAATATTTCCTTTAAAGCGGCTTGTTTCTTATGAGCAGGGAAATATTTTTCAGGGAAGTAATATATCATATCCTGGGGACTACGCACACAACCAGGAGCAAGAGAATTAAACCATAACTTATCATCGCCCTTTAACGAGAAAGGAAACAATTTAAGAATATAGTAATAGTGAATTTATTCCTCATGAGCAAATAGGGTGGCTATATCATTCAATTTAGTAAGATGTGCCACAACAGTTTCAGATTCATAACCATGGAAAGGATTAGATTCAACCAAAGTAATAAACTCAGGATCGACAGAGAATTCATAATCCTTATAAGTAACAAATATAGGTGAAGTAGCAAACTTAGGATCATATTGCATTCTAGCATTCAAAGATTTTTCTTTCCACTTACATAATAATTTCTTAAGATCATCTCTATCCTTACAATCAAGAAAGTCCCTAGCTACCTCTCCATCCGTAACATAAGCCTCAGGTATAACAAGAAGTTCATATCTAGGAGAGCTAGTCTTATCAGGTGCTTCAAAGTTTTCAGTTTCAATAATTTCATCAGTTTCAGAAATATCATCATCTTCAGCATAATCAATAGTTCTAACTCTAGCAAGGTGTTCATCAAGTAACTCACCCAGTGGCACAGTTTTATCAAGCAAAGTAGTAGCATCATATGAAGGAAATATGCCCTAGAGGCAATAATAAATTTATTATTTATTTCCTTATTTCATGATAAATGTTTATTATTCATGCTAGAATTGTACTAACCGGAAACATAATACATGTGTGAATACATAGACAAACAAAGTGTCACTATTATGCCTCTACTTGACTAGCTCGTTGATCAAACATGGTTATGTTTCCTAACCATAGACATGAGTTGTCATTTCATAAACGGGATCACATCATTAGAGAATGATGTGATTGACATGACCCATTCCGTTAGCTTAGCACTTGATCGTTTAGTATGTTGCTATTGCTTTCTCCATGACTTATACATGTTCCTATGACTATGAGATTATGTAACTCCCGAATACCGGAGGAACACTTTGTGTGCTACCAAACGTCACAACGTAACTGGGTGATTATAAAGGTGCTCTAAAGGTGTCTCTAATGTCTACTACACAACCTTCTTATTTTAGACGTTGATGGGCCTCCAAGTGCACAGGTTTGTAGGACAGTAGGAAATTCCCCTCAAGTGGATGACCTAAGGTTTATCAATCCGTGGGAGGCGTAGGATGAACATGGTCTCTCTCAAGCAACCCTGCAACCAAATAACAAAGAGTCTCTTGTGTCCCCAACACACCCAATACAATGGTAAATTGTATAGGTGCACTAGTTCGGCGAAGAGATGGTGATACAAGTGCAATATGGATGGTAGATATAGGTTTTTGTAATCTGAAAATATAAAAACAGCAAGGTAACTAATGATAAAAGTGAGCACAAACGGTATTGCAATGTTAGGAAACAAGTCCTAGGGTTCATACTTTCACTAGTGCAAGTTCTCTCAACGATAATAACATAATTGGATCATATAACTATCCCTCAACATGCAACAAAGAGTCACTCCAAAGTCACTAATAGCGGAGAACAAACGAAGAGATTATGGTAGGGTACGAAACCACCTCAAAGTTATCCTTTCTGATCGATCCATTCAAGAGTCTGTGGTAAAATAACACGAAGCTATTCTTTCCGTTCGATCTATCATAGAGTTCGTACTAGAATAACACCTTAGGACACAATTCAACCAAAACCCTAATGTCACCTAGATACTCCAATGTCACCTCAAGTATCCGTGGGTATGATTATACGATATGCATCACACAATCTCAGATTCATCTACTTAACCAACACAAAGAACTTCAAAGAGTGCCCCATAGTTTCTACCGGAGAGTCAAGACGAAAACATGTGCCAACCCCTATGCATAGGTTCATGGACGGAACCCGCAAGTTGATCACCAAAACATACATCAAGTGGATCACGTGATATCCCATTGTCACCACAGATAAGCACGGCAAGACATACATCAAGTGTTCTCAAATCCTTAAAGACTCAAACCGATAATATAACTTCAAATGGAAAACTCAATCCATTACAAGAGAGTAGAGGGGGAGAAACATCATAAGATCCAACTATAATAGCAAAGCTCACGATACATTAAGATTGTATCAAATCAAGAACACGAGAGAGAGAGATCAAACACATAGCTACTGGTACATACCCTCGGCCCCAAGGGTGAACTACTCTCTCCTCGTCATGGAGAGCGCCGGGATGATGAAGATGGCCACAGGTGAGGGATCCCCCCCTCCGACAGGGTGCCGGAACAGGGTCCCGATTGGTTTTTGGTGGCTACAGAGGCTTGCGGTGGCGGAACTCCCGATCTCTTCTGTTCTCCGATGTTTTTAGGGTATATGGATATATATAGGTGAAAGAAGTCGGTAAGGGGAGCCACGAGGGGCCCACGAGGGTGGGGGCGCGCCCAGGGGGGCAGGCGAGCCTCCCTGCCTCGTGGCCACCTCGAAACTTCCCTGACTTCAACTCCAAGTCTCCTGGATCACGTTCGTTCCAAAAATCACGCTCCCGAAGGTTTCATTCCGTTCGGACTCCGTTTGATATTCCTTTTCTGCGAAACACTGAAACAAGGGAAAAAACAGAAACTGGCACTGGACTCTGGGTTAATATGTTAGCCCCAAAAATAATATAAAATTGCATAGTAAAGCCCATTAAACATCCAAGACAGATAATATAATAGCATGGAACAATCAAAAATTATAGATACGTTGGAGACGTATCAGCATCCCCAAGCTTAATTCCTACTCGTCCTCGAGTAGGTAAATGATAAAAACAGAATTTTTGATGTGGAATTCTACCTAGCATATTCTTCAATGTAATCTTCTTTAATTTGGCAAGAATATTCAGATCCATAAGATTCAAAACAAAAGTTTAATATTGACATGAAAACAATAATACTTCAAGCATACTAACCAAGCAATCATGTCTTCTCAAAATAACATGCCCAAAGAAAGTTATCCCTAAAAAATCATATAGTCTGGCTATGCTCTATCTTCATCACACAAAATATTTAAATCATGCACAACCCCGATGACAAGCCAAGCAATTGTTTCATACTTTTGATGTTCTCAAAAAATTTCAATCTTCACGCAATACATGAGCGTGAGCCATGGACATAGCACTATAGGTGGAATAGAATGGAGGTTGTGGAGAAGACAAAAAGAAGAGAAGATAGTCTCACATCAACTAGGCATATCAACGGGCTATGGAGATGCCCATCAATAGATATCAATGTGAGTGAGTAGGGATTGCCATGCAACGGATCCACTAGAGCTATAAGTGTATGAAAGCTCAAAAAGAAACTAAGTGGGTGTGCATCCAACTCGCTTGCTCACGAAGACCTAGGGCATTTTGAGGAAGCCCATCATTGGAATATACAAGCCAAGTTCTATAATGAAATATTCCCACTAGTATATGAAAGTGACAACATAGGAGATTCTCTATCATGAAGATCATGGTGCTACTTTGAAGCACAAGTGTGGTAAAAGGATAGTAGCATTGCCCCTTCTCTCTTTTTCTCTCTTTTTTTTGTTTTCTTTTTGTTTTTTTGGGCCTTCTCTTTTTTACCTCTTTTTTCTCTTTTTATTTTTTTATTTTTCGTCTGAAGTCTCATCCCGACTTGTGGGGGAATCATAGTCTCCATCATCCTTTCCTCACTGGGACAATGCTCTAATAATTATGATCATCACACTTTTATTTACTTACAACTCAAAAATTACAACTTAATACTTAGAACAAGATATGACTCTATCTGAATGCCTCCGGCGGTGTACCGGGATGTGCAATGACTCATGAGTGACATGTATGAAAGAATTATGAACGGTGGCTTTGCCACAAATACAATGTCAACTACATGATCATGCAAAGCAATATGACAATGATGGAGCGTGTCATAATAAACGGAACGATGGAAAGTTGCATGGCAATATATCTCGGAATGGCTATGGAAATGCCATAATAGGTAGGTACGGTGGCTGTTTTGAGGAAGGTATATGGTGGGTGTATGATACCGGCGAAAGGTGCGCGGTATTAGAGAGGCTAGCAATGGTGGAAGGGTAAGAGTGCGTATAATCCATGGACTCAACATTAGTCATAAAGAACTAATATACTTATTGCAAAAATCTATTAGTTATTGAAACAAAGTACTACGCGCATGCTCCTAGGGGGATAGATTGGTAGGAAAATACCATCGCTCGTCCCCGACCGCCACTCATAAGGAGGACAATCAATAAATAAATCATGCTCCGACTTCATCACATAACGGTTCACCATACGTGCATGCTACGGGAATCACAAACTTTAACACAAGTATCTCTCAAATTCACAACTACTCCACTAGCATGACTCTGATATCACCACCTTCATATCTCAAAACAATCATAAGGAATCAAACTTCTCATGGTATTCAATGCACTTTATATGAAAGTTTTTATTATATCCTCTTGGATGCCTATCATATTAGGACTAAATTCATAACCTAAGAAAATTACCATGTTGTTTAGGACTCTCAAAATAATATAAGTGAAGCATGAGAGTTCATCTATTTCTTAAAAATAAAACCACCGCCGTGCTCTAAAAGGGTATAAGTGAAGCACTAGAGCAAACAACAAACTACTCCGAAAGATATAAGTGAAGATCAATGAGTAGTCGAATAATTATGCAACTATGTGAAGAATCTCTAACATTTAATAATTTCAGATCTTGCTATTTTATTCAAACAGCAAGCAAAACAAAAAAAAATGATGCTCCAAGCAAAACACATATCATGTGGTGAATAAAAATATAGCTCCAAGTAAAGTTACCGATGAACGAAAACGAAAGAGGGGATGCCTTCCGGGGCATCCCCAAGCTTAGGCTTTTGGTTGTCCTTGAATATTACCTTGGGGTGCCTTGGGCATCCCCAAGCTTAGGCTCTTGCCACTCCTTATTCCATAGTCCATCGAATCCTTACCCAAAACTTGAAAACTTCACAACACAAAACTTAACGGAAGATCTCGTGAGCTTCGTTAGCGAAAGAAAACAAAACACCACTTCAAGGTACTGTAATGAACTCATTATTTATTTGTATTGGTGTTAAATCTACTGTATTCCAACTTCTCTATGGTTTATAAACTATTTTACTAGCCATAGATTCATCAAAAGAAGCAAACAACACACGAAAAACAGAATCTGTCAAAAACAGAACAGTCTGTAGTAATCTGCATCAAACGCAAACTTCTGGAACTCAAAAAAATCTGCAAAAATAGTAAGACCTAGATAATTTGATTATTGATCTACTTCAATTGGAATCAGTATTTTATCACTTTCTGGTGATTTTTAACAATTGTTTTCGTGAACAGAAAGTTTCTGGAATTTTCAGCAAGATCAAATAACTATCATCCAAGAAGATCCTATAGGTCTTACTTGGCACAAACACTGATTAAAACATAAAACCACATATAACCAGAGGCTAGATGATTTATTTATTACTAAACAGGAACAAAAATCAAGGAACAAAAAAAATTGGGTTGCCTCCCAACAAGCGCTAACGTTTAACGCCCCTAGCTAGGCATGATGATTTCAATGATGCTCACATAAAAGATAAGAATTGAAACGCAAGGAGAGCATCATGAAGAATATGACTAGCACATTTAAGTCTAACCCACTTCCTATGCATAGGGATTTTGTGAGCAAACAACTTCTGTGGACAATAATCAACTAGCATAGGAAGGCAAAACAAGCACAACTTCAAAACTTTAAGCACATAGAGAGGAAACTTGATATTATTGCAATTCCTACAAGCATATATTCCTCCCTCATAATAATTTTCAGTAGAATCATGAATGAATTCAACCATATAACCAGCACATAAAGCATTCTTTTCATGATCTACTTGCATAGGAATTTTACTACTCTCCACATAAGCAAATTTATTCTCATGAATAGTAGTGGGAGCAAACTCAACAAAATAACTATCATGTGATTGAAAATTAAGATCAAGATGACAAGTTTCATGGTTATCATTATTCTTTAAAGCATACATGTCATCACAATAATCATCATAGATAGGAGTCATGCTTTCATCATATTAAATTTTCTCATCAAAGCTTGGGGGACAAAAAATATCATCTTCATCAAACATAGCTTCCCCAAGCTTGTGGCTTTGCATATCATTAGCATCATGGGTATTCAAAGAATTCATACTAACAACATTACAATCATGCTCATCATTCAAAGATTTAGTGCCAAACATTTTATAGACTTCTTCTTCTAGCACTTGAGCACAATTTTCCTTCCCATCATTTTCACGAAAGACATTAAAAAGATGAAGCGTATGAGACAAACTCAATTCCATTTTTTGTAGTTTTCTTTTATAGACTAAACTAGTGGTAAAACAAGAAACAAAAAGATTTGATTGCAAGATCTAAAGATATACCTTCAAGCACTCACCTCCCCGGCAACGGCGCCAGAAAAGAGCTTGATGTCTACTACTACACAACCTTCTTATTGTAGACGTTGTTGGGCCTCCAAGTGCAGAGGTTTGTAGGACAGTGGCAAATTTCCCTCAAGTGGATGACCTAAGGTTTATCAATCCATGGGAGGCGTAGGATGAAGATGGTCTCTCTCAAGCAACCCTGCAACCAAATAACAAAGAGTCTCTTGTGTCCCCAACACACCCAATACAATTGTAAATTGTATAGGTGCACTAGTTCGGCGAAGAGATGGTGATACAAGTGCAATATGGATGGTAGATACAGGTTTTTGTAATCTGAAAATATAAAAACAGCAAGGTAACTAATGATAAAAGTGAGCACAAACGGTATTGCAATGTTAGGAAACAAGGCCTAGGGTTCATACTTTCACTAGTGCAAGTTCTCTCAACGATAATAACATAATTGGATCATATAACTATCCATCAACATGCAACAAAGAGTCACTCCAAAGTCACTAATAGCGGAGAACAAACGAAGAGATTATGGTGGGGTACAAAACCACCTCAAAGTTATCCTTTCTGATCGATCTATTCAAGAGTCCGTAGTAAAATAACACGAAGCTAGTCTTTCCGTTCGATCTATCATAGAGTTCGTACTAGAATAACACCTTAAGACACAATTCAACCAAAACCCTAATGTCACCTAGATACTCCAATGTCACCTCAAGTATCCGTGGGTATGATTATACGATATGCATCACACAATCTCAGATTCATCTATTCAGCCAACACAAAGAACTTCAAAGAGTGCCCCAAAGTTTCTACCGGAGAGTCAAGACGAAAACGTGTGCCAACCCCTATGCATAGGTTCATGGGCGGAACCCGCAAGTTGATCACCAAAACATACATCAAGTGGATCACGTGATATCCCATTGTCACCACAGATAAGCACGGCAAGACATACATCAAGTGTTCTCAAATCCTTAAAGACTCAAACCGATAAGATAACTTCAAAGGGAAAACTCAATCCATTACAAGAGAGTAGAGGGGGAGAAACATCATAAGATCCAACTATAATAGCAAAGCTCGTGATACATCAAGATCGTATCAAATCAAGAACACGAGAGAGAGAGAGAGAGAGAGAGAGAGAGATCAAACACATAGCTACTGGTACATACCCTCAGCCCCGAGGGTGAACTACTCTCTCCTCGTCATGGAGAGTGCCGGGATGATGAAGATGGCCACAGGTGAGGGATCCCCCCCTCCGGCAGGGTGCCGGAACAGGGCCCCGATTGGTTTTTGGTGGCTACAGAGGCTTGCGGCGGCGAAACTCCCGATCTCTTCTGTTCTCCGATGTTTTTAGGGTATATGGGTATATATAGGCGAAAGAAGTCAGTAAGGGGAGCCACGAGGGGCCCACGAGGGTGGGGGCGCGCCCAGGGGCAGGCGTGCCTCCCTGCCTCGTGGCCACCTCGAAGCTTCCCTGACTTCAACTCCAAGTCTCCTGGATCAGGTTCGTTCCAAAAATCACGCTCCCGAAGGTTTCATTCCGTTTGGACTCCGTTTGATATTCCTTTTCTGCGAAACACTGAAACAAGGGAAAAACAGAAACTGGCACTGGACTATGGGTTAATAGGTTAGTCCCAAAAATAATATAAAAGTGCATAGTAAAGCCCATTAAACATCCAAGACAGATAATATAATAGCATGGAACAATAAAAAAATTATAGATACGTTGGAGACGTATCAGTCTCCGAAGGTACTTGTTGAGTAGGCATTGTCGGATCTCGGGTTCCGGCAAAACCCTTAAGGTTCGAACTCTGGGGTGCGCGCGAAGATCTCTCCCTCACAGATCACGCCCTCACACGCTTTGCAATCTCTAGGCTAGCTCGACAAACTTGCAACACAAGGGATACAAGATTTATACTGGTTCGGGCCACCATTATGGTGTAATCCCCTACTCCAGTGTGGTGGTGGTGGATTGCCTCTTGGGCTGAGGATGAACAGTACAAGGGGAAGAACAGCCTCCTGAGGAGAGGTGTTCTTGTGCTTGGTGAACTTGTGTGGACGAGGATTACTCAAGATGAGATGAGATGAGATCACCTCCCACTGTGGTGGCTAGCCCTATTTATAGAGGCCCTGGTCCTCTTCCCAAATATTGAGCAGGAAGGGATCCCACAGCGGCCAATTTGAAAGGGGACAACTAGTACAGCTTATCCTGACAAATGTAGTCTTTGCCTGCCAAAGTCTCTGGTGGTGACGCCGTCTTGGGCTCGACGATGACCTCCATCTTGCCGTCCTGCTGGTCTTGGTCTCGTTGCACCGATATGGAAACCTTTGCTTGACGCCTCGGTACTCCTCGCCTGTGCTTGCCTCCTTCGCACCAAAGAGGAAACAAGGATACTGCGCGCGCTGGCGCCCGCCTGGCGCCCGCCTGGTCTCGACCGTCATGGCTCACGTCACTGGAACCTCGCGAGGTTTGCCTTGCCTTGATCTCTCCGCCCCTCGCGAGCCAGACTGGTGAAGCCGCTCTCGAGGAGGTCTTGTGTCGTACGCCTCCCGAGGCTTGGCCCCTCGCGAGGGTCTTGAAAGCTTGCCGGTGAAGATGGGCCATACGGGCCCGCTCGCAGAGCCACGCCATGGGCCGCAGGCAGGCAAGTCTGGGGACCCCTTTCCCAGAACGCCGACAGTAGCCCCTTGGCCCAAGGCACGCTCGGGCTTGGCTTCGAGGCGAAACCAAAGGGCAAGTGCAGAGCGCTGCGGGCCCCAATAGCCTGAGGCCTTGGTCGACGCGTGGCGGTTGATTGGACGTGGGCGTCACCGCTTCCCCACGCTGCCTCAGCAACTGCCCGACTTGACAAGTCCCTACGACATGCAAGGAAAAACCATCATTACCTATGATCGTGGGGGGCACTGGTTGGCCTTCTCCTGCTATAAATGGGGAGGGGGCAGAGCCCCCGTCGCCCATCTCTTCCTATTCCGCTCGCTTCTTCCCCCTTGCTCCATTGCCAGCAGCGACACCAATGGCGCCGTCGAAGAGGTTTTCCGCCGCGGAGAAGGGGGAGGCCCCTCGTGCAGGGCCCGGCTCTCCGATGCCCAAGCGTGGATGTGGCCGTCCCCGCAAGCACACCGCGACCCCCGCTGCGGCCTCCCGCGGCCGCGGCGGTGCCGCTTCGTGTGGCAGGGGTCGCTCCGGTCGCGGCAGCCCTGCTGATGAAGGGAGACGCGTCGTGGTCGCACGGCCTCCCCGGCCGCGCTTCCACTCGGCGGAGGTGCTGACGGAGTTCGTTGTCTGGTTGAAGGACCCAGCCGGCAACTGGCTTCAGCTCCCGCGCTTCTTCGTCGACGAGCTGCCGGCCGCAGGTCCAGGCGGGCTCTGGCTTCAGGCGGACGGCTGCTGCAGCAGGGCTTCCCGGGTCGCGGTTAAGGTCTCTATTGCGGGCAACATAGCCCTGGCCCGTGGCTGGCAGATGTTTGCCCGCGCGCGCGGCCTGGGCAGGCGGTGCACTCTTCATTTCAAGTACGACGGCGATGCGACCCTCTACGTGAGGGTGTTTAGGGAAGATGGTCGCCGCGCCGGATGCTGCCCCGAGGTCAATGACGGCGACGAGGTGCTCGGCCTTGGCGATGGTCGTGACGAGGATGAGGGCAAACCCGCCCTTGGCGTCCACCGTGTCTCGTCCAGCTACGACGGCTCTTCCCACGGCGACAGCTCCAGCAGCGGTGGTTACGACCAGCCGCCGCGCCCACTTCGAAGGTGGCAGCGGGCCGTCTCACCATCACGCCCCTGTGAAGCACGAGGAGGGTTCTGGCTGAGCTCAGGTCAGCGCTAAGAGCCCGCCTTCGCGGTCCACCACAGGGGCATGCGACGCTTTTATCTTGTTCTTCCTTTCCTTCCTGTATTAAGAAAGAACCCAGTATGGGGCCCCGGAGGGGCGTGCAACGAACTATGATTTCCCAGTTATTATGCTATGTTCATCGTCCCTGTGCTGTGTCGTGCTTTATGTAAGGATAACTTAGCTTGACGTGCTTGGAGCAGTCTCCTCTCCACGAGGTGCTCGCTTCCTGGTGCCTGTCGAGGCCCCCTTGGCCTGGTAGGCGCTTAGGAACTGCAGAAAAAACTCATTAGGAGGCTTATCGTTTTCCCGAGCGTTGGGCGCAGGCGCCGCTGGCCTTGACCCTGCGCTTTGTATCGCGGTACCCGTGGGGCATGGATTAGAAGAAGTGCGCCAGCTTGTGGGCTCGAACGAGGGTGCCTCGTGAAAAGCAAATGAAAGGCAGAACAAGGAAAAACGCTCACGAGGGAAGAAAAACGTTCACGAGGGCACCTGTCCAGCCCCCTCGCGAGGAATGCGAGAGAGAGAGAGTACAGGCCAAGCCAAAGACAGAAGCAGAGGCAGAAGGCAACGAAACCAAATCAACCGAGAACGCCAGAAGCAAACTTCAATTAAAGAGGGGCGAGCCAACTACGGAAAGCAAATGAAAAGCTGTGTCCGGCACCTAGTCTAGTCTTCAAGTCTTCTCACCAGTGCGGAGCTAAGTGCTGCCACTAAGACGTGGGAGGGAGCCCCCGAGGGCGGCACTCCTGAGACTCCGGAGCGTGTACAGCCCCACTCATTATTACGTGAGAATGTCACGAGTGGAGACCTTCACAGGCACTAGTCCTTCTTCACAGGCGCTAGGCCTTTCTTCATGGGTAGAACTTCCGGAGCTGTTGGATGTTCCAGGCGTTCTGGATGGGTACCTTGTCCTGTGTCTCCAGGCGCGCGGCGCCAGGCCTGGAGACATGGACGACCTTGAACGGGCCCTCCCACATGGGTGAGAGCTCATGCAGCCCTTCCCTGGAGAGGACCCGCCTCAGGACGAGGTCACCCACCTCGAGCGTCCTGGGGTGGATGTTGCGGCAGTGGTACCGCCGCAGTGCCTGCTGATACCTTGCCGCCCGTAGTGCAGCTTCACGGTGGTGTTCCTCCCCAACACGAGGTCCACCCTGTAACGCCCACGATGCGGCTATATCTCCCACGTGTCGAGGCACGACTTAGAGGCATAACCGCATTATAGGTATTGTCGCAAGAAGGGTCATCTTCACACAATCCCATGTAATGAACAAGAATGGGATAACGAGAGTTGGCTTACAATCGCCACTTCACACAATACATAAATTAATTCATACATCATCCAAAATCCACACATAGACCGACTACGGTCAAATAAAAATGAAAATAAGATAACCCCAAATGCTAGATCCCCGATCGTCCCAACTGGGCTCCACTACTGATCATCAGGAAACGAAACATAGTAACGACCACGTTCCTCGTCGAACTCGCACTTGAGCTCGGTTGCGTCACCTGCACTGGTATCGTCGGCACCTGCAACTATTTTGGTAGAATCTGTGAGTCACGAGGACTCGACAATCTCACACCCGCGAGATCAATACTATTTAAGCTTATAGGAAAGGATGGGGTAATGAGGTGGAGCTGCAGCAAGCACTAAGCATATGGTGGCTAACATACGCAAATGAGAGCGAGAAGAGAAGCAACGCAACGGTCGCGAAGCTAGAAATGATCAAGAAGTGATCCTAAACTACTTACGTTCATACATAACCCAGACCGTGTTCACTTTCCGGACTCCGCCGAAAAGAGACCATCACGGCTACACACACGGTTGATGTATTTTAATTAAAGTCAAGTGTCAAATTCTCTACAACCGGACATTAACAAATTCCCATCTGCCTCATAACCGCGGGCACGGCTTTTGAAAGATAATACCCTGCAGGGGTGTCCCAACTTAGCCCATCATAAGCTCTCACGGTCAACGAAGGATAAACCTTCTCCCGGGAAGACCCGATCAGTCTCGGAATCCCGGTTTACAAGACATTTCGACAATGGTAAAACAAGACCAGCAAGACCACCCGCTGTGCCGACAAATCCCGATAGGAGCTGCACATATCTCGTTCTTAGGGCACACCAGATAAGCTAAGCGTACAGGTACCAACGTAACCCAAGTTGCCAAGGGACGGTCCCGCACGGTGCTCTAGTTTGGACCAACACTCGGAGGAGCACTGGCCCAGGGGTTAAAATAAAGATGACCCTCGGGCTCGCGAAAACCCAAGGGAAAAAGGCTTAGGTAGGCAAATGTAAAACCAAGGTTGGGCCTTGCTGGAGGAGTTTTATTCAAGGTGAACTGTCAAGGGGGTCCCATAAATCACCCAACCGCGTAAGGAACGCAAACTCAAGGAACATAACACCGGTATGACGGAAACTAGGGCGGCAAGAGTGGAACAAAACACCAGGCATAAGGTCGAGCCTTCCACCCTTTACCAAATATATAGATGCATTAATTAAAATAAGGGATATTGTGATATTCCAAAATATCCATGTTCCAACATGGAACCAACTTCAACTTCACCTGCAACTAGCAACGTTATAAGAAGGGCTGAGCAAAAGCAGGAAAGGATGGTTAGAGGCTTGACATGGCAATATGGGAGGCATGATATAGCAAGTGGTAGGTAGCGCAGCATAGCAATAGAACGAACAACTAGCAAAGCAAAGATAGAAATGATTTCGAGGGTATGGTCATCTTGCCTGCAAGGTTCTCAGAGTTGTCGAAAGCTTAATCCTCGTAAGCGTACTCAACAGGTTCCTCGTTCACGAACTCGTCTCCCGGATCTACCCACAGCAAGTACACAAGCAATGGAACCACAATCAATCACGGGAAATGCACAAGCAACATGATGCAATACATGCATGATATGCGAGATGTGATATGCGATGCGTATGCGTGCTCCGGAAGAAAAAAGGATGACCAAGGCATCAACTTGGCAAACCAAGTATGACACTGGAAAGATGAGATGATTTCGGTCGAAATCGATATAAAGATCACCGGAAACGGATGCACGGTTTGCAAATGGCAAGCAAAACAAGAATGACATATTTCTGCGATTAACAGCACGATAGCACTTAGAATACATCAAGTAACTATGCTACAGCACCCCAACATAGCAACAAATCATATGGCAGTGAACTACAAGAGATGCTTGACAAACGATGAATACTGAGCTACGGCTAGATCACACAATAACAGGTTCAAACAAGCATGGCAAAAGTGCAAAAGATATCAGCTTCACAGACTTGGTGAAAATACTGAACATGGCTGAAACAGCATCAGGTAGCAATGTTCAGAGCAAGCAATCAACATGCTACAAGAACTTATCATAGCAAAATAAGGCATGACATGAATCTACTAAATGCATAGAACAAAAGTCCCTTACTGACCATGAGCCAAAAAGGATCAGAAGATATGATGGCACCCATGTAAACATAGCAAATTTCGTTAACAGGTTTCAGACTTGCCAGAAAACAGAGCATGGCATTATCAGAATTATGAAGGCATCTTTGTGAGCTCGATTCACTCATCACAAAGCAATGCATGACAAAACAAGCATACCTACAGCAAGATGGCATGTTCATGAAGCTAACCATGGCAAGAGCAAGTTCGTAGCATGTATGGATCAACTACAACAACCTTGGCAAAATTGAATATCATGTTAACATTCTGCCAGGAACATTTTATAGCAAAAGTAGAGCAAGATTGAGACATGCTAGGGCACTCCATAATTGCAAACAGGGGCATGGATGGATAGAGCATAACCATATGTCCAAAACATCCTTACTGAACATACTCAAAAGAAGCATGGATCTCATTGTAGACACATGGATACATGGCATCAAAATAACAACAGGTAAAGACAGCAAATTTCTAAGTCCCTGAAAACATAAACATCACGAAGCCTAGTTTGCATGCTTGTGCTAGTCACCACATAGATCACAAAAATACATGGCATACACCCCTGTAAAGGTGGCATGGCATAGATCAAAACACATGTAGAGCTCATGCCCAAAAGATGCACACATCAAATACAACAAAAATAACAAAACATCAATTTCTGATAAGTTACAGCAGTAAACAACATATAGCACTCTTGCATCAGAGATTTGGGCATCAAGATGAATACAAACGAGCATGGCACAATGGAACAAAGTGAAGAGAATCTCCTGATGAACATTTCTATATATCATGCACGCAAAACGAAGCAGTATGCAATGAGATATGATGCAATGAACAGAGCCACATAATATTACAATTCCGGGGACTTGGAGGAATTTCACCTCGCGGATCTGGGTTGACTTTGGCACGGATGCCGAGGCGGGGCTGGATCTCGCCGGAGTTGGAAGGAGATGGCCGGAGAGGAACTTGGAGAGGTCGCCGGGGTCGGGGAAGAACGGATCCGGCGAGGGGGAGACCCGGCGGCGAGGGCGCGGGTGCGGGTGGACGCGGTCGCCGGAGTTGGCGCGGGAGCTCGCCGGCTCGGGTGCGGGCACGCCGGCGATGGAGCGCGGAGCGGCGGGCGGAGGCGCTGGCGCGGGCGGCGGGGCATGGGATCCGCGGGGAGGCGCGGCGGTGGCGGTCGCGGGCGACGGGGAGGCGGGCCGCGGGGGCCAGGCGTGGGCCTCGCGGGCCAGCGGCGTGCCACGTGGCGTGTCCGGATTGGCACGGGCGCGGGCGCGGTTTCATCCGGCTCGGGTCGGACGTGTCCGGCGGCGGAGAGGGGCGAGGCTAGGGTTTCGTCTGCGCGAAAATCCGGGGGGATCACCTATTTATAGGTAGAGGGAGCTAGGAGACTCCAAATGGAGTGCGGTTTTCGCCCACACGATCATGATCGAACGACGGAGAGCATGGAAGTGACTTAGGTGGGTTATTGGACTGTTTTGGAGGGGTGTTGGGATGCAACACACCAAAGGCCTTTGCGGTTACCCGGTTAACCGTTGGAGCATCAAACGACCTCCAAATGGAACAAAACTTGACAGGTGGTCTACCGGTGGTGTAGGAAGGCCACTTGGCAAACCTCGGTCCATTCCGAGAACGTTTAACACCCGCTCACGAAAAGAGACAAGAGGGGTGCGCCGGTGCGTGTGGGAGTGTCGGATTGCAAAATGAACAACGGGGAAAATGCTCGGATTCATGAGACGAACACGTATGCAAATGAGATGCACATGATGACATGATATGAGATGCATGACATGAACAAAATGCAAAACGAAAGACAAAAACCCGACCATGAATGGAATATGATAACACATAGCCGAAAATGCCAAGAGTTGGAGTTACAAATATGGAAAGTTACATCCGGGGTGTTACAACACTCCACCACTACGAGAGGATCTCGTCCCGAGATCTAGGACTGAAAGAACTCCGGATATTCGGAACGGAGGTGGTCCTCGCGCTCCCAGGTGGCTTCCCGGTCGGAATGGTGTGACTACTTCACTTTTAGGAATTTGATAGACTTGTTGCGAGTCTTGCGCTCAATTTCTTCAAGAATAGCAACGGGGTGCTCATGATAGGACTAATCTTCTTGGAGGTCAATACCTTCGAAGTTGATGGTGCGCTCAGGCGTCTTGAAGCACTTGCGAAGCTGTGACACGTGGAACACATCGTGCACGTTCACGAAGTTGGAGGGAAGCTCAAGTTGATAGGCGAGGTCGCCTCTTTTGCCAATGATCTTGAAAGGACCCGCGTGTCTAGGGGCATGCTTCCCTTTGATACCGAAGCGACGAGTGCCTTTCATTGGGGAGACGCGGAGGTAGACATGGTCTCCGATCTCGAAAGCCAAGTCACGGTGCTTGGTATCATAGTAACTCTTCTGGCGCGATTGCACGGCTTTGAGATTTTCACGGATGACTTTACACATTTCTTCAGCCTCTGTGATTAAGTCATTGCCAAGAAGTTGGCGTTCACCAGTCTCTGACAAATTGAGAGGAGTACGGCACTTTCTGCCATAGAGAATCTCGAATGGGGCCTTGCCCAAACTCGCTTGGAAGCTGTTGTTGTAGGAGAACTCGGCATATGGAAGACAATCTTCCGACTTCATGCCAAAGGAAATGACACAAGCCCTGAGCATATCTTCAAGGATTTGATTGACTCGCTCGACTTGGCCACTAGTTTGAGGATGGAAAGCTGTGCTGAAGCGAATGTTGGTGCCCATGGCCTTCTGGATGGAGTCCCAGAACTTAGAAGTGAAGATGCTTCCACGATCTAAAGAAATCAATTGTGGAATGCCGTGCAAGGAGACAATCCTGGAGGTGTATAGCTCTGCCAACCGAGCTGCTGTGATAGATTCTTTGATTGGAAGGAAATGAGCCACTTTAGTAAGCTTGTCGATGACAACGAAGATAGCATCATTTCCGCGCTTGGACTTGGGAAAACCAGTCACGGAGTCCATTTCGATATGATCAAACTTCCATTCTGGAATAGCAAGAGGTTGGAGGAGACCAGCTGGTCGTTGGTGTTCTGCTTTCACCCTTCGACAGACATCACATTCATTCACGAATTGAGCGATTTCTCGCTTCATTCGAGTCCACCAATACGACTGCTTGAGGTCATGGTACATCTTCGTACTTCCAGGATGAATGGAAAGAAGAGAATTGTGTGCCTCGTTCATAATGACTTTCCTTAGATCACCTTTAGGAACCACAATCCGGTCCTCGAAGAATAAAGTGTCTCTATCATCAATGCGATAGCACTTGTATTTGGAAAGACCCTTGTCAATACCACGTTTCACCTTCTTCACCATGGTATTCAGGAGTTGTGCCTCACGAATTTGATCTTCCAAAGTAGGAGAGACTAGGAGGTTGGCAAGAAAGCCTTGAGGAACAACTTGGAGATTCAGTTTGCGGAAAGCTTCACAAAGGTCCGGTTGGAAGGGCTTGAGAATTAAGCTGTTGCAATAAGCCTTCCTGCTCAAAGCATCTGCAATGATATTGGCCTTGCCTGGAGTATATTCAATACTCGAATTGTACTCTTGAATCATTTCAACCCATCGAGTTTGCCTGAGGTTGAGGTTGGGCTGAGTGAAGATGTACTTGAGACTCTTGTGATCGGTGAATATGTCCACTTTCCTTCCCAACAAGAGATGTCTCCATGTTATTAATGCATGGACAACTGCCGCCAACTCAAGATCGTGAGTGGGGTAGTTCTTTTTGTTGGGCTTCAACTGACGAGAGGTATAGGCCACAACTTTCTTCTCTTGCATTAACACAGCACCGAGACCTTGAAGAGAAGCATCACAGAAAACTTCGAATGGCTTGGATTCGTCAGGAGGAGTTAAGACAGGAGCTGTGACGAGTTTCTCTTTGAGAGTGTTGAAAGAAACGTCACACTCAGGAGTCCAGACATACTTCACATGCTTCTGGAGGAGGTTGGAAAGAGGCTTTGCAATCTTAGAGAAATTCTCAACGAATCTTCGGCAATAGCTTGCAAGACCAAGGAAATTGCGGAGCTGCTTGACATTCTGAGGAGGTTCCCAATTCACAATTGCAGACACCTTCTCGGGATTAACAGCGATGCCCTTGGCAGAGATGATATAACCAAGGTAAAGAACTTCATCAAGCCAAAACTCACATTTGGAAAACTTCGCATAGAATTGATACTCTTTGAGCTTGTCGAGCACCAATCGCATCAGGTAGGCATGATCCTTCTTATTCTTGGAGAAGACCAAGATATCATCGAGATACACCAGGACGAATTCATTGGTGTAGGGGTTGAAGATGAAATTCATCATTCGAGAGAATGTTGGAGGAGCATTGACAAGGCCGAAAGACATGACAGTATATTCATAAGAACCAAAACTTGTTCTGAATGTTGTCTTGGGAATATCTTCTTCACGAATGCGAATCTGATGATAACCCATACGAAGGTCAAGCTTGGAGAATACTTTAGCACCTTTAAGTTGCTCGAATAGCTCATTGATGTTGGGAAGTGGATACTTGTTCTTAATTGTCTTCTTGTTCAATGGACGGTAGTCGACACAAAGTCGGTCCGTGCCATCCTTCTTCTGGACAAAAAGAACACCACAACCCCATGGAGATGAACTCGTTCTGATCAGACCCAGACGCTCTTGTTCATCGAGTTGTTTCTTCAATTCTTTCAGCTCCTTGGGTTCCGTGCCAGGCTCAAGATCGATAACGAACTCAACTGGCCGGTGAGGAGGCATACCCGGAAGCTCTTCTGGAAAGACATCTTGGTATTCACAAACGACTGGAATTTGAGAGATTGCGTCTAGCTCACCCTTCTCATTGAGAGAGAATAACCGAATGGTCTCGTCACGAGCGGCATCGATGATCACATCCTCAGAGGAGTGTGTCAATTGAATTTCCCTCGCAGCACAATCAAGTTGAGCCTTGTGCTTGGAAAGCCAGTCCATCCCAAGAATTAGATCAATATCAGAGTCGCCAAGAACAAAAGGTTTAGATAGAAATTTATAGTTTCCCATCTTGATAGAAACATCCGGAATCATTGTGGTAGCCCTCATAGAAGAGCCCGGAGAAACAACTCCCATGGGTTTTTCCAACATTTCTGAAATGAAATCATGCTTTGCAACAAATGATCTTGACATGAAACAATGCGATGCACCAGTGTCAAAAAGAACTTTTGCAGGAAAGTCATTAACAGGAAGATTACCCATTATCACATCAGTAGATTCCTCCGCTTGAGCTGCATTCATCATGTTCACCTTTGCAGACTTGGGATTATGCTTGACCCCCCGCGTGGCGTCCTGCTGCGTTTCATCAAACGCCAGGACCCATGCGGAGCGATGCTTGACCTCGTGAGGGAGGACCGCTTCTTCTCCATAGACGAGGAAGAACGGGATCTCGCCCGTTGGCTTGGTGGCGGTGGTGCGGATGGACCACAGCACGGACTGGAGCTCGTCATACCAGCCCCTGCCGCAGGCCTCGAGCTTCTTCTTGAAGGTCCTGGTCTTGAGGCCCCTCAGGACCTCTGCGTTGGTGCGTTCGGCCTGTCCATTGCTCCGGGGGTGCGCCACCGAAGCGTAGCAGATCTGCGTTCCAAGGTTAGCACAATATGTTTTGAAGAGATTACTGGTGAACTGCGAGCCATTGTCGGTGATGATGCAGTTGGGGACCCCGAAACGGCTCACGAGACCCTTGATGAACTTGACCGCAGAGCCGGCTGGGATGGTGCAGACGGCTTCCACCTCCGCCCACTTGGTGAACTTGTCGATGGCAACATAGAGGTATCGGTAGCCCCCTGGCGCTCGAGGGAACGGGCCCAGGATGTCTAGCCCCCAGACCGCGAACGGCCATGTGAGTGGGACGGTCTGGAGGCCCTGAGACGGTTGATGAATCTGCTTGGCGTGGAACTGGCAGGCCTCGCAGGACTTCACCAGTTCAGTCGCGTCGTTGAGTGACGTAGGCCAGTAGAATCCACTGCAGAATGCCTTGCCGACGAGGGTTCGCGACGACGAGTGGTGCCCGTAGTCCCCGCCGTGTATGTCAGCTAGCAGCTCTTTCCCTTGTTCCCTGGAGATACAACCAGGGAAACGTCATTTGGCCGCTTCCTGTATAACTCACCGTCCCGGATGCAATATGCCGTGGCTTGTCGGGCCACACGCTCCATGTCTTCCTCCTCTTCCGGCAGCGTCCCTTGCGTCAGGTATTCCTTGAATTCCTTAATCCAGCATCCCTCCTGAGGTTCGAGCGCCAAGATCAAGCGTGCCCCCGAGGTCGGGCCGCAAGCCGGGGCTCCTGAGGCAGGTGGTTGAGGGAGCTCCTCGCGAGGCAGCGCTGTCCTTGAGAGTGGTGGCGTTGCTGATGGCTTGAAGAGCCGCTCCTCAAAGACGCCAGGCTCTTGGGGTAGCCGCTTGGATGCTCTTCTGGCGATGTCGTCAGCTTCCTTGTTGGTGCCACGGGACACATGCTGTAACTCCAGACCCGAGAAATGCTTCTCCATCTTGCGCACCTCCGCGAGGTATGCCTCCATGTGCTCGTCCTTTGGCTCATAAACCTTGTTGGAGAAATTGACGAGGAGCTACGAGTCGCCCTTGATGGTGAGACGCCTCACCCCCAAGGCCACCGCAGCCCTGAGGCCAGCTATGAGGCCTTCGTACTCTGCTATGTTGTTGGAGACCTTCTCGCCCTGCTGGAAGCAGAGCTGCACGGCGTAGTAGAGCTTGTCCTGGGTGGGTGAGATGAGCACCGCTCCAGCCCCCGCGCCCTGGCGTGAGAATGCGCCGTCGAAGTACATGACCCAGCCGTCCAGTGCTTCGCTTCCTAGAGATAGGGATTGGTCCTCACCTGCTTCAAGTTCTGGGGCGTTGGTCCATTCAGCCACAAAGTCTGCGAGCGCGGCCTCCTTGATGACCCTGGTTGTGCTGAATTCCAAGTCAAACGCTTGCAGCTTGATGTTCCATTCAGCGACTCGCCCGGTAGCATTGGGGCTCCTGAGCACTCTTTCCGGTGGGTAAGCCGAGACGACCTTGATGGGGTGACCCTGGAAGTAGTGGCGCAGCTTGCGCGAGGCCACCAGGAGCGCGAGCAGGATCTTCTGAGGCATGGGGTACCGTGCCCTCGCATCCCGCAGCACGGTGCTGACGAAGTACACCGGGTGCTCGATGAGGGCGGGAGAGCTGACGAAGTCTTCGGCTTCCGGGAGCTGAGGTGTCTCTGCGAGGGCTTTGGCTTCAGGGGCTTGGTGGTCCGCTGAAGCAGTTGCTGCTTCAGGAGCTTCGCCTTGGTGTCGTGCCGCTTCGTCCGGCCTGGGGGTTCCCCCTGGCGGGCCCTTGATCTGGTGCTCTTCTCTGAGGTCCACCAGCGATGCACTGGCGGAGTGGGGTGTGGCAGACAGGTAGAGCACCAAGGGCTCGAGGGGTCGAGGCGCCACCATCACTGGCGGGCTGGTCAGGTATCTCTTGAGGTCTTGAAACGCTTGGTCAGCTTCCGAAGTCCACTTGAATGGGCCCTTTTTCTTCATCAGCATGAAGAACGGTAGGGCTCGCTCTCCCAGTTTGGAGATAAAGCGGCCCAACGCAGTCACACGACCAGTAAGCTTCTGCATCTCCTTGAGGGTCTGTTGCTGGCTCATGTCTTCGATTGCCTTGACCTTCTCTGGGTTCACCTCGATCCCTCTGTGGGATACGAGGAAACCCAGGAGCTTGCCGGAAGGGACACCGAACACGCACTTCTCCGGGTTGAGCCATAAGTTCACCTGGCGTAGGCTTGCGAAAGTCTCCTCCAGATCTTGGATCAAGGTTCTTGCCTCCCGAGACTTCACCACGATGTCGTCGACGTAGGCCTCCGTGTTTCTCCCGAGCTGCCGCCCTAAGGCGATGTGCATCAGCCGCTGAAAGGTCGCGCCCGTGTTGTGCAGTCCGAAAGGCATGCAAGTATAGCAGTACACCCCACACGGGGTCAGGAAGGCGGTCTTCTCCGCATCTTCTACCGCTATCTTGATCTGGTGGTAGCCCGAGAACGCATCTAGGAAGCACAGCAAATCGTACTCTGCTGCGGAGTCGACGATCTGGTCGATGCGTGGAAGCGGGAACGGATCTTGGGGGCAGGCTTTGTTGAGGGTGGTGAAGTCGACACACATGCCCTCCTTCCCGCCTTTCTTTGGCACAACAACGGGGTTTGCCAGCCACCCGTGGTACCGAACTTCGTGAATGGCACCCGCCGCCTCCAGCTTGCGGGTATCTTGGACGATGAAGGCTTGCTTCTCCGTGGACTGTCGTCTCGCCCGCTGCTTCACAGGGCGTACGTTGGGGCACACCCTTAAGTGATGCTAAATCACCTCTCTCGGGACCCCCACCAGCTGCTTGGGTTCCCATGCGAATATCTCCTTGTTTGCACGCAAGAACTTCACCAACGCTTCCTCTTGGTCAGGGTCGAGGTCGGCACCTTTGGTAAAGGTGGCTCCTGAGGACTTGTCCTCATCGACGGGCACCTTCTTGGTTTCTGCCTTGTCTTGGGTGAACAACTGCTTCTTCTTGGTTGGTGCGGCTCCCTTGGCCTCGGAAGCACCTGCGGCGGCGGGCTGCGCCAGCAGAGCCTCCTTGGTGTCCCCCTCGATGGTGAGGACGCCCTTGCTCCCATGCATCTTCATGAGGTTGTAAACCGGATGGGTTGCTGCCATAAACTGGGCCAGAGCTGGGTACCCGAGGATGGCGTTGTACGGGAGGCCGATGCGGGCGATGTCAAAGTCGACCAGCTCGGTGCAGTAATTGTCGCGCGTGCCGAAGGTGACAGGAAGGTGGATCTGCCCCAGGGAGTGGGCGGTGTCGCCGCCAACTCCTGAGAAGGGCTTGCTGAGGCGGAGCCGGTCGAGTGGTACATGAAGGAGGCCGAAGGCTTCCACGGAGAGCACGTTGAGGCCGCCGCCACCGTCGATGAGGGTCTTGGTGACGGCCATGTTGCAGATGGTGGGAGTGCAAAGCATTGGGAGCATACCCGAGCTGGCGGTGGAGACGGGATGATCCCCTGAGTCGAAGGTGAGGTCGGCCTCGGGCGCTTGGAAGCGGCGTCGATCTGGCAAAGGAACGGCTTGACGTGGCGGTCCGAGGGCGGTGCTTGCGAGCCGCCGAGGAGGGCCGCGACCGCGTGGGGTGCCCGTTGTCGGTGTCAAAACTGGCGGATCTCGGGTAGGGGGTCCCGAACTGTGCGTCTAAGGCGGATGGTAACAGGAGGCGGGGGACACGATGTTTACCCAGGTTCGGGCCCTCTCGATGGAGGTAATACCCTACTTCCTGCTTGATTGATCTTGATGATATGAGTACTACAAGAGTTGATCTACCACGAGATCGTAGAGGCTAATCCCTAGAAGCTAGCCTATGGTATGATTGTTGTTGTCCTACGGACTAAACCCTCTGGTTTATATAGACACCGGAGGGGGCTAGGGTTACACAGAGTCGGTTACAAGGGAGGAGATCTATGTATCCGTATTGCCAAGCTTGCCTTCCACGCCAAGGAGAGTCCCATCCGGACACGGGACGAAGTCTTCAATCTTGTATCTTCATAGTCCAACAGTCCGGCTAAAGTATATAGTTCGGCCGTCCGAGGACCCCCTAATCCAGGACTCCCTCAGTATCCCCTGAACCAGGCTTCAATGACGATGAGTCTGGCGCGCAGATTTGTCTTCGACATTGCAAGGCGGGTTCTTCCTCTGAATACTCCATAGAAGATTTTGAATACAAGGACAGTGTCCGGCTCTGCAAAACAAATTCCACATACCACCGTAGAGAGAATAATATTTCCACAAATCTAATCTGCTGACACGTTCGGCAGCATGACATCATACCACGGCCCGGTCATTATTCGAACCGTTTTTCTCAACCAGCGACTGCACACATTGCGAGGCGGTTTCCTTGGCACGTATTGTCGAAGCGGAGATCGTGTCCCCTTATCACGGGATTCTCATCAATACGGGTGTGGGTAACCCAACCGCGCCATCAATTACGGCGCTTGGGGAATAAGCGAGTTTTACTAGGCAGGTGGGGAGGCGTATAGTTTCTTCCACCCTTATAAAGATACAAGGATTCCTCTTTTTACCCACGCCTTCTTCCTCCTTGCTCATCCATTCTTGCGCACTCGAGCTCCAGCACCCAAGTTCGCGTTTTTCTCCTCAAACCACTCCAAGCATGTCCGGAGCGGGAGGCAAGTGGATGGTCTCCTCTGTCACGGAGGAGAACATCACAAAGCTACGGGGAGTTGGATATCTAGCCACAGATATCGCACACCGGCTGCCAGATGCGGGGCAGATCGTCCCTACGCCAGAACCCCATGAGAGGGTGGTTTTTCATACCCACTTCGTCCGCGGACTGGCATTTCCCCTCCACCCGTTTGTCCGCGGGCTCATGTTCTACTACGGGCTGGACTTTCACGATCTGGCCCCCAATTTCATCCTCAACATCTCGGCGTTTATCATCGTGTGCGAGGCCTTCCTCCGCATCAGGCCCCACTTCGGCCTGTGGCTGAAGACCTTCAATGTTAAACCGAAGGTGGTGGTCGGCCAGCAAGCGGAGTGCGGAGGTGCCATGGTGGGCAAAATGCCTAACGTCACCTGGCTCGAAGGCTCCTATGTGGAGACCATAAAGGGGTGGCAATCGGGGTGGTTCTACATCACCGAACTGCGCGACACCAACTGGGTGGCGGCCCCCGAATTCCGATCCGGAATCCCCACGCGGCTCACCTCCTGGAAAGAGAAGGGCCTGTCCTGGGGTTCATCGGTGGAGCTGACCGGACTCCAGAAATGCATCAGAAACATGCTGAGCAAGAAAATCGAGCTCGTCAACGTGGTCCAGGTCATGCTCTTCCGCCGGATCCTCCCGTGTCAACGACGGGCATTCAATTTGTGGAGTTCGACCCGGCTGAGCACCAGACGCTGCGAGAGCTCTTCGACACGACGCACAAGGACGTCTAGAAGGTGCTGTTCAAGGGCGCCGAGGTACCTCCTCCCCTTACCGAGGACCGTGGACTCAGCGCAAAGCGCCATGCCAATCCGGTAAGTCTTTTATATCTCATAAGATGTTTATTTTCCCAGTTTAACCATGTGCGGGATCTAAGCCTCCACGCCATTTAACAGGACTGGGTAGAGACAGCGGAGCGGATAGATTGCCCAGCCCCCTGCCTGAAGATCCAGTAGACGCTCTCCTAACGGAGATGCTGGTTCCGGCTCCTTACGAGGTGCCGGTGAAGAAGGCCAACAAGAAGGCCACGGGGACCCGGAAGGGTCTCCGGCGCAAGGTTATATCGGACTCATCGTCCGAAAACACCGAGGCGCACTCCTCCCACGAAAATGAGGAGGATGAAGAGGAATGTTCTCCCCCCCAACCGGGGGAGACAAGAAAAGGAAGGTCGCCCCATCCGGGGAGGCCGAAGGGTCCAAGAAGGGAAGGACCCTCCTCCCGGACTGCTCCACGATGGCCGCCTATAGCGACGACGAGTGGTTGCCCAGGGACAAGCCCCTGGCAAAGTCGTAAGTATCCGGATACCATAGCAATTCATGGTATGTTTTATTGTACTGCCTCTCATCACGCCGAACATGATTATGCAGTCCGTCCCGAGCCCATATCGACGTATCTTCGTCGGATGATTCTTTGGACCTGTCGGATATGAATAGCGATTCACTTCCGACCGCCTCCTCCCCTCGCCCTACGGACAACATCGAGGTGTTGTCTCAAAGGGCACCGAGCCGAGGGGAGGTAGTCCTGGAGGCGCCTCAAGGCGACATTCCGGACCCTGGGCGCAAGGGGAGCAAGACTCCCATGGGCTCCGATGACGGGGGCAGCAAATTCGGCCCCCAGCCGAATACTGCGCCGGAACCTCCAGTGGTTCCGGACTCTATCAGGCGACCCCTCGCTAAGGGGGGCAAGCCGCCTGTGCCGGTGGCCTCTGTCCATCCAGAGGCACCGGACAACTTGCTGGAAGCGCTCCGCGGCGCTTCCATCGATGAAGAGCACCGCACTATCATGAGTACGGTGATCGAGAAAGTTCAGTCCGCCAAAAGTGGACTGACTGAGCCTGTACCAGCCTCCTAACAGGCTTTGAGGTAAGTGATCAAATTATGAGAAAATGTTACAGCATAGACAGTAGCCCCTGATGCTCTGTTTGGTGTTCCCAAAGAAAGGCCGAATAGAGGATCAAATAATAACCATAGAGTCTAATCAGAATATGTCTATGTGCATATGCAGGCTTCACTGCTGGCCGCTGCCGCACGTAGTGCAGAGGTCGCTGCACTGAAGCAGGACCTTGAGCGGTCCAAGGAAGAGCTCGGCCTTACCAAGAGGCAGCTCGAAGAGAACAAAGGTAAGCGATACCCCGTCTGTATATTAAAAAGAAATTTGGTTGTAAAATAGTAGGATCGTCATGAATTTTGCTAGGGGCCACGATCAAAGTGGCGACCCTGCAGAAGGCGCTATCCGAGGCCGAAGATAAAGTGGCCAAGGAGCACATCGAGCGAGAAAAGCAAGAAGCCCGGGTGGGCAAGGTGCAGCAAGAGCTCCAGGCTCTCGCCAAAAAACATGAGTCCTTGGAGCTTGACTCTAAGACGCGAGAGTCCGAGCTTGCGAAGGCCCTCGAAAGCGCACAGAACGCCAAGGCCGAAGCCCAAAAGGCCCTCCAGGAAACTGAGGCGGTTAAGAAGATAGCAGCGGGTAAGGCATTCATTATGCAAAGCAAGCATGTGAAGGAAACTTTCCTTTTACTTACCCGAGTTCAGAGCTCTCCAGGAGCGTTCGCAGATCTTCCCCATAGTGTGTCGGATGCCGCGGAGTTCTACCGGGCTGAGGAGGGGAGCTCAACGGAGAAGTTGTTCTGGTCTCAGTATACCGGGACCGAACACCCAATGCCCTTGAGCGACCAGCTGAAGCAACTGGTCGAGCTCCACAAGGCAGCGGAACAGGCCATGAAGGGTCTTATAGTCCGGATGTGGCCTGGCGAGCCCCTGCCTGGTAGCTACTTCGGTCTTGTGAGGCGGCTTGTGAATGCCTGCCCACGGCTCGACGTCATAAAGCGGTCCGTCTGCATCGAGGGTGCGCGCAGGGCTTTTGCCCGGGCGAAGGTGCACTGGGCGAAGCTGGACGCCGTAAAGCTGGTGAAGGAGGGGCCGCCGGAAGGCAAGGAGCATCGCCACCTCGAAATGTATTATGACAGTGTCCTGAAGGGTTCCCGTCTTGTGGCGGAGGAATGTGCTAAGGATGTAATATTCGAACGAATGTACTCATGTGATCCTGTAATGTGAAACGAGTTCATTTGCGCTATGCAACGCTTGTTAATTTAAAATATTACCTTCTGTGCGGCCGTTTATGAAATCTGAGGGTTGGTCAGTCGTCGGCTTCTGCCCCCATGTAACTAGTACTGGGGTGTTCGGGATAAACCTGGACACTCTTTATCCCAATTTTGGGTCCTTCGGAGGAGGTGTTCAGCACAGCGAACCAGGCAATCGGACTATAAAGCTTTATCACCATCACTTAGCCAGAGAAGTCTACAATTTTAAATTTTGGCGAAGCCCCTAGTATTCGGAAGGCCGAATTTGGGGCGCTATATATGCCTAAGTCGGGCAAGGCCGACTCCTCGCCCGAAGCGGAAAAAGTCTTTAAGGACTTGTAACCTCTCGAACAGCGACCAGCTCTCGCCTCATCATGACAGTCAGTTTTCGGCTTTCTCTACTGAGGTGCTCGTCCAGAAGAACCGGGACACAATTGCAGTAGTTCTCCCAGCGCTACCTTAGCCGATTTTGTGGAACGTAAGGTACCAAAACATGGGAGCCGGGCAAACCCAACTATCGACCCAAGACATGATTCGGAGCTGATGCATATAATGCTATAAGTTCGGGGTGCCGCACTGTTGAAAGTGTTCGGACTTCTCACGCCGTATTATGGGGTATGCTGAAGCCCCTGGCGTACTAGTCGTACTAGAATGTACGGGTGCAATCTGTCGTAATTAAGCAGATAAGAGAAAGAAAAAAAAGGGTAATGCAATAATAGGCTAACGCTACGCATTGTTATTAAATAGTACGGCAAAGCGTACGGATACAAGTAGTGCAATAAGTAGAAAATAGGGCCATTTGACATGTCCTATCCAAGGGCAAGTTGCGTGCGGGTATGTAAAACAGGTATTTTGATCGTTATCAGAGACCACCTGGGGATTCCCTTGTACGTCAGACCGTCTTGCTTCCTTGGTATTTTCTTACTGCGATGAGTCCAACAATTAGACTGCCGGAAAGGGCCTCCAGGGAGTAAGGTCCTGAAAGAGAGAAAATGATAAAGGTATACAACCCCTGGGGTGGTTGAGCCGCATTGTGGGATGTGCCATATTGGTGCCTCCGCCTATGTCCATGGTATGTTGAGTGCGTAGTTATGTACGCGGGGCACAGATTTCGCCACTTGACTGGGACTAGGACGGAGGCCGAATCGCTAGTCGAGCCTCAAACGTGCCTGCCGATCCGCCTGCGGGGTACTCCGGACTCGCTTGAAGGTGTCCGGGGTCCTTTTCGCTGAATTGTCAGCTTGCCTAATAAGGCTGCTTTGCGCTTCTGCTGCGAGAGCCGCAGTGTGCTCCTCCGTACGGAGCGAGCGCTCTGTGTTTCCATTAACTATTATAACCACGCGTGGTCCTGGCATTTTGAGTTTGAGGTATGCATAATGCGGTACCGCATTGAATCTGGCGAATGCGGTTCGTCCGAGCAGTGCGTGATAGCCGCTGCGAAAGGGGACGATATCAAAGATTAACTCCTCGCTTCGAAAGTTGTCCGAAGACCCGAAGACCACTTCCAGTGTGATTGAGCCCGTGCAACAGGCCTCTACACCTGGGATTACCCCTTTAAAGGTGGTTTTTGTGGGTTTGATCCTCGAGGGATCGATGCCCATTTTGCGCACTGTATCCTGATAGAGCAGGTTCAGGCTGCTGCCACCGTCCATAAGGACTCGAGTGAGGTGAAATCCGTCAATGATGGGGTCAAGGACCAATGCGGCAGATCCGCCATGACGGATACTAGTGGGGTGGTCCCTGCGATCAAAGGTGATCGGACAAGAGGACCATGGGTTGAACTTTGGGGCGACTGGCTCCATCGCATAGACGTCCCTTAGTGCACGCTTCCGCTCCCTCTTGGGAATATGGGTTGCGTATATCATGTTCACCGTTTTCACTTGTGGAGGGAACCTCTTCTGTCCTCCTGTGTTCGGCGGCCGAGGCTCTTCCTCGTCGTCGCTATGCAGCCCCTTGTCCTTGTTTTCAGCATTCAATTTGCCGGCCTGCTTGAACACCCAGCATTCTCTGTTGGTGTGATTGGCTGGCTTATCGGGGGTGCCGTGAATTTGACATGAGCGATCGAGTATACGGTCCAAACTGGACGGGCCCGGATTGCTTCTTTTGAACGGCTTTTTCCGCTGACCGGATTTAGAGCCACTGAATCCGGCATTGACTGCCGTCTCTTCAGCGTTATCGCCGTTGCTGCGGCGCTTGTGTCTGTTACGGCGTGGTCTGCCGTTAGTATCTTAGGCATCTGAAGTGCCAGGATTCCTTGATGTATTGATGCTGCGAGCCAGCCAGCTATCCTCGCCCGTGCAAAAGCGGGTCATGAGTGCCGTGAGGGCTGCCATGGACTTCGGCTTCTCTTGGCCGAGGTGTCGGGCGAGCCACTCGTCACGGATGTTATGCTTAAATGCCGCTAAGGCCTCTGCATCCGGACAGTCGACAATTTGGTTTTTCTTAGTTAGGAACCGGGTCCAGAATTTCCTGGCCGATTCCCCTGGCTGCTGAGTTATATGGCTCAAGTCATCAGCATCCGGTGGTCGCACATAAGTGCCCTGGAAGTTGTCAAGGAATGCATCTTCCAAATCCTCCCAACTGCCAATGGAGTCTGCTGGCAAGCTATTCAGCCAATGCCGAGCTGGTCCTTTGAGTTTTAGCGGGAGGTACTTGATGGCATGCAGATCATCACCGTGAGCCATGTGGATGTGGAGGAGGAAATCCTCGATCCATATCGTGGGGTCTGTTGTGCCATCATATGATTCAATGTTTACAAGTTTAAAACCCTCTGGGAATTCGTGATCCATTACTTCATCAGTGAAGCATAGGGGGTGTGCGGCGCCTCTGTGCCGGGCTATATCACGACGCAGTTCATACGAGTCTTGTCTGCTATATTTGGCCCAGCCGGATTTGCTTTTAGTTTATCCGGCGTGACGATCATTGTCACGCGTTGGGGCGCGATCCCGTGATCCGTATATTGATCTTGTATGCCCTGCTTTGTTTTCCAATACGTCTCGCAGGTCCCGCGTGTTGCCCCGGGCCTTGGTGTTTTTGGTTGTCTGGCGACGGGGTGCGAGCTGGACTTCGGGCTGATATGCCCCTCTGTCTCGGCCACGAGGTGGCCGATCCGCCGCATCATACGTTGGTGATGTAGGTTTTAATGCTTCCTCCTCGAGTTGGGGTAGCAACCTGCATTTTGGGTAACTCTTGGTTGGGCGTTCGAGTTCGTATTCCTTGGCCGCTAGGACTTCAGTCCATCTGTCCGCTAGCAGATCTTGATCAGCTCGAAGCTGTTGTTGCTTTTTCTTCAGGCTGTTCGATGTGGCTATAAGCCGGCGCTTGAAGCGCTCCTGCTCGACGGGGTCCTCAGGCACGATAAATTCTTCGTCACCGAGGCTCACCTCGTCTTCGGAGAGAGGCATGTAATTGTCATCCTCCGTTTCTCCGTCTGCTGCCTGTTCTGGAGGGCTAGCTTGTTCATCCTCCCGCTCTAAATCTGGCTGGAGGGGATTGTCGTCGTCTTCGGCACTATCCGGAGTGTTATTGTCTCTTGTGCCGGTATCGCTACTTTTGCTATGGCGGGACTTAGAGCGGCGCCGCTGACGTCGGTGTTTGGGTTGCTTCTTGGAGGGGTCATCCTCCGATGTCTTATCACCATCGCCTTCTTTGGGGGTATCCACCATGTATATATCATATGATGAGGTGGCGGTCCAGCGCCCTGTGGGCGGTGGTTCCTGTTCGTCTCCTGCATCGTCGTCCATACCGTCGATGTCTTCGGAGTCGAAGTCGAGCATGTCGGTTAAATCGTCGATAGTGGCTATTAAGTGGGTGGTGGGTGGGGAGCGAATTTCTTCGTCATCTGTATCCCATTCTAGCCGGACATAGTTCGGCCAAGGTTCTCCTGACAAGGAGAGAGACCTTAATGAATTTAGCACATCGCCAAAAGGTGAGTGCTGGAAGATATCCGCGGAGGGAAACTCCATGATCGGTGCCCAATCGGATTCGATAGGCACAGACGCAAGCGGCTCGGAGCCCGTGGTCGGGGACGAATCCAATGGTTCGACAACACGGCTCTCGTAGGAGGTGAAGTCAGTATTCGGCTCTATCGCCACTGAGAGTGCGGCCTCCGTGGCGGGGCCTATCCACCCGTCCTTAGATGGCGCAATTTGTTCCGGATTGAGGGCCGGAGTAGTTGCAGGTGTGATCTCCTGAACACTGTCCGACGGCAGAGTTAAGTCATGCTCGTCGTGATTGTGCGGCGCACCTGATATGGGATCGAATCCGTCGAAGATCATGTCTCCGCGGATGTCGGCAGTATAGTTCAAGTTTCCGAACCTGACCTGATGGCCAGGGGCGTAGCTCTCAATCTGCTCCAGATGGCCAAGCGAGTTGGCCCACAATACGAAGCCGCCGAATACGAAGATCTGTCCGGGGAGGAAAACCTCACCCAGGATCGCATCGTTGCCGATGATCGAAGGAGCCATCAAGCCTTAGGGTGACGGCACAGTGGAACTCTCAATGAAAGCACCAATGTCGGTGTCAAAACCGGCGGATCTCGGGTAGGGGGTCCCGAACTGTGCGTCTAAGGCGGATGGTAACAGGAGGTGGGGGACACGATGTTTACCCAGGTTCGGGCCCTCTCGATGGAGGTAATACCCTACTTACTGCTTGATTGATCTTGATGATATGAGTATTACAAGAGTTGATCTACCACAAGATCGTAGAGGCTAAACCCTAGAAGCTAGCCTATGGTATGATTGTTATTGTCCTATGGACTAAACCCTCCGGTTTATATAGACACCGGAGGGGGCTAGGGTTACACAGAGTCGGTTACAAGGGAGGAGATCTACATATCCGTATTGCCAAGCTTGCCTTCCACACCAAGGAGAGTCCCATCCGGACACGGGATGAAGTCTTCAATCTTGTATCTTCATAGTCCAACAGTCCAGCTAAAGTATATAGTCCGGCCGTCCGAGGACCCCCTAATCCAGGACTCCCTCACCGGTGCTGCGAAACGCGCGACAAAGAGATCGCGCAGCTCCTGCCAAGATGCCACTGTGGATCCAGGGAGGTTGAGCAGCCAGGCGCGCGGCACACCGGTCAGGGCCATGGGGAGCCAGTTGGCCATGACCTTGTCGTCGCCTCTGGCCTTGAGGACGGCTTCCTCGTATGCCAGCAGGAAAGCCGACGGGTCCGCCGCGCCGTCGTAGCGTGGCGGCATCAACATCTTGAACTTGGGTGGCCACTGCACCCGCCGCAAGGCGGGAGCAAGGGCTCGGAGCCCCCTGGCCTCGTTGCCGGCATCGGTCGCCGGAGCAGGAAGCGCTGCGCTCGCCATGGGGGCGGAGCATGGTGGCAGCATGGAGCAGATGAACGGAAGGAAAACTCCGGCGCACCCCTACCTGGCGCGCCAAATGTCGGATCTCGGGTTTCGGCAAAACCCTTAAGGTTCGAACTCTGGGGTGCGCGCGAAGATCTCTCCCTCACACATCACGCCCTCACACGCTTTGCGATCTCTAGGCTAGCTCGACGAACTCGCAACACAAGGGACACAAGATTTATACTGGTTCGGGCCACCGTTGTGGTGTAGTACCCTACTCCAGTATGGTGGTGGTGGATTGCCTCTTGGGCTGAGGATGAACAGTACAAGGGGAAGAACAGCCTCCTGAGGAGAGGTGTTCTTGTGCTTGGTGAACTTGTGTGGACGAGGATTACTCAAGATGAGATCAGATCAGACACCCTCCTACTGTGGTGGCTAGCCCTATTTATAGAGGCCATGGTCCTCTTCCCAAATATTGAGCGGGAAGGGATCCCACAACGGCCAATTTGAAAGGGGACAACTAGTACAACTTATCTTGACAAAAGTAGTCTTCGCCTGCCAAAGGCTCTGGTGGTGACGCGGTCTTGGGCTCCACAATGACCTCCGTCTTGTCGTCCTGCTGGTCTTGGTCTCGTTGCACCGATATGGAAACCTTTGCTTGACACCTCGGTACTCCTCGCCTGCGCTTGCCTCCTTAGCACCAAAGAGGAAACAAGGACACTGCGCGCTAGCGCCCGCCTGGTCTCGATCGTCATGGCTCACGTCACTGGAACCTCGCGAGGTTTGCCTTGCCTTGATCTCTCTGCCCCTCGTGAGCCAGCCTGGTGAAGCCTCTCCTGAGGAGAGTCGTTCGCCTCGCGAGGATTGGCCCCTCGCGAGAGTCTTGAAAGCTTGCCGGCGAAGATTTGCCGTACGGGCCCGCTCGCAGAGCCACGCCGTGGGCCGCAGGCAGGCAAGTCTGGGGACCCCCGTTCCCAGAACGCCGACAGGCATAGATCGAGATTAGGATTTGTCACTCCGATTGTCCGAGAGGTATCTCTAGGGCCCTCTCGGTAATGCACATCATAATAAGCCTTGCAAGCAATGCAACTAATGAGTTAGTTGCGGGATGATGTATTACGGAATGAGTAAAGAGACTTGCCGGTAACGAGATTGAACTAGGTATTGAGATACCGACGATAAAATCTCGGGCAAGTAACGTACCGATGACAAAGGGAACAACGTATGTTGTTATGTGGTTTGACCGATAAAGATCTTCGTAGAATATGTCGGAACCAATATGAGCATCCAGGTTCCGTTGTTGCTTATTGACCGGAGATGTGTCTCGGTCATGTCTACATAGTTCTCGAACCCATAGGGTCCACACGCTTAAAGTTCTGTGACGATCGGTATTATGAGTTTTTGTGTTTTGATGTACCGAAGGTAGTTTGGAGTCCCGGATATGATCACGGACATGACGAGGAGTCTCGAAATGGCCGAGACTTAAAGGTCGATATATTGGACGACTATGTTCGGACACCGGAAGTGTTTCGGGAGGTTTCGGACATATACTGGAGTACCGGGGGGTTACGAGAACCCCCCGGGCAGTATATTGGGCCTAATGGGCCCTAGTGGGAGAAGAGGAGGGGCGGCCAGGGTAGCCGCACGCCCCCTCCCCCTCTAGTCCGAATTGGACAAGGAGGGGGGCGGCGGCGCCCCCCTTTCCTTCTCTCCTTCTCTCCCTTCCTTCTCCTCTCCTACTCCTACATGCAAGGGGGAGTCCTACTCCCGGTGGGAGTAGGACTCCTCATGGGGCGCGCCATAGGAGGCCGGCCCCTCCCCCTCCTCCACTCCTTTATATACGGGGAGGGGGCACCCCTTGGAGACACAACAATTGATCATTGATCTCTTAGCCGTGTGCGGTGCCCCCCTCCACTATAATCCACCTCGGTCATATCGTAGCGGTGCTTAGGCAAAACCCTGTGTCGGTAGCTTCATCAACACCGTCACCACGCCGTCGTGCTGACGAAGCTCTTCCCCGAAGCTCTACTGGATCGTGAGTTCGCGGGACGTCACCGAGCTGAACGTGTGCTGAACTCGGAGGTGCCGTACGTTCGGTACTGAGGATCGGTCGATCGTGAAGACATACGACTACATCAACCGCATTGTCATAACGCTTCCTCTTACGGTCTATGAGGGTACGTAGACGACACTCTCCCCTCTTGTTGCCATGCATCACCATGATCTTGCGTGTGCGTAGGAATTTTTTTGAAATTACTACGTTCCCCAACAGTGGTATCAGAGCCAGGTTTATGCGTAGATGTTATATGCACGAGTAGAACACAAGTGAGTTGTGGGCGATACAAGTCATACTTCTTACCAGCATGTCATACTTTGGTTCGGCGGTATTGTTGGATGAAGCGGCCCGGACCGACATTATGCATACGCTTACGCGTGACTGGTTCTACCGACGTGCTTCGCACACAGATGGCTGGCGGGTGTCAGTTTCTCCAACTTTAGTTGAACCGAATGTGACTACGCCCGGTCCTTGTTGAAGGTTAAAACATCACTAACTTGACGAAATATCATTGTAGTTTTGATGCGTAGGTAAGAACGGTTCTTGCTCAGCCCGTAGCAGCCACGTAAAACTTGCAACAACAAAGTAGAGGACATCTAACTTGTTTTTGCAGGGCATGTTGTGATGTGATATGGTCAAGACATGATGCTATATTTTATTGTATGAGATGATCATGTTTTATAACGGAGTTATCGGCAACTAGCAGGAGCCATATGGTTGACGCTTTATTGTATGAAATGCAATCGCCATGTAATTGCTTTACTTTATCACTAAGCGGCAGTGATAGTCATAGAAGCAATAGTTGGTGAGACGACAACGATGCTACGATGGAGATCAAGGTGTCGCGCCGGTGACGATGGTGATCATGACGGTGCTTTGGAGATGGAGATCAAAGGCACAAGATGATGATGGCCATATCATATCACTTATATTGATTGCATGTGATGTTTATCCTTTATGCATCCTATTCTGCTTTGATTGACGGCAGCATTATAAGATGATCTCTCACTAAAAATTTCAAGGTACAAGTGTTCTCCCTGAGTATGCACCGTTGCCAAAGATCGTCGTGCCGAGACACCACGTGATGATCGGGTGTGATAAGCTCAACGTTCTTATACAACGGGTGCAAGCCAGTTTTGCACACGCAAAATACTCGGGTTAAACTTGACGAGCCTAGCATATGCAAATATGGCCTCGGAACACTGAGACCGAAAGGTCGAACATGAATCATATAGTAGATATGATCAACATAGTGATGTTCACCATTGAAAACTACTCCATTTCACGTGATGATCGGTTATGGTTTAGTTTATTCGAATCACGTGATCACTTAGATGATAAGAGAGATGTCTATCTAAGTGGGAGTTCTTAAGTAATATGATTAATTAAACTTAATTTATCATGAACTTAGTACCTGATAGTATTTTGCTTGTCTATGTTGTTGTAGATAGATGGCCCGTGCTGTTGTTCCGTTGAATTTTAATGCGTTCCTTGAGAAAGCAAAGTTGAAATATGATGGTAGCAATTACACGGACTGGGTCCATAACTTGAGGATTATCCTCATTGCTGCACAGAAGAATTACGTCCTGGAAGCACCGCTAGGTGTACCACCTGCGCCGGCAACTACAGACATTGAGAATGCCTGGCAGTCGCGCGTTGATGACTACTCGATAGTTCAGTGTGCCATGCTTTACGGCTTAGAACCGGGACTTCAACGACGTTTTGAACGTCATGGAGCATATGGGATGTTCCAGGAGTTGAATTTAATATTTCAAGCAAATGCCCGGATTGAGAGATATGAAGTCTCCAATAAGTTCTACAACTGCAAAATGGAGGAGAATAGTTCTGTCAGTGAACATATACTCAGAATGTCTGGGTACTGCATTCACTTGATTCAACTGGGAGTTAATCTTCCGGATGATAGTGTCATTGACAGAATTCTTCAATCACTGCCAGCAAGCTACAAGAGCTTCGTGATGAACTATAATATGCAAGGGATGGATAAGACAATTCCCGAGCTCTTCGCAATGCTAAAGGTTGCGGAGGTAGAAATCAAGAAGGAGCATCAAGTGTTTATGGTCAACAAGACCACCAGTTTCAAGAAAAAGGGTAAAGGGAAGAAGAAAGGGAACTTTAAAAAGAACGACAAACAAGTTGCTGCTCAGGGGAAGAAACCCAAGTCTGGACCTAAGCCTGAGACTGAGTGCTTCTACTACAAACAGACTGGTCACTAGAAGCGAAACTGCCCCAAGTATTTGGCGGATAAGAAGGATGGCAAGGTGAACAAAGGTATATGTGATATACATGTTATTGATGTGTACCTTACTAGAGCTCGCAGTAGCACCTGGGTATTTGATACTGGTTCTGTTGCTAATATTTGCAACTCGAAACAGGGACTACGGATTGAGCGAAGATTGGCTAAGGACGAGGTGACGATGCGCGTGGGAAATGGTTCCATAGTCGATGTCATCGTCGTCGGCACGCTACCTCTACATATACCTTCGGGATTAATTTTAGACATGAATAATTGTTATTTGGTGCCAGCGTTAAGCATGAACATTATATCTGGATCTTGTTTGATGCGAGACAGTTATTCATTTAAATAAGAGAATAATTGTTGTTCTATTTATATGAGTAATATCTTTTATGGTCATGCACCCTTGAAGAGTGGTCTATTTGTGTTGTCTCTCGATAGTAGTAATACACATATTCATAATGTTGAAGCCAAAAGATGCAGAGTTGATAATGATAGTGCAACTTATTTGTGGAACTGCCGTTTAGGTCATATCGGTGTAAAGCGCATGAAGAAACTCCATACTGATGGACTTCTGGAATCACTTGATTATGAATCACTTGGTACCTGCGAACCATGCCTCATGGGCAAGATGACTAAAACGCCGTTCTCCGTAACAATGGAGCGAGCAACAGATTTGTTGGACATCATACATACTGATGTATGTGGTCCAATGAATATTGAGGCTCGCGGCGGGTATCATTATTTTCTCACCTTCAGAGATGATTTAAGCAGATATGGGTATATCTACTTAATGAAACACAAGTCTGAAACATTTGAAAAGTTCAAAGAATTTCAGAGTGAAGTGGAAAATCATTGTAACAAGAAAATAAAGTTTCTACGATCTGATTGTGGAGAAGAATATTTGAGTTACGAGTTCGGTCTACATATGAAACAATGCGGAATAGTTTCGCAACTCATGCCACCCGGAACACCACAGCGTAATGGTGTGTCCGAACGTCGTAATCGTACTTTACTAGATATGGTGCGATCTATGATGTCTCTTACTGATTTACCGCTATCGTTTTGGGGTTATGCTTTAGAGACGGCTGCATTCACGTTAAATAGGGCACCATCAAAATCCGTTGAGATGACGCCTTATGAACTGTGGTTTGGCAAGAAACCAAAGTTGTCGTTTCTTAAAGTTTGGGGCTGCGATGCTTATGTGAAAAAGCTTCAACCTGATAAGCTCAAACCCAAATCGGAGAAATGTGTCTTCATAGGATACCCAAAAGAAACTATTGGGTACACCTTCTATCACAGATCCGAAGGCAAGACATTTGTTGCTAAGAATGGATCCTTTCTAGAGAAGGAGTTTCTCTCGAAAGAAGTGAGTGGGAGGAAAGTAGAACTGGATGAGGTAGCTGTACCTGCTCCCTTATTGGAAAATAGTTCATCACAGAAACCGGTTTCTGTGACACCTACACCAATTAGTGAGGAAGCTAATGATATTGATCATGAATCTTCAGATCAAGTTACTACCGAACCTCGTAGGTCAACCAGAGTAAGATCTGCACCAGAGTGGTACGGTAATCCTATTCTGGAAGTCATGTTACTAGACCATGGCGAACCTACGAACTATGAAGAAGTGATGGTGAGCCCAGATTCCGCGAAATGGCTTGAGGCCATGAAATCTGAGATGGGATCCATGTATGAGAATAAAAGCGTGGACTTTGGTTGACTTGCCCGATGACCGGCAAGCCATAGAGAATAAGTGGATTTTCAAGAAGAAGACTGACGCTGACGGTAATGTTACTGTCGACAAAGCTTGACTTGTTGCAAAAGGTTTTCGACAAGTTCAAGGGGTTGACTACGAGGAGACTTTCTCACCCGTAGTGATGCTTAAGTCTGTCCGAATCATGTTAGCAATTACCACATTTTATGATTATGAAATTTGGCAAATGGATGTCAAAACTGCATTCCTGAATGGATTTCTGGAAGAAGAGTTGTATATGATGCAACCAGAAGGTTTTGTCGATCCAAAAGGTGCAAAGAAAGTGTGCAAGCTCCAGCTATCCATTTATGGACTGGTGCAAGCCTCTCAGAGTTGGAATAAACGTTTTGATAGTGTGATCAAAGCATATGGTTTTATACAGACTTTTGGAGAAACCTATATTTACAAGAAAGTGAGTGGGAGCTCTGTAGCATTTCTAATATTATATGTGGATGACATATTGTTGATTGGAAATGATATAGAATTTCTGGATAGCATAAAAGGATACTTGAATAAGAGTTTTTCAATGAAAGACCTCGGTGAAGCTGCTTACATATTGGGCATCAAGATCTATAGAGATAGATCAAAACGCTTAATTGGACTTTCACAAAGCACATACCTTGACAAAGTTTTGAAAAAGTTCAAAATGGATCAAGCAAAGAAAGGGTTCTTGCCTGTGTTACAAGGTGTGAAGTTGAGTAAGACTCAATGCCCGACCAATGCAGAAGATAGAGAGAAAATGAAAAGTGTTCCCTATGCTTCAGCCATAGGCTCTATCACGTATGCAATGTTGTGTACCAGACCTGATGTGTGCCTTGCTATTAGTTTAGCAGGGAGGTACCAAAGTAATCCAGGAGTGGATCACTGGACAGCGGTCAAGAACATCCTGAAATACCTGAAAAGGACTAAGGATATGTTTCTCATTTATGGAGGTAACAAAGAGCTCGTCGTAAATGGTTACATCGATGCAAGCTTTGACACTGATCCAGACGATTCTAAATCGCAAACCGGATACGTGTTTATATTGAACGGTGGAGCTGTTAGTTGGAGCAGTTCTAAACAAAGCGTCGTGGCGGGATCTACGTGTGAAGTGGAGTACATAGTTGCTTCGGAAGCATCAAATGAAGGAGTCTGGATGAAGGAGTTCATATCCGATCTAGGTGTCATACCTAGTGCATCGGGTCCAATGAAAATCTTTTGTGACAATACTGGCGCAATTGCCTTGGCAAAGGAATCCAGATTTCACAAGAGAACCAAGCACATCAAGAGACGCTTCAATTCCATCCGGGATCAAGTCCAGGTGGGAGACATAGAGATTTGCAAGATACATACGGATCTGAATGTTGCAGACCCGTTGACTAAGCCTCTTCCACGAGCAAAACATGATCAGCACCAAGACTCCATGGGTGTTAGAATCATTACTGTGTAATCTAGATTATTGACTCTAGTGCAAGTGGGAGACTGAAGGAAATATGCCCTAGAGGCAATAATAAAGTTATTATTTATTTCCTTATTTCATGATAAATGTTTATTATTCATGCTAGAATTGTATTAACCGGAAACATAATACATGTGTGAATACATAGACAAACAGAGTGTCACTAGTATGCCTCTACTTGACTAGCTCGTTGATCAAAGATGGTTATGTTTCCTAACCATAGACATGATTTGTCATTTGATAAACGGGATCACATCATTAGAGAATGATGTGATTGACATGACCCATTCCGTTAGCTTAGCACTTGATCATTTAGTATGTTGCTATTGCTTTCTCCATGACTTATACATGTTCCTATGACTATGAGATTATGCAACTCCCGAATACCGGGGGAACACTTTGTGTGCTACCAAACGTCACAACGTAACTGGGTGATTATAAAGGTGCTTTACAGGTGTCTCCGAAGGTACTTGTTGAGTAGGCATAGATCGAGATTAGGATTTGTCACTCCGATTGTCGGAGAGGTATCTCTAGGGCCCTCTCGGTAATGCACATCATAATAAGCCTTGCAAGCAATGCAACTAATGAGTTAGTTGCGGGATGATGTATTACGGAATGAGTAAAGAGACTTGCCGGTAACGAGATTGAACTAGGTATTGAGATACCGACGATCAAATCTCCGGCAAGTAACGTACCGATGACAAAGGGAACAACGTATGTTGTTATGCGGTTTGACCGATAAAGATCTTCGTAGAATATGTAGGAACCAATATGAGCATCCAGGTTTCGTTGTTGGTTATTGACCGGAGACGTGTCTCAGTCATGTCCACATAGTTCTCGAACCCGTAGGGTTCTTACGCTTAAAGTTCTGTGACGATCGGTATTATGAGTTTTTGTGTTTTGATGTACCGAAGGTAGTTCGGAGTCCCGGATATGATCACGGACATGACGAGGAGTCTCGAAATGGTCAAGACGTAAAGATCGATATATTGGACGACTATGTTCGGACACCGGAAGTGTTTCGGGAGGTTTCAGACATATACTGGAGTACCGGGGGGTTACCAGAACCCCCCGGGGAGTATATTGGGCCTAATGGGCACTAGTGGGAGAAGAGGAGGGGCGGCCAGGGCAGCCGCGCTCCCCTCCCCCTCTAGTCCGAATTGGACAAGGAGGGGGGGCCTTTCCTTCTCTCCTTCTCTCCCTTCCTTCTCCTCTCCTACTCCTACTTGGAAGGGGGGAGTCCTACTCCCGGTGGGAGTAGGACTCCTCATGGGGCGCGCCATAGGAGGCCGCCCCCTCCCCCTCCTCCACTCCTTTATATACGGGGAGGGGGCACCCCTTGGAGATACAACAATTAATCATTGATCTCTTAGCCGTGTGCGGTGCCCCCCTCCACTATAATCCACCTCGGTCATATCGTAGCGGTGCTTAGGTGAAGCCCTGCGTCGGTAGCTTCATCAACACCGTCACCACGCCGTCGTGCTGACGAAGCTCTTCCCCGAAGCTCTACTGGATCGTGAGTTCGCGGGACGTCACCGAGCTGAACGTGTGCTGAACTCGGAGGTGCCGTACGTTCGGTACTGAGGATAGGTCGATCGTGAAGACGTACGACTACATCAACCGCGTTGTCATAACGCTTCCGCTTACGGTCTACGAGGGTACGTAGACGACACTCTCCCCTCTCGTTGCCATGCATCACCATGATCTTGCGTGTGCGTCGGAATTTTTTTGAAATTACTACGTTCCCCAACATCATAAGCATCATTCATAGCAGAAGTGGCATCATCAATAACATGCGACATATCAAAATCAATAGCAGGTGTAGGTGTCGCAAGCTTACTCAAAACAGAAGGTGAATCAAGTGCAGAGCTAGATGGCAGTTCCTTACCTCCCCTCGTAGTAGAGGGATATATCTTGGTTTTGGTATCTTTCAAATTCTTCATAATGATCAACAGATATAAATTCCAAGTGACTCAGAGAATAGAGCTATGCTCCCCGGCAACGACACCAGAAAAATGTCTTGATAACCCACAAGTATAGGGGATCGCAACAGTTTTCGAGGGTGGAGTATTCAACCAAATTTACTAATTCGACACAAGGGGAGCCAAAGAATATTCTCAAGTATTACCAGCTGAGTTATCAATTCAACCACACCTGAAAGACTTAATATCTGCAGCAAAGTATTTAGTAGCAAAGTAGTATGGAAGTAACGGTAACAGTGGCAAAAGTAACAGTAGCAGTTTTGTAGCAATTGTAACAGTGGCAACGGAAAAGTAACATAGGAAAGATCAATATGTGAAAAGCTCGCAGGCAATGGATCAATGATGGATAATTATGTCGGATGGCATTCATCATGCAACAATTATAACCTAGGGTGACATAGAAATAGTTCCAATTCATCAATATAATATAGGCATGTCTTCCGAATATAGTCATACATGCTTATGGAAAAGAACTTGCATGACATCTTTTGTCCTACCCTCCCGTGGCAGCGGGGTCCTAATGGAAACTAAGGGATATTAAGGCCTCCTTTAATAGAGAACCGGAACAAAGCATTAGCACTTAGTGAATACATGAACTCCTCAAACTAGGGTAATCACCGGAAAGAATCTCAATTATTGTCACCTTGGGGTATGCGGATCATAACTCGTAATAGGTGTCTACAACTTGCAAGATCGGATCAAGAACACACATATATTCATGGAAACATAAAGGGCTCAGATATGAATTCATGGCACTCGGGCCCTAGTGACAAGCATTGAGCATAGCAAAGTCATAGCAACATCAATCTCAGAACATAGTGGATACTAGGGATCAAACCCTAACAAAACTAACTCGATTACATGATAAATCTCATCCAACCCATCACCGACCAGCGAGCCTACGAAGGAATTACTCACTCCCGGCGGTGAGCATCATGGAATTGGCGATGGAGGAAGGTTGGCGATGATGATGGCGATGGATTCCCCTCTCCGGAGCCCAAAACAGACTCCAGATCAACCCTCCCGAGGAAGAACGGGAGGCGGCGGCGGCTCCGTATCGTAAAACGCGATGAGTCCTTCTCTCTAATTTTTTCCTCCCCGAACGTGAATATATTGAGTTGGAGTTGAGGTCGGTGGAGGTCTAGGGGACCCACAAGGCAGGGGGCACGCCCTTGGGGGGGGGGTGTCCCCCACCCTTGTGGACAGCTGATGGGTCCCCTCTGGTTGATTATTTCGCCAATATTTTTTATTTATTCCAAAAACATTCCCCGTAAATTTCCAGGTCATTCCGAGAACTTTTATTTCCGCACAAAAATAACACCAAGGCAATTCTGCTGAAAACAGTGTCAGTCCGGGTTAGTTCCATTCAAATAATACAAATTAGAGTCCAAAACAAGGGCAAAAGAATTTGGAAAAGTAGATACGATGGAAACGTATCATGGGGTTCCCTCGCCGTCAAGGGTGGTGGATGCCGAGGTAGTGACTCTTAGATGGTTGATGTGCGCCGAGGCAACAACCTCATAGAACACTAGGACGACTGCTCTATGCCAGGCCTGCAGCTTAGCATTGGTCCCGTGGTGACCTTGAGCAGCAAATATGCAAGGTCGTCGACTCGGTTGACGCGTCACAATGAGGATGATTGGATGGTATGCCGGGAGCGGTGATCACCTAAATGGTGCAACGGTTGAGATATGCGGGGTGGTGGTCCTGTGCAGTTCGGTTGCGGGCAACTGGATCATGTACCGCTTATGGCTCGAGGATGAGTGGTGGTACGTCGGCATGGCGTCATGGGTTCTATAGGTCACAACGACCTCGAGAATTCAGCAACATTGAGAACATTTGCCTTATGTTGTGTAGATGGTGGGGATTATCCTTGATGCTTGATGTTGGTTAGTGGCGTGCGCGTGACCAAAATCGATTTTGGCACTAGGGCTTGTGGAGCGTTGTTTTCTTCACCTTCGCGGGAGCGCCCTGGGTACGCTCTCTCATAATTGTCATGACCTTTTCTCTCTTACAATAGTGAGATGTTAGCTTGGTTGTAGGTGCCCTCGTAAAAAAAAAGCTTGGTTGTAGGTGTGTGTTTAGTTAGCGTCTTCTAGTATAATTTTTTCTGTGAGTGTTCGCAATTAACTAGGCAACAGTCTTGCTCTTAATTAATGTGTTTTAAATAGAGAAAGTGTTTCTTGATGCAAATTTATAAAAATATTTTTTACGAAAAAAATGATACGGAGTATTTGATTAATTCTTTACATGCCCTCGAAGAATTAATCAGTTTCGCGAAACAGACCCTTCATGTGGACGAGGGAGGCAGACAAACGAAGCATTGCTTGCCCGGCCACGCCGTGAGCGCTTGAGCGGTGAAGCAGCTCATCGGCGGGTCCGAACTCCAACAGTATAGGAATCCGAAAATCGCCGCGTCGCCAGGGCCATCCGCGGCGAGCCTTTGACTTCCACCCACCCCATCTTCAGTATAGAACCAAAACAACCCGCTGATCCGAACCGCCGAGTCCCGCCCCCTCCCGATCCGGCGACGATGGAGGGCGGCGCCGACGCCTTCGGGTCCTCGACCGCGCCGCTGGCCTGGCACGACTTCCTCGAGCGCATGCGCCAGCCTTCCGCCGCCGAATTCGTCAAGTCCATAAAGGGGTCAGCGCCCCTCCCCTCCGCCCCCGCTCCCCAACCCCCCCCCCCCCCCCCCCCCCCCCCCCCAAAAAAAATTCCGTGCTGGGCCCATACGCTCGATTCAGTTCGTGATGTAGAGATCCGGGGTGTTGGTTTGGTGCAATCGCTTCCTCCCTGCGCGATGCGCGTAGGTTCAATCAGTTAGATGAGTCATTTTGCAGTCGTTTAGTGGGAATTTGGTACACCTTGAGTGCGGATCCAAGGGGATTCTGCTGCTGTGTCAGTTTGTTTAGAGAGCTTAAACCTACTATTGCCAACCATCGTTTATGTAATTTCGAGCTGGGGTTCAATGCCATTCCGGTTTGCCCTGCAGCATAGTGTCGATATATCAATCGGGCAATGTAACAAAGCTTTCTAGAAACTTGCATGATCAGTGCGCGCCCCTACCTAAGTGTGTACTTGAGCTTAGCTTGATAGTTACTAGGTTTAAGTGAAATAGCTACTTTGGGTGCAGTGCATGAAATCTACTGTGCTTATTATTCTGTGTTTGAAGATAAGTCTCCCACACTTACTTAGAGATAGATGAAGGCTGGGTTTTCCCGCAATTTGTGCTACAAGTAGCATCAGCAACCAGGGTCGAATCCTGAGCTCCAACTGTTGCGAGGATCCTTTAGTCAGAAACTGATCAATGCCTTTGTTTTTCTCTCCATATGCTGCTAACAAGACTAGAAGTCCCCTATCAGTGAATTAATGCCGCATGAACTTGTGGGAATAATGGTTCTTCTATATGCAAGCAAAAATATACTGTGGGGCCTCACCACCCCCAACTAGATTCAGTACCAGTGTTTAGTTAGTACTTGCTATTTACGCAGGTTTTCATGTAAACAATACGAAATTAATGTAGTTATATGTTGTATACAGCTTTATCATGACGTTCTCAAACAGAGAACCTGATCCAGAGAGAGATAGTGCAGCTGTTCAAGAGTTCCTTGAAAATATGGAAGGTGCTTTCAGAGCTCACACTCCTTGGGCTGGCAGTTCTGAAGAAGAACTAGAGAGTGCCGGTGAGGTAATTCGCTTAATATGTTGCCCTGTTAATACAACTACATCTCCAGAGGGATAAGGATTAGCATTGCATTCAAAACCTTTATCTTCATGTTGATTGCAAAATTTCTGGAATCCTCATAAACAAAATACTGTTCTTCATTTTGGCTTTTGGTTGATGCAATTTAAGTATCCTGTAAGTATCTGTACTTTTTGACATGGCTGGACTAAGACTTTGACTAGGTTTGTCAGAATGTGATTTCTTTTTCTTGTTTTGTTGTCTTGCTTTTTTATTTTTGCTGATGTTTTGATATATATGGCGCTTCTAATCTATTTTATGATCCACATGATTGCATAGCTTTGTCACATTATCAAAGTCATATATGGCACTCCGGCCCTGATGCATAATGGTAATCTATTTTATGATCATAGTGGAATATCATTTTGAATGTTCGACAAGCAATCTGTCATCCTTAGCAATAACTTATATCTAGACTTTAGGAGTGATGACTAATATTTTGCATAATGGTATTTGGATATGGGAGTGAAATGTTTTATTCTTGGACAGGCCATGTTTTCACTGGAATTGTTTGTGGTTTATCTTTTCATGTTAGCGCTCTCAAAATCTCAATAACCGGCTGCATGTCTGACATATAGATTATAAATAACCATTTTTGCTCAGGCTTTACTGTGTAAGAACACTGAGAATTTTGTCATTTCATTTCTTCTGAACAAAAAGTGTTTGATGTCATACTTTCTTGCAGCAGTGAAGTTTACGTTAGTCATGTGAGTAATACTAGCAGTGTTGAATGCCAAGTATTAATATATTCTACTATAGCCATGCTGCTGTCCTAATAACTTGTAGTTGAGGCTCAATATGGTAAATCTTCGTATCTGTAGGTGCCATTACTTTAGTTGCTAACAATTTTGTCATGCTGATCTGGCACACATACTAGTTTGTTCTTAGACTATTTATTATTTCTAGCATATAACATTTGTTGTCATTTCTTGTTCTGTGCTTCTAGGGCCTCGAGAAGTATGTTATGACAAAGCTGTATAATCGGGTATTTGCTTCAGTCCCGGAAGATGTGAAGAGCGACGAAGAGCTTTTTGAGAAGATTTCTCTACTACAGCAGTTTATACATCCTGAAAACTTGGATATAAAACCAGAATATCAGAATGAAACATCATGGCTGGTATAAAATTTAACCTCCCTATTTTCTCAAAATTCCGTATACCGGATGTTGTGTTACTGCACATGTTGATAGCTGTGTTTACAGATGATTGTTTTCAAGCTGAAATTGAGCTATGGTACGATCGTGATGAGTAGGCCGTAGAGCAAAACGTTTGGACCTACCTATGCTAAGCATGTCATTCTTCCTACTCATTACACTTTACTATTTATCATTTATGCCACTCTTGACATTGCCGCTGCCAAATGCCAATTACCCTTCTCAGGGAGAGTAGTTAAAATCACTGTTAGTTTTAAAACAAACATAAATTTTCATGTTGCATTGTAGAGCATTTATGACTTAGAGCTGACACACATAACGGTGAAGCCATTTGGGACCCAAGGACTGTTCCAATAGCATGCATTTTATGGCCCACTCGTCATATACATGGTCACCATTAATTTCTTCTTCTTTTATACAGCTTGCGCAAAAGGAGCTACAGAAGATAAACATGTATAAGGCTCCAAGGGATAAGCTTGCTTGCATCCTGAACTGTTGTAAAGTCATCAATAACTTACTTATGAATGCTTCTCATATGTCACATGATAACCCCCCTGGAGCTGACGAATTTCTTCCAGTCCTCATCTACGTCACCATAAAGGTATGGTTCACTGCTTGTGCTAGGACATGTTGATTGTTTTGTAAGATATTTCTAGAAGTCCATCTTTTGTAAAATGAAGTGTCTATTGTTAGCAGTACTATGTTTTTGTTTCAAGCGTCAACATGGCTTTGCCTATTGGTAGACATGGCTCAACTTCGATATACGTTGAAAAATAGCTGCAAATTGTAACTGATGGTGTGGTTTATTTGTTATGTCATATACATGCTTCTTCAGTATAGGTGTCAGTGCACTGTGTGGCCTAGCTTTGTTATTTCTCTTCGGAACTTTTTTATTGTATCATTGTACCTATCTAGTCTAATGTAGCCTTCATATTTTGTCATCCTGATAGCAAGCTTGTGGTGTGATGTATTTGACTATTGTTGCTTGTATTGAACCTACTAGACTTCCTTACATCTGCACCCTCCTGGCTCAGCCTGTCAAGGTTTCATTCGGTAACTTTAAAACGGTAATCGGCAAAGACGCCCTTGTGCCATGCACTGCTGCTTTATTAGTTTTATTTATTCATTATCTGGATTAGTGTGGGATGACCCTTTTTTGCTGTTTTCTTACAAAACACACCTGTAGATTTATACTAAATTACTAAATTGGGGTAGCCTTCATGAATTAAGTAGTTTCTGTTCTTAATGCAGGCTAATCCTCCGCAGTTACACTCAAATCTTTTATACATACAAAGATACAGGTGCCAATCACGACTGGTGTCAGAGGCTCAATATTTTTTTACAAACCTCCTATCTGCCGAGTCTTTCATTTGGAACATTGAGGCGGAATCATTATCCATGGATGAACGAGATTTCCAAAAGAAGATGGATTTGGCAAGGGAACGCTTGTTAGGATTATCAGTTAGCTCAGAGAACCAGGAGAATCAGACCAATCTTGATGTGGGGGAGCATAGATCACAAGCACTAAAAGCTAGTGGAAATTCCGATGTCAACCTACACTTGAAAGATCATGTCCAAGGTCCAGTTCAGGACATGAAAAGGGAAAGTGATGTGAGCAGTAAATCAGTTGAGCGGGTGCAATCTATCTCTGATTTAGAGAAGAAGGGAGCTACAGAGCTTGTCAAGGATGACGACTTGAGCAAAATATTCCAGGAATACCCATTTCTATTTGCCCGTGCTGGTGATCTGACAGTTGCTGATGTAGATAACCTTTTAAACTCTTACAAGCAACTAGTACTTAAGTACGTCGCACTCTCTAAGGGCATGGGTGTCGCCCCTGAAACGCCTCTTGTTCAGAGCAAGCAAACCGCACCAGATCTTCAGATATCCGAGGAGCCTGAGAATGTGAAGAATGTTGTAAATAGTTGCGACAGCACTGAAGAAAGCAGCAAGACTCATGAGGACATTAAAAATGAAATTCCTGACTCAGAAGTCAGGAACATTAGTACGCAACAAGTTGCTGTTGATCCAAGTGGTGATCAGAAGACACTAAAAGATGAATCATCAGATCAGCCAGAGCATGCGTGAGCTGCCGGTCTGGTTAAGCCGGTGAAATACAGTGAAAGCACTGCCTTCTGTAGTCCGTTCTTATATCAAGACGTGATAAGGGGCCGCGGAACAGAATGCATATTTCCCCTGAGCAGATATGCCGCGGTCCTTGATGCCACAATTGTACATGCTGGAACTAGAAAGCAGATATTGGGTACCAAGGCAGATGGAAATTCATTCTGCTGAAGCTAGATCCAGATCCAAACATTTGTTGATTGATCCTTGGGGCTCTTGATTTTGTTGTCAGTTGGACTTTGTGGTGACTGCCATTTTTTGTAAACTGTTACTGTGTAACTAGAATTTCCATAAGGGCAGGTCATATTCGTGCTAATATTCAGAGTAATTTATGTACCTGAATGTGGTTTCTTAATCAGCGCATCCAGTCATATCTTACCAGCCCGGGGTGATGACCTCTTTTACTTCCAAAGAGAACTATTGCCATCATCTTATAAGATTTTCAAGGCAATAATGACTACATTTTGTTCGATTCAGTTGCGGGGTATAAACCCAAGCACCTCCACGGAAGACACAGAACCAGGTAACATAGTACAGTATTATTTTCAGCTTCACGGGCTTCACTGCACATTGAGTAGTTGTGCCGATTACGTGAAAATGGACAAAACTGACCCATATCTGAAACTTCAACACAAAATGGCCCCAATCTGAAAAATTTCACGAAATGGCCCTTTTTGCATGACGCCTGGGGCTAGGGCGCCATGCTAGATAGGATGACGCCCCGGGCTAGGGCGTCATGCTATTTGGCATGGTGCCCTAGGCCGGGGCGCCATGCTACATGTCGCTACCATGACGTCCTAGCCCGGGGCGTCATGCTCTCTAGCATGACACCCTAGCCCCGTGCGTCATGCAAAAGTGAGCCATTTCATAAAATATTTTCAGATTGGGGTCATTTTGTGTTGAAGTTTCAAATAAGGGCTAGATTTGTTCATTTTCACGCCGATTACTATCAGGAATAAAGAGATCTACCATGGGAACCATCGGGATCTACAAAAGGTTTCCGGCATTATTTTTGCCTTTTCGCTTTTGTTTTCCCCATGAATTTCTTTAGTGGCGTCCTGCCAGTCCTCATTACAATACGGAGGAATAAGAGATATACGTGTTGATCCCGCGTCATAGGTTTAGCTGTCCAGAACATGCTGTGTTCCCGATTCGCTCCAATGTCAAACTCATTCACCACAGATTTAAAGACCTTTTTTTAATAGGTAAAAAAAAGACCTACAGTGGACACATAGTATAATGTATTCTAGTTCGGTTTTACAATCGCGGAGGTGAAGAGTGAATACCGCCTTTGCTAGAGCACTAGATATCAAGCATCTCTGAAGCAATATATAACGTAGGTGGAGTATTTTTCTTGCTGCTGTATTTTTGGTCATCAGCTGTTAGGGTTCACCGTAGTCCTGATCCTAAATTCTGGTGGCCGGTGATAAAGTAATTAGATTCTTAGACACCGAGATCGTGTACAGTCATACAGCTGTTTCTTAGACACCTACATCTCGCTTAGCTAGCTAAAACTCAGGTGCATGGGGGCGACTGAAGGTTGGTACTCCGACAAAGTGCACAGAAATTCGAGCCGAAAAGGACCCGTATTGATGGCGTTGCCGTACAGAAACACCTGCAACGAACTAGGCAAGACCTGCGTAGTACTGCTTCCACACCGCAACTGGTCATGCCGTGTCACTCTGCTTAAGGGCGAGAGGGTGTGAACACTGAACAGACTTAACATTGGATGACTAGCTGGAGTAAGTGGGAAAGGGAAAACAGCTAATGGGAGCGCTGGAATCTTAGCTAGATCATCCTCAAAAAGAAAAAGAAAAAGAATCTTAGCTAGATCGAAAGCATTGGATTATCATCTTTACAATACCGAAAACCCCAGAGTTGCAGACTTACAGACCAGTACAGCTTAGCTCCTGCGAGTGAGCTGTTCTGCTTAAACACCAAGCCTCCGCACGAGACACAAAGCGCGTTCCCCGGAGCACTTTCCGATTAAACTAAACTAAAATTATTGTAATGATCAACAAAAATAAGTTGAAGCGAAACGGAACAAATCCAACAGGTATCCAATGCAGCCAGTCTCACGCATCAACCCATACAGACATACAGTGTAGTAGTAGCAGTATTACTGACGTCTAGCCAAATAAACACACAAAACATATAGTAGTATATATTGTATAAGTATTATGTTCTTACTAAATGAACGAAAGAATCTATGGAAGCACACTTGGAGTGAGACCTAGCTAGAGCCTAGTAGAGAGGATCCATGCATGCACCTAGCTAGCTTCCATGGGAGAAAGAAAAAACCAATGATCAATGGCGATCGACTCATGGATGCGCTTATCAATGGCGATCCATTGCAGACGGGACATGCATCACTCTAGCAGAAGCTCCACAGCCTCATCATCTCGCCGTCCTCCTCGGGCTCCTCCCAGGTGGAAGAGAAGGGCGTGGCGTGACCGGCGGCGATGAGGTCCATGAGCTTGGGGGACGCGAATGCGTCCAGCTCCGTCCACAGCTCGTCGTGATCTCCCGCCGGCGAGCCAGCGCTGGCCGCGGCGGACATCGAAGACGTGGTGTGCTCCTGGACGTCGGCGCTTCCCAGCGTGGACACTGAGACCGAGGTCGGCGTCGTCGCCTCGGCGCTGGAAGAGCAGCTGTCGTCCACGACGCCGGCGACGATCCTCGTGGCTTCAAAGGCCGCTGCCGCAGCTGCGGCCGCGCGCTGGATGGACCTCGGGGACAAGTCGTCGGCGGGGGAGGGAAGCGAATGCGGCGACGAGGGTGAGGCGGAGGACGAGGAGGGGAAGTTGAGGACGGCGTCGGAGCCCTTGAGGCAGAGGAGCGCGGCGTCGTAGGCGCGCGCGGCGGCCTCCGGGGTGGCGTAGGAGCCGAGCCAGATCCGGCGCTTCTGGTGCGGCGCCCTGATCTCCGACACCCACGACCCCCAGCTCCGCATCCGCACCCCCTTGAACTGCCTCACCGCCACCGCCGGCTGCCTACTCCCGCCGCCGCACAGCGTTGCCGTCCCACCCCCACCACCGCTCTCTGCCATAGCCGCTGCAGCGTCGCACCTGCTAGTGCCGCTGCCCGGGTGGTTCTTGACCATTTTCCACGCGCTATAGCTCCCTGCTGCTGAGATGAGATCTTGCTGCCACACCACACTGGTGCGTACTTATAGTGAGGGACGCGGCGTGTGAACTGAACGCTGCTAGTGAATTCGATCGTGGGAAAGGGGGCAGTGTCACTCTCGCGCACGCAAAGTCACCACGTACGTACTTAGGAGGATGTACGTGCGTGGTCCTGGTAGTAGTGGAGAAAGGGTTCGCGCTATTCTACACTGCTTAACTTGCATTTGGAAGACTCCTTAATTGTTTTCGATCGAGTGACCAAGACCAAGGCTGGCTAGATCGCAGCAAATGTACTACGCCCACGTGTGATGTACCGACTTTGCCCTTGCCTAGCCAGGCTTGTTTAAGGAGGAGCGTATAGGCAGATCTCGTGGGAGAATGTAGGTGGTGTTTGGTTCTCTAGTCCTTAGGACTTTTTGAAAAAGACTCTCAAAGAGGTGCTTCTAAGGATTTTTAGCAAAAAGTCACAAAAAAGTTCTTCCTTATTTGGTTTGATAGAGATTTTAGGGACTTTTTTTAGTCCCAACACAAAAAAGTCCCTAGAACCAAACACCCCAGCATGCCTTTCTGGACGCTTCGGCTGTACTAGTATTAATTGTGGCGAGAAAAGAAAAGAAAAGAAAAGAAACGAAAACAGGGTACGCCTACATACATGGGCAGCTGCCAAACTTGCCTGATGCTGTCGGAAAACCTATAATTAAAGCCACCGAAAGAGCTGTAAAACCAGATCTATCTCATCAGCTGCCATCGTGCCATTTCATTTCAGTACAATGAACGGGAAAAGCCGTACATAATACTTCATCCGTTCTAAAATAGATGACTCAACTTTATACTAACTTTAGTACAAAGTTGGGTCATCTATTTTGGAACGGAGGGAGTATCTATTATTATTATTTATTATTATTATGCAAGCAAGAGTTTAGCTGCCTAACGAAAAGTATACAATGCTCAATTATTCGTTAGATTTCAGATGTTGATCTGTGTGCCTCGTATTATGTACTGTACACGGGTATTTCTTATTAAGATCTGCGGCCATGCATATATAATTCGAAAGTACGTACGTCATGGGCTCATGGGCATGACAGATTATCTCCACTGCTGCAGCTGCGCCCCACGTTATAATTAAGTAACGGCAGACGGTTATATGTGCTCTTAAAAAAGCGCGTACCTCCGAGAGAGTCGTCGCGCCCAAGCAAGTTCAAAGGCGCCCGTACATCCATGCATGGAGAGTGAGAGGTGAGATCATCCACCAGGCATGAGAAAAGCTGTGCGAGATGATCAAGTGCCTCTGCACATCTCGGTGTAAAGATCGGCGCGGGCATCGGAAAAAGCTCCGATGCCCTCCACGGCAAGTGATCAGGCTGATAATAGCGCTGCCGGATTCCCTAATTAGGAAAGCGGTAACGTTCCTCTCCGAGTGATACCCAATTATCCATCATCATGTAGGGAACGAACGGCATTAATGTGTGGTCTGTGGACCCAATGTTTTCTTGCAACGCAAATGGCATGCCGGGATAACATCTCGGTTACTCAGAAAAAACACTGATCGGGCAGTACCCCGTGCCTGACGAAGATCAAGAAAAATATACCCCCTGGGTATATATTAATTGTCGCTGATTTAATACAACAAGAGTGGCAAGAGTGCTGTGTAAGAGCCACAAATTTAAGCTGAGCAGTGAACTGTGTGATCAAACGGTGGAAACTAGTAGTCGATCACCTCATGTTGTTGTTGCAGCAAGTAACATCTGCCAACAAAAGTTAAGGTAAGCTTTATGTTCAGTTTGGCTTTTCTACGTATCTTATGGTGTACTCCATGCATCCATGAAACTGCCTAGCATACATAGGCTTTGATCAAACCTAGCTGCTACTCACTGGTGGTCAGGCTTTCCCAGACCTGTCCTGTATTTGGAGCAAGCGTAAATTGCGTAAAAGACCACCACAGTTAGGGTTAGTGTTGCTCATAACCACCACTTAGCTAACATTTTACTGAAAACCGCCACTATTTGGGCACACCATTGCACATAACCCATACACTAGTTTCAAGTGCGGATTAGCGATTCTAACAGTGAATGGAGAGTTCGCCTCCCCTCGCGTCGCCCCCTCCAGGGCGACTCGGGGGCCCCAAACCCTAGCCCCCCTGCCGGCCCCCTCCCTCCCCTCCCCCCTCGCCGCCGCCTGAGGCTGCCGCCGGGCAAGCCCGGGGCGCCGCAAAGGAAGGTGGCAGCGGGGCCTTCGCTGCTCTGCATCTGCTGCAGGGGGCTGCGTGCTCCAGGGCGGCGGCCCTGGTCGGAGTGGCGTCACCGGCCTTCGGCAGGCGGTGGCGCGGGCGTGGACCGGCGACCTCGGCCGTGGGGACGGCGGGCGAACCGGAGGACGTGAGCCAGGGCGTGCCTGCAACCTTCTGTTTGCGGCACCAGATCTGGCCGCCCCTGCATCCTCTGTCTCTGGATGAGCCATGCCACGGCGGGATCCGGCTTGCTTCGTCGTGGGGCGCCGTTTCTCGTGCCGTTGGGGAGTGGTTGGCGGGGACGTGAAGACCGGGAGAAATCCTAGGCCGGCCTTGCTGGTCTCGACGGCGGCGACGCCCGAGGGCGTCGCTCCCCTCCTTGGAGGCGCCGCTAGGGTATGTTCCTCTGTCCCCTCCCCCTCCTTGCCTCCCGGGAGAAATCCTCAACGTTTGTTGGGTGGCGGCGGCGCCCTTCCTGAAGGCGCCGTTTTGGGAGCTAGGTGAGCGTGGGGTTTCTCGGAGATATGTTTCGTGTGCAGCGGCGGCGGTAGCTGACCTCCCACGACGACTTCCTAAGTGACTATTTCGGGAGCTCTCCGGTCTGATGCGGGGTGCCCTGCCTGGCCCATGGTTCCTCCTGGGCGAGAGGGGATCGGGTTCCCCTCCTACGGCGGCCCTTCTCAGCGCACCTTGAGAGCTCTCCTGTACCTGCACTTTGGTTCTCAATGTCTTCTTGCGAGTTCTAGCTATTGCTCGACTTTGTCCGTTCCGACAATTCTTCCTCTTTCGTGTCCAATCTGTGGGATTTGGCGGTGCCCTGCTCCTGGTGATCTGTTCGTGACTTGTTGGGCGAGCTTGGTTTCTTTACAGATGCAGTCATCCGGCGACTATCTCTCAGGTTCTAGGGTGAACTGCTCTCTTGTCAACGGTGCGGCGCCTTTCGAGCCAGGCGAGGAGGCAGGGGCCTTCTTTGACATTGGAGCTGGGCGGATGTGTTGGGTCGGGGCTGCTGGCGATTAGGCGATAGCGTGCCCTGCTTCGTCGTTGGACGTGTTGATCCAGTGCGGGCATTCTACTTCTTCCACGGTTTTGTTCGCGTTGAGGACCTCTTCATCGCCAAGCGGTGCTTCTCCCTGATGATCTTTTTTAGCTTGGTGTGTAGGAGGCTTGTGAGCTGCTTTCCAGCGTCTTTGTATCTTGCCGTTTTCTTTTCTTTCTTGTGTTGGTTCCGAGTTTGTAATCCTGGCCGGTTGATGGCTTTGTTAATTCAAAGCCGGGCTCTTCTTGAGCCTTCGTTCAAAAAAAACAGTGAATGGAATGGACTATCTTTGGTTGGAACAAACCATACGCAAAACTATGGATTCCTTTCCAACGAAATAATAAATGGCCTGTTGAGAGACTAACAAAATTTCATACCAAATTGATCAACAATTTAGCAAAATCTCAGTTTTCAAGTTTAAAGATTTAAAATTCGGCTGAAAATGCAAATATCTAGTAATCAATATTGTTGTTGCCGCCCTTAAACCCTAGTGATGTCTACTACGCAACCTTCTTCTTGTAGACTCTAGTTGGGCCTCCAAGCGCGGAGTTTTGTAGGACAACAACAAATTTCCCTCAAGTGGATGACCTAAGGTTTATCAATCCGTGGGAGGCGTAAGATGAAGATGGTCTCTCTCAAACAACCCTGCAACCAAACAACAAAGAGTCTCTTGTGTCCCCAACACACCCAATATAATGGTAAATTGTATAGATGCACTAGTTCGGCGAAGAGATGGTGATACAAGTGCAATATGGATGGTAGATATAGGTTTTTGTAATCTGAAAATATAAAAACAGCAAGATAACTAGTAACAAAAGTGAGCGGAAACGGTATTGCAATGCTTGGAAACAAGGCCCAGGGGTCATACTTTCACTAGTGCAAGTTCTCTCAATAATGATAACATAATTAGATCATATAACAATCCCTCAATGTGCAACAAAGAGTCACTCCAAAGTCACTAATAGCGGAGAACAAACGAAGAGATTATTGTAGGGTATGAAACCACCTCAAAGTTATTCTTTCTAATCGATCTACTGAGCTATTCCTATAAGTGTCATAAACAGCCCTAGAGTTCGTACTAAAATAACACCTTAAGATACACATCAACCAAAACCCTAATGTCACTTAGATACTCCAATGTCACCATAAGTATCCGTGGGTTTGATTATACGATATGCATGACTCAATTTCAGATTCATCTATTCAAACCAACACAAAGAACTTCAAAGAGTGCCCCAAAGTTTCTACCAGAGAGTCAAGACGAAAACTTGTGCCAACCCCTATGCATAAGTTCACAAGGTCATAGAACCCGCAAGTTGTTCACCAAAACACACATTAAGTGGATCACGTGAATATCCCATTGTCACCACAGATAAGCACATGCAAGACATACATCAAGTGTTCTCAAATCCTTAAAGACTCAATTTTTTTTGAGGAAGAGCGACAGTGGGAGAGGCTCCCACTGACTTTGTATTACTCACAAAGGAACAATTACATATGTATTACAAAAGGGTTTTGAGCCCCCCCGGCCATGCTAGCTATCCACGGTCTTAGTGGCCCAAGTTTACAATGTAACTAGAAAGGAAAGGATGAAGATCCTCCCGGCAGTTATGTGTTAGCAGCTCCGAGAGATGCTTAAATCTAGCTAGCCATGCTCCATGAGAGTGCTGAATCCCTCTAAAGTGTTGATTGTTTCTCTCCATCCAAAGACTCCAAGCAGCCAGGAGAAAGATATCCATGAAGAGGGGTTGTCTCCAACTACCCCTACCTCCATGCAGAAGAGCCAGTCTGTTATCAGCTGTCGGCCATGTCACTCCAACCACATCCCAGCAGCGTTGGCTAAAGGGGCAGTTGAAGAACAGATGTTCCACCGTTTCCTCTGGAGGGTTTTGACAGAACATGCATGCATAGTTGCCCCCCATGACAACAAAGTGTCTGCGTTTGAGCATATTCCTGGTATTCAGGCGATCAACTAGGAGTAGCCATCCAAACATCTTGAATTTGATCGGGCTTTTAGCTTTCCAGAGCCATCCAAACGCCTCGTCTGCCACCACCTGTTTGTAGCAGTGATTATAGAACTTCTTGGACGAAAAACGCCCGAGCAAGCATTCCCAGACATCGCTGTTATCGACGGCCAGTCGATTTTGCGGCAACCCCTCCTGGATCTCTTTGATTTCTTCTCTCGCCTGGGTCGAGAGAGGTAGACTAAAAATCGTGGATGGGTCAGTTGCAGCAAGAACCTTAGCAATGGAATCGTCCTCATTCAAACAAAATGAAAAGGCTCGTGGGTATATATCCATTAGCGGGGAGCCTTGAGTACTATCAAACCAAGCATCTTTCCAGAACAGAGCACTAGAGCCATTCCCCGGGGTGACTTTAGTGATCCCTCGGAATATCCCACTGAGTTACATCACATCTCTCCACCAGAAAGAACCAATCGCCTCAGATGCATGCGGTATCTTGTTTCTGTAGTAGGCATCCCAAACAAGCTCCACCCAGGGAACATCTTCATGATTATAGAATTTGAAAAGATGCTTTAGGAGGAGGGCTGCATTCTGTGTTTTAAGATCAATAAAACCAAGGCCTCCGCAGCGTTTTGGGCGGCAGACCAGCTCCCAGGCCGCAAGAGAGTTATTTTTGATCCCATCGTCAGAGTTTTTAGCCCAGAGGCAATGTCTACGCAGCTTATCCAGATGTTCAATCACCTTTGGGTGTATCTTGATCGTGCACATTGCGTATATTAGCATCGAAGTCACAACTGAATTGACCAAGGTTAGTTTAGCTCCAGATGACATCAGTGACAGAGCAGTGGATGTCTTCCGTTCAACTGCATGAACCAGTGGCATAAGATCAAGGACACTGGGCCTCGTTGTGCCCATTGGCAGGCCGAGGTATGTGAAGGGCATGGAACCAACAGAGCAACCAAAAACCCCAGCCAGTTCACAAGCACGTCGGTGATCAATGTTAATGGGTATGAGAGTTGATTTCTGAAAATTGATCTTCAGTCCAATGGAAGTGGCATAATCTTCTAGGATAGCTTTCATACGAGCAGCCTGCACGGGACATGCCTGCATAACTAAAATCGTGTCATCAGCGTATTGGACAACCGGGAAATCACCCGCCCTGTCACGAGGGAGAGGAAGATCAAGCAGCCCACGAACAAAAGCATCATTAACTGCTGCTTGGAGGAGATCAGCCGCAAGGACAAAGATCAATGGTGAGAGAGGGTCCCCCTGGCGCACTCAACATTTACAGTTGAATTTTCGACCAGGGACTCCATTAAGAAGTACCGAAGAAACCCCCGAACCAAAGATCGTGTTCATCCATCCAAGCCATTTGTCATCAAAACCCATGTGTTTCATAATTTCCATCATGGGGGCGTGCTCAATAGTGTCAAACGCCTTGGCAAAGTCTAGCTTAAGGAGGACGTTTTCCCTTGCTGAAGTATGGCATTGATGTATGTATTCAAACGACCACGCTAGGCAATCCTGGATAGTCCTCCCTTTGAGAAAACCATACTGATTTCTGTGAATGATCTTGAGGATGACTTTCTGTAGCCGATTTGCCAATATCTTAGTGATGATTTTCAGACAACAATTCAACAAAGTAATTGGTCTATAATCATTTGCAGTTTCTGGAGAGGAGTTCTTTGGGATCAATGTGATATACCCCTCACTAATACTGGTTATATCTAGCCCTCCGACATGAAATGCATGGCACAACTCATAGAAGTCTGACTTGATGATCGACCAACAGTTCTTAAGGAAGCAACCATTAAAACCATCAGGACCTGGAGCCCGATCACTAGGCATTTCCTTAATAACAGTGTCAATCTCTTCATTGGAAAAAGGTGCCGACAAGTGCTCCAGTCCCTCAATCCGACGGATGATTCTGGAAAGATCAAAGCGCATGTGAGTGGGTTTAGAGGAGCCCAACCGTTCCTTATAGGTTCTGAACAATACCCCTTCCTTGCCAGCATGGTCATGTATTTCCACATCGCCATCACGAAGCATGGCGATAGAATTATGTCTGTATCTCTCCGTGGCCAGTGATTGAAAGAGTTTGGTATTTTCATCCGCAAATCTGAAGAATCGGATCGTGCATCTTTTCCTCCAATATTCATTCTGAAACTGCAACAATGTCTGCAAGTGAGATTTCAAAATTTTCCGGAAGTTTGATTCCTGGATAAATAGAGGCCTTTTGTCCTCGAGATTATCCATCGTAACTAAAGCTTCATTACAGTTTTGAATGATGGTTTTCAGCTTTGAGATATCCCTGCTCCATCTCTTGAGATCATACCTCAGAGTTTTCAGCTTTTTACAAATACGGGCGACAGCGTTCGGTGCATGGCACGCCTTGGACCAGGAAGCGGCCACCACCTCCATAAATCCAGAATGGTTAATCCAAAAGTTCTCAAAACGGAAGAGTTTGGACTTGGGAATAGAGGACTCAATTGTAACCACACAGGGAATATGGTCTGATACCGGTTTTCCTAGTGGCAAGACCATTGTATTTGGAAACGAAGTGGTCCAGCAAGAGGACGAGAAGAACCAGTCAAGCTGATCAAGTAAGGGATCATCTTGCATATTACTCCAGGTATATGTTCGACCCTTCACAGGTAACTCCATCAGAGACTGCGCTCTAATGATTTCATTAAAAAGCAACATGTCCGCAGCGTCGCCCCCAGGTTTGTTTCTGTTATTCGTGGAACGAATAAAATTGAAATCCCCAAGGATCAACCAGTTCTCATCATCAGGTATGTGTAGGTCAAATAACCAATTAGTAAAATCCACCCGACGCTGACCAGAACATGGACCGTAGACATTGATCAATTTCCACGAGTCATTGGACTGTGTAGCAACAAAAGAAACACCCACAGCAAACGAATCAACGTACCAAGGGGTGCCCACAAACACGGAGCTATTCCAGATAATAATAAGACCACCCGAGGCACCCACAGATGGAGCAAACACAAATTTATCAAACCGCTTAGGGCAGAAAGTTTTAATAAACGCCAGATCAAAAGATTCACGCTTTGTTTCCTGGATACAAATCACAGAGCAACCACTAGTGTCAATAGTATTTCGGAGCGCCAGAGTTTTAGCATCAGAGTTGATGCCCCGGATGTTCCACGACAAAACATTCGAAGATTTATTCATGAACCAGCAGAAGTTCAGTCTCCGGCACCCGTGGACGAGCGCTGATCATCCAGCAGCTTCTCGGGGGAAAGAGCCTCCTGCGCCATCCCGCAGCATTTGCCCATCTGTTGAAGATCTTCAATCGTCATAGGAGGGGGCAATCATCATACCGAACCTGAAGAGCCGACTCTTGAACAGACAAGATCACTGGATGTAACGCTGCATCTCGGGGGGCAAGTCTTGAAATCTCCTTAAGACCAGGAGAACAAGCCGCCCTACCCCACGCAGAATCAAACGCTGAAGATCGGCATTCAGTGGCCTCCTGCAGCCAAGACGACGGGATGATGGCAGCCCCCATCTGAAAGATTGAACTGAACACCTCTGTCAGAACATCACGCTCTGGGACTATGCCCTCCAGCCAGGTAGATACAGCAACATTCAACTGATTCTGCAGAAACTTGAAAGGATTGAGAGGAAACATAACAGCCTCAGAAGTCTGAAAGGCTAGAGCTGGCGTATATATGCGTTTAAGCATCCCTCCCATCCAAAGCAACAGATCATGATCGACAGTCACAAAGAAGCTAGCTGAGTTTCCTCCAACTCTGACAAATGCAAGGCGTGCAGTAGGATTCCCGAGCACAAAACCATCCGCCAGTGCTTCCACCGCTTGAAACTCTAAGTCAGAAGACCAAACATCCGACAGATTATCCTGGATATTGATTTCAGGATCCACCCCATCCATAAGAGACGGTCCATCGTACTGGAAGAATGTTCTGAAGCTGAACCCTGTGTACGGTGGAGGAACCACAGGCCACAAAGGCCAACCATTATCCTGGAGTTGCACCTGGGCCGGTTCTGGGGCATGCCATGCTGCTTCATTCAGAGCCTCTTGTGCAGCCATCTCATCAATTCGTGCTTGCTGCATGAGGGTGTAGTAGGGAAGCTCATAAGGGTGGGGTGATGCATTCAGAAGCGGAGGAGCATCCTCATTGCCAACCAAATTAGGAATAGTATTCCTGCCATTCAGAACATACACTGGCACAGACCAGGATCGAGCAAGCCCTGGCAGCAAACCAACCCTGGTAACTAACAAACTATGTGGCACTTCAGCCACATCTTTGATATGGCATTTAACCAGAACTCGAGCTTTGTTGAAACCCGGACGTGGCCACACAAGGAGCTTTCCAAAGTTAGAAACGGCCTTGTGGATATAGTGCTCAGTCTGGTAATCCATAGGGAAAGCTAGGAACATAACCCAGACCTCATATTCAAAAGCAGGCATGCGCATATTGAGACCTTCATCGTGAGGTACCAGAGAAAAAGTAGATCCTCAGACAGAGCGTGAGGTCCCTCCCTAATTGCAGCATCCCGACTCTCCATATCCGCAAAAACCACACAGCCAATTCCTAATGGGTAAATAAAATCATCCACCAAATCATACTCTAGATCCCCAGTAATGATGCGACAGACCTCGGCCAACCAGAGCTCCTTTTGATGATCAGGGACAATTCGATAAGATAAATTCAAAGGGAAAACTCAATCCATTACAAGAAGGTAGAGGGGGAGAAACATCATAAGATCCAACTATAATAGCAAAGCTCGCGGTACATCAAGATCGTGCCAAATCAAGAACACGAGAGAGAGAGATCAAACACATAGCTACTGGTAGATACCCTCAGCCCCGAGGGTGAACTACTCCCTCCTCGTCATGGAGAGCGCCGGGATGATGAAGATGGCCACCGGTGATGATTTCCCCCTCTGGCAGGGTGCTGGAATAGGGTCCCGATAGGTTTTTTGTGGCTACAGAGGTTTGCGGCGGTGGAACTCCCGATCTAGGTTTCTTTTCGGGGGTTTCTGTATTTATAGGAATTTTTGGCGTCGGTTTCAAGTCAGGGGGTCCACGAGTCAACCACAAGGTCGGAGGGCGCGCCCTCCACCCTTGTGGAGGCCTCGTGGCTCTTCTGGCCCAACTCTTTTGCTTCGGGGGCTTCTTCTGGTCCATAAAAAATCACCGTAAATTTTCAACTCATTTGGACTCCATTTGATATCCCTTTTCTGCGAAACTCAAAAACAAGGAAAAAACAAAAACTGACACTGGGCTCTAGGTCAATAGGTTAGTCCCAAAAATCATATAAAATAGCATATAAATGCATATAAAACACCCAAAACAAATAATATAATGGCATGGAACAATAAAAAAAATTATAGATACGTTGGAGACGTATCAAGCATCCCCAAGCTTAATTCCTGCTCGTCTTCGAGTAGGTAAATGATAAAACTGAATTTTTGATGTGGAATGCTATCAAGTGCACAAGTTTGATCAATGATAATTTCAATCACTTTTTCTAGCATCATTATATATCGTAACAGTAGCTCATATCATAAAGCTTTTCATGATCAAGTAACAAGCTATTCACATGTCAAAGCATAGATCATAAACTTTCTTGAAAACTAACAAACTATGTTCTTGGTCATCAAACAATTGCAATTCATCTTATTTTCAGGAAGGGTCTATGTAAGAGCTTTGATTTAGCAAATCCCACATACTCAACTATCATATAGTATTCCATGATTGCTACCACTCAAAGCATATTTTTAGAACAAATAGCATCGATTGAACACAAAGAAAGATTGGGGCTTAATGTTTCGCCTCCCAACTTATTTATCATATAGATAATTGTCAACAATAATAATTCATGATCAAATATATTTGAATGGCCATATATGCTTAGATCTTTCTCCATCATGTGATGCTTGACAACTAAAGAGTAGGTTGGAATGAGAAGGAATACTATGACTCTTGCATAAAAGTAAAAGATAGGCCCTTCGCAGAGGGAAGCAGGGATTTGCAGAGGTGCCAGAGCTCGAAGTTTTTAAAACAGAGATGAAAATAATTTTGAGAGGTATGCTTTCATTGTGAACATAACAACCAAGAGTTCCCAATATCTTCCATACTAGATACATTATAGGCGGTTCCCAAACAGAAGGTAAAGATTTTACTCCCCCTCCACCAACAACCACACTCCACGGCTTGTCCGAAACAACGGGTGCCGTCCAACTATCAACAATCTTGGGGGAGTTTTGTTTAAATTATTTGCGATTTTGTTTTTGATCTTTTGATCATAGGTCTGGGCATTCCAGTTACCAGCCATTTTCTCGTGAATGATGAGCGGAGTCCACTCATCGTGAGAATAACCCACCTAGCATGGAAGATACTGACAGCCCCTAGTTGCTACATGAGCGATTCGGGCATACAAAACAGATTATTATTTGAAGGTTTAGAGTTTGGCACATGCAAATTTACTTGGAATGGCATGTAAATACCGCATATAGGTAGATATGGTGGACACTCATGGAAGAAACTTGGTTCAAGGATTTGGATGCACAAGTAATATTCCCGCTTAGTACAGAGATTTTGGCTAGCAAAAGATTCTAAATAGCAAGCACCACATGTTGGAGGATCCATAACAATATAACTTCTATACAAATATACCCAAACATAACTCATTATGCCGTCTTACTTGTCCAACTTCAACTAATTTGCTCAGGTTTGAAAATAATTAATGGGGCTCACAGTCATAGAAGATGTCCAAGATAGTATATTTATATGTGAAACCTCTCTACCTTCAATATTCTTTCTTGAATTGTTCAAGTGACCAAAACTATGTTTGCTAACTTTCAATAAATTTACCACCTCTACTTCTTATATGTGAAGTCATTACTCCCCATGGGACAAGCATATGAAACATATATAATTTCAGATTTATGATATTCAATTCATTCAACCATTTACTCATAGGATATAAGTGAAGCACGTGATTAATGAAAAACTACTCCAAAAAGATATAAGTGAAGGTCAATGAGTAGTCAAATAATTATTTAGCTATGTGAAGACTCCTCTCATTTAAGAATTTCAGATCTTGGGATATTACTCAAACAGCAAGCAAAATAAAATAAAATAACATTGCAAGGATAGCACATATCATGTGAAGAAGCAAAAACTTAGGCTCAAGCAAAACTGACCGATAGTTGTTGAAGAAGACATGTGGGATGCCAACCGGGGCATCCCCAAGCTTAGATGCTTGAGACTTCTTGAAATATTAATTAGGGATGCCTTGGGCATCCCCAAGCTTGAGCTTTTGTGTCTCCTTAATTCCTTTCATATCGCGGTTTCCCTAAATCTTAAAAACTTCATCCACACAAAACTCAACAAGAACCCGTGAGATACGTTAGTATAAATCAATGCAAAACCTTATCATTCTCTACTGTAGCAAATCACAAAAATTATTATTTGACATTGCATACTAAATGCCTTTGTATATTTAACACTCCCATCCTCAAATAGAATCATTAAACAAGCAAACATATGCAAACAATGCAAACATAACAGCAATCTGTCTAAACAGAACAACCTGTAAAGAATGCAAGAAAATTCATACTACTCTAACTCCAAAAATTCTGAAAAATTACCACACTGTAGATAATTTGTTGTTGCTCATTGTGTAAAAATTTCAAGATTTTATCACGTTCTGACATTTTTAAAGACAATGATCGAAAACTTTCTGTTTTCAAAACAGCAACATATAGACTTGCAAAATAAGCATGGTAAAGGCTATACTTGACCTTTTATTGAACTAAAAGGTGCAAACCATTACTCTAAATAGCAGCAAGCAAATCAAACTAAAATAAAATGATGCTCCAAGCAAAACTCATATCATGTGGTGAATAAAAATATAGCCTCAAGTAAATTTACCGATGAACGAAGACGAAAGAGGGGATGCCAACCGGGGCATCCCAAAGCTTAGGCTCTTGGTTGTCCTTGAATATTACCTTGGGGTGCCTTGGGCATCCCCGAGCTTAGGCTCTTGCCACTCTTTAGTCCATAAAAACTTTACCCAAAACTTGAAAACTTCACAACACAAAACTTAACGGAACTTCGTGAGATGGGTTAGTATGATAAAGACAAATCATTCACTTTGGTACTGTCAAGACAAGATTCAAAATTGTTCTCACACAATGCCTACTGTACCATATCATTTATACAATTTATATTGACCAATATAAGTCATAAAAGCTAGAAAACAAGCAAACTATGCATTGAAAACAGAATCTGTCAAAAACAGAACAATCTGTAATGATCTGAACAATAACCATACTTCTGTTACTCCAAAAATTCTGAAAAATTGGGACAATGTAGAAAACTTATATACCAATAATTTATAAAAAATTCATAATTTTATCACGCTACAATGAATTTAAACAATTCTGGGGCTGGAAGCAAATGTTTCTGTTTTTGCACAGAATCAAATCAACTATCATCCACACTATCCCAAAGGCTTTACTTGGCACTTTATTGGAACAAAAGCTATAAAACATGATTACTACAGTAGCATAATCATGTGAACACATAAAAATAGTAGGGGTAAATATTGGGTTGTGTCGTGGAATTGTCACGGCAGATGTCCTAGTGAAAGGACTTAATCATGGAGCCATCGCAACTAGGAAGATTAAAGGGGTTAAAACGGGACAAAGGACACGAGGGTTTATATTGGTTCGGCCCCTTACGGTGAAGGTAAAGGCCTAATCCAGTTTGAGGTGGTATTGCTTATGTTTCGATTACCAGGGAGCGAATCTGCTTGACCTAGCTTTCGATCTGATGTTACTTGTCCTGAACCGTCGTCGGGTCGTCCCTTTATATACAGAGGTCGACACCCAACGGCTCACAGAGTCCCGGCTGGCTCATAAACAGTGTCCGGCTCGGTCTCTAACTATCCCTGCCTTACAATACAAGTTATGTACATATGACGGTTTATCTCTACGGGCCTTGAGTCGCCTTTGGGCCTTGGCCCCTTAAATGAACCGCCATCTTCCAGAGCTGTCTTGGGCTTCATGAATCGCCATAGGTATAACCTGGCCCCTCCTGGGCGGGTCATACCTAATAGTTATGTCCCCAACATTAGGCCCCAGATTGATTTGAACTGGTTCATGTCAATCTTCAACACTTATAGAAAATCTTCTGCTCTTCATTGTGCAAGAATTTGTAACCCGCCATGATGTCATCTTCTGGATTTGTGATAACCCGCCATGACGTCATCTGCCATTACTTCACACTTTATCCAACGTATCTCAACAGATCCTTATCTTAATGACTGTCCTGAGAATCGAGGCATCCTGGTAGCTGGATAACCATATTTTCGGCCTCCTCATTTTTCGCGCCCACTTAAGAGTCTTTCCTTATAAATAGGCACGACCGGTCTTTCCTCATTCTCCCCCTTTCCAGCATCTTCTTCCTCTCGCAACCCTTCTGCCACTTGAGCTCCGCCGCCGCCGCAGAGCACCTCGTCTTCTTCAACCTCGGCCGCTGCATCAACCTGAATCGATCCAGAGAACGGCGGCGACCCTCCGCAATAGATCTGCAGCTGTAAGTTTCTGCCTTCCCATACCCCAGATCCGCATTAGGGTTTGCGAGTTTCTCTGTGTTCTTCGTAGTTCATCGTAGTTTATCTTCCAGGCTGTACCGCAAGCTTCTTTGAGCTGAAAACGGCGTTCCACCAATGAGGTAGTTGTTTTATTTCCACTTTTGATATCAGTAGATCCCCTTTCCTGAAGAAAAATCCTGTGAAAGCTCATGAACTCATCTATACTGGGTTTTAGGTCTAGATTTATTTTTCTTTTCCTGACCAGCCATTGATCCAAAATAATAGCTGCAGCCTATGAAACTTGTTTGTGTAACATTTAGGCAAAAACTGTATTTGTTAGATCCACCTAGCCATGGCGGCTCTTACCACCGGCTTAAAATTGCAATGCTCAATTGATAACCTTAACCACTCATGGCGGTTTAGATAACTTGACTGGTCATGGCACTCATGGCGGCTTAAATAACTTGACATAATTTAGCCATATACCATTAGGCCCCTTTATAAGCCGCCATCTTGAATATGTATTGTAATGTTTTTCCTCCGGCTTAAATTTGAACCGGCAATTTCACTCTTTGTTAGGCTTCCTTCTTCACGGTGCCACCCAAAACTAGCACTTCATGAAGGAAATATGCCCTAGAGGAAATAATAAAGTTATTATTTATTTCCTTATATCATGATAAATGTTTATTATTCATGCTAGAATTGTATTAACCGGAAACGTAATACTTGTGTGAATACATAGACAAACATAGTGTCACTAGTATGCCTCTACTTGACTAGCTCGTTAATCAAAGATGGTTATGTTTCCCAGCCATTGACATGGGTTGTCATTTGATTAACGGGATCACATCATTAGGAGAATGATGTGATTGACTTGACCCATTCCGTTAGCTTAGCACTCGATCGTTTAGTATGTTGCTATTGCTTTCTTCATGACTTATACATGTTCCTATGACTATGAGATTATGCAACTCCCATTTACCGGAGGAACACTTTGTGTGCTACCAAACATCACAACGTAACTGGGTGATTATAAAGGTGCTCTACAGGTGTCTCCGAAGGTACTTGTTGGGTTGGCGTATTTTGAGATTAGGATTTGTCACTCTGATTGTCGGAGAGGTATCTCTGGGCCCACTCGGTAATGCACAGCACTTAAGCCTTGCAAGCATTGCAACTAATGAGTTAGTTGCAGGATGATGTATTACGGAACGAGTAAAGAGACTTGTCGGTAACGAGATTGAACTAGGTTTGAGATACCGACGATCGAATCTCGGGCAAGTAACATACCGATGACAAAGGGAACAACGTATGTTGTTATGCGGTCTGACCGATAAAGATCTTCGTAGAATATGTGGGAGCCAATATGAGCATCCAGGTTCCGCTATTGGTTATTGACCGGAGACATGTCTCGGTCATGTCTGCATAGTTCTCGAACCCGTAGGGTCCGCACGCTTAACGTTTCGATGACAGTTATATTATGAGTTTATATGTTTTGATGTACCGAAGGTTGTTCAGAGTCCCGGATGTGATCACAGACATGGCGAGGAGTCTCGAAATGGTCGAGGCATGAAGATTGATATATTGGAAGCCTATATTTGGATATCGGAAGTGTTCCGGGTGAAATCGGGATTTTACCGGAGTACCGGAGGGGTTACCGGAACCCCCCCAGGGGTTAATGGGCCATAGTGGGCCTTAGTGGAGAAGAGGAGAGGCGGCCAGGGCAAGGGCCACACGCCCCTCCCCCCTAGTCCGAATAGGACAAGGAGAGGGGGCGGCGCCCCCTTTCCTTCTTCTCCTCCACCTCTTTCCCCCTCCACTCCTAATCCAACAAGGAAAAGGGAGGGAGTCCTACTCCCGGTGGGAGTAGGACTCCTCCTGGCGCGCCCCCTCCTGGCCGGCCGCACCTCCCCCTTGCTCCTTTATGTACGGGGGCAGGGGGGCAGCCTAGAGACACAACAATTGATCGTTTGATCTTTTAGCCGTGTGCGGTGCCCCCCTCCACCATAGTCCACCTCGATAATACTGTAGCGGTGCTTAGGCGAAGCCCTGCGTTGGTAGAACATCATCATCGTCACCACGCCGTCGTGCTGACGAAACTCTCCCTCAACACTCGGCTGGATTGGAGTTCGAGGGACGTCATCGGGCTAAACGTGTGCTGAACTCGGAGGTGCCGTGCGTTCGGTACTTGATCGGCCGGATCATGAAGACGTACGACTACATCAACCGCGTTGTGCTAACGCTTCCGCTTTTGTTCTACGAGGGTACGTGGACAACACTCTCCCCTCTCGTTGCTATGCATCACCATGATCTTGCGTGTGCGTAGGATTTTTTTTGAAATTACTACGTTCCCCAACAGTGGCATCCGAGCCTGGTTTTATGCGTAGATGTCATATGCACGAGCAGAACACAAGTGAGTTGTGGGCGATACAAGTCATACTGCTTACCAGCATGTCATACTTTGGTTCGGCGGTATTGTTGGATGAAGCGGCCCACCGACATTACGTGTACGCTTATGCGAGACTGGTTCTACCGACGTGCTTTGCACACAGGTGGCTGGCGGGTGTCAGTTTCTCGAACTTTAGTTGAACCGAGTGTGGCTACGCCCGGTCCTTGCGAAGGTTAAAACAGCACCAACTTGACCAACTATCGTTGTGGTTTTGATGCGTAGGTAAGAACGGTTCTTGCTAAGCCCAGTAGCAGCCTCGTAAAACTTGCAACAACAAACTAGAGAACGTCTAACTTGTTTTTGCAGGGCATGTTGTGATATGATATGGTCAAGACATGATGCTAAATTTTATTGTATGAGATGATCATGTTTTGTAACCGAGTTATCGACAACTGGCAGGAGCCATATGGTTGTCGCTTTATTGTATGCAATGCAATCGTCCTGTAATGCTTTACTTTATCACTAAGTGGTAGCGATAGTCGTAGAAGCATAAGACGGCGAGACGACAACGATGCTACGATGGACATCAAGGTGTCGCGCCGGTGACGATGGTGATCATGACGGTGCTTTGGAGATGGAGATCACAAGCACAAGATGATGATGGCCATATCATATCACTTATATTGATTGCATGTGATGTTTATCTTTTATGCATCTTATCTTGCTTTGATTGACGGTAGCATTATAAGATGATCTCTCACTAAATTTCAAGATAAATGTGTTCTCCCTGAGTGTGCACCGTTGCCAAAGTTCGTCGTGCCCAGACACCACGTGATGATCGGGTGTGATAAGCTCTACGTCCATCTACAACGGGTGCAAGCCAGTTTTGCACACACGCAATACTCAGGTTAAACTTGACGAGCCTAGCATATGCAGATATGGCCTCGGAACACTAAGACCGAAAGGTCGAGCGTGAATCATATAGTAGATATGATCAACATAGTGATGTTCACCATTGAAAGCTACTCCATTTCACGTGATGATCGGTTATGGTTTAGTTGATTTGGATCACGTGATCACTTAGAGGATTAGAGGGATGTCTATCTAAGTGGGAGTTCTTAAGTAATATGATTAATTGAACTTAAATTTATCATGAACTTAGTACCTGATAGTATCTTGCTTGTCTATGTTGATTGTAGATAGATGGCCCGTGCTGTTGTTCCGTTGAATTTTAATGCGTTCCTTGAGAAAGCAAAGTTGAAAGATGATGGTAGCAATTACACGGACTGGGTCCGTAACTTGAGGATTATCCTCATTGCTGCACAGAAGAATTACGTCCTGGAAGCACCGCTGGGTGCCAGGCCTGCTGCAGATGCAACTGATGACGTTAAGTACGTCTGGCAAAGCAAAGCTGATGACTACTCGATAGTTCAGTGTGCCATGCTTTATGGCTTAGAACCAGGACTTCAATGACATTTTGAATGTCATGGAGCATATGAGATGTTCCAGGAGTTGAAGTTAATATTTCAAGCAAATGCCTGGATTGAGAGATATGAAGTCTCCAATAAAGTTCTATAGCTGCAAGATGGAGGAGAATAGTTCTGTCAGAGAGCATATACTCAGAATGTCTGGGTATAACAATCACTTGATTCAACTGGGAGTTAATCTTCCGGATGATAGCGTCATTGACAGAATTCTTCAATCACTGCCACCAAGCTACAAGAGCTTCGTGATGAACTATAACATGCAAGGGATGGATAAGACGATTCCCGAGCTCTTCGCAATGCTAAAGGCTGCGGAGGTAGAAATCAAGAAGGAGCATCAAGTGTTGATGGTCAATAAGACCACCAGTTTCAAGAAAAAGGGGAAAGGGAAGAAGAAGGGGAACTTCAAGAAGAACAGCAAACAAGTTGCTGCTCAAGAGAAGAAACCCAAGTCTGGACCTAAGCCTGAGACTGAGTGCTTCTACTGCAAGCAGACTGGTCACTGGAAGCGGAACTGCCCCAAGTATTTGGCGGATAAGAAGGATGGCAAGGTGAACAAAGGTATATGTGATATACATGTTATTGATGTGTACCTTACCAGAGCTCGCAGTAGCACCTGGGTATTTGATACTGGTTCTGTTGCTAATATTTGCAACTCAAAATAGGGACTACGGATTAAGCGAACACTGGCTAAGGACGAGGTGACGATGCGCGTGGGAAACGGTTCCAAAGTCGATGTGATCACCGTCGGCACGCTACCTCTACATCTACCTTCGGGATTAGTATTAGACCTAAATAATTGTTATTTGGTGCCAGCGTTGAGCATGAACATTATATCTGGATCTTGTTTGATGCGAGACGGTTATTCATTTAAATCTGAGAATAATGGTTGTTCTATTTATATGAGTAATATCTTTTATGGTCATGCACCCTTGAAGAGTGGTCTATTTTTGATGAATCTCGATAGTAGTGATACACATATTCATAATGTTGAAGCCAAAAGATGCAGAGTTGATAATGATAGTGCAACTTATTTGTGGAACTGCCGTTTAGGTCATATCGGTGTAAAGCGCATGAAGAAACTCCATACTGATGGACTTTTGGAACCACTTGATTATGAATCACTTGGTACTTGCAAACCGTGCCTCATGGGCAAGATGACTAAAACGCCGTTCTCCGGAACTATGGAGAGAGCAACAGATTTGTTAGAAATCATACATACAGATGTATGTGGTCCGATGAATGTTGAGGCTCGCGGCGCGTATCGTTATTTTCTCACCTTCACAGATGATTTAAGCAGATATGGGTATATCTACTTAATGAAACATAAGTCTGAAACATTTGAAAAGTTCAAAGAATTTTAGAGTGAAGTTGAATCGTAACAAGAAAATAAAATTTCTACGATCTGATCATGGAGGAGAATATTTGAGTTACGAGTTTGGTCTACATTTGAAACAATGCGGAATAGTTTCGCAACTCACGCCACCCAGAACACCACAGCGTAATGGTGTGTCAGAACGTCGTAATCGTACTTTACTAGATATGGTGCGATCTATGATGTCTCTTACTGATTTACCGCTATCGTTTTGGGGTTATGCTTTAGAGACGGCTGCATTCACGTTAAATAGGGCACCATCAAAATCCGTTGAGACGACGCCTTATGAACTGTGGTTTGGCAAGAAACCAAAGTTGTCGTTTCTTAAAGTTTGGGGCTACGATGCTTATGTGAAAAAGCTTCGACCTGATAAGCTCGAATCCAAATCGTAGAAATGTGTCTTCATAGGATACCCAAAGGAGACTGTTGGGTACACCTTCTATCACAGATCCAAAGGCAAGACATTCGTTGCTAAGAATGGATCCTTTCTAGAGAAGGAGTTTCTCTCGAAAGAAGTGAGTGGGAGGAAAGTAGAACTTGATGAGGTAACTGTACCTGCTCCCTTATTGGAAAGTAGTTCATCACAGAAACCGGTTCCTGGGACGCCTACACCAATTAGTGAGGAAGTTAATGATGATGATCATGGAACTTCAGATCAAGTTGTTACTGAACCTCGTAGGTCAACCAGAGTAAGATCCGCACCAGAGTGGTACGGCAATCCTGTTCTGGAGGTTATGTTACTAGACCTTGACGAACCTACGAACTATGAAGAAGCAATGGTGAGCCCAGATTCCGCAAAATGGCTTGAGGCCATGAAATCTGAGATGGGATCCATGTATGAGAACAAAGTGTGGACTTTGGTTGACTTGCCCGATGATCGGCAAGCCATTGAGAATAAATGGATCTTCAAGAAGAAGACTGACGCTGACGGTAATGTTACTGTCCATAAAGCTCGACTTGTTGCAAAAGGTTTTCAACAAGTTCAAGGGATTGACTACGATGAGACTTTCTCACCCGTAGCGATGCTTAAGTCTGTCCGAATCATGTTAGCAATTGCCGCATTTTATGATTATGAAATTTGGCAAATGGATGTCAAAACTGCATTCCTGAATGGATTTCTGGAAGAAGAGTTGTATATGATGCTACCAGAAGGTTTTGTTGATCCAAAGGGAGCTAAAAAAGTGTGCAAGCTCCAGCGATTCATTTATGGACTGGTGCAAGCCTCTCAGAGTTGGAATAAACGCTTTGATAGTGTGATCAAAGCATTTGGTTTTGTACAGACTTTTGCAGAAGCCTGTATTTACAAGAAAGTGAGTGGGAGCTCTGTAGCATTTCTGATATTATATGTGGATGACATATTGTTGATTGGAAATGATGTAGAATTTCTGGATAGCATAAAGGGATACTTGAATAAGAGTTTTTCAATGAAAGACCTCGGTTAAGCTGCTTATATATTGGGCATCAAGATCTGTAGAGATAGATCAAGACGCTTAATTGGACTTTCACAAAGCACACACCTTGACAAAGTTTTGAAGAAGTTCAAAATGGATCAAGCAAAGAAAGGGTTTTTGCCTGTGTTACAAGGTGTGAAGTTGAGTAAGACTCAATGCCCGACCACTGCAGAAGATAGAGAGAAGATGAAAGATGTTCCCTATGCTTCAGCCATAGGCTCTATCATGTATGGAATGCTGTGTACCAGACCTGATGTGTGCCTTGCTATAAGTCTAGCAGGGAGGTACCAAAGTAATCCAGGAGTGGATCAATGGACAGCGGTCAAGAACATCCTGAAATACCTGAAAAGGACTAAGGGTATGTTTCTCGTTTATGGAGGTGACAAAGAGCTAGTCATAAATGGTTACGTGGATGCAAGCTTTGACACTGATCCGGACGATTCTAAATCGCAAACCGGATACGTGTTTACATTGAACGGTGGAGCTGTCAGTTGGTGCAGTTCTAAACAAAGCATCGTGGTGGGATCTACGTGTGAAGCGGAGTACATAGCTGCTTCGGAAGCAGCAAATGAAGGAGGCTGGATGAAGGAGTTCATATCCGACCTAGGTGTCATACCTAGTGCATCGGGTCCAATGAATTTTTTTGTGACAATACTAGTGCGATTGCCTTGGCGAAGGAATCCAGATTTCACAAGAGAACCAAGCACATCAAGAGACGCTTCAATTCCATCCGGGATTTAGTCCAGGTGGGAGACATAGAAATTTGCAAGATACATACGGATCTGAATGTTGCAGACCCGTTGACTAAGCCTCTTCCACGAGCAAAACATGATCAACACCAAGGCTCCACGGGTGTTAGAATCATTACTGTCTAATCTAGATTATTGACTCTAGTGCAAGTGGGAGACTGAAGGAAATATGCCCTAGAGGCAATAATAAAGTTATTATTTATTTCCTTATATCATGATAAATGTTTATTATTCATGCTAGAATTGTATTAACCGGAAACGTAATACTTGTGTGAATACATAGACAAACATAGTGTCACTAGTATGCCTCTACTTGACTAGCTCGTTAATCAAAGATGGTTATGTTTCCTAGCCATTGACATGGGTTGTCATATGATTAACGGGATCACATCATTAGGAGAATGATGTGATTGACTTGACCCATTCCGTTAGCTTAGCACTCGATCGTTTAGTATGTTGCTATTGCTTTCTTCATGACTTATACATGTTCCTATGACTATGAGATTATGCAACTCCCGTTTACTGGAGGAACACTTTGTGTGCTACCAAACGTCACAACGTAACTGGGTGATTATAAAGGTGCTCTACAGGTGTCTCCGAAGGTACTTGTTGGGTTGGCGTATTTCGAGATTAGGATTTGTCACTCCGATTGTCGGAGAGGTATCTCTGGGCCCACTCGGTAATGCACATCACTTAAGCCTTGCAAGCATTGCAACTAATGAGTTAGTTGCGGGATGATGTATTACTGAACGAGTAAAGAGACTTGCCGGTAACGAGATTGAACAAGGTATTGAGATACCGACGATCGAATCTCGGGCAAGTAACATACCGATGACAAAGGGAACAACGTATGTTGTTATGCGGTCTGACCGTTAAAGATCTTCGTAGAATATGTGGGAGCCAATATGAGCATCCAGGTTCTGCTATTGGTTATTGACCGGAGACATGTCTCGGTCATGTCTGCATAGTTCTTGAACCCGTAGGGTCCGCACGCTTAACGTTTCAATGACAGTTATATTATGAGTTTATATGTTTTGATGTACCGAAGGTTGTTTGGAGTCCCGGATGTGATCACGGACATGACGAGGAGTCTCGAAATAGTCGAGACATGAAGATTGATATATTGGAAGCCTATATTTGGATATCGGAAGTGTTCCGGGTGAAATCGGGATTTTACCGGAGTACCGGAGGGGTTACCGGAACCCCCCCAGGGGTTAATGGGCCATAGTGGGCCTTAGTGGAGAAGAGGAGAGGCGGCCACGGCAAGGGCCACGCGCCCCTCCCCCCTAGTCCGAATAGGACAAGGAGAGGGGGGCGGCGCCCCCCTTCCCTTCTTCTCCTCCACCTCTTTTCCCCTCCACTCCTAATCCAACAAGGAAAAGGGAGGGAGTCCTACTCCCGGTGGGAGTAGGACTCCTCCTGGCGCGCCCCCTCCTGGCCGGCCGCACCTCCCCCCTTGCTCCTTTATATACGGGGGCAGGGGGGCACCCTAGAGACACAACAATTGATCGTTTGATCTTTTAGCCGTGTCAGGTGCACCCCTCCACCATAGTCCACCTCGATAATACTGTAGCGGTGCTTAGGCGAAGCCCTGCGTCGGTAGAACATCATCATCGTCACCACGCCGTCGTGCTGACGAAACTCTCCCTCAACACTCGGCTGGATCAGAGTTCGAGGGACGTCATCGGGCTGAACGTGTGCTGATCTCGGAGGTGCCGTGCGTTCGGTACTTGGTCGGTCGGATCGTGAAGACATACGACTACATCAACCACGTTGTGCTAACGCTTCCGCTTTTGGTCTACGAGGGTACGTGGACAACACTCTCCCCTCTTGTTGCTATGTATCACCATGATCTTGCGTGTGCGTAGGATTTTTTTTGAAATTACTACGTTCCCAACACTTCATGCAACTAGGTCACATCCATCGTCACTGATAGCACTCTTGACGATTTTGTGAAAACCGGCTATCTGCCAAAGAAGGAAGTCATGTCATACCGTGCGCCTGGTCCAACCGAGGAAAAGCCTCAGCCCAAAGAGGGGGAAGTCATCGTCTTTACTGACCACATGAACCGGGGCTTTTCACCACCCAGCTCAAAATTCTTCAGAGACGTCCTACACTTTTTTGACCTCCGTCCTCAAGACATCAGACCGAACTCTGTGTCTAATATTTGCAACTTTCAAGTGTTCTGTGAGGTGTATCTTGGAGAAGAACCCAACTTGCTACTCTTCAGAGAGTTATTTTATTTGAACCGCCAGAATGAATGTGCCAACGGGCCTAGCTTGGAGCTTGGTGGGGTCTCAATCCAACGACAGAGAGACACCATTTTTCCTTATGCGAATCCACCAAGTCACCCCAAAGACTGGAACCAGACATGGTTCTATTGCCAGGACACTTCTCCGGCTGATGAGAACTCTCTACCCGGCTTTCGCGCCCCGCGCCTCGAGTCTAATCATCCTCTTCCAGACAAGTTGTCCGCTGCTGATCGCCAGAAACTCGCCCCCACCATGGCTAAAATCAAGGCTCTTTTGGGGAATGGTTTAAGTGGTATCGACTTGGTCCAGGTTTGGCTTGCCTGGCGGATCATTCCATTGAGCCGCCGCTCTGGTTTGATGTGTACTTATACGGGCGAGAAGAATGATCCTCTGTGGCACAGCCCTGATAATTTACCTGACGACGTCATCGATGATATGACAAATTCACTCTTGAATGAAAGCCTAGCAGACTGTGGCAAGGTGGGCTTAATCCCTTTCTGCAAAGCTAACCCGGCTCCAGCGGTAAGTCGCCAAACTGAGCATTTTTACCTTCATCCTTGATGTTTTTGTCTTTACTCAAACTTTGCTGATTTTCACAGGCTGATGACAAATTTTGGAAGACAAAGTATGATCATGAAGCTGCAAAGAGAGCCAGGAAGGCCAAGAGAGAGAGCCGCAAGAAAAACCGCCGCCAAGAAGAAAGGAAATAAGACCAGCACCTCTGATTTCCTACGACTAGAAGATACCTCTAAGTCGGAGGTAGCTCTTGATTCTCTAGGCTCCTTTTTTAACCACCTTATTGACATTGATTATCATCAGGAGGACACGGGAATGAGTCACGGAGTGGGTGAAGAGGTAACTATTATTTCCTCCGACTCCGAGCTTTTGCCAAGATAGAAAATCCGAAGAGTAACCCGGAAAGTAAGATTTTCACATCCTTTAGCTTATCAAGATCCTCAATTTCTTTTGAAGCGACAGATTCACGAGAACCGGAGGCAGACCCGGACCAACAAGGACGCGGAACTCTCCTCCGGCTTACCAAATACACCAAGGAAGCGCCGGAACGAGGTCACCTCCGACTTAACTCCTTTTCATCCTTTGGCGGGTCTCATTCGTTAACCACTCAACTCTTCTAACTCGAATTATCAGGAAACTTCACCTTCCTCCAGCGACTCACTCCAGTCCAACATGCCGGCTTTTAAGACCGCTCCAGGGTAATGATAATTTACTTTCTTGTATTCATTTCAATTCTTTATATTTGTACTGATATTTTGATCTTTATGCAGCGGAAAAGCAAAGCCCAGCAAAAAGGTGAAGATGAGCAAGACGGCCGAAGAGCCCTCCATCAACGAGCCAGAACTCCAGACGGCCGCACCGGAAGCCTCTGTTCCTGAGCCGCCGCTTGAACTGGCTCATGACATGCCAACGCCAACCGCTGACCCGCCTGCTGATCAAGCCGTCGATAGCTCTATAACCCTTGAAGCTTCCAGCCCGGCCAAGATAGACGATCCACAAGATGCTGATGTTGAAATTACCAGGACCGGCTATACTGAACTGGGGAGACCTACTGTGCTAGCCAAGTGTTCTGCCAAGGAAGAGCTCCTGGAACGCTGTAAGGTCAGATTTGACATTGCTGATTATACTCACATGAGCATTGGGGAAGTTTTTTCTGGATATCTTAGCCAAGTGCACAGCAGCCGTGACCTTGAAGTTGATATGGTGAAGCAAATGCACCAGAAATTTGAGGTATGAACTCTTTCCCTTCACTGAATTATCCTTACTATGCCAGACCCCAAGTCTATTGCTTATGATGAATATGCTGTAGACTTAGAACAGACGTATAAGCATTAGTAACATTCTTTGGTCAAACCTGTAAAAAATCCGGCTTAATCCGTAGTCCCCAAGGTCCGGTTTAATCAACATGAGTGAGCCGGTCCTTCACATGCTTGTGTAGAATGTAGTACTTATGTAGATTTAACAGCAATATGCATTAGCCCCCAAGTGCCAAGTACTCTTGCTTGCAAAGTGTCTGGGACTTACTCTCATGAACCGCCAGTTAAATAAAACCTTCATTAGACATTAGCCCCCAAGTGCCAAGTACTCTTGCTTGCAAAGTGCTTGGGACTTAATGTTGTATGCTAATATCCATGACTTTTGACCCGGTATTTGTACAGGCCACCAGTACTCAACTTGAATCAGAACTGTCTGAATTGAAGAACCGCCTGGAGGCACAGGAGGCTGAAACTCAAAAAGCCAATTCCAAATTTGAATTCAGTGTGGTTGAACAAGAGAAATTGAAATCCGAGTTTGAGGTTGAGAAGAAGGCCTGGGCTGAAGAAAAAATTGCCTTAACCCAATGAGCTGAAACAGCAGAAGCGGCTCTTGAATAAGTGACCACTGAATTGTCTTGCTTAAAATGCCATGTATCTCAGATGGTCTCAGCAATCTTTGGTAAGTCGCCCTGCAAGTGTCAAATATTGAATCTTTCTAGTGATCATATGAATTGTCATTAACTCACCTGATATTGCTATGCAGGCCCCAGGAGCTACAACCTCAACCAGGACATGCCGGTGAAGCTAAAGGAGGTTTACACGCTCGTGGAACAACTTTATACTGGATCCCAGCGTGCCTTGGCCACAGTTGCCCTGTCAAACGAAGTCCCTGTTGGGGAACGTAGTAATTTCAAAAAAATTCCTACGCACATGCAAGATCATGGTGATGCATAGCAATGAGAGGGGAGAGTGTTGTCCACGTACCCTCGTAGACCGAAAGCGGAAGCGTTAGCACAACGCGGTTTATGTAGTCATACGTCTTCGCGATCCGATCGATCCAAGTACCGAACGTACGACACCTCCGAGTTCAGCACACTTTCAGCTCGATGACGTCCCGCGAACTCCGATCCAGTAGAGCTTCACGGGAGAGTTCCGTCAGCACGACGGCATGATGACGGTGATGATGTTGCTACTGATGGAGGACTTCGCCTAAGCACCGCTACGATATGACCGAGGTGGAATATGGTGGAGAGGGGCACCGCACACGGCTGGGAGAGATCAACAGATCAACTTGTGTGTCTAGAGGTGCCCCTGCCCCCGTATATAAAAGAGCAAGGGGGGAGAGGCGGCCGGCCAAGGAGGGCGCGCCAAGGGGGGAGTCCTACTCCCACCGGGAGTAGGACTCCTCATATACTTGTAGGAGTAGGAGAAGGGAAGGAAGGGAGAGAGGAGGAGAAGGAAAAAGGGGGGCGCCACCCCCCTCCTTGTCCAATTCGGACTAGAGGGGGAGGGGGCGCGCGGCTGCCCTGGCCGCCCCTCCTCTTCTCCCACTAAGGCCCATTAGGCCCAATATACTCCCCGGGGGGTCCCGGTAACCCCCCGCTACTCCGGTAAATGTTCGAAACCTCCCGAAACACTTTCGGTGTCCGAACATAGTCATCCAATATATCGATCTTTACGTCTCGACCATTTCGAGACTCCTCGTCATGTCCGTGATCATATCCGGGACTCTGAACTACCTTCGGTACATCAAAACACAAAAACTCATAATACCGACCGTCACCGAACTTTAAGCGCGCGGACCCTACGGGTTTGAGAACTATGTAGACATGACCGAGACATGTCTCCGGTCAATAACCAATAGCGGAACCTGGATGCTCATATTGGTTCCCACATATTCTACGAAGATCTTTATCGGTCAAATCGCATAATAACATACGTTGTTCCCTTTGTCATCGGTATGTTACTTGCCCGAGATTCGATCGTCGGTATATCAATACCTAGTTCAATCTCGTTACCGGCAAGTCTCTTTACTCGTTACGTAATGCATCATTCCGAAACTAACTCATTAGTCACATTGCTTGCAAGGCTTATAGTGATGTGCATTACCGAGAGGGCCCAGAGATACCTCTCCGACAATCGGAGTGACAAATCCTAATCTCGAAATATGCCAACTCAACAAGTACCTTCGGAGACACCTGTAGAGCACCTTTATAATCACCTAGTTACGTTGTGACGTTTGGTAGCACACAAAGTGTTCCTCTGGTAAACGGGAGTTGCATAATCTCATAGTCATAGGAACATGTATAAGTCATGAAGAAAGCAATAGCAACATACTAAACGATCAAGTGCTAAGCTAACGGAATGGGTCAAGTCAATCACATCATTCTCCTAATGATGTGATCCCGTTAATCAAATGACAACTCATGTCTACGGTTAGGAAACTTAACCATCTTTGATTAACGAGCTAGTCAAGTAGAGGCATACTAGTGACACTATGTTTGTCTATGTATTCACACATGTATTATGTTTCCGGTTAATACAATTCTAGAATGAATAATAAACATTTATCATGATATGAGGAAATAAATAATAACTTTATTATTGCCTCTAGGGCATATTTCCTTCAGTCCCCACACTCCTGGTGGATGTGCTAAAGCGGCTTTCTGTGCTGCCCCAGCTGTTCAATGAATTAAGGCGATCATCTGCAAGAGCCGGAGCCGTGGCTGCTTTAAGCCGGGCCAAGGCGTGGCTACCAGAGTTAGACCCGGCCGACATCGCTATTGGATATCCAAGCCTTAAGGAGGATGGCACATCATTTGAACAGAAGGACTTCGCCGCTTGTGTGAAGGAAATTCGCCCTGTGGCCACCCTGATTGCTGATGTGGTGGATCTCACCAAGTACTAGCCGGGTTATGACGCGGAAAATCAAAGGATTCCAACGCCACATTATAAAGTGACCAGCCTAATCCCTCCAATCCGTAAGCATACCTTTGCCCCTGAAGTTGACCTGGCCGGACTAATTGATGATGAAGCTGAATTTGAAGCTTTGAATGTCATTGACTGGTCATCATCAACCTTCCAGGACAGGGAACAGGACGGAGGAGCGGAAAGGGTTGATCCGGAAGCTTCAGGCCAACAAGAGAATTGACCCGCCGGGCGGCTCATATTTGTACCTTGCTAGAAAACAATTTAATCATTTGGACTTGGCGAGTCATGTAATAGGGTAGAAATGACTTTGCTTTGTCGTGCCATCGTGCATGTTTTGGTGCTCAACACTGTTAGGCCGCCGCCTTATACTCTCCCCTTTTTAAACTTATCATCTGTTTTTTTATGCATAAGAAAGTCTTTGAACTGTCCTGCACACAGAAATAGATCACAAGAACCCTTGGCGGCTTACCGCAGGATGGGTCATAATATCTTACATACAACCATTAATTTTGAAAGAAGAGACACAGATAAGCCTGTTATGAATTATAACTTTGAAACACAACTATAATATCATACCTGTGATTTTGAATTTGCACTGCCGGTTCATGTGACCTGAACAGTAAGGGTGATAACCCAATCTTTAGAAGCCAACACTTCCAAATATATGATGATTGTCATATGCTGGCGACTTATTATCCAAAAGCCGGGTTAAATTTAAACCACACTTATACTTAGATCTGGACAAAAGCCTCAAGACAAAAACAAAGATTGTTTGCAAAAAACTTACGCAAAATAGAAAGAAAAATTTGAGGCTTCTGATTCGAATACGATCAGTAAACCAGACCAAAGGGGTTAAGCTAGGATTCAAATACGATGATGTAGCCCCCAGTGGCTTTGGCGTTGCGCCGATCAAGAGGGTACCAGCACTACGAAAAAAAGACACATCCGTGACATTTTGGGCCGAACGATTTTTTTCTGTCATACTTATGACACTTCTATGACGATAATTGTGACAAAATCCGGTATCATCATAGATGTGGTGGGGTCCTACTTCTATGACAAAAAATCATGACAGAAAATGGGCTTTTCGTCCTGGGCGGGCCGGAGACGCAGCTGCATGACATTCTTTGGGCTGTCCATGATGGAAAAAACCGTGGTAGAAGCGAGGGCGAGGAAAATATCGGGGTGTTCCCGGTTACGGTGGGTGGTCGGGGCCGAGCGATGCGCGTTTCTCTCGTACACGCACGTGCGTGGGTGCCAGGCGTTGGGCTCTAACTGAACCCGAGCGAGGCATTGGGCTCTAACTGAACCCGAGCGATTGCACTGCAGGCTACGTGTTACTGAACCCGAGCAATCGATCGATGGCTGTTAACTGAGCCCGATCGAGCGATTCCTTCGCTACTGCTGCTAACTAAAGCCGATCGATGCTGCCTCTGGATGAACAGTGAGCGTTGTTGGAGGGGTTTGGATGAATAGTTCTCGATGGGGGTGGATGAACAGGACCCCGTGGTGTTGCCTCTGGATGAACAGGACCCCGATCGATCGAGCCGGTTGGGGTTGGATGAATAGGACCCCGTGGAGGGCTGGATGAACAGGACCACCCTGTGGAGGGGAGGATGAACAGTAGATGGTGGAGGGCTGGATGAACAGTAGCCCATGGAGGGGTGGTTGAACAGTGGACGGTGGAGGGGGCTGGTTGAACAGTAGCCGGTGGAGTAGCGCGCGGTGGAGGCTGGATGAACAGGAGCCCGTAGATGAACAGTCGCAGGTGGAGGCTGGAGGAGGTCGACGGTGGATGAACAGTAGCCCATGGAGGCTGGAGGGGGTCGATAGTGGAGATGAACAGTATCCCGTGGAGTCCCGTTTTGCGGTACGCCACACCCCTCCCGATGAATAGGACCCCCGTTTCGACCGTAGCGCTCCAACACAAGTCCGTTTCCTCCGTTTTGCGGTACGCCACACCCCTCCCGATCAACATGACCCCCGTTTCGACCGTAGGAGGTCCGTTTCGTCCGTTTTGCGGTACGCCAGACCCCTCCCGATAAACAGGACCCCGTTTCGAACGTGGCCGGTCGAACACAAGGCCGTTTCCTCCGTTCTGCGGTACGCCAGGCCTCGTTTCCATCGGCTATTCCGCCCAAGCCCTCCCGATGAACACGACGACGCATTTCGTTCCGACCCAGCCGGTTGGCTCCCCATGAACACGACGACGACGCTGTTTCTCCGTTTCGACCCAGCAATGTACACGAGCCCTGGCCATACGTACGCGCGAGTAGGCGTTCGAGACCCCGCCCGTATGTACGTATGTGGCCGTATTTACTTTCTTGCACCCTGGCCGCTGTACGTACGTGTACATGCTACGTGTGCGCCTCTGCTATGACACGTGCGCGCCTCTACATCGACCAGTATGTACGTACACGTTCGCGACCAGAATGACAACGCTACGTATGCTTCGACCAGGTGGTCCCGACTGTCAGGCACTTCCTTGCGTGCGAAGATGTAGCTGGTGGGTCCCAACAGTGAGGGGGCGAATCGTTTTTTTTGCCCGGACGCACTTCCTTGCGTGCGAAGATGTAGCTGGTGGGTCCCAGCAGTCAGGGGGAAATGTTTTTTTCGCAAAATACGGTGGCCCGTCCGGTGGGTCCCCGCTGTCAGGTGGAGGAATAATTATTTTGCGCGTAATAAGGAGGCACTTCCTTGCTGCGGCCGTGGACCCAGCTGTCAGCCTCTCCACGTACAGTCCATGTCCGATGGAAGCCGTTCCTTGACCACATTGACCACGCCGCGCCGAGAGCACCAGGGCGGTGGATGATGGCGAGGCCTAGGAAGGGGACGACGCGGAGCCGGGGAAGACGCGACAGTGGATGCCCACGCGTAGAGGAGTACGAGGGTTCACTGGTTCGCTGCTGTGTGAGGCTGCCGTCACTGCAGAATAACAGGGAGTGTAGGTGAGTAGAGGGATGGCCTGGCCAGCGGTGGGAATAGTAGAGGGCGGTGAGGCCTCCGCGGCAGCACAGCCGGCCATAGGAGGCAGGAGCATGCGGCACGACCAGCCCTGCTTTGGGCAGCTGGAGCAACAAGACCAGAGGTTGAAGAAGCACTACGCCCGTTGGATGGACATCGTACGGTCACTGGAGCTAGAATCGTTCATATTGACTAAGTTGACAAAGCACTCCGTCCCCGTCAACTTAGTAGGCCCACAAGTCAGCCTCCCACCAAGGTGGGTCCCAACCAGCAGGGGGAGTATTCATTTTTTTTGTGCATAATAAGGAGGCACTTCCGGTGGGTCCGAGCTGACAGCGGGGAACGTTTTTTTTGCGCAATACGATGGCCCGTCCGGTGGGTCCCAGCAGTCAGGGGGAAACGTTTTTTCGCGAAATACGGTGGCCCGTCCGGTGGGTCCCTGCTGTCAGGTGGAGGAATCATTATTTTCCACGTACTAAGGAGGCACTTCCTTGCTGCCGTCGTGGACCCAGCTGTCAGCCTCTCCACGTACAGTCCACGTCCGATGGAAGTCGTTCCTTGACCACGTTGACCATGCCGCGCCGAGAGCACCAGGGCGGTGGACGACGGCGAGGCCTAGGAAGGGGACGACGCGGAGCCGGGGAAGACGCGGCAGTGGATGCCCGCGCGGAGAGGAGTACAAGGGTTCACTAGTTCGGTTGCGGTGTGAGGCTGCCGTCGCCGCGGAATAACAGGGGGTGTGGGTGAGTAGAGGGATGGCCTAGCCAGCGGTGGGAGTAGTAGGGGGTGGTGAGGCCTCCGCGGCATCACAGCCGGCCACGGGAGGCAGGAGCACGCGGCACGACCCGCGCTGCTTTGGCGGCTGGAGCAAGAAGACCAGAGGTTGAAGAAGCACTACGGCCGTTGGATGGACATCGTACCGTCACTGCAGCTAGAATCGTTTATATTGACTAAGTTGACAAAGCCCTTGGTACGCATCAACTTAGTAGGCCCACAGGTCAGCCTCCGAAACGGTGCGCCCCAGATGTCAGGGGGAGGAATCATTTTTTGGGCGTCTGAAGCAAGAATATCCGAGATTGAAGAAGAAGCACGACATCCGTTGGATGGACATCCAACGGCCACACCTGCCAGAACCGTGTGTTGTTGACAAAGCCTTGCATACGCGTCAACTTAGTTTTTTTAGGGGACGCGTCAACTTAGAAGGCCCACAAGTGTGTGGCAGAGAACATATAGCCCATTTGCGATTTGTAAGCATGTACATCCCATTTTTTAATTCTAATGGAATTTACTACAGCCCATTTACAGTTTGTTAAAAGTACAGCCCATTTTCTAGCTAGGACAACGATTAATAATTTCAACCAACCGCTCAAAACAGAATTCAAAAAAAATCCCACATTTTTATGGGATCCGAAATATTTTTATCCGAAATTTCTAGTCAGATTAAATATAATTTCAAAATAAAGTTGTATTACGTTAAAATCCAACGAAATATTGCGCGCGCAACAAGTAATGAAATTAAAATTTTCAAATTTCGATTTTTTTTAAACTAATGACGTGTTTGGTGCATTTTTTATAGTTACTGCCCAGTTATTATAATTACATCCCATTTATTATTTTTTAAAGTCCATTTTCTTGTTAAGCCTAATGCATACCTCCTAGGAAAGTTTGCAGCCCAGCGGGGCGGAGAATAACAAGTTAACCCGGATATTGTGTACAACTGTCGGCCCAGTTGCATTGCTGATGTTGAAAAAAAGGCCTCTGTAGTACAGTACAACCTAACATGGCTACTCAGCCCACATTCAGCGATGCCGGAAAGGCCCAAACAAGGCTTCTGTACAACTTTTTGAAGTCACTGAGCTCAATTAATAACTTAAGAAAAAAGTTAGATTACAGTGGAACCTAATTAAAAGCTGTCACGAGCAAAAAAATAATTCAACGGGTCCCACTTGTGCGTGTGTGCGTGTGTGCGTGTGTGTGTGTGAGAGAGAGACCCATCGGTCGATGCTCGTAAATACATCTTTCAGCCATATGCATTGCTGATGCTGAATGAAAACTTATATAGTTGACACAATCATATAGAACATCATAGCACACTGAACTTGCATACAAAAATTTCACGCAGGCGGCACAATCAGGATGGAAGCAGTGGATCGCTACGGGTAGGGCTATGTTGAAACTAATGAACTCGTACATAACACTTCATCATCTTTATCAATGATAGGGAAATATCTTGAATGCTGTGCAAACAAAACAGACAAACAACACAATAAGTTCTGTTAGCACATTAAGTTGACGTACAACCCTTTCCAAAAAAAGTTCAGGTACAAAATTAGAACAAGTCACAATCAAATGTACTGGCACATAAGTGCTTCACACCCATAGCTCGGATTTAACTAGTATCTGACAAGATTTAGTTGTTACCTCAAATTAGAGTACATCCAGGCAGCCAGCCCTGCCTCTTCTCCCAAACAAGCAGTGGCATCCACCGCGCGATGGAGTAGGCCCTGTGCCATCCATCATTCCGAGCAACACGGGGAAAGTCTGACGTTGACTCCTGTAATGGACGTTGTTGATGGACCCTAGCACCAGCAGTGGCGGCAGGACTTCGATTGATGGATTGACCACTTCTTCGACATGCACGAACACTCGATATAGGTACATCCCTAACGTGGTCCGCGGCGGCCTTGGTGGCGACGAATAGTACAACCCCGATTCCTGCACCGGTATCTCAACACCAATCACCTGCGGTATGGTGGACGGCTTCTTCATCCATGCCATAACCGTCAGAGCCCAGCTGTCTAGAGGAACAAACATACTTAGGAGCTCACCTCCAAGGTCGTTGATAAGCTCACTCATGGACTCGCTGTTCCAAGCACGTCGAGGCATGCCGTGGAAGTTAAGCTTTGTTAAAAACTCAAGCTCAGAGGGCACCGAGCCCCATCCTGGGTGCCACCGATCAAAGCTCACCAGCATGCCATCGTAGAACAAACGCCGGGAAGATTCAAACACACGACTGCAGTCGAAAGTTATCCGGAACATGACGAAGAAATCAGCCGGTGGCGGACAGACTTCGACGAGCAAGTCACTTATTTGGATGCTGTGCGCAATGCCAAGAGCTTTGACAAGGTCGTCCGGCAAGATGGGAGGCCGGTCGCCGTTGATGGTTACCATCAGCACTTTGCCGGCAAACTGGTCGTCAAGCGCCGCCATTCCACTGTTGAGCGACAGCACGCAGCGACCGAAGGCAGGACGGACCTCAGGTTGTCCGGCTCGGAGATCCGCGTTGACCGGCGACATGATAGTGAGCTTGAGTACAGGGAGTACAGGAGGGGGATTTGGGGGAACTGGAGTAGGAATCGAGATTCCAGAGGTGGGGGAGGGGCGGGAGATTGGGGATGAAAAGGTAGCTTGAATTTCGAACACGCGCCAATATGCTCTCGGCGCGCAAGCGCACGAAACACCGGTGGCGCCCACATGTTGGCCTAAGAGTTCTTATTCTTTCTTTTTTGGAGAGCCCGGCCTTTTTTTAGGATCTTTTGAGAGCCCGGCCTGAGAGTCATAATTGACCTGTTTGGCATTGTGTTACTACTCGGCCCATATTCAACGACACCTCACTGGCCCAAACAAGTGTACATCATCGAAAAGACAATGAGCTCAAATTATATAACTTGAAAAAAGGAGATACACTCTGAACACTGGAGAATGGTGATGCGCTCATTTAGCCCACCAGTAGTTCGAGACAGTAAACAGTTCGAAACAACGATATATACAACATTCAAACACTCACTAGTGACTACTACTGACATAAACAGCAAGACATGATAGTTCATAAGAAGTCTTGCTACACCACCAAAATGCACCCATCTGCAGCGCTCAGACTCTCATGGTCCAGACGAGAATGACATTCTAAACAGAGCCAACTATTACATAGTAAGAGTGACATAGACGAGGATGACCAAATGACAAGGAATATGCATAACAAAAGAAAGAACTACCCATCCAGAACAAGCAGCAAAGACAATAAAGTCATTCGAAGAGATGATCCAACACCATCATAATTTGCAGCCCCGCTTCAGCGACCAATGATCCGGAGACACCAGTACTCCACCCTTTCGACGCAACAGCCCAATTACCTATCAACCTGAAGGCTTGAACCACATCACTGCCTGTCGTAATTGAGACATCCAAGGATCAAAGTTAATCCGGATGCCTTTGTCATTCTCACCTTCTTTTGGCTGCAGGCTGTATCGTTGACAATCAGGGGAGTTTGCTCCCGAACTCCTAGGGCTCGCCATGTAGACACAGTTTTCCATAGCAAACAGAGCCTCTCTGCCATCAAGGTCCTTGCCAACGGTGATCTCCTGGTTAATCGGATAATTGAGTCCGAGAAACAGAGAGTGTGAACCAAGGCTGTTTTACCCGCCTCCAACTAAAAATCCTGAAGGCCCCAACAAGCTGGTATCCTGCTCATAGATGTAACAACCACTGTCCGGATACTCACGTATTTCACGGTGCTTGTATACAGTGGGGTTTTTGCAATATAAATTTTCCGGCTCATGTGTCCGAATGATCATCAGTCTTTTGCCGTCGTCTGATCGAGCGAGGAACTAGTTGTGCTTCCCTGTTTTTGGCAAATGTGGTGTGATTACAAAGGGCAGTAACTGTAGGGACACTGCATGATATCAAAAAGGACAGGCATTGTTAATGTAAGATCAGCATTGTTCAAAGTATGAGTAGGATAATGCAAGAAACAACATTGATATGTCCCTGTTGGAACTGGGAGGAAAATACAGGGAAATGTATACTGGGTTTGAAAATATAGAAGTGCCATGCATGGTTATACTCATGTTATCTCGCAATCGATTCTTCACAGGAAACAACCATGTCATGCATGTTATGGAATCATGTTCTGTCCTCACAAACAAATTCTTCAAGGTAACTAACAGACCATGCATTGTTATATACTCGTGTTCTGTGGGCAAAATTTTTGTGAGGATATTATTCTAGCCATTGATTGTTGAAGGGCGAATATAGGTATGTACACATGGTAAGCATTACAGGATTTCACTACTTCCAAATATAGAGTTCTCCATATGCACATTTACTTCCCTAATGTATGGTTAGATGAAACCAACAGTGTGGTGCATGTTTCTACATCATGAAAATGAGGAAACTAACATGGCCATTGATACACACTCATATTTAGTAGTAGTATATAGATTACTGTAAAATAAGGAGAATATCCATATATTCCTAACCGTTTGATTATTCAGGGGTACAAATTGGCTGTAATGACATGATCACAATCGCATGAATTAACTCATACCAAATATAGCTGATTTCCGGCGTCTCTAATACATTGCCATAGTTATACTCAAATTCTGCTCAAACAGGGATATGCCAATCATCACAAAAAGTTCAAACAGTGTCATGGCGTCATCATTAACATGAGACGGAAACAACTTACGCGCACCGTCCCAGCAATACGTGGTGCCATCTGCTTTGTCGATCGCGTAGATGATGCCATTGTGTTCAATAGCATCACATAAGTGTGTATCAGCTTTGACGATGATCCACTGCGAGCTGAGTTGTCTCCAGCTAAAGAAGGCACCGGCGTAAAGATAGGCGATTCCGCAGTCGAACAAGGCAATTAGCTTGAAGTCTGCGTAATTTGCATGTCGTGTGGGCACTTGGCAGATTACAGTCTTCTGCAAAACAAGGTCCGTCCACCTGACGTGGTAATCTAGATGACTAGGACCGCGATGGTAAAACTCTATATAATCCAACGGAGGAAGGATAATCTCATGTGAGGTCTGGAAGTTCACGAGCACCAACTTTTTACCGTCTTCTCTGAAGGCAGCCATCCAGTGGGAGTTCATGTCAACCCAGTACATACCTGCCAAGAAGATTCGGGCGATGGTGATCGGATCGAAGTCGAGGGAAATGATGTACGACGACCCACTACATACCCGCAAAGAAGTTTCAGCTAATGGAGATCGGATTGAAGTCGAGGGGCATCATGTACGCCTCCGTATCATGGTGAGCCAATCTCGCAAGACCAGATAGCAACAAGCAGGGTGTCTTGAAAAGCTTTGGCCTTGCTTCGATGATGGCCGTGTGCATGCCCCTCGAGCATGCAGCCAGCCACAGGGCGCTCAACATATGCATACACGAACAACAGAGGTCGAGGACGTCACTGGGGAGATTGCTCCAATCACGGCTCATATGGATCCTGCGCGGTTCGCGTTTGGCCATGGTGGAGTTTGGAAGGTGGGGTTTTGGGGGGCTTGATTTATGGGGGAGAAGGCTGTCGGTGCTGGAGCGGCTAGCGAGGGAATAGTGGTACTAGGGGAGGCGAGCGAGGCGAGGGTATGCGGGGGCACAGTGAGATAATGAAGAGTGACCTCAGGATCTTCGGCGAGACGGAGATGGAGATGGAGTGGTGCTAGGGGAGAGGGAGACGAGGCGAGGCATGCTATACAGCGGCGGTGACAGTGACTGCATAGTGCACAAGGTGAGGCTGACTTTGGTAACCCGGACACGCCGCCTAGAATGGTGTCACCTCGGGCGCAGGGTCTTGTCACTTCACTGTGAGGACCAGATGAATAATAGTATTTTGACCATCAAGTGTACCACAGTTGTACTACTACTACTAGTAGGAGTAGTAGGAACACGAGTACACTCCCGTGCTAGCATGCCTCTGGGTTCACTTCATCCTCCAGCTATCATCCATATTGCGAGCAGAACCAAATTCTCGTGCATGCGGATGCGCGAAGAAGGACTTTTCTTTTTTGAGGATAACCGCATATTCCTTAACCGTAGTAGGAACATGAGTAGTACTCCCTCCGGTCGTCTTTTGTCTGCGCATAAATTTTTTCAGTATTTCTCTAATTAGTCTGCGTATATACCCTTTTGCATGCGCCCATTTCCCTCCATGCCCCGCATTCACAGCATTAATTAGCGTACGCATGAGCAGTTGCAGCCAGACTCCAGCCAATAAACTGCAGCATGCAAGTCGGCCACTCTGTGCGCGTGGGAGAGAGAAAAGGCAACCGAAGAGCCCGTCCAATCCATTGCATGGAGCAGTCAAACCACCGCACCTCTCCTCATGCATGCGCATAATTTCTCCCATTTACTTCTCCACCGGGAACCGATTTTCCTAGGCTTTTTCACTACTCCTTGATCTTCATTTGCATCCAAACCACACTGCATTCACATTGTTTTAACCTCTTCACATCCTCCTGGAGTAATTCCGAAGCCCCTATAAATAATCATCTTCTTCATTTAGACTAGCCATCTAATCCTAATTCTCCAAACCATAGCCCTCCGGTCCAGCGGTTCCAAATGGCGAAAGAGATCGAGATGCAGGTTTTTAGCGTCCAACATGTCCTCGTCGAAGGCTCGTTGAGCATAGTTGCCACAGTCACCGACCACCCAAGGGTTGTTCGAAGTGGATCAACAATGTATCCAACTCCCTCCAAAAGGTGGAGATGAATGTCATCGGTCTCGATGCAGAGTACACTGAGCGTGCCACTGGGAAGATCCAACGCGCCGCTGTCCTTCAGTTGTGCCTCGAAGATGATGTTTTGGTGGACCACATCATACACGCGCCCTCCATACCAGGTGAGCTTCACGATTTCTTGTCTTGGGAGGACATATACTTCTGTGGGGCAGCCATCGCAGGGGACAAACAGAAGTTGGAGCCGTACAACCTTGATTTGAAAAGCATCGCTGACCTACAAACCAGAATAAAAATTCCTGTAGAAGATTGTGATAAACCGACACCATCCGTATTCGACGTAGCAAATTTTGTGCTAGGAACAAATCTTCAGAAGGGTGACGAGATGCTGGCATTAAGGTCGTCTGGATGGGAGAATTATCCCTTGACTTACGAGCAGATAAAATATGCTGCCCTCGATGCCCGTGTGAGTTTCGAGATACCTACAAGGTCCAGAGAGCTTGTTGCAAAGCCGTCTCCCATAGAAAATGAGAACAACAAGAAGAAGAAGATGCTGCACCAGCACCAGGGCATTATGGATGGATGAAATATTTCCTCTCTTGTAAAAAAAATATTCCCTCTCTATGTATATTGATATAGATGGACTATTTCGATGGTGTGCATGTCTTTGGAACAAGTAGTAGCGTGGGTCCGCTTGACTATAAGGAACTATTTATCCGCCTAGGTTTCTCTACTACTCCTTCCAGTGATCGGTATGCAATGCATGTGTTCGTAGACATGACAGCTTGTCCATGGAAGTTCAACTACGGCGACCATCACGTTTCATCCACTGCCACTCGCGATTCCCACGACGCCGCTCCAACCCACGGCACGACGTCCCCCGACGTGCGCCTCACCCCTCTCGGCCGCACCGCCCCTCAGCCTTTGTGTGCATGACATGTGGGCCACCTTAAATGCGGTGAGCATTAAGTTTCTACCACAGCCACACACGATTCCCACGACGCCGCACGAACCCATGACACCACACGTCTCGGACCATCGAATTTTCATCCAGCTGTGACACATTTCGTCCCGGGCATCAATCCTCAGCTAGAGTACTTATGTACTACAGGTAGTACCTGCCGGTGTGGCCATCTACGCCTCGTAATGCCCCGACGCCCAGCTGTGGCACCCTCGCCACGGCCACGCCACCACCGGCCGGTTAATCTCGAACGAGTGAGTCGCGAACCACACCACCACCATGAGAATGACATGTGGGCCAGCCGCATTTAAGGTCCGCATGTCATTGACTCATAGGCCGGGCACTAAGCCACTGAAGTTCGGTCCCGTGGGCCCCGAGAGGGAAATGTAACTCCTGCGGCAAGCCTTGTGGTGCTCCCGCAGTACGAGCTCGTGCCAAACCCGGAATTTGTTTCTTACTACTACCAACTACTAGTAAGGTACACGTGCATTGCACGCATGAGATTCTGGTGGTTTGTGCATTATGCTTCTACATGTGGAGTCTTCTAGATTCTACATGTGGCAAAATCTGGTGGAATGTAGATGATATCCAACGGCCAGTAGTGCTTGGATTTGCCATCTTTGTACCGTCGGACTGGCTTCATCCAACGACCAACTTTCAAAGTTATGGTTTGGTTTGCAGCCTAAGGTTGCCACGCCTAAGCTTAGGCGTGCCGGCATGTGTTTGGTTCATTGCTACACTTGTGGCTTGCCACACTTTTCTAGCTACATGGTCCACATGTCATAGACTCAACTTCTTGCCACACTTGTGGTGGCCATTTTGTTAGCCACATTTTTTGTCGCAGACACACTTTGCCTAAGCTTAGTTGTGGCAAAGTTAGTCATGAATGAAGTTCAACCATGGAGTCTTCTAGATTCTACGTGTGGCAGAATCTGGTGGAATGTAGATGATATTCAACGGCCAGTAGTGCTCGGATTTTCCATCTTTGTATCGTCAGATTGGCTTCATCCAACGACCAACTTTCAAAGTTATGGTTTGGTTTGCAGCCTAAGGTTGCCACGCCTAAGCTTAGGCGTGCCACAAGTGTGTTTGGTTGCGTTCTCGTCTCAGCATAGTTGTTCCCTCTTCATGCATGCTCAACTCAAAACCCCTCTTCATGTATGCTCTCTTCATGCATGCTTCTAGTGTATTTGTGCTAATCTAGTGTGGACTCATGCACCCTCCATACACTCTACCAAACACCCAAAAATGGGTCGAGAAGGGAACTCTTGGGATCATGCACCCTACCAAACACACCAGGCATGTGTTTGGTTCATTGCTACACTTGTGGCTTGCCACACTTTTCTAGCTACATGGTCCACAGGTCATAGACTCAACTTCTTGCCAAATCTTGCCACACTTGTGGTGGCCATTTTGTTAGCCACATTTTTATGGCGGACACACTTTGCCTAAGCTTAGTTGTGGCAAAGTTAGTCATGAATGAAGTTCAACCATGGAGTCTTTGTACTGTCGGATCTGGTGGAATGTAGATGATATCCAACGGCCAGTAGTGCTCGGATTTGCCATCTTTGTACCGTCGGATTGGCTTCATCCAACGACCAACTTTCAAAGTTATTCACACACTATATAGGGGGTATAGATATAGATGTGCCGGCCCGTTGCAATGGATCCAAAGTTATTCACACATTATCTATTTTTTTTCTCTATTTGTAGCCATGCAACCAAGCCACACAAGCTTCATGGGTGCCCCCACATCATATTATTCATACTACATTGACAGAAAAAAGATAAATCACCCAAAACAAGATCTTCCCATTTTTTGTTCTTACGATGCTGTGCCGTGCAAGTACCTACTAGTTGTATAGTGGTAGTACTGGTTGTATAGTACAAACTTGGTACTAGTAGGAGTAGAGTAGTACGGAATGCTCCTACTCTATCAATGAGCCCCATCTAACACCAAATTTCTTGGCTTCCGTGCTATAGCTAGATCTTCCCCTCGTTTCTTTTTTCCAACCCGGCGGCGGGCGGCGTGCGGTTTGCCAATAGTCGGTTTGCTCAACGGCGGTCCCACATGAAAGTAAAAATGCTAGGCAACACGCCTTCCCTAAGCTATGTCTCGTGCCAGACGGGCCGTGGAGTACTCCCGATTCCCGGGCGTGTGTGGGCGGAGTGCGACCCGAACGCGGCAGGCCTTTTCCTTTTACTAGCAATGTGCCCGTGCGTTGCGACGGATCCAAAGTAGTGGAATAGTAGTACTTGTTCACAAACTTGAAAGAAATCACTCTTGTTTTGATATATTCCTAATATATTACTCCCTCCGTTCCTAAATATTTGACTTTTTTAGAGATTTCAAATGGACTATCACATACGGATTATATAGACATATTTTGAAGTGTAGATTCACTCATTTTGCTCCGTATGTAGTCACTTATTGAAATCTCTAGAAAGACAAATATTTAGGAACGGAGGGTGTAATTTTCACTCAAAATATATTTCTCGGGCTGTTTTGATGAGGTGAGGGAGGGATGTGGTTGCTTTCAAGATAATAAGGGGTTTTCTGCAAATTGGAGCAGAGAAGTGGGCTATTGTTGCAAAAATGCCACAACTTACCTCACAGCCGTTAGATGCAGATCTAATGGTCAGAAACGACGGATGGCAGACACACCACCATCACCAACTGAGTCTTTTATAGGGGTATATATATATTTCTCAGGCTGTTTTGATGAGGTGAGGGAGGGATGTGGTTGCTTTTAAGATAATAAGGGGTTTTCTGCAAATTGGAGCAGAGAAGTGGGCTATTGTTGCAAAAATGCCACAACTTACCTCACAGCCATTAGATGCAGATCTAATGGTCAGAAACGATGGATGGCGGACACACCACCATCACCAACTCAGTCTTTTATAGGAGTAGGAGTAGAGAAACATGTATAAATTGTAACATTTTGGTTTTGCTCCTTGGCACGATCGATAGATAGAAATAACGATTGGAAACGCTAGGGCAGGGCTATTTCCGCCAGATAAGCAGGGTACGTAGTTGCTAGGTTGGCACATCATCGGTTTGGTCACACGCGGTCCGACATGTTCTAGTGTTTCTAGCAAGATGCCCGCGCGTTGCACGAAGTTGATGGAAAAGGTAAGCACAACTTATAAATTGACGGATGGAGTACTAGTTACAGTGATGCATATAATTAAGCAAAGGGATCGCACATGTCGGTATTGACTGGAATGAGAATGCAACAGCACAATAAGAATTAAGGCCACGATGATGATGCGATCGCAGTGGTGGTTACAGAAGGCAAGAAGAAAGATGCATCCATCAACGTACGACCTCCTCCTCCTCAACTTAGTGTGCCGGGCCACCGACCGGCGGCTAAGGAGCGGCGGCTTTTGTGGCGAGGTCGAGGTGCTTCTCAGCAAAGGCATCCCAGGCTTCCAGCCGGTTGAGGAAGGCCAACGTCGTAGCGTCCTCATTGGCCTTGTAGATACGTATGTACACGATTTGCTCGTACACATGGATGTGTAGGTCGACGGATTCTTGCAGGGCGAGGCGCCTCGCGGCGAGCGCGACCTCCAGGTGGACATTCTTCGTGGCGTCGGCGGGCAGTCGCAGGGCCACCAGTGCTTGAAAGAGGTTCCGGCCATGGAGGCCAATTAGGGTGGCAGGCAATGAGGAGCCCGGGCGCGCGGGCTAGAGGAGTACGGCGATGTCGTCCGCGAGCTTCTTGAGGACGGTGAACTTTTTGGTGGTGGCAATGATCATCTGGTCCAACTGAGAGTCGTAGTTGGCGTCGACGGCGGCCATCCACCAGCCGGTCTCCAACACCGTTTGGAGACGATCCTCGGCGCCATGCCACAGGCCGACGTCGTGGACCATCTGGCACAGACGCTGGCCGCTCGCGCGCATCGCCGCCATGGGTCTGGAGTGAGCTCTTTTGCGCTTAGTGTAGGTGCTTAGGCAAATGCTTAGGTGCGTACGATGTGGTAGATGCATTGGAATGGAGGGGCGCCTTTATATGAGGGCAAACTGCGTTGCATTCACATCGTGCAGCCTCTTTTCCCGATCCTCCTCCCATTACTTCCCTCATGCATTAATTGAAGGAGGATGCATTGGCCGTTCAACATTTCGGGAACCGCTACTCCCTCCCTCGTCTGCATTAAAGCCGTATCGGGAACTGCGCCGCCCGCTGTCAAATCGAATAGTACTGCGCCGCCCGCTGCACGCCCGGCTGAACACGCCTCCTCGCCTCCATCAAACCCCTCCGTTAAACCTGCATGCAAACCGAGAAACCTACTTCGGCCACACGCCCATTCATGAGCAGGCCGGAATTAAACGCAACACCGGCCGAGCTCCTCCCGTCCGCCCTCAGTTTAAACGAGGCCAGCCGCCGGCCAAGGTCCTACCGCCCGCCCTCTATTTACACGAGGCCAGACAGACAGCGGGCAAGAATCGCACCCCTCCACCGCTCCCCCATCTCCTCCTTCACCATTTTCTCCACTCTTCCGATGGCTTCCGAGGAGCCGTTCTCTGGCATATTACCCGGCTGGGTGGCCCGCCAAGCCCTCCGGATACGGGCGAGGCCGCTTGGTGCTTCACCAACTTCGCTTGGCCCGACGGAGCCAGTTGCCTCCCCAAGCAGGCGTGTGGTTCAGCAACTCACCGCTCCAGTTCAGCTCGATGAGGAGTGGCGAGTTGCTCCACGCCGGCACGGCGGCGAGCACACCGGTACAGGCGTCGTCGCTGCCGCATCGTACCGCGCCACTAGTGTCTGCGGTGCCGTGGCTCCCATGTCTATGGGCACGCCTCCCGTGCCTGCGGCAGCGCCATGCAGGCAGAGACAGATGCTGGGTGCGTGGAGAGCGACGAGTCGGTGGCCATCTTCTCCGTGTCCGCCGCCATCATCGAGGAGAAGTAGAACACGAGAGGCCGCCGCCACTTGGGTCCCATGAAGGCCACTGCCGAGGTGACGACTGTGCATTCAGGTGGTTTATTTGCTTCTTCGTCTCTTCCGAGGACCTTCGTCGACCCCGCAAAGTGTCTGCCGGACATGAGGAAGACAAAGGGATCCGCGGGCGGCTATTTAGATTATGTACTCCCTCTCCAGCTAGCGGGAAATTTTTGTTCTAAGAATGGATAAATTGTATGTATCTATAACTAAAATAAGTCTAGATACATCCATTTCTAGGACAAGTATTTCCGGACGGAGGGAGTATTAATTATACCAAGGAGCCGGATTGGCACCGCTTAATTCATGTAAATGTAATGAAATCCATCATGTTTATATGAAGATCTGGATTTTTTATACGAAGTCCTTCATGCTTATATGAAATCAGTCAGTGTTTGCACGAATTTCATCTGGTTGGTTAGAATTGTGAAAATGTATGCCGCTGGCGTTTGATGTCGTCCTCCGCGGAAGGAAGCGGGAGGAAATTTGCCGGCTGCCGTTGGAGATGCTCTTATGCTGGAAATATAGAGTGAGATCCAATCCATTTGAGTTAATTGCGTGTATGATTGTCCCTCTATAAAAAGTTAATTGCATGTACAGTGTACACGTGACTTGCAGGGTGGCTACAACTTCGTACAGAAAGTTAAGAAGAAACAAGTCCATCCATAATCTTGTATTCTAAGTACTCTGTGGGTTCCACTGTCAGTACAGTAGCGAAAGAAGTATATATTAAATAAGTAATATATAATATAAAAAATCTAAAGTTAAAGACAGAATTCGAACTCATGTCATCGCGTTGTGAGCATCCGACGCTAACCAGTCCAGCACATTTTTGTTGTAGACCATGCTGGAGATATATCTCCATGTCTACTCTTATACTCCATCCGTTCCTAAATATTTGTCTTTTTCAGATTTCAAATGGACTACCACATACGGATGTGTATGTAGACATATTTTAGAGTGTAGATTCACTCATTTTGCTCCATATGTAGTCACTTGTTGAAATCTCTAAAAAGACAAATATTTAGGAACGGAGCGAGTAGAAAACAGAGTTGGTGATGATGGTGTGCGTGCCGTCCTGCAATATAGGCCATCGGATTTATATCTAACGGATAGGAAGAAAACTATGGCAATTTTGCAAAAATATACCCACACCCCTCTCCACGTTCGCAAATACGGCCTTCCCTCGTTCATACTTTTCTCTCACAAGATAAACTACTCATACAAATGCATCTTGATGTTCCGTGCAACGCACGGGCATCTAGCTAGTTTCTTTTAAAATAGTTACTGTGATAACTGGGTTGAAATGATATATTTTATGTCTGCCCCGAATGATTTCAGATTCACTAGTAGTAACAAAGAAAAGGTTGCCTTGTTAATTAACAAAAAACAGGGTGAAAACTATCACATGAGGCCGGTAAAAACGAGGCACACTGGGTTCAGCATCATCGTCACTACAGCTGTGCGCGCGCGGGAAGTCTACATATCGAGGGGGCTACTGAGCGAGGCACAGAGACACAATGTTCGAGAGAGAAACCAATTGACAGATTACGATCGAGTTGTCACCCTTCTGCTGTCATTGTTTGGGTTGGGGGGAGGGGGAGGGAGAGAAAGACGTATCGAGAGTGTGCGCGGTAGGCACAGAGGCACAACTAGCGAGTGTGTGTGTATGTGTGTGTGTGTGTTTGAAAGAGGAGTAGATAGATTACTATCAAGATCGAGGTGCCGCCCTACTCCTTCGGTGTCGGGTAGTGTGTTTGCGTGTGTGTGTGTGTGTGTTTGAGAGAGAAGCCAGTTGATATATTAGTATCAAGATCGAGGTGTCACCCTACTCCTTCGGTGTTGGGAAGTGTGTGTGTGTGTGTCGTTGTGTGGGTGTGGGTGTCGAGGGGGGGGGGGCAGTGACACTTACATATCCCTACTCTTATAAAAAACAGAGTTGGTGATGATGGTGTTCCTGCCATCCTTCAATATAGGCCATCCGATTTATACCCGACGGATAGGAAGGAAACTGTGGCAATTTTGCAAAAAGATACCCACACCCCTCTCCGCATTTTCAAATAAGGCATTCCCTCATTCATCCTTTTCTCCCACAAGATAAACTACTCATACAAATGTATCTTGATGTTCAGTGCAACGCATGGGCATCTTGCTAGTAGGGAGAAGGAGTTTGTGCGACACATATCTAGCTATATTAAGGGATAGGTAGATAGCATTTGTGCGAGGCATACTTAAAGCATCACGAAGATAAACAAAATTGTGTGCATGCAAGTGCCGAAAAAATGAAGCGAGAAACAATGTGTGTGTGTGTGTGCGCGCGCGCGTGTGTGTGTGTGTGAGAGAGAGAGCGAAATCTCAAAACAAAAGGTGCTCTGTTGGAATCCCATTGTATGTATTCATATGGTTCCGAAACTCGAGTTAACCTTAGGCATATGTGTGAGAGACATTATTATACTTTGAGACATTAGTGGCTGTGGGTGGGCGGAATTAAAGGGGTGGGCGTGTTCGACAGAGAGAGCGTGTGTGTTTCTGTGTGAGAGACTTGGAGGACGGGGTAGAAAGACGAATTCTAACCTTGACGGAGGGAGAGAAATACACGAAGTGCACGTGTGTGATTCCGATGCCCACAGGGAAATGAGATATGTATGTGTGTGAGAGAGATTGCACAATTCATTCACGTATCACTATCTAGCGATCGTGGACGTGCATCGCTTGAACATAAATCAATATCTAGTTCGTATCGTGGCCAAAGGTACAATATCGATTCAACGCTATAAAGATTGGACACTCACATATCACATTTTTTTCTATTTAAATAAACCTTTTCAGTTGTGCATGCCAAAGTTACAGTGATGATTCTTCAAATAACCGATGTAGCTATCATGTACATGCACCATTGTTACTCTTGCATTCAAAATCATTAGCCTTGGATGATATAAGGTTCTATTATGAAGTAATATATGTAATATTCATATATGAATTTAACGGGTACACAATTTATGAAATCGAGGCTATGTAATCATATGAGGTAACACTTTTAAGTAGCGGACTACAATATCCATTTCTTTTTGTGCGCCTCTACACTAACACGTCAATGCATTATGTTTAAAGTAAATAACCAATTGCACTAAATTATCTATTTACACGAGAAATACATAGGATGAGCGTTTGATCCCTTTTTTTGTGAATGCGCCGCTACACCCGTACGATTGGCTGCGCCCGTGTGAACGTCCAAGTTATCGGAGCATGCGGAATTTCCTTTTTGTCCTTGGTGCACGGAGACCAACAGTTACAATACCGCCCTCATCTACATAATAGGTCGGGGCTGCTTTGGTAACTTCCGATTCCCCCCACCACATGGCACCCCCATTTCCTCTCCCCCTCCCGCAAAAACGACTAACTCCACAGCACCAGAGCATCTCACATCACGCCATCCATACTTCATCGGCCTTTCTACCCTCCCCTCTCGAAACCCTAGACTGCTCATCCACCGGCGTACCAGGCCCATTCATTGCCAGCGGCGTCCACCTCGCCGGATCTGCTTCTGCGGCTGCATCTACCCTCCCACCTCCCCTAGAAACAAGTAGACTGCTCATCCACCACTGTACCACAACCCATTCAGTGCCAGCCTTGTCCACGGCACCGGATCTGCTTCGCCGGTACTCTCGTCAACCGCATCGCATCTGCAGTGGCTCATTCGTACTCCCCATCGGAGACGCTTCGTCCACACCCCCCAGAGCCGCCCTACCGACGCCCCGATCGACAGCCTCTGACCCTCTTCACCGACACCTTCCTCAACCCTACCAGAGCCGCTTCGCTGACACCATCGTCAACCCCACCGGAGTAGATTCGCCTATACCATTTTCAACACTACTAGGGCCGCTTTGCCAACTCACAAGTCCACGGCCTCAGATCCGCTTTCTCGCACCCTCATCCAACCTACCGGAGCAGCTTCTGACGCCCCGTCCATGGCCGTAGATCCGCATCGTCGACACCATCCTTAACCCAACCACCGGAGCAGCTTCACCTATGCCCTCGTCCACGGCCACAGATCCGCTTCGCCCACACCGTAGTCCACCCTACCGGAGCCGCTCCACAAACACCCTACTCGACGGTTCTAGATCTCCTTACCGGACCCCGATAGCCAGCCAACGTCATCACCCTTGAGGTTTCTAATCTGATTCCCGCCGTCTGGCAAGATGCCAAGCACCCGCCACGGCCTAGGTACTTGTCACCTTTAAACCCGTCCAGCATCACCTGCCCGATGTACTTCAAATATACTAACAGGTCGTTGTTACCTGTTATGCAGCTGGCAAAAACTACAAGGACGATGTTTCTTCTAGATCTAACAGCTTGGCCAACCAAGATCCTGGACCGAGGTATTGCTATGATCTTGTAAGCGTGTCTCTCTCTCTCTCTCTCTTGTATTGTTCTGTGCCTGCCAGCGTGCTTTGCTAGGATTTTCGACCAGTAATCCCTTTGTGCAGACAATGATTTCTACTACTGGCTGCTAAATTAGATATGTAGATGTCATACATGATACTACCTCGTATCTCCGTTCCTAAATATAATTCTTTCTAGAGATTCCACTATAGGCTACATACGGAGCAAAATGAGTGAATCTACACTCGAAAATGCATCTATATACATCTCTATGTGATCCATACTGGAATCTCTACATAGACATATATTTAGGAACAGAGGCAGTACATTACACAAAATCGTAGGTGGCATGTAGGAATTCCAGTACACTACATTAGGCTCCCTTAGAGTGCCCGCTAGTCCAGCACACAGAGTCATGGCTAGTTTATGCTACGCACACAATCATTAATTGGAGGTTTAAATATGCGCAAGGGATATGCAATGTATTATCATGTAGAGATGTCTGAAATTAGCCGTGTCAACTTGCAGATAGGGTTACACAATGAAAAAGTACAAGATGTATGTGGCAATTTCATGGAACATCGCAAAAAAAGGAGAGCCAGCGGTGAGCCTATACAGTGTGCTATGGTACGTCACTCCTCCATTGCAATCATCGTGGCATGTTATTTGTATGTCAGTTCTATTGGCCAAGTTTCTTAGGGATAGTTATTACGAGTTATCCTAAGAAAATAAGCACCTGTGAATATAAGCTCCATGTAATAAGCCAACCAGTTCTTTTCATTGCGTTTTCAGCTTATCTTTGGTATGATCAGTGAAAAGTCTAGATTGCATTATATTTTTTCAGTTTGCTGCCCATATGAAAATTAATTTGACTTGCAAACATCACAAATTGAACCCAGTGCAGTAATTAATATGATAGGAAAACATACCATCACTATTTGCTCAAAATGCAAATACAAAGATACCATCTACTTGGCACAATCTACTTTGGTCAATGTTTTCCATAGAGATCCCATTGCCTAATTTAAAAAAAAACGCATGAACCACATTTAAATGAAGAATAATTATTTATTGAAATTCGATGGTCCAAGTGGCTGGTTATTATCATATAGCAGCACCACCTGAAAGCATCATATAGCAGCAGCAGCTCATAGCAACTCATCATACAGCAGCAGCAGAAACAGTGTGGAATTCATCATATACCAGCAGCAGCTCATAGCAATTCATCATATAGCAGCAGCAGGAGCAGCTCATATTAATTCATCATATAGCAGCAGCAGGAGCTGCTCATAGCAATTCATCATATAGCAGCAGCAGGAGCAGCTCATAGCAATTCATCATATAGCATCAGCAGGAGCAGCTCATAGCAATTTATCATACAACAGCAGCAGTAGCAGCTTATAGCAACTCATCATATAGCAGCAGCAGCAGCCCATAGCAATTCATCATATAGCAGCAGCAGCTCATAGCAATTCATCATATAGCAGCAGCAGGAGCAGCTCATAGCAATGCATCATATAGCAGCAACAGAAGCAGCTCATAGAAATTCATCATATAGTGGATCAGAATGAAAATTTGGCAAAAAATCAGAGGAGATCCTCACCTTGTTGGATGAGCTCATCCTTCAACAGCACCTCAAGGCCATGGCCTGGGAGGTGGGGAGGGGGAATAAGGTGCCTCCCGCCGTAGTGTGGCATCAGCCGTAGTTGTGCAGCGCCTGCCGGAGTAGTGCGTTGGACGAACCACAATGGAGCAGCTGCTGGAGACCATGAGAATGAGGGGCGGCACCAGAGGGAGGAGCAGCCAGGGAGATTTGCCCCTACCCGCCGGCCATGTAGCCTAGCTGGACAGAGCATCGTCGAGGACCAGACCAGATGGGACCAGTGGCGACGGCTTGCTGGAGGAACCCTAGTGCTGCAGGCAGGGGATCGATGTAGAGGGAAAGGGGAGAGGAGATGCAAGCAGGCAGGGCAATGAACGCTTGCGTGTTTGTTTTTACTTGAGGGTGAGGTGTGACGCGGGCGTCACCAGTTGCATTTTGAGTGTAATATAGGCAGACAACAGAGTCATTTCACTATTCCCCTTCCCTTCAATTTTTAGTGAGGTTCTACCTGAAACACCCCCCTGCAAAGCGAAATTAGTTAAGCCCAAGCCCATAACTCAAAAATGACTTCTTTATATCTTTTATGGCTTATTTTGACAATAAGCCCTGAAAAGGCGGAATAGAAATGGCCCTTAACCTGCAATTCAATTGTGCGTGCAATGATGAATCACTCCTGCCTGCTATAGTGTACATTTAGGCATCATCATACATGGCATAACCTAATACATGTGCATTCCATTGTAGAATCTGGAATATGCAATGTTCATGTTAGTTCATACGTTGCACATGATGTTTAAATGCCCCTTAAATCTGGTCGGTCAAGTGATGGTCTTTAAGCCTCCTTCTTTGCTTCTTTTCTTGATATGTAATATTTGCTCACACATCTGTTCAATTGCTTGTTTGCATCAGCCAGCCATACTAGGACTGTTTGCTTTGATTACTTGCAGTTCTTGACCTAACACTCTAACAGAGCTTGTCAACGATTTAAACACTAAGGGCTGCTGTAGTGGGGCCTTTTCTAACTCATAGGTGACATAAAGTTTTGGCTGTACACTAAAGTAGGCTCTCCAAGAGTACCTGGAGATCCAGTTCGAAGGTATGCCTAGTTTTTACATAGTGCAGACATAGTAAATGCTCATTTCATTGTGTGCAAGTGCAAGAGATGCGGCATGTTTCATTATGTGGTGTTGTTTTGTTATAATATCATCCTTTTGTGTTCACAGACTGGAAAGTATGCATATTTATCTTCCAAGGAAACGAGTAACTAGTTTGGGTCACCTTGCAGGGGGGTGCAATGAAGATAAGATTGAGGATTTCCAAGTACAAGATGTTAGGAAGGAGCCTTGCAAGAGAAGTAGGAGCTGCGCTGAGCCTCTTCAACCTGTTAAGGTAAGTCACTGTATCCAACTCAATAGTTCAATTCCTTGTTTGTTTCAGGCATAGTTAATTTGCTCTTTTCAATTGCTTTATTTGTCCTCAGTTAATGAGATGCCCAAAGAATGATGCCTGATGTTGGGTACTTGTATAACTATTAGTTGACATAATTAAAGGCCTTACCATTTAATTACTCTGCCGAAGTGTGCCTGAAGCTTTGAAGTCTATTAACCAACTATTATTGAATGAGGCTCACAATCTAGTTTATACTAGGCTAATGATTGCATAGTTTTGCTTGTTGTAGTATGTTTGTATGAAATCCTCTGCTGTTCATTATGCTCCCTAAGACTTTAATTGAGCTACAGAATGGCCAACTGCTTGCTTACTTCTACGCAACGTGTTGTCTAAATTTGTAACTTGTCTGTGTTTTGGATTGGGCCCCAACATCATGCTCCTCTGGTGAGCTAAGAGAGATTTCTGTATGCAGGCTGCACAGACTACCTTTTTTATAATTTTTAAAATATCACCTGCTTATGCTTCATGACGTGTAACATTATTGTTAGTCCTGTTTTGCCATGTACAAAATAGTCTGTCTTGCTCGCTTCACTGTTGTAACTATATTTTTGCCCTAGTCATGTGTACTTACAGAAACATTTCAGGATGAAGTGACATCAACACAAAGATCTGCGAGCAGTGCGGCATGGCCGTTACCGAATGATTATGGATTGGAATTGGAATGTGCTGATGTTCTCGAGCATCAACTAGAGGTGGCAAGACAACGTGTACATGATTCTGAACGTACAATCAACAAGTTGAGACTGGACATGCAGGTATTAGATGCAGGAGTCAAAAAAAAAATGAAACAAGACACTGAGGTAACAACGAAGGAATTGGAGTTTGCAGATTGAAATTTGTGCTATCTAAATCCGGCCAATCCTATTTTCTGAAGAGATTATAGTTCAAATGGTAAGTTATGTTGATGTGCGTCCATGATGTATGAGCTGTATTTGCCCAGTGTATGTAATTTGCTGTTTGTGTATGCTTTATTATCATTGGTGCCGAACCATAATGCCCAGTGGGTATAATCGTCTGTAATTTCTTTATTGTATAGTGTAGGATTATTCTATGTTTCTATGCCTTAGAATCTTTATTGTATAGTGTTTGTTTTTTAGAGGTGATAGTATAGAGTAGGATAATTCTTTGAATATGCTATATCGTTCAAACGGGGGCCAACTCGCCCAAACGTTGTAGTGACCATGGCCCTCCACGGGCCGTACGATCCATGGGCCATCTACGGGACGGACGATCCATGGCCTTCTATGGCCGTCGGATTCGTGGGCCTTCTATGGGCTGTCGGATCCGTGGGCCTTCTATCGGCTATCGGATCCATGGGCCTTCTGTGGGCCAGCGGATCGATGGGCCTTCTATGGGCCGTCAGATCAATGGGCCTTCTATGGGCCGTTGGGTCAATGGGCCTTCTACGTCCCGTAGGATCCATGGGCCTTCTACGGGCCGTCTCATCTATGGGCCTTGTACGGGCCGTAAACGGGCTAGAGTGGAAATCATACGTTTTATGGGCTAACCATAATGGGCCGTTAATAGGCCATATTTGATGATGCTATGAAAATGGCCCAACAGATTAACGGGCCACAAACGGGCCGACTGTATCCACGGGCTGAATTTGGCCCACAAGCAGAAAAGGCCAGTAACGGGCCGTAAGTAACCGAATGCTGGAAATGAGCCCAAGAATAAATGGGCCCTCACAAGGCCGAAAGGTAACACGGGTTGGAAACGACCCAATGGAATAATGGTCCGCTAATGGGTATAAAGCGATACACTATTCATTACGGGCCGGTTTCACCACGGGCCATTAATGGGCCAAGAGTTATAAAGGGACTCATATGGGCCGAAATACGTCATGGGCCATACGTGGGCCGGAAGTTAAAACGGGCTGGAATTATATTGGACGGCCCAGATGACGCCACTGGGCCTAATTCAGATAGGCCGTAAACGGGCCCTGGGTTAGCGGGTTGTAAATGGGCTATATGCGAACATGCCGTTAACAGGCTTGCCGTGGGACAGCCCACCACCTTTTGACCAAGTCAAACGGGCCGGCCTTTTCACAGGAATGGGCCTCTATTGGGCCGTGCCACGTGTCGACGTATCATAGGCGCTTTGGGTCCAATGAGTGGATGACATCTGTCCCAACGGTGAGCCAACACGTGTTTCCTCCAGCCAATGATGATTTTACACGTGGAAAATCCCCATTGGTCGGGGCTGTTAACGGGTTATCGGATCCAAAACCGGACCCGATAGCTTAACGGCGTTCCGTTACGGTGGATGCCACGTGTCGGTCACCCTTGACAAAAGCACTTCTGTGACGCGCGATTTATCGTCATGGAAGTGGACACTTCCGTGATGATAATTTTGGTAATGTCATGGAACACTTCTACGACAGCACAGGTATGACTATCTTGATTCTGTCATAAATTTGTCATGGATGTACATGCATGACAGAAAACGTGACCTACTGTGACAAGTACGTATCATCACGGAAGTGTATTTTTTTTGTAGTGCGACAGCTATGTTCTCTTTGGTTCGAATACGACCTATGTTTGAACAGGAAGCCCCCAAATGACCTTGAGAGCTTTTTAACGACTCTGATTCGAATATGATCAAATTCGGACCCAAAAGGGGTTAAGCTATGATTCGAATACGATCAAGAAGCCCCCTAGTGAATTTGGCATTGTGCCGATCAAGAGGGTACTGACAGCTATGTTCTCTTTGGTTCGAATACGACCTATGTTTGAACAGGAAGCCCCAAACGACCTTGAGAGCTTTTTAACGACTCTGATTCGAATACGATCAAAGTTTGACCCAAAAGGGGTTAAGCTATGATTCGAATACGATCAAGAAGCCCCCTAGTGATCATGAGGTGTAACGGCTAGATTCGAATATGATCATGAGCCGGACCAAAGGGTTAAGCTGGATTCGAACACGATCAGCCCCCCAATTGGTCGTTTGAAATTATGATGATGAAGACATATGATCATTGAGGATGAAAAGGACAGAGGTCCTGCTTTATTACTTATCATAATATATACATCGTCAAAATATGTACATCATGAGAGCCGGTGTATCAAGTATAATAAGGCCGAAGATGAGCGATATTCCACGGCCGGCGGGTCTCTTCCTCCGACTTACGTGAGTCTTTGTGCTCTCGAACATCGATAAGGTAGTATGACCCGTTGTTCAAGTTCTTGCTGACCACAAAAGGCCCTTCCCAAGGTGGGGATAACTTGTGTGCATCAGTTTGATCCTGGATGAGCCGGAGCACCAAGTCACCTTCTTGAAAGGTTCTGGACTTAACTCGGCGGCTGTGATAACGGCGTAGGTCCTGTTGGTAAATCGCCGAGCGGGCTGCTGCCAAGTCACGCTTTTCATCTAACAGGTCGAGTGCATCCTGACGGGCTTGTTCGTTATCAGCTTCAACGTAAGCCGCCACGCGGGGCGAGTCATGACGGATGTCACTAGGTAGAACCACCTCTGCTCCGTAAACCATGAAGAAAGGCATATAACTCGTAGACCTGTTAGGGGTAGTATTGATGCTCCATATCACAGAGGGTAACTCCTCCACCCAACAACCCGGCGTCCGTTGTAAAGGAACCATAAGCCGGGGCTTGATGCCTTTCAAGATTTCATGATTGGCTCTTTTAGCTTGACCATTGGATTGGGGGTGAGCTACTGATGAAACATCAAGCCGGATATGCTCACGTTGACAGAACTCCTCCATGGCGCCCTTGGACAGATTAGTACAGTTGTCAGTTATAATGCTATGTGGAAAGCCAAAATGAAAGATCACCTTTTTCATGAATTGAACCGCCGTGGCTGCGTCACACTTACTAACCGGCTCTGCCTCAACCCACTTTGTGAATTTGTCAACCGCCACCAGAAGGTGAGTTGTTTTATCTTTGGACCTTTTGAAAGGCCCAACCATGTCGAGCCCCCAGACCGCAAACGACCAAGTAATTGGAATCATCCTCAATTCTTGAGCCGGCACGTGAGCCCGTCGTGAGAATTTCTGGCAACCATCACATTTACTGACTAGATCCTCCGCATCAGCGTGAGACGTCAGCCAATAAAATCCATGACGGAAAGCTTTGGCCACAAGGGACTTTGAACCGGCAAGATGGCCACAATCTCCTTCATGGATCTCACGAAGAATTTCTTGACCTTCCTCAGGAGAGACACAGCGTTTAAACGCCCCCGTGACACTGCAATGATGCAACTCGCCATTGGCAATTGCCCTTGACTTAGACCGCCGGGTTATCTGTCTAGCCATGGTTTCATCCTCAGGCAACTCGCCCCAGGTCATATAAGCCAAATATGGCACTGTCCAATCTGGGATGACATGAAGAGCCGCCACCAACTATGCTTCCGGGTTTGGAACAACCAAGTCCTCCTCTGTAGGCAGCTTGCAGAAGGGTTATGCAGAACATCCAAGAAGGTATTAGGTGGCACCGGCTTACGCTGAGACCCCAGCTGGCTTAAAGCATCGGCCGCCTCATTCTTTCTGCGATCAATGTGCTCCACTTGGTAACCCTTGAAGTGTCCAACAATGGCATCAACTTCACGGCGATAAGCCGCCATAAGAGGATCCTTGGAATCCCACTTGCCTGATACTTGTTGAGCCACCAAATCTGAGTCACCAAAGCACCTTACCCGGCTTAAGCTCATCTCCTTAGATATCCGAAGACCATGGAGCAAGGCCTCGTACTCAGCTGCATTGTTAGTACAGGGAAACATCAACCATAGCACATAACAAAAATTTTCACCTCGAGGGGATGCTAAAACAACTCCAGCCCCCGAGCCCTCCAATTGCCTGGACCCATCAAAGTGGATAGTCCAATATGTGTTGTCCGGCTTCTCTTCAGGCATCTACAGCTCTGTCCAATCGTTGATGAAGTCCACCAGTGCTTGAGACTTGATAGCAGTGCGTGGCACATACTTTAAACCATGAGGTCCAAGTTCAATGGCCCACTTGGCGACTCGTCCTGTGGCTTCTCTATTTTGAATGATATTTCCTAAAGGAGCAGAACTAACCACAGTGATGGGATGACCCTGAAAATATTGCTTAAGCTTTCGGCTTGCCATGAACACCCCATAAACGAGCTTCTGCCAATGTGGATATCTTTGCTTGGACTCAATAAGCACCTCACTGACGTAGTAAACCGGCCGTTGAACCGGATATTCCTTGCCAGCCTCCTTGCGCTCTACGACAATGGCCACACTGACAACACGTGTGTTAGCAGCCACATATAACAATAATGGCTCCTTGTCAATGGGAGCAGCAAGGACCGGCGGCTCAACGAGCTGTCTCTTCAAATCTTCAAAGGCAGCGTTAGCAGCATCACTCCAGACAAAGTCGTCTGTCTTCTTCATCATCTGATACATCGGTATGGCCTTCTCACCTAACCGGCTTATGAACCGGCTTAAGGTAGCAATATGACCCGCCAAACGCTGAACATCATTGATACACGCCGGTTTAGCCAGAGACGTGATTGCCTTGATCTTCTCTGGGTTAGCCTCGATGCCTCTGTTAGAAACCAGAAAACCCAAAAGCTTGCCCGCTGGTACTCCAAAAACACACTTGGCCGGGTTAAGCATCATCTTGTAGACCCGGAGGTTATCAAAGGTTTCCTTCAGATCATCTATCAAGGTCTCCTTCTCTCTGGACTTCACCACAATGTCATCCACATAAGCATGAACATTGCGCCCAATCTGATTGGGAAGACAGTTCTGCACACATCGCTGATAAGTGGCCTGGGCACTCTTAAGCCCAAAAGGCATAGACACATAGCAGAAGGCTCCAAACGGAGTAATAAAAGCCGTCTTCTCCTGGTCCTTAACTGCCATCTTGACCTGATGATAACCAGAATAAGCATCCAAAAAGTTCAAACGCTCACAACCCGCCGTAGCATCAATGATTTCATCAATACGAGGGAGCGCGAAAGGATCAGCCGGACAAGCCTTGTTTAAGTCCGTGTAATCCACACACATACGCCAGGTGCCGTTCTTTTTAAGCACGAGCACCGGGTTAGCCAACCACTCTGGATGGAAAACTTCAATAATGAACCCGGCCGCCAAGAGCCGGGCCACTTCCTCAACAATGGCCTTACGCCTCCCCTCATTGAACCGCCGAAGAAACTGCCTGGCCGGCTTAAACTTTGGATCAATATTGAGAGTGTGCTCAGCGAGTTCTCTTGGTACACCCGGCATGTCAGAAGGTTTCCATGCAAAGATGTCCTGGTTCTCACGGATGAACTCGATCAGCGCGCTTTCCTATTTGGGATCTAGATTAGGACTGATACTGAACTGCTTAGATGAGTCGCCAGGAACAAAATCAACTAGCTTGGTGTCGTCGGCCGATTTAAACTTCATCGCCGGCTCATTCTGTGGTTGGTTTCTTCAAAGATGTCATGTCCGTCGGGTCAACATTGTCCTTGTAGAATTTCAACTCCTCCGTTGCACAAACAAATTCAACGTAAGCAGCATCGCCCTCCTCACATTCCAGGGCTATTTTTCGACTCCCATGCACTGTAATGGTTCCCTTATAACCCGGCATCTTGAGCTGCAGGTAAACATAACACGGCCGTGCCATGAACTTAGCATAAGCCGGCCGTCCAAACAGGGTGTGATATGGGCTCTTGATTTTGACCACATCGAAAGTTAACTTCTCAGCCCTAGAATCATGCTCATCCCCAAAGGCCACTTCCAGCTCGATCTTACCCACTGGGTATGCCGACTTACCAGGTACCACTCCATGGAAAACAGTGTTGGGCGTCTTAAGATTTTTATCAGTCAACCCCATGCGACGGAAAGTCCCATAATAGAGGATGTTGATGCTACTGCCTCCGTCCATGAGCACCGTAGTGAATTTATATCCGCCAACCTAAGGTGCCACCACCAAGGCCAAGTGACCCGGATTGTCAACCCGAGGAGGGTGATCTTCCCTACTCCATAGAATAGGCTGCCCAGACCATCTCAAATAACGAGGCACTGCCGGCTCAACACGTTCACAGCCCTCTTATGAAGCTTCTGGTCCCGTTTGCACAAACTGGTGGTGAACACATGATACTGTCCACTATTCAGCTACTTTGGATTGCTCTAATATCCAGACTGCTGCTGCTGCTGACCTCCCTGGCCAGATTGCTGATTATAGCCACCTTGATTTCCTTGAGATCCTTGAAAGTTGGAATTTGAACTGCCGCCCGGGCCATGAAAACCGCCACCGCCTGAGCCGCCGCCCGGCCCATGATTGCCGTCGAACATGTTAGAGTTCTTGAAAACCTTCATGATGGTACAGTCCTTCCATAGGTGAGTGGCCGGTTTCTGCTGAGTACCATGCCTTGGACAGGGCTCATTTAGCAACTGCTCAAGAGTGGGACCTAGCCCGCCGGACCGAGGAGGTGGTCTCTGAGGGAGTCCTGGACTAAGGGGTCCTCAGGCGTCCGGCCTGTTATCCATGAGCCGGACTGATGGGCTGTGAAGATGTGAAGGCCAAAGACTATACTCGTGTCCGGATTGGACTCTCCTTGGCGTGGAAGGCAAGCTAGGCGACCGACTATGAAGATTCCCTCTCATGCAACCAACCCCATGTAACCCTAGATCTCTCCGGTGTCTATATAAACCGGAGAGCATAGTCCGGATAGGACACATTCATTACCATATATTCATAGGCTAGACTTCTAGGGTTTAGCCATTACGATCTCGTGGTAGATCAACTCTTGTAATACTCATATTCATCAAGATCAATTAAGCAGGAAGTAGGGTATTACCTCCATAGAGAGGGCCCGAACCTGGGTAAACATTGTGTCCCCCGTCTCCTATTACCATCGATCCTAGACGCACAGTTCGGGACCCCCTACCCGAGATCCGCCGGTTTTGACACCGACATTAGTGCTTTCATTGAGAGTTCCACTGTGCTGTCGCCAAGAGGATTGATGGCCCCTTCGATCATCAGTAATTACGCTGCCCAGGGAGAAACCTTTCTCCCCGGACAGACCTTTGTGTTCGGCGACTTCATACTGCGGGCCAACTCGCTTGGCCATCTGGAGCATGTCGATAGCCATGCCCCTGACCAACAGGTCAGATCTGGAAGCTTGAACTGCGTCGTGGATACCCGTGGAGACTTGATCTTCGATGGATTCGAGACTATGGCAGTCGCTTCCCCTCTCTCCGATGAACATGACTTAAAGCGGTCATCGGATCACACCCAGGAGATGCATCCTGTTGCTGCAACGGCCGTAGAACCGAAGCAGATCGTACCCTCTGTGGCCACAAAGTACACGGCGTTGGAGCCCCACACGGACTCGACACCGTGCAACACTCGCGTCAATGGAACTCCGGACTCGTTTTCGGCCACACGTTCCAGATCAGGTGAGCCTGCGGACACCGAGCTGGACCGGTTATCGATTTTCGAATTTGGCGCCGCAGACCTCTTCCAGCACTCACCTTTTGGTGACATGCTAAATTCTTTAAAGAACTTATCCTTGGAGGAGAATTCATGGCCGAACTATGTTCGGTTCGAATTAGAGGCGGATGACGAGGAATTTTACTTCCCACCCACCACCCACTTCATAGCCACCGTCGACGACTTAACCGACGTGCTTGATTGTGGCTCCGAAGACATCGACGATATGGACGACGATGCCAACAAGGAGCAAGGCCAAGACCCGCCATTTACTGGACGCTGGACGGCCACCTCTTCGTACGACGTGTACATGGTTGATACACCTAAAGAATCTGGCGACGACAAAGAAGAGCCAGACGCGGACAAGCCTTCCGCGACATAGTCCAAACGCCGGCGCGCCAAACGCCGCTCTAAGCCTCAACGCTCAAAAGATGGCAACATTGGCACCGGAGAAAACAACACTCCATGTGACACCGAAAACAACGAAGACCCTGCCGGAGCTACATCCGAACAGGAAGAAAACGGCAATGCGCAAGATTACCTTGACGAACAGGCCATAGAAGATGACTCGGAGGATGATAGTTACCGTCCACCCTCCAAAGAGGAGACAAGCCTTGGCAACGACGATTTCATCGTACTTGAGGATCCCCTGGAGCAGGAGCGCTTTAAGCTTTAGCTCATAGCCACAGCAAGGAGCCTGAAAAAGAAACAGCAGCAGCTTCAAGCCGAACAAGATCTGCTCGTCGACAGAAGGACTGATGTCCTGACAGCTGAAGAATACGACCTCAAGCGCCCAGCCAAGAGCTACCCAAAACGTAGACTGCTACCTCAATTCGACGAGGAAGCACCAGATCCCGTACCCCCTCGCACAATGCGGACCGACCACCACGTGGTCGGGATAGAGTGGAGGACCGGCCACCCTGCGGTCCGGATAAAGCGGCAACCCAAGCCGAACAGCAGCCCGCCCCACCTCCTCGCAAAAACACGGGCACACCAGCTCGGGATCATACATACGATCTCCGCCAAGAATTGGACAGTAGAGCAAGACATACGAGATCGATCTACGGATCACGAGGACGTGCCTCGAGGCACGACGATGGCTACCTATTCGGACGTGACAAACCCAACCACGCCCGGGCCGAATGCCGCAGACAGACCTCATCTGAGCTGCCACGATGCGGCCCGATATAGAGGCGCCGCACACCCTCTCTACTTCACAGACGAGGTGCTAGATCATGAATTTCCCGAGGGGTTCAAGCCTGTCAACATTGAATCATACGACGGCACAACTGACCCCGCAGTATGGATCGAGGATTTTATTCTCCATATCCATATGGTCGAGGAGATGACCTCCACGCCATCAAATACCTCCCATTAAAACTCAAATGACCAGCTCGACACTGGTTAAATAGCCTGCCTGAGAATTCCATCGGCAGCTGGGAGGACTTGGAAGAGGCTTTCCTCGATAACTTCCAAGGAACTTATGTCCAGCCATCGGATGCCGATGACTTAAGCCACGTAGTTCAACAACCTGGAGAATCAGCCAGAAAATTCTGGACTAGGTTCCTAACTAAAAAGAACTAGATTGTTGACTGTCCAGATGCCGAAGCCCTAGCGGCCTTTAAGCATAGCATCCGGGACGAATGGCTCGCCCGCCACCTCGGCCAAGAAAAGCCGAGGTCCATGGCAGCCCTAACGGCACTTATGACCCGCTTCTGCGCGGGAGAGGATAGTTGGTTGGCTCGCAGTACAAACACAACCAACGAAACAGGCCCCTCCGAGGCCAAAACCAGCATCGAAAAGCTCCGGCGCAACAAACACAAACGCGAAGCAATGGCGATAACACCGATGACACTACAGTTCACGCCGGATTCAGTGGCTCCAATTCCGGCCAGCGAAAGAAGCCCTATAAAAGGAGCAGCGGAGGACCATCCAGCTTGGACCGCATACTCGATCGTCCTTGCCAGATACACGGCAGCCTAGACAAACCGGCCAGCCATACTAACAGAGATTGCCGGGTATTCAAACAAGCTAGCAAGATAAACAGTAGCAACAAGGAAGGGGAATCACAGAGCGAGGACGATGACGAAGAGCCCCGGCAGCCGACCACCGGAGGGCAGAAGAAATTTCCCCCTCAAGTCAAAACGGTGAACATGATATACGCTACGCACAGCCTCAAAAGGGAGCGTAAGCGAGCACTTAGGGACGTCTACGCTGTAGAGCCAGTCGCCCCAAAATTCAACCCGTGGTCATCATTCCCGATCACCTTCGATCGTCGAGATCACCCAACCAGTATCCGCCATGGCGGTTCAGCCGCACTAGTCCTCGACCCAATTATTGACGGGTTTCACCTAACATGAGTCCTGATGGACGGTGGTAGCAGCCTCAACCTGCTCTATCAAGACACAATGCAGAAGATGGGAATTGACCCCTCACGAATCAAACCATCAAAGGCTACCTTTAAAGGAGTCATACCAGGCATAGAGGCCCGTTGTACAGGCTCAATCACGCTAGAGGCGGTCTTCGGTTCTCCGGATAACTTCCGAAGTGAAGAGTTAATCTTCGATATTGTCCCCTTCCGCAGCGGCTACCACGCGCTGCTCGGACGAACCGCGTTTTCTAGATTCAATGCAGTGCCACACTATGCTTATCTCAAGCTCAAGATGCCCGGTCCACGCGGCGTCATAACAGTCAATGGCAATACGGAACGCTCCCTTCGAACAGAGGAGCACACCGCCGCCCTAGCAGCAGAAGCACAAAGCGGCCTTCTCAAGCAGCACCATAGTATGGCTGTCGAGCCCTTGGACATCATTAAGAGGTTCCGGACTACGCTGCAATAGGACGGCGCAACTCGTCAAGAGCTCGACTAGCAATTCGACCTCCGTCCCAGTCTTAATGAGGTAGTGGCATTCGTACCACGCGTACAGAATTGCGCACTCAAAACCCCATGGGTATTGACGGAGGCATACCCCGTTCGCAATCCACAGCACGGCTTGACCGACCCTGGGATTCGCCTGCTCTTAACTTTCTTTTTTTTCTTTCTCCGGGTTTTTCTTCTCTTTTCGAGGGCTACACGGACAATCCGCCAGCAGAACACACCAAGGAGGCAGGAAGCTCTGGCTTACAAGGGAATCCCCAGGTGGTCTCTACTAAACTATGGCCATAATTGCTTTTCATACTCGCATGTAGCTCGCCGTTGGTGGCGGCATGTTAAATAGATTTACTTGCTTATCACATTACTTGTACAAAGTACGCCTCGACGTACTAGTTACACCACAATGGTGAATACACAGTAGCGTCAGCTTATTACTTCACTTTCCCGTTTCCTCACCTTGGTATTAATTACTCATTGCACACGTACACCATGGTACGTATTACTACGCCAGGGGCTTCATTACACCCCGCATCACGGCAGTAAAAGTCCGAACATTTTTACAGTATATTTCGGCACCCCGAACTTATAGCATTATATGCATAGGCTCCGAATCATGTCTTTGGTCAATAGTTGGGTTGCCCGGCTCCTGTGATTAGTACCTTACGTTCCGCTACATCGGCTAGGGTAGTAAAGGGAGAACTACTACGATTGTGTCCCGGTTCTTCCTGATGAGCACCTCAGTAGAGAAAGCCGAAAACTGACTGTCATGATGAGGCGAGAGCCGGTCAGCTATTCGCGAGGTTCCAAATCGTTGGAGATTTTTTTCTGCTTCTTACAAAGAATCGGTTCTTCCGATTAGGCGTGTATAACGCTCCTAATTCGGCCTTCCGAACACCAGGGGCTTCGCCAACTTTATCAATTGTCAAACTCCTATGGCTAAGTGAGGGCGGTAAAGGCCGCATAGTCTGATTGCCTTGGTCGTTGCGCTAAACACCTCCTTTAAGGACCAGAATGTGGAGTAAAGAGTGTTTAGATTAATCCCGAACACCCCCGTACTATCTACGTGGGGGCAGAAGCCGACGACTGGTCATCCTTCAGATTTAATAAACGGCCGAACAGGAGGCAGAATTCAAATCATAAACATTATACTACATAACATCATTGTTCCATATTACAGGACAAGGCAATATACATGTTCTCATGGGAATATAATATCCTTCGAACATTGCTCCGCCACAAGGCGCGACCCCTCCAGAACACCGTCAAAATAGTGCTCGGGTCGACGATGCTCCTTGCCCTCCGGCGGTCCCTCGGTCATCAGCTTCTTGGCATCCAGCTTCGCCCAATGCGTCTTGACGCGGGCGAAGGCCATGCACACCTTCAATGCAGACCGATCACTTCACGGCTTCGAGTCGCGGACAGGCACTCATAAGCCGCTGCACAAGTCCGAAGTAGCTGCCAGGTATAGGATCGGCAGGCCACAGCCGGACTATCATGTCCTTCATGACTAGCTCTGCAAACCTGTGCAGCTCGACCAACTGCTTTAGCTGGTCGCTAAAGGGCACCGGATGTTCGGACCCCAGATGTTGGGACCAGAACAGCTTCTCCGTAGACATTCCTTCTTCGGCTGTGTAATACTCGGCAGCATCCGATACACTGTGCGGCAGATCGGTAAACGCCCCTGGAAAAGTCCAAATTCAGGATAAGTACAAGGAACCTTTATTCTACATGTTTGCTATGCATGGTGAAAGACTTACCCGCTGCAATCTTCTTGGCCGCCTGAATCTCCTGGAGGGCGCTCTGGGCTTCGGCTCGCGCATCCTGCGCGCTCTGGCGGACCTTCGCCAACTCGGATTCTTGCGCCTTACAATCATGCTCCAGGGACTCAAATCTCTCTATCGCGCCCTAGAGCTGTTGTTGCGCCTCGACAACCCGGGCCTCGTGCTTCTCGCGCGAGGTGCGTTCCTTGGCCGCTTTGTCCTCGGCCTCTGCTAGCGCCTTCTTAAGGGTTGCCACCTCGGTCGTGGCCCCTAATAAAGTTTATGACACTTTAGTCCTATCGGACTATTCATTTTTTATAAATATACCCACAGGTTACTGCGTACCTTGGCTATCCGCCAGCTGCTTCTTTACGAGGCCGAGCTCCTCCTCGGCCCACTCCAGTTTTTGCTTCAGTCCGGAGACCTCCGCAGCATGAGCAGTAGTAGGCCGCAGTGATACCTGCTTATCCACGTAGACAATTCATATTAGACTCCTACGATATTTATTTTTGATCCTCTGTTCGGCTTTTCTTCCCGAACACCAAATAGAGCATCAGGGGCTACTGTCTATACTGTGATATTTTTTACACTCACACTACTTAGCTCAAAGCCTGTTAGAAGGCTAGGGCAGGCTTCGGTCAGTCCGCTTTTAACGTACTGAACCTTCTCTATCACCGCGTCCATAAGGACACGATGTTCATCCACAATAGAGGCGCCTCGTAGCGCCTCCAGCAGATTATCCGGCGCCTCTGGTTGGACAGAGGTCATCGGTGGAACAGGCACATTCCCTTCTTGCAGGGAATGTCGTTCGCTGGACCCTAGAGCCGTATAGATCTCCGGAATCTCCCCCCGGCCTGGGAAAGTCTTTTTGGACACCACCTCGTCATCACCCTTCGGTGAGACGGAATGAGCAGGTGGCGGAGATGTGCTAGCCCTCTCCTTTGAGCCCAGCGAATCCTCAGTCGAAGACTGCGGGGAGCCATCACGTGCCGGACTGCAGTAACGAGGCTTACAATATGTCAATACTATAAAACAGGACGACCATATGTTTGCGGATCCTGGTACTTACGAAGCGGCCCAAGGCTTGGTCCGGCAAGGTCGTTCCGGACTGCTTTCAATATCCCACACGGAGTTATCCATCTGGGAGCCTTTAGCCTTCTTGGGCGCTTTCGCCTCCGGATCCGGGGGAGCCGCCCTCTTCTTCCTCCCCACCTCAGGTGGGGAATCGTTTTCTTCTTCTTCCTCTTCATCGTCGTCATTGGATGAAGAGGAAGTCTCGTCCTCGGACGACATGTCCGGAGCGCCCTTTTGGCAAGGGCCTTTCTTGTCCCCTTTGGCCGCTTTCTTGGCCGTCTTCTCCGGCACGTCATACGGCGCCGGAAACAACATCTTCATCAGAAGTGGGAATTATTCCTCCTCAGGCCTGGTAAAATAGATGAAGGAGCTCAGTATCCATCCTCAAAATATGCTGGTGAAGGGTATATCTCGAAAGAACCGAATTGGCCTGGCGCTTTCAGCTAAGCCCGCGATTTTCAGTCATGGGCGGGGGCGTCTCGCCTGCCTTGAAGAGCGCTTTCCAGATGCCTTCGTGCATTGTGCCGAAGAGCCCCCGCAGCGTCTGGTGCTCGGCGGGGTCGTACTCCCACAAATAGCAAGTCCAGCGTTGACACGGAAGGATCCGACGAATGAGCATGACCTGGATCACATTCACAAGCTTGATCTTCTTGGTTATCATGTTCTGGATGCATGTCTGGAGCCCAGTTATCTCGTCCAGGGGTCCCCAGGTCAGGCCTTTCTCTTGCCAGGAAGTGAGCCGCATCGAAACTCCGGATCGGAATTCGGGGGCTGCTACCCAATTGGCGTCACGAGGCTTGGTGATGTAAAACCATCCCGACTGCCATCCCTTCACCGTCTCCGCGAAGGAGCCTTCGGGCCAGGTGACGTTAGGCATTTTTCCCACCATGGTGCCCCCACACTCTGCTTGTTGACCGCTCACCACCTTCGGTTTCACGTTGAAGGTCTTCAGCCATAGGCCGAAGTGAGGCGGGATGCGGAGAAAGGCGTCGCACACAATGATAAATGCTGAGATATTGAGTATAAAGTTGGGGTCCAGATCGTGGAAGTCCAACCCATAGTAAAACATCAATCCACGGACAAATGGATGAAGGGGGAATCCCATCCCGCGGACGAAATGTGTGAGAAACACAACCCTCTCGTGGGGCTCGGGGGTAGGGACGATTTGCCCTTTCACAGGGAGTCGGTGAGCAATCTCCTTGGCTAAATAGCCGGCCTCCTTGAGCCCCGTGATGTCCTTCTTCTTGACGGAAGAGGCCATCCACTTGCCTCCAGCTCCGGATCCGGACATGATTGGAGTGCCTTCTCGAACGAGGAAAAACTAAAGCTTGGGTGCTGGAGCTCGAGGACGGAAGGACTGGAGATGAAGAAGGGTGTGGGAAGAGGGAGAGTGTCCTTATCCTCTTATAAAGGCCGCGAATGTCAAGCGCCTCCCCACTCGTCCTAAAAACTTGCCTATTCCCAAGGACCATATAGACGGCACGGTTGAGTTACCCATGCCCACATTGATGAGAATCCCGCAATAAGGGGACACGATCTCTGCTCCGACAAGACATGCCAATAGCAACCGCGTCTCGAAACGTGGGATGGCAGAAGACATCGTGATGTAAAGAAGCTGTCAACAGATTAGATTCGTGCAAATATTATATTCTCTCTGCGGCTGTGTGTGGTGTATAACAGGTCCGGATACAACCATCACGTCCGAAGACTATCTTGGAGTTCGAAAAAAAGGGAACCCGCCTTGCAATGCCGAAGACAATCTGCGCGCCGGACTCCTTGTCATTGAAGCCAGGTTCAGGGGCTACTGAGGGAGTCCTGGACTAAGGGGTCCTCGGGCGTCCGACCTGTTATCCATGAGCCGGACTGATGGGCTGTGAAGATGTGAAGGCCGAAGACTATACTCGTGTCCGGATTGGACTCTCCTTGGCGTGGAAGGCAAGCTAGGCGACCGACTATGAATATTCCCTCTCATGTAACCAACCCCATGTAACCCTAGATCTCTCCGGTGTCTATATAAACCAGAGAGCATAGTCCGGATAGGACACATTCATTACCATATATTCATAGGCTAGACTTCTAGGGTTTCGCCATTACGATATCGTGGTAGATCAACTCTTGTAATACTCATATTGATCAAGATCAATCAAGCAGGAAGTAGGGTATTATCTCCATAGAGAGGGCCCAAACCTGGGTAAACATCGTGTCCCCCGTCTCCTGTTACCATCGATCCTAGAAGCACAGTTCGGGACCCCCTACCCGAGATCCGCCGGTTTTGACACCGACAGTCTCCCCTTACGTCGTTGATTGTTGCCCTGTGCATTGGTGTTAGCCACAAACTTCGAGCTACCGTCAGCCTTACGTTTATTATTGCCTCCTTGATTCGCCGGGTTATGCTGATGACCCTTGGCATTGTCGTTCTTCTTTCCCTTCCCTGTCTTCTCATCGTCAGACTCGGGATCCTTGGTACTATCAGAGTCAGCGTAGTTAACTAGAGCTGCCATTAGCTGGCCCATGTCATTACAATCGCGCTTGAGCCGCCCCAGCTTCTGTTTCAGAGGCGTAAAACGGCAATTTTTCTCCAACATTAGGATCGCAGAGTCGGCATCCATCTTTTCAGATGAATGTATTATGGCTTTGACCCGGCGCACCCAATGTGTTGTGGACTCACCCTCCTCTTGCTTGCAATTAGTCAAGTCCACAATTGACATGGGCTGCTTGCATGTGTCTTTGAAGTTCTGAATAAACCGGGCCTTTAACTCTGCCCATGAACTAATGGAATTAGGTGGCAGCCCCTTTAACCAAGTGCGGGCCGTCGCATCCAACATCATGGTGAAGTACTTGGCCATTGCAGCATCACTGACCTCCAGTAGTTCCATGGCCATCTCATAGCGTTCAATCCATGCCCCGGGCTGTAAATCGGCCGTGTAATTAGGCACCTTTTGAGGCCCCTTGAAATCCTTGGGCAACCACTCGTTACGCAGAGCCGGCACCAAGAAAGGGACACCTCCAGTCCTCGTGGTCACGCCTGCCTCAATAGAAGTCGTCGGATAAACCAGAAAAGACTGGTAAGCCGCCCGCTGAGCCGCATGCTCAGCCGCCTGCTGAGTCGCCCGCTCAGCCTCTTGGCGTATCTTGTCCTGGTCAACCAAGTTAGGAGCTCCATCACGCGCCGGGGCACGGCTGGTCAAGGCGCCGGGCGTTGCTTGAAACAGCTGCTGAATCTATATGCCTGCTATAACTCGGGCTCCGGCTTGGGCGAGGGGTCGAATGAATCCTGTCTCGACTATAAGAATATGCCTCCTGCTGTGCCAGAGCCGTCTGAAGAAGTTCTCTGACCCTTCGTGTTTCAATCGCCGTCGGAGAGTCGCCCTCCACCGGGAGAGCCGACAATCGTGTCACCGCAGCGATCATGCTCTCCAAAGGGTTAGAATAATGACCCAGTGGTGTTGGTACATAATGAGGTGGAGCAGTATTCATACAAGGAGGTTCCATCACCCGTGGTTGAACCGGCGTCCCAGCCCCGGGCGTTGCAACTCGGTTTACCTCCGGTGGGTTACTGGGGCCGGCACCGGGTGTGCGGAAGAGGTTTCTAGGATCATAAGTCGGAGGCAGACGGGATTGAGCCTTCTGGTGCCTTCTCCTCATAACCTCATTTGATGCGTTCAGATCCATTGTAAGCTGGAAAGCCTCTGATTGAATCTGCTGAGCTCGAGCATCCAAAGTTGCCCGCTCTGCGGCCATCCTGACGTCCTCTGCTGCTAGGTTTTCCTTGGCTTGTGCTACCTCCTCACGTAACCGCGCCACTTCTGCATCATGTTGAGCCTGATCCGACGGATTAACCACGGCGGTTAACAGGGCTGTCATCCTATCCATGAGATCCATCAGCACCTGAGCCGGCAGGCGCGCAGGGCCTCCTGCCCCGGCTGCCGCTGACCCGGAGGTTACCGCTGCCGCAGCCGTAGAGTTTTGAATGGGTTGCGTGCCAGCCATGAAGATCCCCACTCTACTCGGCGGCTCAAAGGGGTCCGGAATACTGCTGCCATCGGAACAGCCCCCAAGCCCACCGTCTTGCAATTGATACAATGAATCCGTCTCACCCGTGGACGACTCACCATCAGAGTAGATGGCCGTCTCACCGCCAGACACAGATCCTTCAGAAAATTCCCCTCCATGGATGCATCCCACGAAGGCACACTTTATGGCTGGCTGAGCCCGGGCGGGTCTCGCACGCTGAGCCGTCTCGACGATGTCGGTGCAGATGTCCGGCTCAGGGCCCGGCTTGCCGATCTGGCCGATGAAGACGTGGATTCCAGTGAAGGGGACCCGGTACCCGTACTCAATTGAGCCGGCATCGGGGCCCCAGCCTGTGTCGTCGATGTAGAGCTTGCCACGACGACTCTTGGTCATCCGTCCCACAACGTATCCCTTGAGCCTTTCGAAGCTGCCCTTCAAGAACTCAAATCCACCGTGCGCAGGCCCCACGGTGGGCGCCAACTGTCATGGAATTGTCACGGCAGATGTCCTAGTGAAAGGACTTAATCATGGAGCCATCGCAACTAGGAAGCTTAAAGTGGTTAAAACGGGACAAAGGACACAAGGGTTTATACTGGTTCGGCCCCTTACGGTGAAGGTAAAGGCCTAATCCAGTTTGAGGTGGTATTGCTTATGTTTCGATTACCAGGGAGCGAATCCGCTTGACCTAGCTTTCGATCTGATGTTACTTGTCCTGAACCGCCGCCGGGTCGTCCCTTTATATACAGAGGTCGACGCCCAGCGGCTCACAGAGTCCCAGCCGGCTCATAAACAGTGTCCGGCTCGGTCTCTAACTATCCCTGCCTTAGAATACAAGTTATGTACATATGGCGGTTTATCTCTACGGGCCTTGAGTCGCCTTTGGGCCTTGGGCCCTTAACTGAATCGCCATCTTCCAGAGCCGTCTTGGGCTTCATGAATCGCCATAGGTATAACCCAGCCCCTCCTGGGCGGGTCATACCTAATAGTTATGTCCCCAGCAGGTTGTCTCCCAACAAGCGCTTTTGTTTAATGCCTTTTTAGCTAGGCATGATGATTCCAATGATGCTCACATGAAGGATAAGAATTGAAACACAAATAGAGCATCATGAAGAATATGACTAGCACATTTAAGTCTAACCCACTTCCTATGCATAGGGGTTTTGTGAGCAAACAATTTATGGGAACAAGAACCAACTAGCATAGGAAGGTAAAACAAGCATAACTTCAAAACTTTCAACACATAGAGAGGAAACTTGATATTATTGCAATTCCTACAAGCATATATTCCCCCCTCATAATAATTTTCAGTAGCATCATGAATGAATTCAACAATATAACTATCACACAAATCATTATTTTCATGATATACAAGCATAGAAATTTTGTTACTCTCCACATAAGCAAATTTATTCTCATGAATAGTAGTGGGAGAAAACTTAACAAAATAACTATCGTGTGAGGCATAATCCAATTGAAAATTAAAACCATGATAACAAGTTTCATGGTTATCTTTATTATTTATAGCATACAAGTCATCACAATAATCATCATAGATAGCAACTTTGTTCTCATAATCAATTGGAACCTCTTCCAAAATAGTGGAATCATCATTAAATAAAGTCTTGATCTCTGCAAATCCACTTTTGTCATTATACCAAGATTCAACACCCTCCAAAATAGTGGGATAACTATTATCTAAAGTTGACACACTTCCAAACCCACTTTAATGAATATAATCATCATAAATAGGAGGCATGCTATCATCATAATAAACTTGGTCATCAAAACTTGTGGGACAAAAAATATCATCTTCATCAAACATAGCATCCCCAAGCTTGTAACTTTGCATATCATTAGCATCATGGATATTAAAAGAATTCATACTAACAACATTCAATCATGCTCATCATTCAATGATTTAGTGCCAAACATTTTATAGACTTCTTGCTCTAACAGTTGAGCACAATTTTCCTTTCCATCATTTTCACGAAAGACATTAAAAAGATGAAGCATATGAGGAAACCTCAATTCCATTTTTTGTAGTTTTATTTTATAAACTAAACTAGTGATAAAACAAGAAAGTAAAAGATTCGATTGCAAGATCTAAAGATATACCTTCAAGCACTAACCTCCCCGGCAACGGCGCCAGAAAAGAGCTTGATGTTTACTATGCAACCTTCTTCTTGTAGACTCTAGTTGGGCCTCCAAGCGCAGAGTTTTGTAGGACAACAACAAATTTCCCTCAAGTGGATGACCTAAGGTTTATCAATCCGTGGGAGGCATAGGATGAAGTTGGTCTCTCTCAAACAACCCTGTAACCAAACAACAAAGAGTCTCTTGTGTCCCCAACACACCCAATACAATGGTAAATTGTATAGGTGCACTAGTTCGGCGAAGAGATGGTGATACAAGTGCAATATGGATGGTAGATATAGTTTTTGTAATCTGAAAATATAAAAACAGCAAGGTAACTAGTAACAAAAGTGAGCGAAAACGGTATTGCAATGCTTGGAAACAAGGCCTAGGGTTCATACTTTCGCTAGTGAAATTTCTCTCAATAATGATAACATAATTAGATCATATAACAATCCCTCAACGTGCAACAAAGAGTCACTCCAAAGTCACTAATAGCGGAGAACAAACGAAGAGGTTATTGTAGGGTACGAAACCACCTCAAAGTTTTTCTTTCTGATCGATCTATTGGGCTATTCCTATAAGTGTCACAAACAGCCCTAGAGTTCGTACTAAAATAACACCTTAGGATACACATCAACCAAAACCCTAATGTCACCTAGATACTCCAATGTCACCACAAGTATCTGTGGGTTTGATTGTACGATATGCATCACACAATCTCAGATTCATCTATTCAGACCAACACAAAGAACTTCAAAGAGTGCCCAAAGTTTCTACCGGAGAGTCAAGACGAAAACTTGTGCCAACCCCTATGCATAAGTTCACAAGGTCACAAAACCCGCAAGTTGTTCGCCAAAACATACATCAAGTGGATCACGTGAATATCCCATTGTCATCACGGATAAGCACATGCACGACATACATCAAGTGTTCTCAAATCCTTAAAGACTCAATCCGATAAGATAACTTCAAAGGAAAAACTCAATCCATTACAAGAAGGTAGAGGGGGAGAAACATCATAAGATCCAACTATAATAGCAAAGCTTGCTGTACATCAAGATCATGCCAAATCAAGAACACGAGAGAGAGAGAGAGATCAAACACATAACTACTGGTACATACCCTCAACCCCGAGGGTGAACTACTCCCTCCTCGTCATGGAGAGCGCCGGGATGATGAAGATGGCCATCGATGATGATTTCCCCCTCTGGCAGGGTGCCGGAACAGAGGCTTGCGGCGGCGGAACTCCCGATCTGGGTTTCTTTTCGGGGGTTTTTGCATTTATAGGAATTTTTGGCACCATTTTCACGTTAGGGGGGGTCCACGAGTCAACTATAAGGTCGAAGGGCGTGCCCTCCACCCTTGTGGAGGCCTCGTGGCTCTTTTGGCCCAACTCTTTTTCTTCGAGGGCTTCTTCTGGTCCATAGAAAGCACCGTAAATTTTCAGCTCATTTGGACTCCGTTTGATATCCCTTTTCCGCGAAACTCAAAAACAAGGAAAAAACAGAAACTGGCACTGGGCTCTAGGTCAATAGGTTAGTACCAAAAATCATATAAAATAGCATATAAATGCACATAAAAGATCCAAAAAATATATTATAATAACATGAAACAATAAAAAATTATAGATACGTTGGAGACGTATCACCTAGCTAGCCGTAGATCCTCTCTAGCTCTGTCTCTCACTGCCACAACCCGAGGAAGAAGAAGGAAGGAAGAATAGGAGCACACAGTGGACACAGTGGGTTTTTCCGGCGGACGAACGCCCGCTGCACGAACAACTTCTCCTCGAGCACGAACTGGACACCCACAAGCCATTACAACGAACACCACATGGGTTTTATACCCTGGACAGCGCTGGGCACGACCCACACGCCTCCAACCCCCCGAGCCCACGTTTTTGCCCGCTCTTGCCGCGGCTCATGGCGAGCCCGCAACAGAACGGCTCGGTCACTCGGTCCAGCTCGCCAACGGCGTCCTAGTCCTACGGTGCGACGTGCACACACGACGCCCGCACCCTAGCCCTACACACGCATGCACGCCTACGCCGCGGTTCTGACGCGCTCGACATGTCCAGCTCGCGCCCATACACACGCTGGACGCGCCCGACGCGTCGCCGCAGCTTATTGCCCAACACTTCACCCCCTAAGCCACGGCTCAGAGGAGGCCATCGTCCTTGACGCCGTCGTCCGCCAGCAGCGCGCGCTCCGCCGCAGGCTCCTTCCGCAGCAGGGGGCACTCCCTCTTGAAGTGGCGGCGCTCGCCGCACTTGTAGCATCGCCCGCGCCGCTTGTCCCGCCGCCTCATGCCGTGCTTGCCGTGCCGTCGTCGTTGTTGTAGCCGCCACCGCCTTGACGTCGCTGCCGCGCCTGCCACTGCGCAGCCGTGTACATCAGCTTGCCGTCCGCCCGCTCGCCGCCCGCCGGTCCGCGCCGTCGCAGCCGCTCCTCGAACGCCTACAGCCGCCCGAGAGCTTCCTCAAACGGCATGGAGTTCACGTTGTAGAACTGCTCCATTCCGGCGATGACGGCGTACAAATGATCCGGGGCCGAGTCTAGGAGCTTCTTCACCATCGTCGAGTCCTCCAGCGTCGACCCTAGCCCAGCTTAGTCGCTCCGGAGCGAGGCCAGCCGCGCCGCCCTAACGTGATCAGCTTCGATGAACCTCGCCTTCAAGCTGGCCCAGATTTTTGCCACCATTTTCTTGGACGCCACCTGCAGCGGAAGATCCTCGGCGGGCGCTTCAAGCAAGTATGCCCGAGCCGGCTTGTCTTTCTTGGCGATCACGGCAGCCGCCGCGTCCTCCGTCGGCACCACCGCCTCCCACAGCCCCGCCGCGTCCAAGATGGCTTCCACCTTGATCGCCCATGTGGTGTAATTCTCACTAGTGAGCAAGGGAACGGGCAGTGGCAGCGAGCTCCCCGATCCGCCGGCATAGGGCACGATCGACATCGCCGGCGCCCTCCTCCTGCAACGTGGCTCTGATACCAATTGTTGTTGCCGCCCTAAAACCCTAGCTAGCCCTAGCTCCTCTCTAGCTCTCTCTCTCTCTCTCTCTCTCTCTCTCTCTCTCTCTCTCACTGCCACAGCCCGAGGAAGAAGAAGGAGGGAAGAATAGGAGCACACAGTGGACATGGTGAGTTTTTCCGGCGCACGAACGCCCGCTGCACGAACAGCTTCACCTCGAGCACGAACTCGACACCCACAAGCCATTACAACGAACACCACACGGGTTTTATACCCTGGACAACGTTGGGCACGACCCGCACGCCTCCAACCCCCCGAGCCCACGTTCTGGCCCGCTCTGGCCGCGGCCACCTCGCGCATGCACGCGCCCAGCTCGCGGCGAGCCCGCAACAAAACGGCTCGGTCACCCGGTCCAGCTCGCCAATGGCCTCCTAGTCCTACGGTGCGACGTGCACACACGACGCCCGCACCCTAGCCCTACACACGCACGCCTACGCCACGGTCCCGACGCGCCCGACACGTTCAGCTCGCGCCCATACACGCGCTGGATGCGGCTTATTGCTCAACACATATAACACTTACCAAAAAATTATACAGATCTCATGACTGGATCGGAAGTAAGAATTGGTTATCATGTTTGTGAGAATCGCCAATCAACACTTTAAGTATCAAACTAGAGTGTTAAGTTAAAACGGCGGAATTGCGGGTTTGAGAAGTATCAGGAACACCGCAGCAATGTGCATGTGTCCGGTGCAATTTTCAAGGGCCGGCCTTTCCTCTGAAAAGAAAATCAACAGAACATCTCAACGTGGATCCACAGCCGTGGAGAACTCATTTACATAAACTTTTCTTCATTCGTTTTGAACAACAAGTACATTTGAAGGCAATGGAAACCATGCCCTTTTGGTGATCAGTGGGCGTCAATCAATTAGTTTCCATCTCTGCATGATGGCAAGAAAGAAGAAGAGGGGACACGTATACTGTGCCTGCAGTGGGCTCCGCTCAACCATACGTGCTGCTGTGCAAAAGGGAGAAAGGCAGCGTGCGCACGCATATGCGGCTAAGTTAGCTGGGCGATTTCCATCACGAGCTTTGATCCTGCGTCTCGACGGAGAAAATGGAGAGGATCCCCCGTGCCCTGCCCCGTGTGTAACTTGCTTGGCACGGAAGTAAGCTGCGGCCTGCAGCAGGCGCCTTCATCGAGTGGGCGGGCTCGTCTCTTCCGCTTTTCTCCGGAGGAAGGAAGGCCTCGCATATGCGGCAGAGGATGGGATCGAACCGAGTGCCAGTGCCAGTGACTCATGAGTCATCACCATGCTACAGCGTACAACAAGCTCTGCTGCACTTGCGCCAGATCGTCGTTCCTCACACGGCTCAGCTCAGAATCATCTCATTCCTTTTCTTTTTGCCATAGGGAATCATCTCATCCTGGCTTGATTGATGGTCGCTTGTGTGTTCATAGTGCGCTAAAGTTCCTCATGTGTATATTACAGCTTGGATGGCCGCGTCAGGTGCTCTTGCCACTGACCAAAACAAGTTTTACCGACACATTGGTACTGTAGAATTGTATTGAATAATTGTTGATGCAATATTGTGCCAGTACAAAGCATCCCCCGCAGTGTCAACGGTAGGCTCGACGACGTTGAGACTGAAACGAATGTCTTGAAACGGAGTAGTCGCCGGGCCTTTAGTAAAGATATCAGCGAACTGAGCAGAACTAGGCACGTGGAGAACGCGAACTTGACCGAGAGCCACCTTCTCTCGAACAAAATGAATGTCGATCTCAATATGCTTGGTGCGACGGTGTTGAACCGGATTCTCTGATATGTAGACAGCTGAAATATTATCACAGTAAACAATGGTAGCTTGCTCAATAGGACGGTGCAGCTCCGACAACAACTGGCGCAACCAAACTGTTTCAGCAACCGCATGAGCCACAACGCGGTACTCAGCTTCAGCAGACGAGCGGGAGACCGTAACCTGCCTTTTTGAAGACCAAGAAACCAAATTGTTACCAAGAAAAACACAAAATCCGGATGTGGACCTACGAGTATCTGGACAACCAGCCCAGTCTGCATCAGAGTAAGCTGTTAAGGAGGTGGGAGAGGATTTGTTGATATGAATACCTAAGTCTAGTGTGCCTTTGAGATATCGAAGAATACGTTTGACATGATTGTAGTGTGGAATACGAGGATCATGCATGTATAAACAAGCTTGTTGGACAACAAAAGAAATTTCAGGACAAGTGAGAGTAAGATACTGAAGTGTGATACGTCCATTTTGCATCATGCTTTTATATTGATATTTATTGCATTATGGGCTGTTATTACACATTATGTCACAATAATTATGCCTATTCTCTCTTATTTTACAAGGTTTACATAAAGAGGGAGAATGCCGGTAGCTGGAATTCTGGCCTGGAAAAGGAGCAAATATTAAAGACCTATTCTGCACAACTCCAAAAGTCCTGAAACTCCACGGAAGTTATTTTTAGAAATAATAAAAAATATTGAGCGAAGAAAATACCAGAGGGGGCCCACACCCTGGCCACGAGGGTGGGGGGTGCGCCCTACCCCCTGGGCGCGCCCCCTGCCTCGTGGGCCCCCTGATGGCTTTCCGGTGTCCATCTTCTGCTATATGAAGTCTTTCGTCCGAGAAAAAATCATAAGCAAGCTTTCGGGACGAGACTCAGCCGCCACGAGGCGGAACCTTGGCGGAACCAATCTAGGGCTCTGGCGGAGCTGTTCTGCCAGGGAAACTTCCTTCCGGGAGGGGGAAATCATCGCCATCGTCATCACCAACGCTCCTCTCATCGGGAGGGGGCCAATCTCCATCAACATCTTCACCAGCACCATCTCCTCTAAAACCCTAGTTCATCTCTTGTATCCAATATTTGTCTCTAAGTCTGGGATTGGTACCTGTGGGTTGCTAGTAGTGTTGATTACTCCTTGTAGTTGATGCTAGTTGGTTTATTTGGTGGAAGATCATATGTTCAGATCCATTATGCATATTAATACCCCTCTGATTATGAACATGAATATGATTTGTGAGTAGTTACGTTTGTTCCTGAGGACATGGGAGAAGTCTTGCTATTAGTAGTCATGTGAATTTGGTATTCGTTCGATATTTTGATGAGATGTATGTTGTCTCTCCTCTAGTGGTGTTATGTGAACGTCGACTACATGACACTTCACCATTGTTTGGGCCTAGAGGAAGGCATTGGGAAGTAATAAGTAGATGATGGGTTGCTAGAGTGACAGAAGCTTAAACCCTAGTTTATGCGTTGCTTCTTAAGGGGCTGATTTGGATCCATATGTTTCATGCTATGGTTAGGTTTACCTTAATACTTCTTTTGTAGTTGCGGATGCTTGCAATAGGAGTTAATCATAAGTGGGATGCTTGTCCGAGTAAGGACAGCACCCAAGCACTGGTCCACCCACATATCAAATTATCAAAGTACCGAACGCGAATCATATGAGCATGATGAAAACTAGCTTGACGATAATTCCCATGTGTCCTCGGGAGCGCTTTTCTCTATATAAGAAATTGTCCGGGCTTGTCCTTTGCTACAAAAAGGATTGGGCCACTGTGACGCCCTAGATTCAATTGTACACTAATCATACACGCAAATGTGTACGATCAGGATCAAGGACTCACGGGAAGATATCACAACACAACTCTAGACACAAATTAAAATAATACAAGCTTTATATTACAAGCCAGGGGCCTCGAGGGCTCGAATACATAAGCTCGAAAACACAAGAGTCAGCGGAAGCAACAATATCTGAGTACAGATGATACGTCTCCAACGTATCTATAATTTTTGATTGCTCCATGCTATATTATATTCTGTTTTGGACATTATTCGGCTTTATTATACACTTTTATATTATTTTTGGGACTAACCTATTAATCAGAGGCCCAACCCAGAATTGCTGTTTTTTGCCTATTTCAGAGTTTCGCAGAAAAAGAATATCAAACGGAGTCCAAACGGAATGAAACCTTCGGGAACGTGATTTTCGGAACGAACGTGATCCAGAGGACTTGGACCCTGCGTCAAGACATCAACCAGGAAGCCACGAGGTAGGGGGCGCGCCTCTGCCCTCGTGGGGCCCATGTTGCTCCACCGACGTACTTCTTCCTCCTATATATACCTACGTATCCCCAAACTACCAGATACGGAGCCAAAAACCTAATTCCACCACCGCAACCTTCTGTACCCGTGAGATCCCATCTTGGGGCCTTTTCCGAAGCTCCGCCGGAGGGGGCATCGATCACGGAGGGCTTCTACATCAACACCATAGCCTCTCCGATGATGTGTGAGTAGTTTACCTCAGACCTTCGGGTCCATAGTTATTAGCTAGATGGCTTCTTCTCTCTTTTTGGATCTCAATACAATGTTCTCCCCCTCTCTTGTGGAGATCTATTCGATGTAATCTTCTTTTGCAGTGTGTTTGCTGAGACCGATGAATTGTGGGTTTATGATCAAGTTTATCTATGAACAATATTTGAATCTTCTCTGAATTCTTTTATGTATGATTGGTTATCTTTGCAAGTCTCTTCGAATTATCATTTTGGTTTGGCCTACTAGATTGATCTTTCTTGCAATGGGAGAAGTGCTTAGCTTTGGGTTCAATCTTGCGGTGTCCTTTCCCAGTGACAGTAGGGGCAGCAAGGCACGTATAGTATTGTTGCCATCGAGGATAACAAGATGGGGTTTATATCATATTGCATGAGTTTATCCCTCTACATCATGTCATCTTGCTTAAAGCCTTACTCCGTTCTTATGAACTTAATACTCTAGATGCATGCCGGATAGCGGTCGATGTGTGGAGTAATAGTAGTAGATGCAGGCAGGAGTCGGTCTACTTGTCTCAGACGTGATGTCTATATACATGATCATACCTAGATATTCTCATCACTATGCTCAATTCTGTCAATTGCTCAACAGTAATTTGTTCACCCACCGTAAAACTTATGCTCTTGAGAGAAGCCACTAGTGAAACCTATGGCCCCCGGGTCTATTTTCCATCATATTAATCTTCCAACAACAAGCTATTTCCATTGCCTTTTATTTTGCTTTTATTTTACTTTGCATCTTTATCACAAAAATACCAAAAATATTATCTTATCATATCTATCAGATCTCACTCTCGTAAGTGACCGTGAAGGGATTGACAACCCCTTATCGCGTTGGTTGCAAGGATTTATTTGTTTGTGTAGGTGCGAGGGACTTGTGCGTGGCCTCCTACTGGATTGATACCTTGGTTCTCAAAAACTGAGGGAAATACTTACGCTACTTTGCTGCATCACCCTTTCCTCTTCAAGGGAAAACCAACGCAGTGCTCAAGAGGTAGCAAGAAGGATTTCTGGCGCCGTTGTCGGGGAAGTCTACGCAAAAGTCAACACACCAAGTACCCATCACAAACCATTATCTCCCGCATTACATTATTTGCCATTTTCCTCTCGTTTTCCTCTCCCCCACTTCACCCTTGCCGTTTTATTCGCCCCCTCTTTTCCGTTTCCCTCTTTTTGCCCGTCTCTTGTTTGCTCGTGTGTTGGATTGCTTGCTTGTCACGATGGCTCAAGATAACACTAAATTGTGTGACTTTACCTATACCAACAACAATGATTTTCTTAGCACTCCGATTGCTCCTCTTACCGATACTGAATCTTGTGAAATTAATGTTGCTTTGTTGAATCTTGCCATGAAAGATCAATTTGCCGGCCTTCCTAGTGAAGATGCCGCTACCCATCTAAATAGCTTCGTTGATTTATGTGATATGCAAAAGAAGAAAGATATAGATAATGATATTGTTAAACTGAAGCTATTTCCCTTTTCGCTTAGAGATCGTGCTAAAGCTTGGTTTTCATCTTTGCCTAAAAATAGTATTGATTCTTGGACTAAGTGCAAAGATGCTTTTATCTCTAAGTATTTTCCTCCCGCTAAGATCATCTCTCTTAGAAACGACATTATGAATTTTAAGCAACTTGATCATGAACATGTTGCACAAGCTTGGGAGAGGATAAAATTAATGATACGTAATTGCCCTACGCATGGTTTGAATTTGTGGATGATTATACAAAAAATTTATGCCGGATTGCATTTTTCTTCTAGAAATCTTTTAGTTTTGGCCGCGGGAGGCACTTTTATGGAAATCACTTTAGGAGAAGCTACTAAACTCCTAGATAATATTATGGTTAATTATTCTCAATGGCACACTGAAAGATCTACTAATAAAAAAGTGCATGCGATAGAAGAAATTAATGTCTTGAGTGGAAAGATGGATGAACTTATGAAATTATTTGCTAATAAAAGTGTTTCTTCTGATCCTAATGATATGCCTTTGTCTACTTTGATTGAGAATAATAATGAATCTATAGATGTGAATTTTTTTGGTAGGAATAATTTTGGTAACAACGCGTATAGAGGAAACTTTAATCCTAGGCCATATCCTAGTAATTCCTCTAATAATTATGGTAATTCCTACAACAACTCTTATGGAAATTTTAATAAGATGCCTTCTGAACTTGAGACTAGTGTTAAGGAGTTTATGAATTCACAAAAGAATTTCAATGCTTTGCTTGAAGAAAAATTGCTCAAGGTTGATGAATTGGCTAGGAACATTGATAGAATTTCTCTTGATGTTGATTCTATGAAACTTAGATCTATTCCACCTAAGCATGATATCAATGGGTCTCTCAAAGCCATGAGAATTTCCTTTTTTTTACTATGAAGACAGTAGGAAAGATTCCTACTGCATATATATTACCAAAACAGGGGGGTATAATTACATGATATTTTACATACAGGGGGTGGTTGGGTCACCACCCATGGCTACCAGGAGGTAGTAAGTAGCTATTGTATGGAGTCTAGTAGTGTAGTAATAATATGCTCTTTGGAGGGTTTCACTCTATCTAAGGTTGGAATATTCCAACTTGAACCTCTGTTTCCAGGCTGTGACCGAAGGCTTGATCTTCCTAAAATGATGGTTGTTGCGCTCCTTCCATAAACTCCAAGCCGACGTCAAGAAGATATCCATCCACATATTTCGGGGCTGCATGGTTTTTCGGTGTTTGATCATATCAAGTCTGTCATTCTGTGTGGGCCATGTGAAACCCAGAGATCTCCAGCACTCCTGACTGAAAGTGCAATGAAAGAATAGGTGTTCCACCGTTTCTTCTACATGTTGGCCACACAGGAGGCAATCAAAATTGTTTCCAATGTTGTAGTGTCTCCTCTTGAGCATGTTTCTGGTGTTGAGACGATCAACAAGCAGGAGCCACCCAAAGGTCTTAATCTTGGGAATACATTTTGCTTTCCATAGCCAACCGAAAGCTTCATGGGCAATCACATCCCTGAAATAAAACTTGTAATATGAGGATGTTTTCAAGTTATTGTCTCCCCACATGCATTGCCAAGTGTCATGATCCTCCGTAAGTGTGATCCCGGCCACCTCAGCTTGGATGGAGCGCAGTTCGTCACGGGCTTGTATTGAGAGTGGAAGGTGAAAGGTTTCATGCAGATCTGTGGATGTCAGAAGATGTTTGACTGAAATGTCTTCAGGAATGGCATAAGAATAGGCCCTTGGACATGTTTCAGCATAGATGGAATGACTCCAATTATCTTTCCAGAATAGGGCAGAAGATCCATTTCCAATTTTGATGCGTGTCACACCATGATATGTGGGTGTTAGGTGAATTAAATCTTTCCACCAGAAGGAACCACACGAGTCATGAGCATGTGGAATAGTGTCACAGTAATAAGAGTCCCAGATTAGATGGACCCAAGGGATATCGTGCCTGTTGTAGAACTTGTGGAGAAACTTGAGGAGCAAGGCATCATTCTGTATTTTGAGGTTGATGACACCCAGACCACTATTTTTCTTGGGCGTACACACCATATTCCAAGAAGCAAGAGAATTGCTTTTAATCCCATCTTCAGTCCATTTTTGCCAGAGACAGTGTCTTCTGATCTTGTCAAGTTGAGCTACAATCTTTGGTGGGAGACGAATGGTGCCCATTGTGAACATGATAAGAGAGGTGATCATCGAGTTCATGAGATAAAGTTTCCCCGCATACGACATTAAAGACATAGCAGCCGTGATGTTTCTTTCCGCTTTGCAAACAAGAGGAGCCAAATCTTGGACTGACGGCCGAGTGGTGCCTAGGGGGAGGCCTAGGTACGTGAACGGCATGGATCCCACAGTACAACCTAGCAAATCAGCCAGTTCTTTGCATTTATCAGGTGGCATGTTAATCGGAACTATCGTGGATTTATGGAAATTGATCTTGAGTCCAATAGACGTGGCATAATCCTCAAGGATCTCCTTAAGCTTGGCAGTTTGGCGAGTGCAGGCGGGCATGATGATGATCGTGTCGTCCGCGTACTGGATAACGGGGTAGTCCCCGTTAGTGTTGCGTCGGATGGGTAATTCCAGGAGATTATTTCGAAGAGCATCATTAATTGCAGACTGGAGCAGGTCCGCGGCAATGACAAAGATCAGTGGCAACAGAGGGTCACCTTGTGGTACACCGCATTTGCATTGAAAGGATTTCCCCGGAATACCATTGAGCAAGACAGAAGATTTACCAGAAGTGAAGATGCATTTGATCCACTGAAGCCATTTGTCATTGAAACCCACTTTTTCCACAATGTGCAACATAGCAGAATGTTGGATAGTGTCAAAGGCTTTGGCAAAATCTAATTTCAGCAAAATTATCTCCTGTTGTGAAGATTGACATTGGTGTATGTATTCGAAAGCCCAAGCCAGACAGTCATGTATGGATCGTCCACGTAGGAATCCGTACTGGTTACGGTGGACTATTTTCAAAATGATTTTTTGGAGGCGATTTGCCAGCAGTTTTGTGATCAATTTAAGGCAATAGTTTAACAAAGTGATCGGGCGAAAGTCATTGACCGTCTCTTGTGAGGAGTTCTTTGGGATCAAGGTAATATAGCCATAGTTTAAACATTCAAGGTTCAAATCCCCTCTATGAAATTCATTGCACAGATTGTAAAAATCATTTTTGATGATTGGCCAGCATGCTTTCAAGAAGGCGCCATTAAAGCCATCAGGGCCCGGCGCTCTGTCTGGGGGCATCTCCTTGACCACAGCATCAATCTCATCATGTGTGAATGGGGTAGTAAGGCTACCAAAATCAACCCGCTGTCTGAGTAAAGATGAAAGATTAAACTTCATGTTTGGTTCCGAGCACGTACCCAGTCTTTGTTTGAAGGCTTGGAACAGAATAGATTCCTTGCCAGCATGATCCTCCACAATAGTCCCTTGGTCAGATTTTAAGGTAGCAATGCAGTTTCTTCTGAATCTTTCCGTTGCTACCGATTGGAAAAATTTTGAGTTTTCATCTCCAAACTTGATCCAACTGACTGTGCATCTCTTCTTCCAGTATTCTTTTTGATAACTAAGTAGTCGGAGGAGGTGCTTTTTGAGGATGTTTCTGAAGTTACGTTCAGGAACCGAGAGGGCGCGACACTCTTCAATACCATCAAGCTCAAGCAGGGCCAGGTTTGAATTGTCGATGGCAATCTTGAGGCGGGAAATCTTTTTGCTCCAGTGAGTTAAGGCATAACAGACAACTTTTAGTTTTTGACAGAGGATAGATGCCGCATTTTTATCTTTGCCAAATTTAAGAGGCTTATTCCAAGCTGCCTCCACAACAGGCAGGAAACCTGGGTGAGCAATCCAATAGGATTCAAATCTGAAAATTTTGCTCTTGGGGATCTTTGATTGGATGACCACAGAACAGGGCATATGGTCAGAGACTAGGCGGCCCAAGGGGTTTACCATAGTGTTTGGAAAAGATGTCGTCCAATTGAGCGAGGTGAAGAACCAATCTAATTGTTCGAGCAGAGGATTAAGCTGCATATTAGACCAAGTGAAAGCTCGACCTTTAATGGGAAGTTCAGTTAATTCTTGCTTGCGGATGAAATCATTAAAGGTAAACATATCCTGAGTGTCCCCCCCCCTCCCGGTAAATTACGATTGTCAGGCGAGCGAATGTAGTTGAAATCACCCAGAAGAAGCCAATCTTTAGAAGAAGGGATGGAGAGGTCGAACAACCATTGAGTGTAAGCATTACGCTGTTCTCCTTGACACGGGCAGTAAATATTAACCAAAGTCCAGTTATGAGCATTTTGGGTGGAAGTGAAATTGATGCCTAACGCAAATTGTTCCTCAATAGTGACCGTACCAGTGAAAAGAGCACTATTCCAGATCATGACAAGTCCCCCCGACGCGCCAACGGACGGGGTATACACGTATCTATCAAAACGTTTAGGGCAGAGCGATTTGAGAGTGCTAGCATCAAACGTCAACATTTTCGTTTCTTGCAGACAGATAATCGCACACCCACTAGACTGGATCGCATTAGAAAGTGCTAAGTGTTTTTTGCCCGAATTAAGACCACGAATATTCCAACATAGAACGTTCCACGACTGCAAAAGTACCATTAAACGAGGAAATAAAGAAAGTAACCGAGCTTAGGTCGAGGAAGATGTCCCCGCTGGATCTTCAGTGAGTGCAGCAATAGTGAGCTCCTCCTCCGGGATGGCACACAGATTTGTGCCAATGGCTTGCATAGTGGCGATGGAAGTTGGTGGGGGGATTTCCTCATTCATCATCTGCAAGGAGGGATCAACTGCAGAGTCCATGGGAGCAGCCAAGGGTACAACACACGGCTTCACTTTGGATTTGGTGGCCTTAACTTCAGAAAGAGAATTGGTACGGAAGCCATCATATTTATTGGAATGGTTGCTGCGACGAAGAGTTGAGGTGTCAATTGGAGCTGGCACTTTCCCTTTGCGTTTGCGAGCTGAGGAACCAACAGCAGTGTTTGAGGGTTCAGAAATTACACCTGTCGCAATCTGAAGCAAACCGGTCTGAGTTTCAGAGTGGTAAGCAGCCAGGTCAGTCAGAGGTGATTCAGTATCCGCATCAGACCTCATATGGAGAGAATCATCATTGACACTAGTAGAAACATCAACAATATGAGTGACCTCAGCCCCGGAATTTTCCATATCATCCCGATTCTCCTGTATGATCTGTCCATCAGAGTTGGGCAGGCTGTCAGAAATCTCCTCAATGATCACACCAGAGTTAGTGGCCAGAGCAAGCAAGTTGCGCTGTGTGAAGTGAAAGCCCGTAGGGCTAGCAGCCACCTGAACCTCAAGGTGCAGAACATCCTACCTGAACCCAAAGCCAGTAGCCCATGGTCCCCTCGTAGCAAGCAGAGGACGAATAGGATGGAAAAGGACAGTGTTGAGCTGCTGTCGGGGTATGGGATTGGACAGAAGGATTTCTAAGAGAGAATCTCCTTGAGCAGATAAACCAAAACGCATACCTTGGTCGTGGATATCCACAGAGATGGTGACCACATCAGCAGCAATATGTATCACCTGATTGATAAGGGCAGGACCAATACTCCCTGGAGAAGCCATAGGTAAAATGATCAAGTCTAACTCAGTGGAAGCAGTATCTTCAGAACAAGTATATTCAGAAGAAGTAACAGCCTCATGCCAAGCTTGCATAGGATTGTCAGTAACATTGTTTTCAGGAACAACTCCATGTAGAACAGTGAGGCCTTGGGAGGCAAGCCAAGCCTAATAATTCATTAGGGGAGGTGGCATAGGAGGACCTGGAGGTTGTGGCCAAGCTCCCCACCCTTGGTTCGGAGCTTCCTCATTGTTATGAGCAGGTTGGTTGGGGGGAGCAGCATTCTGCACTAACCAATTGTGAACCTGCTGCTGATAGAGCTGCTCAGCAGTAAGTTCAGGTCCAAACTGTGGATGAGGGTTGCCATCATCGGGGGGTGGCTCTTCATTAGCAGGCAACACTTCAGGGAGCAAACCGTTCCAGTCGTTGCTTCTTAAGATTGTTACCTGAACAGTCCAACAGTCCCTAGCACATCCAAGCTGCCAAACAATGAAACTTTTGGGCACTAAATTCAGGCGAATCACACGTGCTTTGATCAACATGTACCTCCTATCTTGGTGGGGGTTGTACCATGAAACCAGAGAACCATGTCCCCCTAAAGCCTTAGTGATGTAGTAGTCCGTTTGGTAGTCATAGGGGAAACCAAAAAACATCAACCAAATCTCTGGACCAAAGGAGGTCGTGCGTCTGTTGAGGGCCTCATTATGAGGCACAAATGTAATAAGCAGATCCTCATCCTCTAGTTCTAGCGGAGTGTTGACAGCCATATCCCTCAAGAATGAGTTTGCAAAACCAAAGATCCCAATACCAAGTGGATGATCACTAACTTCAGTGGTAAAGAGATGGGCTTCATGTAGCAAACCTTCGATAGCAGTCCGAATGGCAGCCCGTCGGCGCAGAGGAACGTAGGCACTTGCCTCCGCAATCGCCAAGTAGTCATGGTTCAGAGGCGCAACCGGGCCGACCACCATCCCAGACCTGACCAAACGGTCCGCAGGTCCAGGCTCCACTACAAAGCCAGGCAGCAGGAAGGGGACGGGGTTGAGAGGATAGTTAGCCATGGCGGAGGATGGAGTGGGTGGAGGTGTCAATGGCGAGCGAGGCAGAGTGATGGCATTGGTGGCAGGGGAGGTGGGCTGTAGACTGGGGTGAGGCGTTTGGGCAATCGAGGTGGAAGGCGGAGCGTGAGGGGTAGAATCAGTAGGTCGAGTTGATTTAGGAATCCACTTCCATTTTTGCGCTTTCAATCGTTGGAAACATTGTCGCGCCGTGTGACCATAGAAGTCGCACGATTGGCATCTGACGGTGCGTCTCTTACTCTGTTTAATGGGAAGGGAGACCAGAGCCGTGGGACTGGCGTGGGGGTGATTTGATTCCCCTGGCTAGCGCCAAAATGGTCAAAAGTATGCATCGTTGAAGCAGATTTGGGGCAATTGATTGCCTTGTGGTCAGGCGTGGAGCATTTAATACATATTAGGCGTGCATGACAACCAGTTTTTGTGTGCCCCCATTGCAGACACTTAGAACAAAGCGAGGCCCAGTGAGTGTTTAGTTCCGTAATGTCCTCCAAGGAGTAGTGGGCTTGGGCCAGATCGGCCTTGTGCTGATTGCTAAGCGTTGGAGGCCAGAACTCATGCGGTGGCGCATATTTGAACGCAGAGGAAAGAAAACACTGGGGCAACGGTGGGTATTGGGCGTGAAGTGAGCATTTAAAGCTGCCCAGAAGAATAAAATCCGTAGAACGATTGTCCACCAATTGCTCTTGTCTGAGGAAATGCTGCATTAACTGAATATTTGAGCCCAAAGCCTGTGATGTAGCCGAATTACGATGCTGAATCATAGGAACATCAACAGAATTCAAATGATGAGGCATCGAATGAGAAGATGAGGCTTAGTTAGAATTCTTGTTTGAAAAATCCATCTTTTCAATTGGAGCAATATTGAACTTGCCAAGGACCTGAGTAGACCGGGATCCCGATGCAACGGCCGACGTGGTGGATCGAAGGTTGGTCCCGATCGCAACAGGAGACTGAGAAGAGATATCCAATATTTCTTGATTCGCATGCCAGGAAGAGGGAGAGGCAGGAGCTCTAGCATATCGGCCGTTAAAGAGATGGAAATGACAAACAAAGTCTGGCCAAACTCGATCTTTCAAACCATAGATGAAATGTCCAACCTTGTTGTTTGCAACAGAAAATCGGAATGAACAATCCATGATCTTAGCAACGTTGAAACCAGAACTTAAACCCCCAAGACAACATTGCAAGGCAATACCAACAGATTCCACCGAGAGAGGAAAGGATGCTGAAGAGAACGTGACCACCAGAAAGAATTCCTTGGAGCCTTGGGAAGGAGAAAAATGGACCGTCGAGCCAAACCTGTGCCTCACCTGATCTACAAGGGCAAGGCCCGGAGCAAAGTCCCAATGCAAAAGACCATCCATGATTCCTAGGATTAGAGGTCGCCATTGTTGACGGTGGTGAGGTGGAAGGGTGGGAGGTGGGAGGGGGAGGAGAGGTGGAGGAGAGCCATCAGCCTAGCTTTGTTCCTCCGAACTTTCATGGTCTCCATTGATGAGTGCAAAGAAAGAACCGCTAGAATGCGTGCTAAAAAGGATTGCTTTGTGAAAGCGTGTTCTTCTAGTTTCTATGAAAATAAAGATGAAGATCTAAAAGTTATTGATGTGTCCCCTATTAAATCTTTGTTTTGCAATATGAATCTTGATAATGATGGGACTGAATATGATCCACCTTTACCTAGAAGGCGTTCCAAAAATTCGGAGTTTTTAGATCTTGATGCTAAAATTGATAAAAGTGAGATTGAAGAAGTCAAAACTTTAGATCTCAATACACCCACTATTTTGGATTTCAAGGAATTTAATTATGATAATTGCTCTTTGATAGATTGTATTTCCTTGTTGCAATCCGTGCTAAATTCTCCACATGCTTATACTCAAAATGAAGCTTTTACTAAACATATCGTTGATGCTTTGATGCAATCTTATGAAGAAAAACTTGAGTTGGAAGTTTCTATCCCTAGAAAACTCTATGATGAGTGGGAACCTACTATTAAAATTAAAATTAAAGATCATGAATGCTATGCTTTGTGTGATTTGGGTGCTAGTGTTTCCACGATTCCAAAAACTTTATGTGATTTATTAGGTTTCCGTGAATTTGATGATTGCTCTTTAAACTTGCACCTTGCGGATTCCACTATTAAGAAACCTATGGGAAGAATTAATGATGTTCTTATTGTTGAAAATAGGAATTATGTGCCCGTAGATTTCATTGCTCTTGATATAGATTGTAATCCTTCATGTCCTATTATTCTTGGTAGACCTTTCCTTAGAACGATTGGTGCAATTATTGATATGAAGGAAGGGAATATTAGATTCCAATTTCCGTTAAAGAAAGGCATGGAACACTTCCCTAGAAATAAAATAAAATTACCATATGAATCTATTATGAGAGCCACTTATGGATTGCCTACCAAAGATGACAATACCTAGATCTATCCTTGCTTTTATGCCTAGCTAGGGGCGTTAAACGATAGCGCTTGTTGGGAAGCAACCCAATTTTATTTTTAGTTTTTTAGTTTTTGCCTCTGTTTAGGGATAAATCTTTGATCTAGCCTCTGGTTAGATGTGTTTTTATGTTTTAATTAGTGTTTGTGCCAAGTTTAACCTATAGGATCTTCTTGGATGATAGTTATTTGATCTTGCAGAAAATTCCAGAAACTTTCTGTTCATGAAAATAATTGTTAAAAAACACCAGAACGTGATAAAATATTGATTCCAATTGCTGCTGATCAATAAACAAATTGTCTAGGTATTCCTATTTTTTCTGAATTTTTGGAGTTCCAGAAGTTTGCGTTAGTTACAGATTACTACAGACTGTTCTGTTTTTGACAGATTCTGTTTTTCGTGTGTTGCTTGCTTATTTTGATGAATCTATGGCTAGTAAAATAGTTTATAAACCCTAGAGAAGTTGGAATACAGTAGGTTTAACACCAATATAAATAAAGAATGAGTTCATTACAGTACCTTGAAGTGGTCTTTTGTTTTCTTTCGCTAACGGAGCTCACGAGATTTTCTGTTAAGTTTTGTGTTGTGAAGTTGTCAAGTTTTGGGTAAAAGATTGATGGATTATGGAACAAGGAGTGGCAAGAACCTAAGCTTGGGGATGCCCATGGCACCCCAAGATAATCTAAGGACACCAAAAAGCCAAAGCTTGGGGATGCCCCGGAAGGCATCCCCTCTTTCGTCTACTTCCATCGGTAACTTTACTTGGAGCTATATTTTTATTCACCACATGATATGTGTTTTGCTTGGAGCGTCTTGTATGATCCGAGTCTTTGCATTTTAGTTTACCACAATCATCCTTACTGTACACACCTTTTGAGAGAGACACACATGATTCGGAAATCATTAGAATACTCTATGTGCTTCACTTATATCTTTTGAGTTATATAGTTTTTGCTCTAGTACTTCACTTATATCTTTTAGAGCACGGTGGTGGTTTTGTTTTATAGAAACTATTATTCTCTCATGCTTCACTTAGATTATTTTGAGAGTCTTAAACAGCATGGTAATTTGCTTAAATTGGGAAATTAATCCTAATATGCTAAGTATTCAAGTCTAGTAAAAAAATCTTGTGAGTGTGCTGAATACTAAGAGAAGTTTGATCCTTGATGATTGTTTTGAGATATGGAGGTAGTGGTATTAAAGTTGTGCTAGTTGAGTAGTTGTTAATTTGAGAAATACTTGTGTTGAAGTTTGCAAGCCCCGTAGCATGCACGTATGGTAAACGTTATGTAACAAATTTGAAACATGAGGTGTTCTTAGAGTGTCCTCCTTATGAGTGGCGGTCGGGGACGAGCGATGGTGTTTTCCTACCAATCTATCCCCCTAGGAGCATGCGCGTAGTGCTTGGTTTTTGATGACTTGTAGATTTTTGCAATAAGTATGTGAGTTCTTTATGACTAATGTTGAGTCCATGGATTATACGCACTCTTACCCTTCCATCATTGCTAGCCTCTTCGGTACCGTGCATTGCCCTTTCTCACATTGAGAGTTGGTGCAAACTTCGCCGGTGCGTCCAAACCCCGTGATATGATACGCTCTTTCACACATAAACCTCCTTATATCTTCCTCAAAACAGCCACCATACCTACCTATTATGGCATTTCCATAGCCATTCCGAGATATATTGCCATGCAACTTTCCACCGTTCCGTTTATCATGACACGTTCATCATTGTCATATTGCTTTGCATGATCATGTAGTTGACATCGTATTTGTGGCAAAGCCACCGTTCATAATTTTTCATACATGTTACTCTTGATTCATTGCCTATCCCGGTATACCACCGGAGGCATTCATATAGAGTCATACCTTGTTCTAGTATCGAGTTGTAATCATTGAGTTGTAAATAAATAGAAGTGTGATGATCATCATTCATAGAGCATTGTCCCGAGAAAGGCCAAATAAAAAAAAGGAGGCCCAAAAAAGAAATAAAAGGGGGCAATGCTACTATCCTTTCTTCCACACTTGTGCTTCAAAGTAGCACCATGATTTTCATGATAGAGAGTCTCTTGTTTTGTCATTTTCATATACTAGTGGGAATTTTTCATTATAGAACTTGGCTTGTATATTCCAACAATGGGCTTCCTCAAATGCCCTAGGTCTTCGTGAGCAAGCAAGTTGGATGCACACCCACTTAGTTTCTTTTGTTGAGCTTTCATGCATTTATAGCTCTAGTGCATCCGTTGCATGGCAATCCCTACTCCTTGCATTAACATCAATCGATGGGCATCTCCATAGCTCATTCATTAGCCTCGTTGATGTGAGACTTTCTCCTTTTTTGTCTTCTCCACATAACCCCCATCATTATATTCTATTCCACCCATAGTGCTATATCCATGGCTCACGCTCATGTATTGCGTGAAGGTTGAAAAAGTTTGAGATTACTAAAGTGTGAAACAATTGCTTGGCTTGTCATCGGGGTTGTGCATGATGAGAGCATTCTTGTGTGACGAAAATGGAGCATGACTAAACTATATGATTTTGTAGGGATGAACTTTCTTTGGCCATGTTATTTTGAGAAGACATAATTGCTTAGTTAGTATGCTTGAAGTATTATTGCTTTTATGTCAATATTAAACTTTTATCTTGAATCTTTCGGATCTGAATATTCATACCACAGTTAAGAAGAATTATATTGAAATTATGCCAAGTAGCACTCCGCATCAAAAATTCTGTTTTTATCATTTACCTACTCGAGGACAAGCAGGAATTAAGCTTGGGGATGCTTGATACGTCTCCAACGTATCTAATATTTTTGATTGCTCCATGCTATATTATATTCTGTTTTGGACATTATTGGGCTTTATTATACACTTTTATATTATTTTTGGGACTAACCAATTAATCGGAGGCCCAGCCCAGAATTGCTGTTTTTTGCCTATTTCAGAGTTTCGCAGAAAAAGAATATCAAACGGAGTCCAAACGGAATGAAACCTTCGGGAACGTGATTTTCGGAACGAACGTGATCCAGAGGACTTGGACCCTACGTCAAGACATCAACTAGGAAGCCACGAGGTAGGGGGCGCGCCTACCCCCTGGGCGCGCCCTCCACCCTCGTGGGGCCCACGTTGCTCCACCGACGTACTTCTTCCTCCTATATATACCTACGTACCCCCAAACTACCAGATACGGAGCCAAAAACCTAATTCCACCGCCGCAACCTTCTGTACCCGTGAGATCCCATCTTGGGGCCTTTTTTGGAGCTCCGCCGGAGGGGGCATCGATCATGGAGGGCTTCTACATCAACACCATAGCCTCTCCGATGATGTGTGAGTAGTTTACGTCAGACCTTCGGGTCGATAGTTATTAGCAAGATGGCTTCTTCTCTCTTTTTGGATCTCAATACAATGTTCTCCCCCTCTCTTGTGGAGATCTATTCGATGTAATCTTCTTTTGCAGTGTGCTTGTTGAGACCGATGAATTGTGGGCTTATGATCAAGTTTATCTATGAAGAATATTTGAATCTTCTCTGAATTCTTTTATGTATGATTGGTTATCTTTGCAAGTCTCTTCGAATTATCAGTTTGGTTTGGCCTACTAGATTGATCTTTCTTGCAATGGGAGAAGTGCTTAGCTTTGGGTTCAATCTTGCGGTGTCCTTTCCCAGTGACAGTAGGGGCAGCAAGGCACGTATAGTATTGTTGCCATCGAGGATAACAAGATGGGGTTTATATCATATTGCATGAGTTTATCCCTCTACATCATGTCATCTTGCTTAAAGCGTTACTCTGTTCTTATGAACTTAATACTCTAGATGCATGCTAGATAGCGGTCGATGTGTGGAGTGATAGTAGTAGATGTAGGCAGGAGTCGGTCTTCTTGTCTCGGACGTGATGCCTATATACATCATACCTAGATATTCTCATAACTATGCTCAATTCTGTCAATTGCTCAACAGTAATTTGTTCACCCACCGTAAAACTTATGCTCTTGAGAGAAGCCACTAGTGAAACCTATGGCCCCCGGGTCTATTTTCCATCATATTGATCTTCAAACAACAAGCTATTTCCATTTCCTTTTATTTTGCTTTTATTTTACTTTGCATCTTTATCACAAAAATACCAAAAATATTATCTTATCATATCTATCAGATCTCACTCTCGTAAGAGACCGTGAAGGGATTGACAACCCCTTATCGCGTTGGTTGCGAGGATTTATTTGTTTGTGTAGGTGCGAGGGACTTGTGCGTGGCCTCCTACTGGATTGATACCTTGGTTCTCAAAAACTGAGGGAAATACTTACGCTACTTTGCTGCATCACCCTTTCCTCTTCAAGGGAAAACCAACGCAGTGCTCAAGAGGTAGCAAGAAGGATTTCTGGCGCCGTTGCCGGGGAAGTCTACGCAAAATTCAACACACCAAGTACCCATCACAAACCCTTATCTCCCGCATTACATTATTTGCCATTTGCCTCTTGTTTTCCTCTCCCCCACATCACCCTTGCCGTTTTATTCGCCCCCTCTTTTCCGTTTGCCTCTTTTTGCCCGTCTCTTGTTTGCTCGTGTGTTGGATTGCTTGCTTGTCACGATGGCTCAAGATAACACTAAATTGTGTGACTTTACCTATACCAACAACAATGATTTTCTTAGCACTCCGATTGCTCCTCTTCCGATACTGAATCTTGTGAAATTAATGTTGCTTTGTTGAATCTTGCCATGAAAGATCAATTTGCCGGCCTTCCTAGTGAAGTTGCTGCTACCCATCTAAATAGCTTCGTTGATTTATGTGATATGCAAAAGAAGAAAGATATAGATAATGATATTGTTAAACTGAAGCTATTTCCCTTTTCGCTTAGAGATCGTGCTAAAGCTTGGTTTTCATCTTTGCCTAAAAATAGTATTGATTCTTGGAATAAGTGCAAAGATGCTTTTATCTCTAAGTATTTTCCTCCCGCTAAGATCATCTCTCTTAGAAACGACATTATGAATTTTAAGCAACTTGATCATGAACATGTTGCACAAGCTTGGGAGAGGATGAAATTAATGATACGTAATTGCCCTACGCATGGTTTGAATTTGTGGATGATTATACAAAAATTTTATGCCGGATTGAATTTTTCTTCTAGAAATCTTTTAGTTTCGGCCGCGGGAGGCACTTTTATGGAAATCACTTTAGGAGAAGCTACTAAACTCCTAGATAATATTATGGTTAATTATTCTCAATGGCACACTGAAAGATCTACTAATAAAAAAGTGCATGCGATAGAAGAAATTAATGTCTTGAGTGGAAAGATGGATGAACTTATGAAATTATTTGCTAATAAAAGTGTTTCTTCTGATCCTAATGATATGCCTTTGTCTACTTTGATTGAGAATAATAATGAATCTATAGATGTGAATTTTGTTGGTAGGAATAATTTTGGTAACAACGCGTATAGAGGAAACTTTAATCCTAGGCCATATCCTAGTAATTCCTCTAATAATTATGGTAATTCCTACAACAACTCTTATGGAAATTTTAATAAGATGCCTTCTGAATTTGAGACTAGTGTTAAGGAGTTTATGAATTCACAAAAGAATTTCAATGCTTTGCTTGAAGAAAAATTGCTCAAGGTTGATTAATTGGCTAGGAACGTTGATAGAATTTCTCTTGATGTTGATTCTATGAAACTTAGATCTATTCCACCTAAGCATGATATCAATGAGTCTCTCAAAGCCATGAGAATTTCCATTTTTTTACTATGAAGACAGTAGGAAAGATTCCTACTGCATATATATTACCAAAACAAGGGGGTATAATTACATGATGTTTTACATACAGGGGGTGGTTGGGTCACCACCCATGGCTACCAGGAGGTAGTAAGTAGCTATTGTATGGAGTCTAGTAGTGTAGTAATAATATGCTCTTTGGAGGGTTTCACTCTATATCTAAGGTTGGAAAATTCCAACTTGGAGGGAAATCCTGCACATTGCGTGGGCGGCCGGTGAGCAGACCTAGCTACCTCCTTCAATAAGGCAGGTGCTTACGCAGTCCAACCCGGTGCGCGCCGCTCAGTCGCGGACGTCTATTAAGCTTTGGCTGATGCATATGACGCAGAACGCCCATACTATGCCCACGTGATGGTTAGTGATATCAGGCCAGAGGCCCCTCGGATCAAATATCCAAATCGTAGTGGATTAGGAACGCGCGGTAACAAGCAGAGACTCATGAAAGATGTGACCCCGTTGCCCCGTCTCGAGGACTTGCGGCAAGGGCTAGGAATACCCGGCCACGCCTCATAATTATCTCGCGGGCACCCTCCAGGTCAACCCGACTCCTCATCACTCGCAAATATGCTCGCGCGGGTACCCCTCAGGGCCGACCCGTCTTTAGTAACAGGGTTCAGTGTAAAGTCATAGTAACCATAGTAACCGTGTGTCCAAACATCAAGGGGAAAACCCGAGGAATCACCCCCGGTGAATTCCACTCGATGTAATCATCAAGGTGAACGTAAGAGGAACCACCCCCGAGGTTCACACTTGAGGGGTTGCACGACAGAGTCGTATCGGAAGTGGTTAAGGCGGAATCACCCCCGATGACCACGACCGAATAGCTACACTACAGGGTTAACATTAGAAGTGCTGTAGAGGTCTCATCCTCGGCACTCGATAGTAACCCAGTAGTATCGAGCAACTAAGGGGAAAGTGATGTGCGGTGCCGGGGCCTGGTCTTCGATCCCGTTGATCGGGTCTTCAATGATGAAGCAGGGGCAAGAAGGACAAGGTGGGGGGTCACTGATGGATCACTAACCAACCTATACTAAGCAGTTTAGGATAAGCAGGTAAGGTACAATGAGCAGGTTACAAAAGCAGGCTATGCATCAGAATAGGAGCAAACAATAACAGTAGCAAAATCTAATGCAAGCATAAGAGAATGGAATGGGCCATATCAGGATGATCAAAGGGGGGGCTTGCCTGGTTGCTCTGGCAAGGAGGGTCGTCGTCGACGTAGTTGATCACAGGGGCGGCATCGGTCACCGGGTCTACCGGAGAGAAGAGGGGGGGACAGTAAATACATAGCAAGCAAGAGCATAACAGGACAACAGGCAGAGCTAGACGTGTTCTAACGCGGTGCTACACGCTACCGGCGAAGGGGGATAACATTCGGGAATGCTTTCCCGAAGTTTGGCATTTTTGGACAGATGAAAAGAGAGGGGACGGTTCCATGTTCAGCATGCTAGGGGCACGTGACACATGAACGGACCGCATATCTGGATTCGTTGGATTTTTCTGAGCAACTTTCATGTAGAAAACTTTTTCATCGGAGCTACGGTTTAATTTCTATGAATTTCTAAAGGTTTAAACATTTTCTGGAATTAAATAAATTAACAGAAGGGTTTATTGCGTCAGCATGACGTCACAGTGACATCAGCAGTCAGCAGGGTGGTTGACCAGGTCAAACCTGGCCTGTGGGTCCAGTAGGACCCACATGTCAGTCTCTGTTAGTCTAACAGTGTATTAAACTAACTAATCTAGGTTAATTAGCTACTGGACCCCACCTGTCATAGACTAATTAGCTAATCTAATCTGTTTTAATTATTAAAACATTTTAATTAGAGGAATAAGCAGTGGGGGCCCGCACGTCAGTGGCTGGGGCCTGCCCAGTCAGCAGTTGACCGAAGTCAACAGGACAGCCAGGCCCCAGGGGCCCACGGGGCAGCGACCGAGGGTGTGGCCCCAGGTGTGCCACGTCGGCGGTGGCCGGCGTCTCGCCGCCGGCGACGTCTAAATGCGGCGGAGCCGCTCGGGCCGCGTTGGAAACGCGTTTTATGGCGTCGTTCGGCGCGCGGCTGGGTCCGTTCGAACGGCGACACGACGCCGCATCGTTTGTTGGTGGTGGCACGTCCGCGGGTGGTCGGAAACGGCACCGACGACGAGGTCAGCAGCGGAGCAGTTTCGGGCGAGCGCGGGATCGGGGCCGTGAGGTGCTAGCTGGCTGGCTAAGGGGCTCACTGGCCTCCTGGGAGGGCCAGGAGCACGTGGGGATCGCCGGTGCGGGTAGAGAAGCGCTGGGTGCGCGAGCCCGACGGCCACAGCGGACGGCGGAGCTCGGCTACGCTGCGAGCTAGCTGCGGAGAAGGTGGAGATGCGCGAGGAGAGGGGGAAGGGGCCGGAGCTCACCTTGGGGGCACACGGTGGCCCGGTGGGTGACTAGGAGCAGCAGTGGCGCGGATTCGGGGTGGCGGCGTTCGTCGGAGTCGAGAGTGAAGGCGAGGCCGTAGTGGTGCCGCGGGGACGTCCCGGTCCGCATGGCTTGGCGGGGAGGATGAGGAGGTCGAGGCGGAGCCTGGGGGTACGTCGCTGAGGCGCGGGGAGGACCAACGGCGGCGAATCGACGCCGGAGACGAAGACGGCCGCAGGAGGAAGAAGGGGTCGTCGGGCTCGTGGTGGTGGCTCCCGTCTCGCTCCGGTGGGTGCAGAGGGAGTAGCCAAGGACGGCGTGTCATTGTGGCACAGCGAGGCGGCGGAGAGGTGACGGTGGCCGCGGTGACGACGGAGGACACCGGCGGGCGCGCTCGGGCATTGGGGAGAAAGAGTGAGCGCGAGCGAGGGAGAGAGGGGAGGTGATCTGGGAGAGGGAGTGGGAGAGGTGGCAGGAGGGCCGAGGCGTCGCCCTTATCCCCTCGGGGCGGCGCCGGCAAGGTGGGTTCGGCGGGGACGCGCCCCTGTTCGGGCGCGGTCGGTGGAGCAGTGCGTGGGGAGAGAACACGACAAGGACGGGGGAGCGGGCCGACTCCAGTGGGCCACAGCCCAAGTGATCAGGGGCTTTCTCTCTCTCCCCTCTGCTTTTCCTTTTCTTTTACTGACATTTAAAACAACCACTATTTTCAATTAAATAAGCCATCAAATGGCTTTGCAAAATTATGGAGCTTGGGCATTTAATTAAATTGCAGTCTTTTGTACTAACACGAAAAGTTTGGGAGACATAGGAGTTCATTTGAATTTTTCATGATAGGAAAAGTGATTAAATGGGCTGAATTGGCATTGTTTTAATTGCTATGGCCCATTTAGCATTGCGGTGATGTAGTTTTTCTTTAACAATTATTTGTTATGGATTAGTTGCTAAATGGTGGACTTTTTTTGCAACCATATCAGTGAAACTTTAAATTTCACTTGCAAATTAAATTTGAATTTGAATTTGATTTTCAAACAAGCGGAAACTTGCATAGTAATCATGATGACATGGCCACCATCAAGGGGAGATTACTGTAGCAAGATTCTCGGGGCGTTACAGCCACCTTGCTGCACCTTATTTACTTTCATTACTTGTTACCCGTTACAAATTATCTTATCACAAAACTATCTGTTACCTATAAATTCAGTGCTTGCAGAGAGTACCTTGCTGAAAACCGCTTGTCGTTTCCTTCTGCTCCTCGTTGGGTTCGACACTCTTACTTATCGAAAGGACTACGATAGATCCCCTATACTTGTGGGTCATCAAGACTCTTTTCTGGCGCCGTTGCCGGGGAGTGAAGCGACTTTGGTAGGTGAAATTTGGTAAGGAAAAATTATATAGTGTGCTGAAATTTACTGTCACTTGTTACTATGGAAAGTAATCCTTTGAGGGGCTTGTTTGGGGTATCTTCACCTTGACCAGTAGAGCAAAGAGTTGCTCCTCAACCTACTGAACCTACTGAAAATGTTTACTTTGAAATTCCTTCGGGTATGATAGAGAAACTGCTAGCTAATCCTTTTGCAGGAGATGGAACATTGCATCCCGATTTACACTTAATCTATGTGGATGAAGTTTGTGGATTATTTAAGCTTGCAAGTATGCCCGATGATGTTATCAAGAAGAAGGTCTTCCCTTTATCTTTGAAGGGAGATGCATTGACATGGTATAGGCTATGTGATGATATGGGATCATGGGACTACAAGCGATTGAAATTGGAATTTCATCAGAAGTTTTATATATATAATTTTTGGCCTTGCAAAGGAGAAAGCATCGCTCAAGCTTGGGGGAGGCTTAAGTCAATGTTATATTCATGCCCCAATCATGAGCTCTCAAGAGAGATGATTATTCAAAAAAATTATGCTCGACTTTCTGACAACAATCGCTCCATGCTCGATACTTCTTGTACTGGTTCCTTTATGATGAAGACTATTGAATTCAAATGGAATTTATTGGAAAGAATTAAACGCAACTCTGAAGATTGGGATCTCGACGAGGGTAAGGAGTCAGGTATAACACCTAAGTTTGATTGTGTTAAATCTTTTATGAATACCGATGTTTTCCGTAAATTTAGCACTAAATATGGACTTGACTCTGAGATAGTAGCTTCTTTTTGTGAATCCTTTGCTGCTCATGTTGATCTCCCTAAGGAGAAGTGGTTTAAATATCATCCTCCCATAGAAGTAAAAGTAGTTGAACCTATTAAAGTTGAAGAAAAGACTACCACTTATAATGATCCTATTGTTCCTACTGCTTATATATGTTGAGAAACCACCTTTCCCTGTTAGAATAAAGGATCATGCTAAAGCTTCAACTGTAGTCAAGAAAAGTAATATTAGGACACACAAACCTCCTGAACAAGTTAAAGTTGAACCTAATATTGCTATGGTTAAAGATATCTTGGTTGATAATATTGATGGGCATGTTATTTACTTCTGTGAAGAAACTGCTAGAATTGCCAAACCCGGTGCTAAAGATAAACATAGACCTATTGTGGGCATGCCTGTTATTTCTGTTAAAATAGGAGATCATTTTTATCATGGCTTATGTGATATGGCTGCTAGTGCTAGCGCAATACCTATTTCTTTATATCAAGAAATTATGCATGATATTGCACCCGCTGAGTTAGAAGAAATTGATGTCACCATTAAGCTTGCCAATAGAGATACTATTTCACCAATTGGGATTGTTAGAGATGTTGAAGTCTTGTGTGGAAAAGTTAAATATCCTGCTGATTTTCTTGTTCTTGGTTCCCCAAAGGATAGCTTTTGTCCCATTATATTTGGTAGACCCTTCTTGAATACTGTTAATGCTAAGATAGATTGCAAGAAGGATGTTGTTACTATTGGTTTGGATGATATGTCTCATGAGTTTAATTTCTCTAAATTTCGTAGACAACCTCGTGATGAGGAATTGCCTAGTAAAGATGAAATTATTAGTCTTGCTTCTATTGCCGTACCTCCTAGTGATCCTTTAGAACAATATTTTTTAGACCATGAAAATGATATGTTTATGAATGAAAGAAGGGAAATAGATGAAGTATTCTTTAAACAGGGAGCTATTATGAAACACAACTTGCTTGTTGAAATCCTAGGGGATCCTCCTCCACCAAAGGGTGATCCCGTGTTTGAGCTTAAACCATTGCCTGATACTCTTAAATATGCTTATCTAGATGAAAAGAAGATATATCCTGTTATTATTAGTGCTAACCTTTCAGAGAAGGAGGAAGAAAAATTATTGAAAACTCTGAAGAAGCACTGTGCTGCTATTGGATATACTCTTGATGATCTTAAGGGCATTAGTCCCACTCTATGCCAACACAAAATAAATTTGGAGAAAGATGCCAAACCAGTTATTGATCATCAACGACGGCTGAATCCTAAGATGAAAGAAGTGGTAAGAAAGGAAATACTAAAGCTCCTTGAGGCAGGTATAATCTATCCCGTTGCTGATAGTTAGTGGGTAAGTCATGTCCATTGTGTCCCTAAGAAGGGAGGTATTACTGTCGTTCCTAATGATAAAGATGAGTTGATTCCGCAAAGAATTATTACAAGTTATATGATGGTAATTGATTTCCGCAAATTAAATAAGACTACTAAAAAAGATCATTACCCCTTACCTTTTATTGATCAAATGCTAGAAAGATTATCCAAACATACACATTTTTGCTTTCTAGATGGTTACTCTGGTTTCTCTCAAATACCTGTGTCAGCTGATGATCAAGCAAATACCACTTTTACTTGCCCTTTCGGTACTTTTGCTTATAGATGTATGCCTTTTGGTTTATGTAATGCACCTGCTAACTTTCAAAGATGCATGATGGCTATATTCTCTGATTTTTGTGAAAAGATATGTGAGGTTTTCATGGATGATTTCTCCATTTATGGATCCTCTTTTGATGATTGCTTGAGCAACCTTGATCGAGTTTTGCAGAGATGTGAAGAAACTAACCTTGTCTTGAATTGGGAGAAGTGCCACTTTATGGTTAATGAAGGCATTGTTTTGGGGCATAAAATTTCTGAAAGAGGTATTGAAGTTAATAAAGCTAGAGTTGATGCTATTGAAAAGATGCCATGTCCCAAGGACATCAAAGGTATAAGAAGTTTCCTTGGTCATGCCGGTTTTTATAGGAGGTTCATTAAGGAATTCTCAAAAATTTCTCGGCCTCTGACTAATCTCTTACAAAAAGATATACCTTTTGTCTTTGATAATGATTGTGTAGAAGCATTTGAAATACTTAAGAAAGCATTAATCTCTACACCTATTATTCAGCCACCTGATTGGAATTTACCTTTTGAAATTATGTGTGATGCTAGCGATTATGCTGTAGGTGCTGTTCTAGGGCAAAGAGTTGATAAGAAATTAAATGTTATTCAATATGCTAGTAAAACTCTAGACAATGCCCAGAGAAATTATGCCACTACTGAAAAAGAATTCTTAGTAGTTGTATTTGCTTGTGATAAGTTCAGACCTTATATTGTTGATTCTAAAGTAACTATTCACACTGATCATGCTGCTATTAAATATCTTATGGAAAATAAAGATGCTAAACCTGGACTTATTAGATGGGTTCTCTTGCTACAAGAATTTGATTTACATATTATTGATAGAAAGGGAGCTGAGAACCCCGTTGCAGACAACTTGTCTAGGTTAGAAAATGTTCTTGATGACCCACTACCTATTGATGATAGTTTTCCCGATGAACAACTGAATGTCATAAATGCTTCTCATACTGCTCCATGGTATGCTGATTATGCTAATTACATTGTTGCTAAATTTATACCACCTAGTTTCACATACCAACAAAAGAAAAAGTTTTTCTATGATTTAAGACATTACTTCTGGGATGACCCACATCTTTATAAAGAAGGAGTAGATGGTGTTATTATACGTTGTGTACCGGAGCATGAACAGGAACAGATCCTATGCAAGTGTCACTCTGAGGCTTATGAAGGACATCACGCTGGAGACAGAACTGCACATAAGGTATTGCAATCCGGTTTTTATTGGCCTACTCTCTTCAAGGATGCCCGTAAGTTTGTCTTGTCTTGTGATGAATGTCAAAGAATTGGTAATATTAGTAGACGTCAAGAAATGCCTATGAATTATTCACTTGTTATTGAACCATTTGATGTTTGGGGCTTTGATTATATGGGACCGTTTCCTTCCTCTAATGGGTATACACATATTTTAGTTGTTGTTGATTACGTTACTAAGTGGGTGGAAGCTATTCCAACTAGTAGTGCTGATCATAACACTTCTATTAAGATGCTTACAGAAGTTATTTTTCCGAGGTTTGGAGTCCCTAGATATTTAATGACTGATGGTGGTTCACATTTTATTCATGGTGCCTTTCGTAAAATGCTTGCCAAGTATGATGTTAATCATAGAATTGTATCTCCTTATCACCCACAGTCTAGTGGTCAAGTAGAATTGAGCAATAGAGAGCTTAAATTAATTTTGCAAAAGACTGTTAATAGATCTAGAAAGAATTGGTCCAAGAAACTTGATGATGCATTATGGGCCTATAGAACTGCATATAAAAATCCTATGGGTATGTCTCCGTATAAAATGGTTTATGGAAAAGCATGTCACTTACCTCTCGAACTAGAACATATGGCATACTGGGCCATTAAAGAGCTCAGTTATGATTTTAAACTTGCCGGTGAGAAGAGGCTATTTGACATTATCTCACTTGATGAATGGAGAACCCAAGCCTATGAGAATGCCAAGTTGTTTAAAGAAAAAGTTAAAAGATGGCATGACAAAAGGATACAAAAGCGTGAGTTTAATGTAGGTGATTATGTGTTGCTATTCAACTCTCGTTTAAGATTTTTTGCAGGAAAACTTCTCTCCAAATGGGAAGGTCCTTACGTTATCGAGGAAGTCTATTGTTCCGGTGCCATAAAAATCAACAACTTCGAAGGCACAAATCCGAAGGTGGTAAACGGTCAAAGAATCAAACATTATATCTCAGGTAATCCTATAAATGTTGAAACTAATATTATTGAAACCGTAACACCAGAGGAATACATAAGAGACACTTTCCAGAATGTTTCAGACCCCGAAAAGGAATAGGTATGTGGTATGGTAAGTAAACCGACTCCAAAACATTTCTAATGGCAAATTTTCTCCGTTTTGGAATATTTAGAAAAATAGGAAAATAAGAAGTAGTCCGGGAAGGACACAAGGCCTCTACGAGGGTGGAGGGCGCGCCCTACCCCCTGGGCTCGCCCCCCTGCCTCGTGGGCACCTCGTGCGCTCTCTGGACTCCGTTTTCTTGCACGATACTTCTTTCGGTCGGTAAAAATTCATTATATAATCTCCCGAAGGTTTTGACTCCTATATCACGCAAATATCCTCTGCTTTCGTTTCGAGCTGTTTTTCTGACAGATCTAGATCACCATGACATCTCCAAGCGCCCCCAAGGACAAGTTCTTCGAGAAGGTCATCAACCCCTACCTCGCGGAGGTGCTGCAACACCCTCAAACCATTGAGATGCGTGATGGGTTGCTGCACATCCGCGATGTTGAGGGACCAAGGAGGACCGGAAGCGTGGAGACGAGACTCGAAGCAATGGAGCAACAAGTTTTCAAGTGCCAGGGGATGGTGGAACGCGGAATCAATGCCAACCATATGATGATCGCGGAGTTCACCAACAACCACAAGCTGGATGCCAAGAATATTGGGGAGACCATCTTCAAGCTTCATGAGAAGATCGAGCACCTCCAAGCCCAAATCTATGACCTGCAAAACCAAAAATGTGAGTATGGATATAGATTCAAGAGGATGAGTTTGGCTGCAGATTTGAGGATTCCGGAGACTCGATCATCCTTCTATGATGGTGAGCATATGCCTTGGAAGATGGACAACAAGCCTACATCATCAACGACTCCATCACCTTCTCCAGCAAGGGAGACATAATCACATGGGTATGGGCACTCCCCTTGGCAACTGCCAAGCTTGGGGGAGGTGCCCCGGTATTGTATCACCATCACATCTCTATCTTTACCGTTTTCTTAGTTCGATCCTTTTAGTAATATCTTGATCTAGTAGAATAAAGTCTTAGTATGATCTAGTTTTGAGTTTTGCTTTATGATCCTCTATGTAATCGAGTCCGTGAGTTATATAATAAAGATTAGTGTTGAGTCAAGGGCTTGATTATTTTGCCATGATCTTGAGGGAATAAAAGAAAAGTGAAAGAAATAATAAGAAATAAAGAGATCACATTGATCTTATGGAGAGTAATGACTTCACATATAAAGAGTATGATGATTAAAAGTTGTTGAGAGTTGACAAACATAGTTTTGGTCATCGTTGCAATTAATAGGAAGTAATAAAGAAAGAGAGGTTTCACATATAAATATACTATCTTGGACATCTTTTATAATTGTGAGCACTCATTAAAATATGACATGCTAAAGAGTTGATGTTGGACAAGGAAGACAATGTAATGGGTTATATTTTCTTATATCTGAAATAAAGTATATTGTCATGGATCATCCAACATGTTGAGCTTGCCTTTATCCCTCATGCTAGCCAAATTCTTTGCACCAAGTAGAGATACTACTTGTGCTTCCAAATATCCTTAAACCCAGTTTTGCCATGAGAGTCCACTATTACCTGCCTATGGATTGAGTAAGATCCTTCAAGTAAGTTGTCATTGGTGCAAGCAATAAAAATTGCTCTCTAAATATGTATGATTGATTAGTGTTGAGGAAATAAGCTTTATACGATCTTGTGATGTGGAAGAAATAAAAGCGACGGACTGCATAATAAAGGTCCATATCACAAGTGGCAATATAAAGTGACGTTCTTTCGCATTAAGATTTTGTGCATCCAACCCTGAAAGTGCATGACAACCTCTGATTCCCTCTGCGAAGGGCCTATCTTTTTCTTTTATCTTCTACCTTATGCAAGAGTCATGGTGATCTTCACCTTTCTTTTTTACATTTTATCCTTTGGCAAGCACATTGTGTCGTAAAGATCCTGATATATATATATATATATATATATATATATATATATATATATATATATATATATATATATCTAATTGGATGTAAGTTAGCATGAGCTATTATTGTTGACATTACCCTCGAGGTAAGAGGTTGGGAGGCGAAACTATAAGCCCCTATCTTTCTATGTGTCTGATTAAAACTCCGTAACCACAAGTATTGCGTGAGTGTTAGCAATTGTGAAAGACTAAATGATAGTTGAGTATGTGGACTTGCTGAAAAGCTCTTATATTGACTCTTTATGATGTTATGATAAATTGCAATTGCTTCAATGACTGAGATTATAGTTTGTTAGTTCTCAATGAAGTTTCTGATTCATACTTGACATTGTGAATAGATTATTACTTAAGCATAAGAAATCATATGACAATATCCATATATGTTGTTGTTCTAAGAATGATCATGATGCCCTCATGTCCGTATTTTATTTTATCGACACCTCTATCTCTAAACATGTGGACATATTTATCGTTATCGGCTTCCGCTTGAGGACAAGCGAGGTCTAAGCTTGGGGGAGTTGATACGTCCATTTTGCATCATGCTTTTATATCGATATTTATTGCTTTATGGGCTGTTATTACACATTATGTCACAATACTTATGCCTATTCTCTCTTATTTTACAAGGTTTACATAAAGAGGGAGAATGCCGGTAGCTGGAATTCTGGGCTGGAAAAGGAGCAAATATTAGAGACCTATTCTGCACAACTCCAAAAGTCCTGAAACTCCACGGAAGTTATTTTTGGAAATAATAAAAAATATTGAGCGAAGAAAATACCAGAGGGGGCCCACACCCTGGCCGCAAGGGTGGGGGCGCGCCCTACCCCCCTGGGCGCGCCCCCTGCCTCGTGGCCCCCCTGGTGGCTCTCCGGTGTCCATCTTCTGCTATATGAAGTCTTTCGTCCGAGAAAAAAATCATAAGCAAGCTTTCGGGACGAGACTCCGCCGCCATGAGGCGGAACCTTGGCGGAACCAATCTAGGGCTCTGGCGGAGCTGTTCTGCCGGGGAAACTTCCCTCCGGGAGGGGGAAATCATCGCCATCGTCATCACCAACGCTCCTCTCATCGGGAGGGGACCAATCTCCATCAACATCTTCGCCAGCACCATCTCCTCTAAAACCCTAGTTCATCTCTTGTATCCAATCTTTGTCTCTAAGTCTGGGATTGGTAGCTGTGGGTTGCTAGTAGTGTTGATTACTCCTTGTAGTTGATGCTAGTTGGTTTATTTGGTGGAAGATCATATGTTCAGATCCATTATGCATATTAATACCCCTCTGATTATGAACATGAATATGATTTGTGAGTAGTTACGTTTGTTCCTGAGGACATGGGAGAAGTCTTGCTATTAGTAGTCATGTGAATTTGGTATTCGTTCGATATTTTGATGAGATGTATGTTGTCTCTCCTCTAGTGGTGTTACGTGAACGTCGACTACATGACACTTCACCATTGTTTGGGCCTAGAGGAAGGCATTGGGAAGTAATAAGTAGATCATGGGTTGCTGGAGTGACAGAAGCTTAAACCCTAGTTTATGCGTTGCTTCGTAAGGGGCTGATTTGGATCCATATGTTTCATGCTATGGTTAGGTTTACCTTAATACTTCTTTTGTAGTTGCGGATGCTTGCAATAGGAGTTAATCATAAGTGGGATGCTTGTCCGAGTAAGGACAGCACCCAAGCACCGGTCCACCCACATATCAAATTATCAAAGTACCGAACGCGAATCATATGAGCGTGATGAAAACTAGCTTGACGATAATTCCCATGTGTCCTCGGGAGCGCTTTTCTCTATATAAGAAATTGTCCGGGCTTGTCCTTTGCTACAAAAAGGATTGGGCCACCTTGCTGCACATTATTTACTTTCATTACTTGTTACCCGTTACAAATTATCTTATCACAAAACTATCTGTTACCTATGAATTCAGTGCCCGCAGAGAATACCTTGCTGAAAACCGCTTGTCATTTCCTTCTGCTCCTCGTTGGGTTCGACACTCTTACTTATCGAAAGGACTATGATAGATCCCCTATACTTGTGGGTCATCAAAGTGCACCGGTAAGACTACGATAAAGAGAAAGGATCACCATCGACAGAGAGTTTGGAACCTGTATCAACAGGGGTACGAGAAGTTTGACAATCAAGCATACCAGCACGAGAAAGAAGATCCAGAGTGTACTAACGTTGAGACAAGAAAACACCAGAGGAGTCACGGATAACAGCAATACCTAAGAAGTGGTGAAGAAGACCTAAATCTGTCATAGAGAATTCGTGGCGAAGAAGAGAGATAATATGATCTAAAGATTGTTGTGAGGATAATATCATCAACATATAAAAGAAGGTAAGCAGTGTTGTTGTTGTGATGAAAGGTGAAGAGTGAAGTGTCAGAATAGGAAGGGGTAAAACCAATGGTTTGAGCATAAGTAGAAAAACGTTGGAACCAGGCACGTGGTGCTTGTTTAAGACCATAAAGAGATTTTTGGAAAAGACAAACATGATTAGGATAGGAGGAATGTTCAAAGCCAAGAGGTTGTTGACAATAGACTGTTTCTTGAAGAGAGCCATGAAGGAAAGCATTTTTGACATCTAGTTGATGAAATGGCCAGGAAGAAGAGACGACGATGCTAAGGACAGTGCGAATAGTGCTCGGCTTGACAACTGGAGAGAAAGTCTGATCATAATCGATGCCGTGTTGCCGAGAGTAACCACGACATACCCATCGAGCCTTATAACGTGCAAAACTCCCATCAGAATTAAATTTATGTCGAAAAACCCATTTGCCCGAAATGATATTTGTATTGGAAGGACGAGGAACTAACTGCCACGTGTTATTCTGCAGAAGGGCATCATATTCATCTTTCATAGCTGCAGCCCAATTAGGATCTAGGAGAGCTGATTTGTAAGATTTGGGTAGAGAGGAAGGAGATAAAGATGCATGAAGATTCAGACGATCTTTTGCAGGTAAACGAAACCCGGACTTGGCACGTGTGCGCATGGGATGATCGTTAGTAGGAGCTGGAACGGGAATAGCATGAGCATGAGGGGTGGGGCAAGATGTGGTGGACGAGTCCGGCGGAGCGGCGGAAGCGGACGCGGGGGATGATGGTGAAGACTGCGGCTGCAGGAAGTCTGCCGCGTCAGAGAGTAATGGGTTTGCCTGTGCCAGAACAGAGGTGATGACAAAAGTGGTCGTGGCAGGATCTGCTACCGCGGCAGAGGATTCGGCTGGTTTCACTAGATAGGTCGGTGGGTGAAAGAAGGGAAGATGATTGCGACGAGAGGGACTAGTGGATGGCGTGGGTGAGTTGGGATCTAATTGTTGACTCTCGGAAAAGGGAAAAATATTTTCAGCGAATGTTACATGACGAGACACATGAACATGACCACTAACAATATCTAGACAACAATACCCCTTGTGCTCGTCAGAAAAACCTAGATGGACACATGGGGTAGAGCGCGGGGAAAGTTTGTTAGGAGAAGTGGAGTAGGAGTTTGGGAAACAAAGACAACCGAAGACGCGAACGTCGGAGTAATTTGGATGAGAGAGAAATAAAGAGAAGTAAGGAGTAGTTTGTGGGTTAACTTTGGATGGACGAATATTGAGTAAATATGTGGCCGTGTGGAGGGCCTCAGCCCAGAACTTCGGAGGCATAGAAGATTGAACAAGCAAAGTGCGAATGATGTCATTAAGAGTACGCAGAGAACGCTTGGCTTTGCCGTTTTGAGGGGAGGTATAAGGACAAGAGAAACGCAAGAGAATTCCATATTGTAGAAAGAAATTTTGATTTTTAAAGTTGTGAAATTCACGACCATTATCACATTGGATGAATCTTATAGGGAGGAAAAAGTGGACCGAGACATAGCGCTGAAAGTTATGAAATATATTATGAACGTCGGATTTGTTGCGTAAAGTAAAAGTCCAAACATAATGAGTAAAATCATCAAGAATCACGAGATAATACTTGAAACCAGATACACTTTCTATTAGTGATGTCCAGAGATCACAATGAAGTAATTCAAAAGGAAAAGTACTAGAGGATTGAGAGGAACTAAAGGGAAGGCGAACATGTTTTCCTAATTGACATGACTGGCACATAGAAGAATTATGAGAGTCTCTATCACAAGGTATTGAAAATTCACTAAGAAGTGTGGATAACACATTTTTATTGGGATGGCCGAGACGGTGTCAACAGAGGCCACCATAGATGTTGGAGGAGTAGCGACCGGAACACCATGGAGAGAATATAAATCACCGGAGCAATTGAATCGAGCAATCTCGGCCTTGGTCGGGTAGTCCTTCACGGACAAACCAAAGGGGTCAAACTCAACAGAAACATGATTATCAGTGGTGATTTGGCGAAGAGAAATCAGATTTTTAATAAGAGCAGGAGCTACAAGAACATCACGAAGAAGCAAAGGCTTAGTTGGGGATTGGATTTGAGCCTCACCGACACAGTAAATAGGAATAGAAGATCCATCACCGAGAGTAATAGAGGGAAAAGACGAAGGTGTGCAAGAAGAAAGCAAATTACTCGATGCAGACATATGGCGAGAAGCACCAGAATCGAAAATCCAATCCGTACCTGAGTTCCCTTGTGCAGCAAAGTTGTTCATGGCTGGTAGAAAAGTGATACGTCTCCAACGTATCTATAATTTTTGATTGTTCCATGCTATTATATTATCTGTTTTGGATGTTTAATGGGCTTTACTAAGCACTTTTATATTATTTTTGGGACTAACCTACTAACCGAAGGCCCAATGCAAATTGTTGTTTTTTTGCCTATTTCAGTGTTTCGCAGAAAAGGAATATCAAACGGAATGAAACCTTCGGGAGAGTTATTTTTGGAACAAACGTGATCCAGAGGACTTGGAGTGGACGTCAAGAAAGAAGCGAGGAGGCCACGAGGCAGGGAGGCGCGCCTGCCCCCTGGGCACGCCCCCCACCCTCATGGGCCCCTCGCAGCTCCACCGATGTACTTCTTCCTCCTATATATACCCATATACCCCGAAAACATCCAGGAGCCCCACGAAACCCTATTTCCACCGCCACAACCTTCTGTACCCGTGAGATCCCATCTTGGGGCCTTTTCCGGCGCTCCGTCGGAGGGGGAATCGATCACGGAGGGCTTCTGCATCAACACCATAGCCTCACCAATGATGTGTGAGTAGTTTACCACAGACCTTCGGGTCCATAGTTATTAGCTAGATGGCTTCTTCTCTCTCTTTGGATCTCAATACAAAGTTCTCCTCGATCTTCTTGGAGATCTATTCGATGTAATTCTTTTTGCGGTGTGTTTGTCGAGATCCGATGAATTGTGGGTTTATGATCAAGATTATCTATGAACAATATTTGAATCTCCTCTGAATTCTTTTATGTATGATTGGTTATCTTTGCAAGTCTCTTTGAATTATCAGTTTGGTTTGGCCTACTTGATTGATCTTTCTTGCAATGGGACAAGTGCTTAGCATTGGGTTCAATCTTGCGGTGTCCTTTCCCAGTGACAGCAGGGGCAGCAAGGCACGTATTGTATTGTTGCCATCGAGGATAAAAAGATGGGGTTTATATCATATTGCTTGAGTTTATCCCCCTACATCATGTCATCTTGCCTAATGCATTACTCTGTTCTTATGAACTTAATACTCTAGATGCATGCTGGATAGCGGTCGATGTGTGGAGTAATAGTAGTAGATGCAGAATCGTTTCGGTCTACTTGTCGCGGACGTGATGCCTATATACATGATCATGCCTAGATATTCTCATAATTATGCACTTTTCTATCAATTGCTCGACAGTAATTTGTTCACCCACCGTAATACTTATGCTATCTTGAGAGAAGCCACTAGTGAAACCTATGGCCCCCGGGTCTATCTTCCATCATATAAGTTTCCAATCTATTTTTACTTTGCAATCTTTACTTTCAATCTATATCATAAAAATACCAAAAATATTTATCTTATTATCTCTATCAGATCTCACTTTTGCAAGTGCCCGTGAAGGGATTGACAACCCCTTTATCGCGTTGGTTGCAAGGTTCTTATTTGTTTGTGTAGGTACGAGGCGACTTGTGTGTAGTCTCCTATTGGATTGATACCTTGGTTCTCAAAAACTGAGGGAAATACTTACGCTACTTTGCTGCATCACCCTTTCCTCTTCAAGGGAAAAACCAACGCAAGCTCAAGAGGTAGCAAGAAGAATTTTTGACGACGTTGCCGGGGAGGCTTACACAAAGTCTAGTCAAGATTTGATCTCCCGTCAACTAGCCAATTTCTGGCGCCGTTGCCGGGGAGATTTACGCACAAGTCAAGACATACCAAGTACCCATCACAAACTCTTATCCCTCGCATTACATCATTTTCCATTTGCCTCTCGTTTTCCTCTCCCCCACTTCACCTTTGCCGTTTTATTCGCCCTCTTTTTCCGTTCGCCACTTTTCGCTTGCTTCTTGTGTGCTTATGTGTTGGATCGTTTGTCACGATGGCTCAAGACAATACTAAATTGTGTGACTTTTCCAATACCAACAACAATGATTTTCTTAGCACTCCGATTGCTCCTATTACCGATGTTGAATCTTGTGAAATTAATACTGCTTTGCTGAATCTTGTCATGAAAGATCAATTTGCTGGCCTTCCTAGTGAAGATGCCGCTACCCATCTAAACAACTTTGTTGATTTGTGTGATATGCAAAAGAAGAAAGATGTGGATAATGATATTGTTAAATTGAAGCTATTTCCATTTTTGCTTAGAGATCGTGCTAAAACTTGGTTTTCATCTTTGCCTAAAAATAGTATTGATTCTTGGAATAAGTGCAAAGATGCTTTTATCTCTAAGTATTTTCCTCCCGCTAAAATCATCTCTCTTAGAAACGATATTATGAATTTTAAGCAACTTTATCATGAGCATGTTGCACAATCTTGGGAGAGGATGAAATTAATGATACGTAATTGCCCTACACATGGATTGAATTTATGGATGATTATACAAATTTTTTATGCTGGATTGAATTTTGCTTCTAGAAACCTTTTAGATTCGGCCGCGGGAGGCACTTTTATGGAAATCACTTTAGGAGAATGTACTAAACTCCTAGATAATATTATGGTTAATTATTCTCAATGGCACACCGAAAGATCCACTAGTAAAAAGGTTCATGTGATAGAAGAGATTAATGTTTTGAGTGGAAAGATGGATGAACTTATGAAGTTGTTTGCTAATAAGGGTGTTTCTTCTGATCCTAATGATATGTTGTTGTCTACTTTGATTGAGAATAATAATGAATCTATGGATGTGAATTTTGTTGGTAGGAACAATTTCGGTAACAACGCTTATAGAGGAAACTTTAATCCTAGGCCATACCCTAGTAATTCCTCTAATAATTATGGTGATTCCTACAACAACTCTTATGGAAATTCTAATAAGATGCCCTCTGATTTTGAGACTAGTGTTAAAGAATTTATGATTTCTCAAAAGAATTTCAATGCTTTGCTTGAAGAAAAATTGCCTAAGATTGATGAATTGGCTAGGAACGTGGATAGAATTTCTCTTGATGTTGATTCTTTGAAGCTTAGATCTATTCCTCCTAAGCATGATATCAATGAGTCTCTCAAATCCATGAGAATTTCCATTGATGAGTGCAAAGAAAGAACCGCTAGGATGCGTGCTAAGAAAGATTGCTTTGTAAAAGCTTGTTCTTCTAGTTTTCATGATAATAAGGATGAAGATCTAAAAGTGATTGATGTATCTCCTATTAAATCTTTGTTTTGTAATATGAATCTTGATAATGATGGGACTGGAGATGAGTCAACTTTAGTTAAAAGGCGTCCCAATGATTCGGAGTTTTTAGATCTTGATGCAAAAATTGGTAAAAGTGGGATTGAAGAGGTCAAAACTTTACATAGCAATGAACCCACTATTTTGGATTTCAAGAAATTTAATTATGATAATTGTTCTTTAATAGATTGTATTTCCTTGTTGCAATCTGTGTTAAATTCTCCTCATGCTTATAGTCAAAATAAAGCTTTTACCAAACATATCATTGATGCTTTAATGCAATCGTATGAAGAAAAACTTGAATTAGAAGTTTCTATCCCTAGAAAACTTTATGATGAGTGGGAACCTACTATTAAAGTTAAGATTAAAGATCATGAATGCTATGCTTTATGTGATTTCGGTGCTAGTGTTTCCACGATTCCAAAAACTTTGTGTGATGTGTTAGGTTTTCGTGAATTTGATGATTGTTCTTTAAACTTGCACCTTGCAGATTCCACCATTAAGAAACCTATGGGAAGAATTAATGATGTTCTTATTGTTGCAAATAGGAATTATGTGCCCGTAGATTTCATTGTTCTTGATATAGATTGCAATCCTACATGTGCTATTATTCTTGGTAGACCTTTCCTTAGAACGATCGGTGCAATTATTGATATGAAAGAAGGAAATATTAGATTCCAATTTCCGTTAAGGAAAGGCATGGAACACTTTCCTAGGAAGAAAATAAAATTACCTCATGAATCTATTATGAGAGCCACTTATGGATTGCATACCAAAGATGACAATACCTATATCTATTCTTGCCTTTATGCCTAGCTAGGGGCGTTAAACGATAGCGCTTGTTGGGAGGCAACCCAATTTTATTTTTGTTCCTTGATTTTTGGTTCTGTTTAGTAATAAATAATTCATCTAGCCTATGGTTAGATGTGGTTTTATGTTTTAATTAGTGTTTGTGCCAAGTAAAACCTATAGGATCTTCTTGGGCGATAATTATTTGATCTTGCTGAAAAAACAGAAACTTTAGCACTCACGAGATTAGCTGCCATTTTTTTACTAGAGAGTGCTTTTAGGTTGATTATTTTTGAAGATGATTAAAAGATAAATTCCTCACATCCAGCAATTTATTTCAGAATTTTTGGAGTTTCATAAGTATACGTTTGATACAGATTACTACAGACTGTTCTGTTTTTGACAGATTCTGTTTTTCGTGTGTTGTTTGCTTATTTTTGATGAACATATGACTAGTATCGGAGGGTATGAACCATAGAAAAGTTGGAATACAGTAGGTTTAACACCATATAAATAAAGAATGAGTTCATTACAGTACCTTTAAGTGGTGGTTTGTTTTCTTTCGCTAACGGAGCTCATGAGATTTGCTGTTGAGTTTTGTGTTGTGAAGTTTTCAAGTTTTGGGTAATGATTTGATGGATTATGGAATAAGTGTCGGCGTTCTGGAAACGGGGGTCCCCAGACTTGCCTGCCTACAGCCCACATCATGGCTAGGCGGCAGGCCGTATGACCCATCTTCATCAACAAGGCATCCAAGACCCTCGCGAGGGTCCAAGCCTCGCGAGGCGGACGACACAAGACCTCCTCTGGAATGGCCTGGCCAGGCAGGCTCACAGGAGAGGAGATATCAAGGCGGGGCAAACCTCATGAGACTCTCGTGACGTGAGCCATGACGAACGGCCCCAGGCGGGCGCCAGCGCACGCAACGTACTTATTTCCTCTTTGGTGCTAAGGGGGCCAGCGCAGGCGAAGAGTACCAAGGCATCAGGCAAAGGTTGCTATATTGGTGCAACGAGACCAAGACCAGGAGGACGGCAAGACGGAGGTCATCGTGGAGCCCAAGACGGCGTCACCACTAGAGCTTTTCGCAGGCAAAGACCCCTTTTGTCAGGATAGCTTGTACTAGCTGTTCCCCTTCAAATTCGCCCGCCATTGTTGGCTCCCTTCCCGCTCGATATTTGGGAAGAGGACCAGGGCCTCTATAAATAGGTCTAGCCACCACAGTATCGAGCATGGAAGCCTCACCCGCACAAGTTCGACAAGCACAAGAACACCTCAACCTCAGGAGGCTGTTCTTCCCTTGTACTGTTCATCATCAGCCCAAGAGGCAATCCACCACCACCACACTGGAGTAGGGTATTACACCACAACGGTGGCCCGAACCAGTATAAACCTCGTGTCTTCATGTGTTGCGAGTTCGTCGAGTTCGTCCGCGAGATCCTAGTGAGCTAGGGCGTAGATCGATAGGAGGGAAAGGCTTCACGCGCACCCTAGTGTTCGAACCTTAAGGATTAGCCGGAACCCCACATCCGACATTTGGCGCGCCAGGTAGGGGTGCGCCGTAGCTTCCCTTCCATCAGTTCGTCGTTGCTCCGTCGTCTCCATGGCAGACGCTCGTCGTGCTCGAGCTGAGCGTCGGGCTGCCCTCACTGCCTGTGTCGCTCAGACGGCTCCCATTGGCAGGCCACCTCGTCGTTCTCCGTCTGCCGCCACCAAAGCTGCAACCGGCCCGGCGGGGAACGAGCAGCAGGCGTCCTCGCTCATCCTTCGGTGCGGCAGGACGGCCGCACCGCCACTCCATCACTAACCCCAACCGGTTCTTCGTCCCACGCGCACCGCGCTCCCATGGAGGCGCGGTCCGCGCTCCTAGCGGCGAACGAGCTCCTGCGCTACCACCCCATCGACGACCTCTACGAGGAGTGGCTCGACCGCGTCGCCGAGCTCGTCCGCGCCGCAGGGGGCTCTCCGGCGCCATCCCACTCTCTGCCTCCCCATCAACCAGCCGCGGGTGATGAGGCTCAAGGCGTGCCTCCACCACCTCAGCCCCAAGACGGAGCCTTGGCACCAAGGCGCGTGGCTCCGCGGCGTGATCCACCACGCCCGGCGCCCGCACGTGAAGAAAGAAGCTGCCAAGAAATTCCGCGGCCGCGAGAAGCTGCACCAGCGCTCCCTGCGCCACCTCATCAAGACCGCGCACCGCCCACAGCGGTGCAGCGCGGACCTCGTCAAGACCAAGCTCCACCTCCGAAGCGGGCCCCGGCAACCACGGCTGGCTGCCGCGCCTTCACCCCCGAGCTGCGTAGCGTCGCTTGGCCCGGCAAGTTCAAGCCGGATCTGCCTCCTCGCTACGACGGCACCGCCGACCCCGCGAAGTTCTTGCAGCTCTATGAGCTGAGCATCGAAGCGGCCAACGGTGACAAAAAATTCATGGCAAACTGGTTTCCCATGGCTCTCAAAGATGGAGCTCGCTCCTGGCTCCTGAACCTGCAGCATGGCTCGATCTCTTCCTGGGACGATGCGTGACCGCTTCGTCGCCAACTTCCAAGGCACTCGCGACCGCCCACCGGTCGCGGGTGATCTACGCCGCATCAAGCAGCAACCAGGAGAGACCCTCCAGAAGTACATCCAGCGCTTCAACAACACCCGCCTCAAGATCCCCAAGGTCACGGACGAGGCCATCATCTCCGCGTTTTCCGACGGCGTCCGTGACGTCAAGATGAAGGAAGAGCTCGCCATCCACGAGGAGCTTTGCACCTCTCAGGAGCTGTTCAACCTGGCGACCAAGTGCGCAAGAGCCGAGGAGGGGCGCCTTTCTCTCCTCGAGCTGCCAGCTGCAGGAGCGGAGGAGAAGAAAGCCAAGGCCAAGGACGTGAAGCGCAAGGAGGTGGTCGTGCTCGCAGCAGAGCCCGACACCAAGCGGGGCAGAGATCAGCCCGAGTCATCCAAGAACGGCCGACCGTTCTGCGCCTTCCACAACCTGAACACCCACAACACCAGCGATTGTCAAGAGCTCAGGGCCATACGAGAGGGACGCTACGGTCGAAGCCCCGAGCACAACGACCGGGGCTACGGCCGTGGAGGAGGACGTGGAGGCGGACGCTGGGACGATCGTGGCCCGCGCGAGGAGTGGCGCGACCGGGCTCGTGAGGACCGCTGGCAGGACCAACCTCGCGAGGGCGCCTGGAGGGACCCGCCTCGTGAGGATCACCCCCAGGACAACACCGGTCTTCCCCCGCTGCCGCCACCGAGAAGGAACGAAGACCACCACCAAGACGAGGGGGCTGGGGGCTTCCAGGAGCCGCGTGCGATCGCCTGCATCTTGGGCGGCGCCCAGGCCCCAGCCTCTCAGCGCATCTTCAAACAGTTCGCTCGCGAGGTGAATGCGGTGCTCCCCAAGCTCGAAGCCACGCGCCCGCTCAGGTGGTCCCAATGCGCCATCACTTTCAACTCGGCGGATCAACTCAAGTGTGCAGCCACCGCCGGCGCCCTCCCGATGCTGTGTTCCCCAGTCATCAGCAATGTGCACGTCACCAAGACCCTCATCGACGGCGGCGCAGGGCTCAACGTCCTGTCCGTCGACACGTTCGACAATCTCCAAGTGCCATATGAACAGCTCGAGCCCACCAAGCCTTTCTCAGGAGTGACCGACGGTTCCACCACACCGATAGGGCAGGTCCACCTGCTTGTCACCTTCGGGGAGCGCAAGAACTACCGCACCGAGCTCATCGACTTCGACGTCGCGCACATCCGCCTGCCATACAATGCCATCCTCGGGTATCCAGCCCTGGCCAAGTTCATGGTGGTCACTCATCATGGCTACAATGTTCTCAAGATGCCAGGAAGCGGGGGAATCATCACGGTCTCGTGTGAAGAGAGGGATGCGGTGTGCTCCCTTGAGCGCGCCTTCCAAGCCGCAGCAATCGACGACCCCGACAGCAGAACTGAAGGCCCTCCGGAGGCCATCCCCAAGAAGAAGAAGCCGCGCCGCGCAGGACCTCAGGAAGATGGCGTCGCAGCAGGAGCCTCGTCTGGATCAGCGCCCGCTCCAGGGGCGCCTCCCTCCATCGCATAGGAAGGCGCGCCCGGCGCCCTCCTCAGGCAGGGCTCGGGGGCTCTCTTCTGGAGGGCCTCAAACCTTGCCAACCTCACGAGGGAGGCGCTAGGGCACCACTTGGAGGCGTGCTTCGCGGCACGTGTCCCCCAGAAGAGCAGAGGGCAAGGAGTGCCCACCACTCAGGAGTTCTTCACCAAGACCACTCAGGAACTGCAAGAAGCAAGAACCATGCGCGGCGACAGCCGCTCACGAGGTGCAGCTCCGCATCCTGGCGAGGGTGCTGGGCTGCGTGTCTGCATTGACGTCCCCGGGCTCAACAGGGCCGCATCTCAGGAGCGCTTCTGGCCATCGCATGTGGGCCGCCGCAGAGGTCCACCACACAGCTACGTTCGCATGCCCTTCGGCTTGCCGAGCGTGGCGTCGGCCTATCAGCGCAACATGCGACGAGTCCTGGCGGCTCAGGAGGCCAGGTACCACGCCGTTCTGGAGGAGATGGAGACGGTCTTCAGGGAACCTCCCGAGCCCCCAGAGCCTCCCGAGGCTCAGGATCCCGGTGGCTCATGAGGAGTCATTTCTTCAGCACACGCCTTCAGCTGCACCAACTCTACTTCGTCTACAGAACCAAGTGACATCTTCCAAGTTCGTTTAAGCTGGGAGCGCCCCTCGGGCTGCATTATTCCCAGGCCACGTGGGTCCGTCCCTGTGGCATGTATCCCTTTTGCTTATGTCTTTAGCTTACCTTGCTGGGGGCGCCCCTCGGGCTCCATCATCCCCAAGCCGCTCGGGCCGGACCCGGTGGCGTGTATCTTCCTGCGTTTATCCAAGTTGATCTGCTTAACCTGCCAACGGCTATCGCCCGCCACGGGCCTGTTCATCCTATGCAACCCGCTTGCACGTTAAAGGGGGGCTCCTGAGCATCGCGACTCAGGAGCTCTTACTGGCTTTCCAGCCCTCACCCCCTGGCCTTGACCACGGCATCGCGACCTGGCATACCAGCGGCGGCTGAGCTCGCTCGAGGGCTGGGACCTGAGGACGTAGAGTGCTTGCATCTAACCGCCTTGCAGGGACATCAGTCACCAAGACTCAAGACCAGGCGCAACCCTCCTTGAGGTAGGGCCTCGTGAGTCCCGCGCTGGCTCACGAGTGCCCAGATACACCTCGCAGCCCTGCCGTGCAAGCCACGTGTCAGAGCGGGGCTATACATGCCCCGGGGGCTCCTCCCGGAGGGGGGCCCCCATCCCACGCCCAAGTGGAAGCACCAGGCTCCGCGCTGGCTGTCGACACTGCCGAGGAGCGGCTATGCCCGTGCACAAGCGGAAGCACTATGCTCCGCGCTGGTGATAAACAACTGAGGGCGGCCCCACGGTCGTACCAACCTCAGGGAGCCCAGAGCTCAGCGTCCAGCCTCACCGCAACGCCTCCCCTCGGGAGAGCCGCGCGAGGGGGCTGGGCACGGGGGTTGTGCTTGGGTCATGCCCAAGCGCACGCCACCCAACCAGGTCTCATGGAACTGGGCGTCGCGCCCCCCTCCCAAGGCCTCGGCGAGGGCAGGTATGGAAATTGTTTGCACGTCAAGGGGGACTCCTGAGCATCGCGACTCAGGAGCCTAACTGGTCACGTAGCCCCTCACTCCTTGGTCCGTCCTGGTCTCCGGTCGGCCCAATGGCGGTTGAGGTATGCGCGGGGCCGGGCTCTGCCGACGTAGAACATTAATCTATCCCCACGAACTCTCGCTATATGCTGTTTGCGCGTCAAGGGGGATTCCTGAGCATCGCGACTCAGGAGCCTAACTAGTCACGTAGCCCCTCGCTCCTTGGTCCGTCCTGGTCTCCGGTCGGCCCAATGGCGGTTGAGGTATGCGCGGGGCCGTGCTCTGCCGATGCAGAACGCAAAGCAAATAGGAAGGAAATCGCAAAATCTCGAAGCAAATATTACAAGCATATTGTCCTCACAATACCAAATGAAAAGTCTAAACGCCTCACGAGGCCTGATACATGTTGCAGGAAAGGGAAGAATGGCCGCGGGTCACCTCTAGACGTCGCGGTCGCCTGCGGAAGGTGCTCCCTCGTGAGCAATTTTGTCTTCACCTTCACCACCAGCTGCAAGGTCGACGACATCGCCGGACAGAGGAGCGGAGACGAAGCCACGGAACTTCCTCAGCAAGGCCCCCACCTGGTCTCGCACGGCTGTAGCAGCCGCCTCGTATTGATCTTCAGCTACAGGCTCCGGCAGCTCGTCAAGGCAAGCGTTGGGGTCGCGAAGGTGCAGGTGGCTAAAGATGCGAGTCAGCGCGGCTGAAGACAGGACGCGAGCTTCTGCCTCCGCCATGGGACCAAGACCGTCAACGACCTCCTCAAGCGCCTTCACCACGAGAGGAAGCAGCTAGGCGGGGCCGTCCTTGTCGGAGTCTAGAGGCTTCTCCAGGCCGTGCTCGTAGAGCGTCTTCAGCGCCTTGCGAGATCTCTTCTCGAGATCGGCGAAGGCCACACGGTCTTCGGCCAGGACTCGCGCCTTGGCATCAAGATCGACCTCCCTCGTCGCCATCTTCCGCTCCAACTCTTCCAACCGGTTGCGCTTGGTGGCCTGCTTCTTCCCCAGCTCCGCCAGCTCAGCATCACGATTCTTGACGGCTTCCTCCCGGGCCTTCACCTCCACCTCCTTCACTTGGCGGCAGCGTACCTCTTTGGCGTGCTTGTCGCGCAGGCTCTGCAACTCGCCCTCCAGCTCTTGGCATCGGTCACGGGCGGCCTTGGCATCTTTTAGCGCCGCCTCACGATCGGCTGCAGCACTGGCGGCTCCTTGCTTCTCCTTCTCGGAAGCCGCAGCAGTCTGGCCCAGCGCCGCGCGAATCGCCAGGTCGGAGTGAAGCCAGCCAGAGGCCAACTCCGGTGCCTGGCCACCAGGCGCGGGTCCGCGCTCAGGAGATCCGCCTGCAGCTGGGACATCTTCGAAAGGGCATGCTCCAAGACGGCGGCAGGAGCAGAAGAACCAGGGAGTGGAGGTGTAGCAGTGGGAGGAAGCGACATCGTCACCAGGGCTTGGGAGACCCCGGACCCCGGAACAACTGGGACCTCGTCAGCCGCGCCAAGTACCGGCACCTCCGGAGCCAGCGGAGCCATGGGGGCTGATTCCACACGGCGATGCCCCTCTTTGCCTCGCGAGGACGATCGGGCTGGGGAGATGCGAGCGTTGTTGCCTCCTTTCTCTGTGGGAGGCACGGCCGCTGCGTCTTCCTTCCTCTTATTCATCGAAGATGTCGGCCTGATCAACCAAGGGCAGGTATCAGGAAACGACGAGTACAAGCAAGGACAAGGCGAAGCTTAAGACACTTACCGATCCACTGCGACGTATTCCACTGACCGCTTGAGAAGCTTGAAGCCTGACAGCTTCGGGACCTGAGGGGCAGGTGTTCGGACACCGGCGGCGCCAGGCGGAGCGGAGGCAGAACCGGATCCTGCCCCGGGAGGTATCGGGGCGGAGGCGGCACCACGGGCCACCAGCGACGACCTACTCCTCGTCGGGACAGGAGGTTGCTCCCTCTCCCCTTGGTGGGCGTCGGCCTCGGCATCATCAAGAAGGGCGCGGAGAATCTCGGCCTTGCTTAGGGGGGAAGTCTCCCCCACCTCTTCCACAGTCTTATTCGAGTCCACCTCTTCTTCCCCCCTCTCCGCGGGACTCGCCAGAAGACACTTCCACCGGGTTCTACGCCATAGGAGCTTCCGGAAGCACCGGCGGCACCAGCCCACGTGCATCAAAAGTCGGCCTAGAGGCGACGAACTCCTCCCGGTCCCTGCGTTGGAACAAGGGAAGGAAGGCGCTAGGCGGGTACTCCAGGTTGTCCCCGACTATGAGGCGCAGGACGGCGTCCAATTCATCGCCAGACAGGTCCCCTGGCCTCAGGCATGTCTTGTTCCCCTCTTCGTCAAGCTCCCAGAGGGGGCGCGTGCGTGCCTGGAGTGGGGCAACCCGCAGCATCAAGAACTCCCTCAGGAGCATCGCCCCCATTATCTTGGCCGCCCTCGCATTGCCCGGCTTCAGGTCGGTCATCATCTGCCCCAGCACTGACGATGCCCGCTCATCGACAAGCTCCGCCTTGGGCCACCCCTTGCCCTGCCGGGGCGCCTCCGTCGGCAACGCCATGCGCGGATCGGCACGCTGGGCATCCATCATGACCCATTTGGAGCGGATGTTGTCGGCTCTCTTCCCGGTACTCGAGATTGAGTTAGCCTTGCCGCATGCGACGAAGTTAGCGCAGCCGAGATGTGACCCTCGCCGGCACGAAGGAAGAAGAAATGGCGAAGCAACGCCACGGACGGCATCACGCCCAGGTATGCCTCATAGTAGTAGGCGAAGATGGACAGGAGGAGGACAGAGTTGGGATGGAGATGCAACGCCTGCAGACCGTAGTGGTCGAGGACTTCATAAAAGAAATCAGAGAAAGGGGGACCAACCCAACGGCGACGCTGCTCGAGAAGAAAGGGAAGAAGGTGCTCCCTTCAGCCTCCGGCTCGTCGGAGGTGAGTCGAAGCTCTGTCTTCCCCCACTCGTTGCTCTCATCCGCCGTCAGCAGGCGCACGGAGGCGAGGCTTTTCTCCGTGACGGTGGGCGCTTCAAGGGCCGGCTCGTACCAAGCCGGTGCTGAGGAAGTCCTGACTTTGTGCGGCGCCATTGATTGCGGGTGCGGGATGAGATTGGAGCGGATCTGGAAGTAGCGGTGGTGAGGAGCAAGAAAGGGGATCTGCAGCGAGGCAAGGAAGAAGCAATGAAGGCAAGTGCTGCCTGTGCCAGCCTTTTGTCAGGTCAAGCAGTTGTCGAGGTAGCGTGGGGAAGCGGAGACGCCCACGTCCAATCAACCGCCACGCGTCGACCGAGGCCGCAGGCTTTTGGGGCCCGCGGTGCTCCGAACTTGACCCTTGGCTTCGCCGCGCAGCCAAGCCCGAGCGCACCTTGGGCCCGGGGGCTACTGTCGGCGTTATGGGAATGGGGATCCCCAGACTTGCCTGCTTGCGGCCCACATCGTGGCTAGGCGGCAGGCCGTACATCCCATCTTCATCAACAAGGCATCCAAGACCCTCGCGAGGGTCCAAGCCTCGCGAGCCGGACGACGCAAGACCTCCTCTGGAGTGGCCTGGCTAGGCAGGCTCACGAGGAGCGGAGATATCAAGGCGGGGCAAACCTCACGAGGCTCTCGTGACGTGAGCCATGACGAACGGCGCCAGGCGGGCGCCAGCGGGCGCAGCGTCCTTATTTCCTCTTTGGTGCTAAGGGGGCCAGCGCAGGCGAAGAGTACCGAGGCATCAGACAAAGGTTGCTATATTGGTGCAACGAGACCAAGACCAGGAGGACAGCAAGACGGAGGTCATCGTGGAGCCCAAGACGGCGTCACCACCAGAGCTTTTCGCAGGCGAAGACCGCTTTTGTCAGGATAGCTTGTACTAGCTGTTCCCCTTCAAATTCGCCCGCCATTGTTGGCTTCCTTCCCGCTCGATATTTGGGAAGAGGACTAGGGCCTCTATAAATAGGTCTAGCCACCAGTATCGGGCATGGAAGCCTCACCCGCACAAGTTCGACAACCACAAGAACACCTCAACCTCAGGAGGCTGTTCTTCCCTTGTACTGTTCATCGTCAGCCCAAGAGGCAATCCACCACCACCACACTGGAGTAGGGTATTACACCACAACGGTGGCCCGAACCAGTATAAATCTCGTGTCTTCATGTGTTGCGAGTTCGTCGAGTTCGTCCGCGAGATCCTAGCGAGCTAGGGCGTAGATCGATAGGAGGGAAAGGCTTCGCGCGCACCCCAGTGTTCGAACCTTAAGGGTTAGCAGGAACCCCACATCCGACAATAAGAAGTGGCAAGAGCCTAAGCTTGGGGATGCCCAAGGCACCCCAAGGTAAAATTCAAGGACAACCAAAAGCCTAAGCTTGGGGATGCCCCGGAAGGCATCCTCTCTTTCGTCTTCGTCTATCGGTAACTTTACTTGAGGCTATATTTTTATTCACCACATGATATGTGTTTTGCTTGGAGCGTCTTGTATGATTTGAGTCTTTGCTTTTTAGTTTACCACAATCATCCTTGCTTTACACACCTTTTGGGAGAGACACGCATGAATCAGAATTTATTAGAATACTCTATGTGCTTCACTTATATCTTTTGAGCTAGATAATTTTGCTCTAGTGCTTCACTTATATCTTTTAGAGCACGGTGGTGGTTTTATTTTATAGAAGTTATTGATCTCTCATGCTTCACTTATATTATTTTGAGAGTCTTTTAGAACAGCATGGTAGTTTGCTTTGGCTATAAAATTAGTCCTAATAGATGAGCATCCAAGATGGGTATAATAAAAACTATCATACAAAGTGCATCGAATGCTATGAGAAGTTTGATACTTGATAATTGTTTTGAGATATGAAGATGGTGATATTAGAGTCATGCTAGTTGAGTAGTTGTGAATTTGAGAAATACTTGTTCTAAAGTTTGTGATTCCCGTAGCATGCACGTATGGTGAATCGTTATGTGATGAAGTCGAAGCATGATTTATTTATTGATTGTCTTCCTTATGAGTGGCGGTCGGGGACGAGCAATGGTTTTTTCCTACCAATCTATCCCCCTAGGAGCATGCGCGTAGTACTTTGTTTCGATAAATAATAGATTTTGCAATAAGTATGTGAGTTCTTTATGACTAATGTTGAGTCCATGGATTATACGCACTCTCACCCTTCCACCATTGCTAGCCTCTCTAATACCGCGCACCTTTCGCCGGTATCATACACCCACCATATACCTTCCTCAAAACAGCCACCATACCTACCTATGATGGCATTTCCATAGCTATTCCGAGATATATTGCCATGCAACTTTCCACCGTTCTGTTTATTATGACACGCTTCATCATTATCATATTGCTTTGAATGATCATGTAGTTGACATCGTAGTTGTGGCAAAGCCACCTTTATAATTCTTTCATACAGGTCACTCTTGATTCATTGCATATCCCGGTACACCGCCGGAGGCATTCACATAGAGTCATATTTTGTTCTAAGTATTGAGTTGTAATTTTTGAGTTGTAAGTAAATAAAAGTGTGATGACCATCATTATTAGAGCATTGTCCCAAGTGAGGAAAGGATGATGGAGACTATGATTCCCCCACAAGTCGGGATGAGACTCCAGACGAAAAGAAAAAAAGAGGCAAAAAAAAGAGAGAAAAAGGCCCAAAAAAACGAGAGAAAAAGAGAGAAGGGCCAATGTTACTATCCTTTTACCACACTTGTGCTTCAAAGTAGCACCATGATGATCATGATAGAGAGTCTCCTATGTTGTCACTTTCATATACTAGTGGGAATTTTACATTATAGAACTTGGCTTGTATATTCCAATGATGGGCTTCCTCAAAATGCCCTAGGTCTTCGTGAGCAAGCGAGTTGGATGCACACACACTTAGTTTCTTTTGTTGAGCTTTCATACACTTATAGCTCTAGTGCATCCGTTGCATGGCAATCCCTACTCACTCACATTGATATCTATTGATGGGCATCTCCATAGCCCGTTGATATGCCTAGTTGATGTGAGACTATCTTCTCCTTTTTGTCTTCTCCACAACCACCATTCTACTCCACATATAGTGCTATGTCCATGGCTCACGCTCATGTATTGCGTGAAGATTGAAAAAGTTTGAGAACATCAAAAGTATGAAACAAATGCTTGGCTTGTCATCGGGGTTGTGCATGATTAAATACTTTGTGTGATGAAAATAGAGCATAGCCAGACTATATGATTTTGTAGGGATAACTTTCTTTGGCCATATTATTTTGAGAAGACATTATTGTTGTTAGTATGCTTGAAGTATTATTATTTTCATGTCAATATTAAACTTTTGTCTTGAATCTTTCGGATCTAAACATTCATGCCACAATAAAGGAAATTACATTGAGAAATATGCTAGGTAGCATTCCACATCAAAAATTCTTTTTTTATCATTTACTTACTCGAGGACGAGCAGGAATTAAGCTTGGGGATACTTGATACGTCTCCAACGTATCTATAATTTTTGATTGTTCCATGCTATTATATTATCTGTTTTGGATGTTTAATGGGATTTACTAAGCACTTTTATATTATTTTTGGGACAAACCTACTAACCGAAGGCCCAGTGCAAATTGCTGTTTTTTGCCTATTTCAGTGTTTCGCAGAAAAGGAATATCAAACGGAGTCCAAACGGAATGAAACCTTCAGGAGAGTTATTTTTGGAACAAACGTGATCCAGAGGACTTGGAGGGGACGACAAGAAAGAAGCGAGGAGGCCACGAGGCAGGGAGGCGCGCCTGCCCCCCTGGGCGCGCCCCCACCCTCGTGGGCCCCTCGCAGCTCCACCGACCTACTTCTTCCTCCTATATATACCCATATACCCTGAAAACATCCAGGAGCCCACGAAACCCTATTTCCACCGCCGCAACCTTCTGTACCCGTGAGATCCCATCTTGGGGCCTTTTCCGGCGCTCCGCCGGAGGGGGAATCGATCACGGAGGGCTTCTGCATCAACACCATAGCCTCTCCGATGATGTGTGAGTAGTTTACCACAGACCTTCGGGTCCATAGTTATTAGCTAGATGGCTTCTTCTCTCTCTTTGGATCTCAATACGAAGTTCTCCTCGATCTTCTTGGAGATCTATTCGATGTAATTCTTTTTGCGGTGTGTTTGTCGAGATCAGATGAATTGTGGGTTTATGATCAAGATTATCTATGAACAATATTTGAATCTCCTCTGAATTCTATTATGTATGATTGGTTATCTTTGCAAGTCTCTTTGAATTATCAGTTTGGTTTGGCCTACTAGATTGATCTTTCTTGCAATGGGAGAAGTGCTTAGCATTGGGTTCAATCTTGCAGTGTCCTTTCCCAGTGACAGCAGGGGCAGCAAGGCACATATTGTATTGTTGCCATCGAGGATAAAAAGATGGGGTTTATATCATATTGCTTGAGTTTATCGCCCTACATCATGTCATCTTGCCTAATGTGTTACTCTGTTCTTATGAACTTAATACTCTAGATGCATGCTGGATAGCGGTCGATGTGTCGAGTAATAGTAGTAGATGCAGAATCATTTCGGTCTACTTGTCGCGGACGTGATGCCTATATACATGATCATGCCTAGATATTCTCATAATTATGCACTTTTCTATCAATTGCTCGACAGTAATTTGTTCACCCACCGTAATACTTATGCTATCTTGAGAGAAGCTACTAGTGAAACCTATGGCCCCCGGGTCTATCTTCCATCATATAAGTTTCCAATCTATTTTTACTTTGCAATCTTTACTTTCAATCTATATCATAAAAATACCAAAAATATTTATCTTATTATCTCTATCAGATCTCACTTTTGCAAGTGCCCGTGAAGGGATTGACAACCCCTTTATCGCGTTGGTTGCAAGGTTCTTATTTGTTTGTGTAGGTACGAGGCGACTTGTGTGTAGTCTCCTACTGGATTGATACCTTGGTTCTCAAAAACTGAGGGAAATACTTACGCTACTTTGCTGCATCACCCTTTCCTCCTCAAGGGAAAAACCAACGCAAGCTCAAGAGGTAGCAAGAATCAGCTTGGTCCCAGCTCGGAGTCGAAGTAGAGGCCGGTGTAGTTATGGGAGCTTGCGGGTGTGGTGGCGTCGGCAGTAGGGCCGGCATCGGCATAAAGAGAGAGACACCATCATTGTATTGCTGCATGTAGGGGGGCGATGGAGCGCCATAGGATGCATAAGGACTCGTGCTGTAGATCACTGGCGCGTAGGACGGAGCAGCATGGTACACGGTCGTCGGCTGTCAGGGCGCGAGGAGAGGCGCACCGGTGTGAGGGTGAGCACCGGGCTGCCAGCCACCGGTACAGGCAGGCGGGGCACCATATGACGTAGGGGCGGACCAGGGCATAGGCCACGTCGGGACTAGCCCTGTCCATGGATCAGGAGATGGGCTCCATCCGGGCGGTGATGAAGCCGAGGGCGGTGGTGGTGCCGTTGGTGGAGCCGGGGCGGAGCAGGAGCGGGCGCCGTGCGGAAGTGCGACGGCTTAGGGTTTTTGCCCCGGTAGTTGGGACTTGGACGCCAGCCGGATGGTTGAGGAGGTGCTGTTGGTGGAGGTGATGGTGACGGCGTCGACGCAGGCGGGCGAGGAGAAGCAGCGCGCCGCTCGAGGTAGCCGAGCGGCGGCAACGGTATCGAGGCTGGCGGGTTAGCCATACCCTAGGATCGAAAGTCTGATACCATGTAGATGTTGGGGAACGTAGTAATTTCAAAAAAAATCCTACGAACATGCAAGATCATGGTGATGCATAGCAACGAGAGGGGATAGTGTTGTCTATGTACCCTCGTAGACCGTAAGCGGAAGCGTTATGAAAACGCGGTTGATGTAGTCGTACGTCTTCACGATCGACCGATCCTAGCACCGAAAGTATGGCACCTCCGCGATCTGCACACGTTCGGCTCGGTGACGTCCCACGAACTCACGATCCAGCAGAGTGTCGAGGGAGAGCTTCGTCAGCACGACGGCGTGATGACGGTGATGATGAAGCTACCAGCGCAGGGCTTCGCCTAAGCACTACGACGATATGACCGAGGTGGATTATGGTGGAGGGGGGCACCGCACACGGCTAAGAGATCAATGATCAACTTGTGTGTCTATGGGGTGCCCCCTAGCCACGTATATAAAGGATGGAGGGAGAAGGAGGCCGGCCCTCATAGGGGGCGCCCAAAGTGTGGAGTCCTACTAGGACTCCCTAGTCCTAGTAGGAATACACCTCCCACATGGAATAGGAATAGGGGAAGGGAGAAGGAAGGGGGCGGCCCCCTTCCCTAGTCCAATTCGGACCAGTCCATGGGGAAGGGGCGCGGCCAACCTTGAGGCCTTTCTCTCCTTTCTCGTATGGCCCATTAAGGCCCAATACGAATTCCCGTAACTCTCCGGTACTTCAAAAAATATCCGAATCACTCGGAACCTTTCCGATGTCCGAATATAGCCTTCCAATATGTCGATCTTTACGTCTCGACCATTTCGAGACTCCTCGTCATGTCCCCGATCTCATCCGGGACTCCGAACAAACTTCGGTCATCAAATCACATAACTCATAATACAAATCGTCATCGAACGTTAAGCGTGCAGACCCTACGGGTTTGAGAAGTATGTAGACATGACCGAGACACATCTCCGGTCAATAACCAATAGCGAAACCTGGATGCTCATATTGGCTCCTACATATTCTACGAAGATCTTTATCGGTCAAACCGCATAACAACATACGTTGTTCCCTTTGTCATCGGTATGTTACTTGCCCGAGATTCGATCGTCGGTATCTCAATACCCAATTCAATCTCGTTACTGGCAAGTCTCTTTACTCGTTCCGTAATGCATCATCCCGCAACTAACTCATTAGTCACATTGCTTGCAAGGCTTATAGCAATGTGCATTACCGAGAGGGCCCAGAGATACCTCTCCGACAATCGGAGTGACAAATCCTAATCTCTATCTATGCCAACTCAACAAGTACCATCGGAGACACCTGTAGAGCACCTTTATAATCACCCAGTTACGTTGTGACATTTGGTAGCACACAAAGTGTTCCTCCGGTATTCGGGAGTTGCATAATCTCATAGTCATAGGAACATGTATAAGTCATGAAGAAAGCAATAGCAATATACTAAACGATCAAGTGCTAAGCTAACGGATGGGTCTTGTCCATCACATCATTCTCTAATGATGTGATCCCGTTCATCAAATGACAACACATGTCTATGGCTAGGAAACTTAACCATGTTTGATTAACGAGCTAGTCTAGTAGAGTCATACTAGGGACACTCTGTTTTGTCTATGTATTCACACATGTACTAAGTTTCCGGTTAATACAATTCTAGCATGAATAATAAACATTTATCATGATATAAGGAAATATAAATAACAACTTTATTATTGCCTCAAGGGCATATTTCCTTCAGTCTCCCACTTGCACTGGAGTCAATAATCTAGTTCACATCGCCATGTGATTTAACACCAATAGTTCGCATCACCATGTTATTAGTTCACATCGCCATGTGATTAATACCCAAAAGATTTTACTAGAGTCAATAATCTAGTTCACATTGCTATGTGATTAACACCCAAAGAGTACTAAGGTGTGATCATGTTTTGCTTATGAGAGAAGCTTAGTCAATGGGTCTGTCACATTCAGAGCCATATGTATTTTGCAAATTTCTATGTCTACAATGCTCTGCATGGAGCTACTCTAGCTAATTGCTCCCACTTTCAATATGTATCCAGATTGAGACTTAGAGTCATCCGGATCAGTGTCAAAGCTTGCATCGGCGTAACTCTTTACGACGAACTCTTTATCACCTACATAACCGAGAAATATCTCCTTATTCCACTAAGGATAATTTTGACCGCTGTCCAGTGATCTACTCCTAGATCACTATTGTACTCTCTTGCCAAACTCAGTGTAGGGTATACAATAGATCTGGTACACAGCATGGCATACTTTATAGAACCTCTGGTTGAGGCATAGGGAATGACTTTCATTCTCTTTCTATCTTCTGCCGTGGTCGGGCTTTGAGTACTCAATTTCACACCTTGCAATACAGGCAAGAACTCCTTCTTTGACTGTTCCATTTTGAACTACTTCAAAAATTTGTCAAGGTATGTACTCATTGAAAAAACTTATCAAGCGTCTTGATCTATCTCTATAGATCTTGATGCTCAATATGTAAGCAGCTTCATCGAGGTCTTTCTTTGAAAAACTCCTTTCAAACACTCCTTTTATGCTTTCTAGAAAATTCTACATCATTTCCGATCAACAATATGTCATTCACATATACTTATCAGAAAGGTTGTAGTGCTCCCACTCACTTTCTTGTAAATACAGGCTTCATCGCAAGTCTGTATAAAACTATATGCTTTGATCAACTCATCAAAGCGTATATTCCAACTCTGAGATGCTTTGCACCAGTCCATGGATGGATCGCTGGAGCTTGCACATTTTGTTAGCACCTTTAGGGTCGACAAAACCTTCTAGTTGCATCATATACAACTCTTCTTTAAGAAATCCATTAAGGAATGTAGTTTTGACATCCATTTGCCAGATTTCATAAAATGTGGCAATTGCTAACATGATCCGGACATACTTAAGCATTGCTACGAGTGAGAAAATCTCATTTTAGTCAACACCTTGAACTTTGTCAAAAACCTTTTTCGACAAGTCTAGCTTTGTAGATAGTAACACTACTATCAGCGTCCGTCTTCCTCTTGAAGATCCATTTATTTTCTATGGCTTGCCGATCATCGGGCAAGTCAACCAAAGTCCACACTTTGTTCTCATACATGGATCCCATCTCAGATCTCATGGCCTCAAGCCATTTCTTGGAATCTGGGCTCATCATCGCTTCCTCATAGTTCATAGGTTCGTCATGGTCAAGTAACATGAACTTCAGAATAGGATTACCGTACCACTCTGGTGCGAACGTACTCTGGTTAACCTACGAGGTTCGGTAGTAACTTGATCCGAAGCTTCATGATCATCATCATTAACTTCCTCACTAATTGGTGTAAGCATCACTTGAACTGATTTCAGTGAAGAAATACTTTCCAATTCGTGAGAAGGTACAATTACCTCATCAAGTTCTACCTTCCTCCCACTCACTTCTTTCAAGAGAAACTCCTTCTCTAGAAAGGATCCATTCTTAGCAACAAAGATCTTGCCTTCGGATCTATGATAGAAGGTGTACCCAACAGTCTCTTTTGGGTATCCTATGAAGACACATTTCTCCGATTTGGGTTCGAGCTTATCAGGTTGAAGCTTTTTCACATAATTATCGCAGCCTCAAACTTTAAGAAACAACAACTTGGGTTTCTTTCCAAACCACAGTTCATAAGGTGTCGTCTCAACGGATTTAGATGGTGCCCTATTTAACGTGAATGCAGCTGTCTCTAATGCATAACCCCAAAACGATAGTGGTAAATCGGTAAGAGACATCATAGATTGCACTATATCCAATAAAGTACGGTTATGACGTTCAGACACACCATTATGCTGTGGTGTTCCAGGTGATATGAGTTTGTGAAACTATTCCACATTGTTTTAATTGAAGACCAAACTCATAACTCTATTCGTCTCCGCGATCAGATCGTAGAAACTTTATTTTCTTGTTACGATGATTTTCCACTTCACTCTGAAATTCTTTGAACTTTTCAAATGTTTCAGACTTATGTTTCATCAAGTAGATATACCCATATCTGCTCAAATCATCTGTGAAGGTCAGAAAATAACGATACCGCCGTGAGCCTCAACACTCATCGGACCGCATACATCAGTATGTATTATTTCCAATAAGTCTGTTGCTTGCTCCATTGTTCCAGAGAACGGAGTCTTAGTCATCTTGCCCATGAGGCATGGTTCGCAAGCATCAAGTGATTCATAATCAAGTGATTCCAAAAGCCCATCAGCATGGAGTTTCTTCATGCGCTTTACACCAATATGACCTAAACGGCACTGCCATAAATAAGTTGCACTATCATTATTAACTTTGCATCTTTTGGCTTCAATATTATGAATATGTGTATCACTACGATCGAGATTCAATAAACCATTTATATTGAGTGTATGACCATAGAAGGTTTTATTCATGTAAATAGAACAACAATTATTCTTTGACTTAAATGAATAACCGTATTGCAATAAACATGATCCAATCATATTCACGCTCAACGCAAACACCAAATAACATTTATTTTAGGTTCAACACTAATCCCGAAGGTAAAGGGAGTGTGCGATGGTGATCTTATCAACCTTGGAATCACTTCCAACACGCATCATCACCTCGCCCTTAACTAGTCTGTATTTATTTTGCAACTCCCGTTTTGAGTTACTACTCTTAGGAACCAAACCAGTATCAAATACCGAGGGGTTGCTATAAACACTAGTAAAGTACACAACAATAACATGTATATGCAATATACCTTTGTTCACTATGCCATCCTTCTTATCCGCCAAGTATCTAGGGCAGTTCCACTTCCAGTGACCATTTCCTTTGCAGTAGAATCACTTAGTTTCAGGCTTGGGTCTAGCTTTGGGTTTCTTCACGGGAGTGACAACTTGTTTGTCATTCTTTCTTGAAGTTCCCTTTCCATTCCTTTGCCCTTTTCTTGAAACTAGTGGTCTTGTAAACCATCAACATTTGATGCTCTTTCCTGATTTCTACCTTCGCCTATTTCAGCATCGTGAAGAGCTTGGGAATTACTTTCGTCATCCCTTGCATATTATAGTTCATCACGAAGTTCTAGTAACTTGGTGATAGTGACTAGAGAACCTTGTCAATTACTATCTTATCTGGAAGATTAACTCCCACTTGATTCAAGCAATTGTAGTACCCAGACAATCTGAGCACATGCTCACTGGTTGAGCTATTCTCCTCCATCTTGTAGGAAAAATACTGTCAGAGGTCTCATACCTCTTGACACGGGCATGAGTATGAAATACCAATTTCAACTCTTGGAACATCTTATATGCTCTGTGGCGTTCAAAACATTTTTGAAGTCCCGGTTCTAAGCCGTAAAGCATGGTGCACTAAACTATCAAGTAGTCATCATACCGAGCTTTGCCAAACGTTCATAACGTCTGCATATGCTCCTGCAATAGGTCCGTCACCTAGCGGTGCATCAAGGACATAATTCTTCTGTGAAGCAATGAGGATAATCCTCAGATCACGGATCCAATCCGCATCATTGCCACTAACATCTTTCAACTTATTTTTCTCTAGGAACATATAAAAAATAAATGGGGAAGCTATGCGCGAGCTATTGATCTACAACATAATTTGCAAATACTATCAGGACTAAGTTCATAATAAATTAAAGTTCAATTAATCATATTACTTAAGAACTCCCACTTAGATAGACATCCCTCGAGTCATCTAAATGATCATGTGATCCAAATCAACTAAACCATGTCCGATCATCACGTGAGATGGAGTAGTTTTCAATGGTGAACATCACTATGTTGATCATATCTAATATATGATTCACGCTCGACCTTTCGGTCTCCAGTGTTCCGAGGCCATATCTTCATATGCTAGGCTCGTCAAGTTTATCCCAAGTATTTTGCGTGTGCAAAACTGGCTTGCACCCGTTGTATGTGAACATAGAGCATATCACACCCGATCATCACGTGGTGTCTCAGCACGAAGAACTGTCGCAATGGTGCATACTCAGGCAGAACACTTATACCTTGAAATTTAGTGAGAGATCATCTTATAATGCTACCGTCGAACTAAGCAAAATAAGATGCATAAACGATAAACATCACATGCAATCAATATAAGTGATATGATATGGCCATCATCATCTTGTGCCTTTGATCTCCATCTCCAAAGCACCGTCATGATCACCATCGTCACTGGCGCGACACCTTGATCTCCATCGTAGCATTGTTGTCGTCTCGCCAACTATTGCTTCTACGACTATCGCTACCGCTTAGTGATAAAGTAAAGCAATTACATGGCGGTTGCATCTCATACAATAAAGCGACAACCATATGGCTCGTGCCAGTTGCTGATAACTCTGTTACAAAACATGATCATCTCATACAATAAAATTTAGCATCATGTCTTGACCATATCACATCACAACATGCCCTGCAAAAACAAGTTAGACGTCCTCTACTTTGTTGTTGCAAGTTTTACGTGGCTGCTACGGGCTGAGCAATAACCGTTCTTACCTACGCATCAAAACCACAATGATTTTTCGTCAAGTATGTGCTGTTTTAACCTTCAACAAGGACCGGGTGTAGCCACACTTGATTCAACTAAAGTTGGAGAAACTGACACCCGCTAGGCACCTGTGTGCGAAGCACGTCGGTAGAACCAGTCTCGCGTAAGCGCATGCGTAATGTCGGTCCGGGCCGCTTCATCCAACAATACCGCCGAATCAAAGTATGACATGCTGATAAGTAGTATGACTATTATCACCCACAACTCACTTGTGTTCTACTCGTGCATATAAGATCTACGCATAAACCTGGCTCTGATGCCACTGTTGGGGAACGTAGTAATTTCAAAAAAATCCTATGAACACGCAAGATCATGGTGATGCATAGCAACGAGAGGGGAGAGTGTTGTCTACGTACCCTCATAGACCGTAAGCGGAAGCGTTATGACAACGCGGTTGATGTAGTCGTATGTCTTCACGATCGACCGATCCTAGCACCGAAAGTACGGCACCTCCGCGATCTCCACACGTTCGGCTCGGTGACGTCCCACGAACTCGCGATCCAGCAGAGTGTCGAGGGAGAGCTTCGTCAGCACGATGGCGTGATGACGGTGATGATGAAGCTACCGGCGCAGGGCTTCGCCTAAGCACTACGACGATATGACTAAGGTGGATTATGGTGGAGGGGGGCACCGCACACGGCTAAGAGATCAATGATCAACTTGTGTGTCTATGGGGTGCCCCCTAGCCACGTATATAAAGGATGGAGGGAGAAGGAGGCCGGCCCTCATAGGGGGCGCCCAAAGTGTGGAGTCCTACTAGGACTCCCTAGTCCTAGTAGGATTCCACCTCCCACATGGAATAGGAAAAGGGGAAGGGAGAAGGAGAAGGAAGGGGGCGGCCCCCTTCCCTAGTCCAATTCGGACCAGTCCATGGGGAAGGGGCGCGGCCAACCTTGAGGCCTTTCTCTCCTTTCTCGTATGGCCCATTAAGGCCCAATACGAATTCCCGTAACTCTCCGGTACTCTGAAAAAATACTCGAATCACTCGGAACCTTTCCGATGTCCGAATATAGCCTTCCAATATGTCGATCTTTACGTCTCGACCATTTCGAGACTCCTCGTCATGTCCCCGATCTCATCCGGGACTCCGAACAAACTTCGGTCATCAAATCACATAACTCATAATACAAATTGTCATCGAACGTTAAGCGTGCGGACCCTACGGGTTCGAGAACTATGTAGACATGACCGAGACACATCTCCAGTCAATAACCAATAGCGAAACCTGGATGCTCATATTGGCTCCTACATATTCTACCAAGATCTTTATCGGTCAAACCGCATACAACATACGTTGTTCCCTTTGTCATCGGTATGTTACTTGCCCGAGATTCGATCGTCGGTATCTCAATACCTAGTTCAATCTCGTTACCGGCAAGTCTCTTTACTCGTTCTGTAATGCATCATCCCGCAACTAACTCATTAGTCACATTGCTTGCAAGGCTTATAGTGATGTGCATTACCGAGAGGGCCCAAAGATACCTCTTCGACAATCGGAGTGACAAATCCTAATCTCTATCTATGCCAACTCAACAAGTACCATCGGAGACACCTGTAGAGCACCTTTATAATCACCCAGTCACGTTGTGACGTTTGGTAGCACACAAAGTGTTCCTCCAGTATTCGGGAGTTGCATAGTCTCATAGTCATAGGAACATGTATAAGTCATGAAGAAAGCAATAGCAATATACTAAACGATCAAGTGCTAAGCTAACGGATGGGTCTTGTCCATCACATCATTCTCTAATCACGTTCATCAAATGACAACAAATGTCTATGGCTAGGAAACTTAACCATGTTTGATTAACGAGCTAGTCTAGTAGAGGCATACTAGGGACACTCTGTTTTGTCTATGTATTCACACATGTACTAAGTTTCCGGTTAATACAATTCTAGCATGAATAATAAACATTTATCATGATAGAAGGAAATGTAAATAACAACTTTATTATTGCCTCTAGGGCATATTTCCTTCAGTAGAATTGTATTGAATAATTGTTGATACAATATTGTGCCAGTACAAGAGTTATATATAAGAGCCAAGCCGCACCCGACCTAGCCCTATTACAAACCGAGTAGGAGTCCTAATCCTATTACAAGTTGTATTCTATCACGTACTACTTATTGTTGCCGGGTGTGCGGCCGGAAGAGGGAAGATTCTTGCCATGCCCTAATTGCATGCCCTCAAGCACGACTCGTGTGGCAGAGGATGCGAGAGTTATGGCCATTGCCAAACGACGATGTGCTACTAGATAATGGTAAAGAGTGGCTACTGCATGTGCTTGCGGCATGTGATAATAAGGTTCGTGATATGGTCATTCTACTTATATGAAGAATTTGGCAACTTCACAATGATGTTGTGCATGACAAGGAAGTGCCATCGGTTGATGTTACTATGAAATTTCTGAATAATTATTGTAAGTCTCTTGATCTAGCCAAGAATTATAGTATGGAAGAAATATTAAAAAGGAAGATATTGGCATGGGAGGAGGTTATTTCTATAAGTATTCAGCAGGCCGCGGCTCCTGTTCGTTGGCCACCACCTCTAGCAAATTGGGCCGTTGTCTGTTGATGGATCTTTCTCAGCTGATGATGGCAAGGCAGGTGCTGGTATGATCTTACGTTGTAATGGTGGATCTACTATCTTTGCTGCTTACCGTGATATATTTAATTGTAATGAGGCGCTCGAGGCGAAGATACATGCAATAATGCAGGGGATGGCCCTTGCTTCACAACATACCGATCGACCAGTTAGGGTGCAATCTGATTCCTATAGTGCACTTTCGATCCTCTTTGATGATAGTATGTCCCGACCGGCCTATGGTCATCTAGTAGCAGAAATTAAATCTTTGATGGATGATAGGGAGTTTATTCCACAAAAAAATTAGTAGGACTCAAAATAGGGTAGCAGATTGTATGGTAAATTATAGCCGTACCGACTCATGTACTGCAGTATGGATGAGCAAATGTCCTCCATGTTATGGGAATTTATTGCCTCTCGATTGTAACCTTGTGACTTTAGAATAAAACTCCTGTATTATCCACATTTTTTCTTTTTTGGAAAAAGTCCAAAACAAACCTTTAAATTGTAGACGAAAGCTAAATCGAACCCTTAACTCTCGATCCTTGAAATCAGCACACCCAACGCTCCGATACCGATCTATTTTGAATCTTGAGAGCAACTAACTGGTATTTGTTGTCGTGACAAGTCAAACCCTGGGATCATTGACTAGATTGCGCGTTCCTCCGTTCGTTATGATTGCTGCTTGTTTCGGGGTTTTCCCTTTTTCTTTCTTTCTTTTGTTTTTTCAATTTTTTTACCCGTTTCCTTCGTTATAGCGTGGTTCTTCTATATATTTTTTGGTTATCTCCAGGTTTTTGTTTTATTTTGTTTCTATTTCCTTTTTGCAATGATTTTTCGCTGGTTTTCTTTTTTTCTTTTTTCTTTTTGTTTCGTTCTCATTTTTCTTGGGGGTTTTATCAAAACACAAGTCTACATTTTCCGTATACATTAGGTACATTTTTCAATACACTTTTAATGTTTTCAAATACACAACTAACATTTTTTAAAATATATGTTCTGATGCCAATTTTCTTTTTTTATACACATTGTATATTTTTCGTACACATCAGGAACATTATTTTCAAATAAATGTTTTTTGATGTCTACTTCTTACATACAAGTTCTACATTTTTTGAATACATCAGGAACATTGTTTTATAAATGTTTAATATTTTTAAATACATCACTAACATTCTTTCAAAAAATGTTTCTTTCTCCGATAAATATTCAGAATTGCAAAAAAAATCGCAATTTGAAAAAAAATGTTAAGAACTTTAATTTTGGTTGTCGTTCCAAATTTGTTCAAAATTCAAAAAATGTTCCCAATTCTTCAAAAAATGTTATAGTTTTGGAAAATTGATCAAGACTTTGAAAAATTGTACAAATTCGAAAATATTCTTGTTTTAGGGAAATGGTCACAAATTTGGAAAATTGTTTGGGTTTTAAAAAATTGTTCGATACCCCACCTCTAGTATTTAACTATTGTACATGTTTTAAAAAATGTTATCATTTTTTAAGTTTAAAAAACGTTTGTGTTGTAATGTTCATGAATTTGAAAAAATGTTCGATACAGTACCTCCTAGGTTTTGAAAAATTGTTCGTGCTTTCAAAAAATATTGTTAATTCAAAATGTTAAAAAAATTCAAAGAAATGTTCTTGATATTTCAAAAGTGATAGAGTTTAAACTTTTTGGTCCCAAGTTTTCAAAATATCAGTGTTAAAATAATATTCACTTTTTCAACAGAATGCTTCACATTTGTTTTCAGGATCTGGCGCTATTGTTAGCTTATATTAATATGTCGCGTTGCCTAACGAGACACCAGAGCGTTAACAGTACAGAGTTCTAGTGGAAGAGCCCACGTTCGAATCCTTGCGGTACACTTTTCTTTTTGTTTCATTTTAACTGGTGCAAACTGGTGGTACAATATTCACCAATGGGCCAGCCCATCGCGGCTCCATGCGCGCTAAACAATGGCAATTTGCTAAAAAAACTCCCTCACCACAGCCAAAAGTCCCGGGTTCGACCTGCCACGTCAACAATCCCTCTTCGGGAACACTATGAAATCTTCGGGAACGCTCTCAATGTTAAAAATAGACCAGGATCGAGAGTTCGGTGTGCTAATTTCGGGATTATGAGTTCAGGTTCGATTTAGCTTTCTCTACAAGTTTAAGGTTTGTTTTGAACTATTTTTGTAATTTTTTCAGAAACCAAACGTAAAGCTGATCAACATACGAAGGGCTTTGGCACTCCGGAGCTCCTATATGCCATTGTTAGCGGACAAATAGTCAGCTTCCCCAACTGGGCCGGGCCATCGAGAGTTGTAACGACCCTAATTTGTGCCTTTAGCACCCAAACATTAGCTTGAGCTAACAGGTGCCCTGCAGGCCGCGGCCCAGCTAGCTCGTTCGCTCGCTCGCTCATCCATATATACAGTATCTTTTGCTCGCTCTCTTGCTGGGCCAGATTTCTTCGTTTGACCAGTTAACCCAATATGTCATTGAGTGCTAATATTTTTTTGTGGCAACCTCTAATGAGGTGAAATTCAACCAATGAGTTTTGACCAGTTGACTGCCATGGATTGACCATTAACTTTCTGAAAATTTCATGCTCGAAAATAGTCAAGAATTTAAAAAGGTTTTTTGTGCTGGATTTTTTTCTTGATTTGAAAAAAGTTCATTGACTTAAGAAAGATTCAAGAATCTCGAAAACATTCATGGATTTGAAAAATACTTAGCAGGTTTGAAAAAATGTTCATGAAGTTAAAAATAGTTCACGGATACGGAAAATTTCACAAATTTGAAAAATGTTTCATATATGAAAAATTCGCATATTTAAAAAAAGTTCATGGTGTTGAGAAAAAGTTCAAGAATTTGAAAGCATGTTTTTGAAATTGGAAAAAAATCAGGGATTTAAAAGAACTCATGAATTTGAAATTTTTTCATAGATTTGAAAAGTTCATGAATTTTAAAAACGTTCAGAAATTTTAAAATGTTCTTGTAGTTGAAAAAGTTCATTATTGTAAAAAATGTTCATGGATAGTAAAAAAGGTCACGAATTTGAAAAACATGTATATTTGAGGAAAATGTCATGGAATTAAAAAAAGTTGACGAATTGAAAAAATGTTGAAAAAATTCAAAAATATTTGTACATATGAAAAATGTAAATAGGTTGAAAAATAAATTAAATATTTTATAAAAAAAATAAAAATAAAACTAAACGAAAACAAAAAAATCTAAAAAGACAAAAAAGGAAAAAGTCCATATACCATCCTGAAACTACACACAAACAAGAAACACTGCTTCAACGTTTATATTCCATCACAGTTAATCATGGGGTGTGCATCGTGTATGATTTTCCCTTTAATGGATGCTATAGTCGCCGAATAGGATTTGTTATAGCCAGTACTATAGCGACCAGTTTCTTCTTCTTGTTGTTGTTTCATTCGTTTATGAAATACTAATGTTTTCCTAAATTATGAAAATTATTTTGAAATGCAATCATTTTCGGATTAGTGAACATTTAGGGAAACACGGATATTTATTGGAAAGTTTTTTAAAATGCATTTATTTTTCTTTATACACGAACAAAATTTGAAAAGTCAAGCATTTTTCGAAAAAACACAAAACTTTGGTGTAAATTTGGAATATCTTTTGAAATGGAGAATAATTTTGAAAACAAGCATATTTTTAGAAATTTGCAAGCATTTTCGTGAATCGATGAAGAAATTTCGGAAATGGTAATACTTTTTAAAATTCTAGATAACTTTTGAAAAAACAAATATTGCTTGAAATTCTGAACAATTTTCGTAAATGCAAACAATTTTGATATATGAATAATATTAAAAATACATTATTGAAATTTAGAACAAAAAATTGAAACTTTAATATTTTTTGAAACATCCCAGACATATTTTGAAAATTCGGAAGAATTTTTGAGAATGAAGAAAAAACAAAAAACTAGTAAAAACAAAACCGAATCCCTCGAGAGGGTTCCCGAAATCGGACAGCTAAATGGGGCGACCCAGCTAGCTGACTCATGTGCTAAGCCCCCAACTTTGAGTCAAAGCACGTCAAATTGGGATTGCATTGGCACTCGATCACGAACGTTGCAATGTTATGCCCGTGCCAAAAGAGCTCGACAGCCTTAAATCTTCTCTTTCTGGGCACCCCTAAAAAAAGTTGAATACCTATTATTTTTTCCTAAAAAATATATGCACCAGTATATATAGTGTATGGCATCTACATATACCTGGAAAACAAAGTTTATAAAGAAACTAACAGATTGTCAAGCATTTCAGCCCAAAACTAGGAGCAGTTATCATGTACCTGGCCTGCTTGGAACGCCGTTTTTATTCCATCCTGCACCACCCGACCTTGCCGAGTGGCCCTCCTCATAGCCCAATTGGGAAATGCAACAGGCCTGCAACGCAGAACACGCACGGGACGGCGTCTCCCGTCCCCTTTTTTTAATCGAATATACTCCCATCCTCAATTATGATCGGGTAGAGCACAGGCTGATCGCCTGATCGTGCGGACGGCGCGGCACGGGCGCGCGGCGGCGATGGGGGAGCGGCCGGCCGTGACGGGCAGCACGGCGCAAGCAATCAGACGGCGTCCATCCTTCGCCCCGTCTTTTCTCTTACTTGGCAGCAGGCGTCCGAGGCTCTGTTTCCGTTCCAAAGCCGCAGGTTAATGTCTGATTGATAATTTGATCTGCTCATGTGCTTCCTCTCTTATAATTAGATACACTCGCTCTTCTCATGCCCAATCGTATAGTTAGCTCAAGTGCTAAACTCGTGTACATCTATCGCTGTAGGCATCGCCTTCTTTCCATGTTGTTTCCATCCGTTCACAAATATCACAAATATAAGATGTTCTAATTTTTTCTGAATCAGATGTTCTAACTTTAGTACAAAGTTGGGTCATCTATTTTGAAACGGAGGGAGTAGTCAATATTGAAATATCTAAAACATCTTATATTTGTGAACGGAGGGAGTAGTTTGTAAGCTTTCTTATCATTTTGCTATTTCTATCATCTATATATCTCAGATGTTGCCACTTATTCTCTTTTTTTCAGGAAAGATGTTTACACTTCTGTATGATGATGAATTTCAAGTTATGATCAATTATCCGAACCTAAGACATTATGGTCAGTTTTGTGTGCTATATATTATAAAATTTATATAATATGGTGCTAAATCATTTATACACATAAAAAACAAGGCTTTTGTAGGATAGATAAGTATGTCTAGGGGGGAAGGGGGGGGGGGAGTAGCCTACTTAGGCAAAAAATGACTCTTCTCCTAAGTTTTATTTTTCTTGGTAGATTTTATGCTTTTCTATAGTAGTACTAATGAGCATAGTACCAGGTGGGCCTGTGTGTCGTGGCACACTCAGAATTGTGAGATTTTTTTTGCATATAACGTTTCAGCCCAAATTGAAGTGAGTCTAAGCCCAACTGGTATTCTCCCCATCATGTGAGCGAGCGAGAGCGAGAGGCGCAGCGACATGACCTAATCCCTCTCACGCTCGGCCACTTCCCTACCAGGATGCGCATGTGTTGCCGCTCGGTGCTCATCCACTCCTCCGCTCGTCCGAACTTGAAGTACGGTCGGCCGCCGAAGCTCCTTCCTATCGGAACTGATCGCCTGAGCCAGCTAGCAAGCGCCGCGATCCAGACGGCCATTGCCGCTCTGGAGGAGCTCCTCCCGCCTGCACCTCTCGTCCTAACTGGTGAGTCATGCATCTCACAAAGATCTTGGTGATGACCACTATGCAATCCTAGCTGATGAGTCTAGTCATGCATCTCACAGAGATCAACTTTCTCTCTGCATAAGTTTTGTTGATAAATCGGGAAGAGGGTATGAGAGGTTCCTTGGAGTTGTTCATGTTGCCAGTACAACTTCATTGTCACTTAAGGATGCAATTCAAACTTTGCTTAAAGATCATCATTTGATTCCTAGTCAAATACGTGGGCAAGGATATGATGGGGCTAGAAGCATGAAATGGGAGATTAAAGGATTGAAAACATTGATCATGAAAGAGTCACCCTCTGCTTATTACATCCATTGCTTTGCACATCAACTTCAATTGACTCTTATTGCCGGTGGCAAAGGAAAATGAACCATGTGCATGGTTTTTTGATCATGTTTCTTACCTGCTCAATATTGTTGGAGTTTCTTGTAAGCATCATGACATGCCTCGAGATGTTAGAGCTCAAAACGTCTTCGAAGCACTTGAAATGGGTGAGATTGAAAGTGGAAGTGGGTTAAATCAAGAGATGTGACTAGCTAGACTCGGTGATACCCGATGGGGTTCTCATTGTAAAATAATTGTGCACACAGTTAGTCTGTATCCCATAACCCTTGAAGTACTTGATATTGTTGTAGAAGATCGTTTACAAAAAGGTGACTGGACAAGAATACATGGAGTTAATATCGCCTTTGAATGATTTGACTTTGTTTTCAATCTTCACTTGATGCTAGTTATTCTTGGCTAAACAAATAAGTTGTCCAAATCCTTGCAAAAGAGAGATCAAGATATTGTTGATGCAATGACACTTGTTAGTTTGGCCAAGAGTAGAATGCAATGTATGAGGTCTCGTGGATGGGAAGAATTTCTTGCAAAGAAGACCTTATTTTGCAACAAACATGACATTGAAGTTCCTTAGTTGGAGGATACTTATGTGGCTCATGGAAGATCACACCGATATTATCAAGTACAAACAAATGATGATTGTTATAGAATAGAAGTATATCTTGGTATCGTTGACCAAATCATTCAAGAGCTTGACAATCGGTTTGATGGGGTTAATATGGAGTTGCTTATTTGCACGTTGGCTTTGAATTCTCTCAACTCATTTGCTTCTTTTGATGCACTCAAGGCAATGGGACTTGCCGAATTCTATCCCATGGACATATCAAGCACGGATTTGGAAAGGCTTGAATTCCAACTTGCCAATTTTGTTGATGATAGAGACAAGATGATAGGTTTATTAGATATACAAGTAATATTGGTGAGTTCTCTATTATGCTTGTTGAAACAAAGAAGCATGTTCTTTATAATTTGCTCTACTTACTCATCAAACTGATATTGATCTTATCGGTGGCGATGACGAGTTTTGAAAGAATATTTTCAGCAATAAATCTAGTGAAAAGTAAGTTGAGGACTAGTATGAGTGATGACCGCTTGAATGATAGCTTAGTGACATTTATTGAACGAGATGTGTTCTTGAAAGTAAGTGAAGATGACATAGTTGATGCTTTCATGGCAATGCAACAACGTAGAGTTACCTAGTGTTGTAATTTTCTACTTGTGTATCTTTCATGTAAGACAACTCGTATTGTAATTGAGCACATTCGGAATATATTCCTGGACTTAATTGTTGTGAGACTTGAATTGAGCTATTTATGTTATTCTTTTGCCATATATTGCATGCCACTTGGATTAGGTAGATTTTTTTCTTGGAGTGTGCACACTCCATTTTATTCCTGGGTCCGCCACTGCACCCTACATATGCAAGTCTAGAGTATATGCAGTGGAAAGTAAAGACATGCAAGTGCAAAGTAAAGGAGGCAGGTTGAGTTGAGAGAATCACAAACACAATTGGCTTGGTGAAGATTTTTTCTGGGTTCGGATAGTTGGCACTATCTTACATTCATATTGATGGAGGCTTCGATCCACGAAGGATCTAAGATCACAAGGATCCCGGTTGCAAAATTCCATGGAAGAAAATAAGGTCCACGAAGGACTCACCCATGAAGGGTCCACGAAGGAGTAACCACACCTATTCCACCATGGCGTACGCCCACGAAGAAGTAGCCTCACTAAGGTAGATCTTCACGAAGTAGGCGATCTCCAAGCCCATACAAATTTCTTGAGTTCTCCACAAACTTTAAAGACTTCCAAGCAACACCTAGCCGATATAGGAGGCGTACCCCTACTCCCCAAATCTCTCGAGTTAATGGCTTTGGATTTTGAGAAGTAGGAGTGGAAAACAAGAGGGGACTAGATCACAAAGGGTTTGATTGGATAGTTGGAGTGAGTTCTCCCTCAGAAAATATGATGGGAATAGAGTTTGCTTCATGCGGTTGGACCATTCTCAGCTTTAAAGCTGCCCCTATTAAAGAAAGCAACTTTTGTCCTCATCAAACCCTTCCAAAAGGGTGAGTCATTCGGTTATGTCGTAATTTATGGTAAAGTCTTCGAGTGTAGATATTTGCTACACAATAACTGAATCCACCCCCCATCTTTCTCCGAAGTTAAGCAAGCATTTATTCTTGATCTCAAGATACTCTATGCCTAGCCCTCCTTGTTCTGGGTCTACACAATATATCCCACCTCGCAAGGCAATACTTGGCTTATGTTCAACACCCTGCCAAAAAATCTAGCCTTTTCCACACCCCTATTGAGACTTCGAAGAATGAGAGCATGAAGATGCAAACTCATAAGCATCAAATTCACAATGATCGGTCGCCCGTCGTACGACATCAGTTTACTTTTCCGACAACTTAGCTTCTTTTCAAATCTGTACTCAATACATTGCCACTCTTTATTAGTAAGTTTACGATGGTGAATTGGTATACCGAGATAAGTAAACTGAATCTTACCGATCTGAGTACCGAACAACTGCTTGTAATTGTTCTCTTCTTCTTTGGCGTGTCCAAAGTAAAACAATTCACTCTTATGAAAATTGATTTTGAGACCTGGCAGTTGCTCAAAGAGACATAGCACCAATATCATATTCACTGACTTATCCATATCATGCTTCATAAAGATGATCATGTCGTCGGGATATTGTAGAATGACCCCCCACCCTCCACTAGATGTGGCCCTCCTCCTTGACCTAGCAAATAAGGATTGCCAACATATCAACAACAATATTGACAAGTATTGGGGACAAATGATCGCCCTACCGCAAACCTTTCCGAGTCTGAAAAAAGTGATCAACATCATCATTCACCTTGACCCCCATGCTACTTCCGTGAACAAAAGTCTGAACCTGCTTCCTCCAAGCAGGGTCAAAACCCTTCATTCATAAAGCCTGTTGCAATAAAGGCCAATTAACTTTATCGTAAACCTTCTCAAAATTCACTTTGAAGATAACTCCGCCAAGTCTCTTCGAATGAATTTCATGCAAAACAACCAACCCTTCTAGAATGTGTTGCTTAGGCATGAAGGCAGTTTGTGTAGGTCAAACAACAATATGAGCAACCATGGTTAGTCGGTTTGTACCCACTTTGATAAAAATCTTAAAACTAACATTAAACAGGCAAATCGGCCTAATTTGCTCAATCCGCACGGCCTCTTCCTTCTTAGGGAGCAAGGTAATTATCCCGAAATTGAACTTAAAGAACTGAAACTCGCCGTTAAACAAATTCTGAAACATGGGTAAAAGGTCACCTTATCGAAGCTTCATTGTGCATATAGAATGCGACTCCACGGTCTACGCTGCCTGTAATAGTGTGGATAAGTAAGTGAGTTTGGTATCTTGACACATGGAAGTGAGACATGGGAACTTATTGTCGCATTGCATTAGTTTACGAGTAGCAAGTGCTGAACTTCAGAAAACAAATGCACGAAGTTCAAACAAAAGATGAATTGGAGCAAGTTGGCGTCTATTGTAAGAGAGGCTCGCACATTGCCAGATGTTGGTTGGAGGAAGAGCAGAGAGTTAGTGACATGTCGTGACGCGATACCCACTGGTTAAATTTGCTTATAATTATTATTTGCTTATGATTATGATAAGCATGGTCCCTTACCATGTAGCATGCGACATCATCAATAGTGGCCAGAAACATCGAACTACTCCAACTCAACTGTTGGGGTTGCCCAGACTCAGTGCTGGTCTAATAGAATTAATCACCCCTTCTTAGGATACTGTTGATCAGGCATCGTCCGAGTCATAAATAAATAAGAGGACAACTTGGTACCATTGCATACAAATACAGTTTCCTTACCGTCTGTGGGCGGTATGCTAGCAGTGCTTGCTTCAGTTGATTTTGGATCATTAGAAATGTATTGGTTTCTTAAATGTATTTGGTTTCTTTACGCACCTATACGTCAGTTGCCTGAATTTCTGAGTTGTTGTCGTCAGCCAATTTTCATTACTTGCTTAAGTTACTCTCCTTCATGTTCCTTTAATTACTCTAGGTGACGACATTACTTACTTCAACTTGTTTCTGACCAGCAACTGTGCATTACAAAACCATCCTCTTAATATATTATCCAGCTCCCCCCCAATTTGTGACTAAACATGTCATGTTCAGGTAACACATTCACATTGTCCAATGCCCGACTTTCAGTTTGGCTGGCATGGCGAGGTTCAGGCCCTATCATACCTAGTTCCAGAGAACGTTGTGTCGTTACTTGCTTTGGGACGCGCTATGGCTGTTCCCTAAGAAAAAGGGAGGAAGCCACGGCTCTGGAATCGCAAGGCATGAAACACGAATACGTACATGAGATTGGAATCTTTTTTGGGGCATGTCAGGCGAATACCTTGTCTTAGCTCACAATAGCTCACATGGAACGGATGCAGAAACAGAGCTGATCTACTATGCTGACACCGTGATCTATTATGCTGACACAGTGATGCAGAAACAAAGCTGATCTATGATGCTCACATGAGATGGATGCAGAAACAAATCATGTGCTCCCCGTCCCAAAAAAGATGCTTGGTCAAGTCTTGTGTTCTCACTAGTGATGAGCTATTAGTTTTCAGGAACTAGAACATCGATCAGTGTGTTGCACATTTTTGTAACACACAACTGCAGTGTGAGGCACATTTTTGTGACGCCCAATAGCAGATGCTCTGTTTTGGTTTGCTCTGGGTTTTCAATTCAGAAATGGCTAGTGCTTGTACTTGCAGGACAAACCAAGATCTTCTGACATGACTCACCTTGCATCTTTCAGATTTGTTTTTTAAGCTCCAATTTCTCTTAACGTGTCCTAATCAAGGATATCTTCTATGTTTGGTGGTGTGACTGTACCCCGATCCCACCCGAAATCAAATCCCGGGTTCAACGTCCTGTGTATCTTCAGAATGTGTGCCATCGCAAGATGGAATGTCTTTTTTGTTATAGGCGACACACCCAGTGAACAGTGATAGTTGAGGCGCCAATAATAACTTCATTATTATTGAAGTTCCACAACTCCGGTAGATGTTCAAGTGGTGTGTGTACATGTCTATGTTGCTGTGTTTCTAGAAAAATAGCCGTAGAAAATTGTGAAGAATTCACTGGCCTAGCAGCGGTATGGGTTTAGAAGCTTAATCTTCTTTCTTTTAAGAAACATTTTTTGTGTTCAATTTGACAAACGCTGACGAATTTACATGGCTGATCTTATTTGGACTCCAACTTCGAGCACCATTTTTGTGATAGAGACCTTGATTAAAACAAGAAAGACGGCCTAAAGGTGTGGCCAAAAGGATGAGATGACAAATGTAAGTGAAATGAGATTACTATTCAAAACAAACTTGACCTTTTGCTTTTCGTCTAGAGCTCTTAGAATTTGAAGCTGAAAAATTTGGAGGGACTACAACACTCAGACTAGACCATCATTTTTGGGTAACATTTAATGTTAATTTGGTGGTAAGAAAATGCTGAATTACGGGCTCAAACCATAATATAGGTTACACCTAATGCATTGCTAAAAAAGACATCGAGCCACTTTTCGATGACGAACTAGTGGAGCATGTTGCTGCTACAAAGGCCAAAAACTCGTGAGAATATGAAACAGTTTGCTTGCCACTACTAATTATAATTGGGGGTGGCTAATTAACAACTCTATGATTACTTATTTGTCTCTGCGCCTACCGTGTAAACTAACGAGGGTTTGCATCATGACATTAACGTTCGGATTTCAGAAATGCGTGTACAGAGGCTCTGAACTTTGACCAGATGTAGTTTTCAGCTGAGAGGGTATGAGACGCACTAGCCTCAACTACTGTTTGTTTCTCTTTTGTTGTTTTCATACTTAGCAGTACTGTCTGTGGTTTCACCAAATTTTGGATCCATCCTCCATGGTTCTCCAGAGTGACTGAAAGGTTTGCATTTCTGAATCCCGAACAATGTTATAAATAGCTAGTGATAGCTGCACAATAGCTTGGTTGTGGTTTTTTTTGGACCCACATCGCTGAGCGACGGTCAAATATTCCGTCGTACTCCATCCGTTTCTAAATATAAGTCTTTTTAGAGATTCCACTACAAATTACATACGAATGTGTATAGACATATTTTAGAGTGTAGGTTCACTCATTTTGCTCTGTATGTAGTCTATAGTGGAATCTCTAGAAAGACTTATATTTAGGAACGGAGGAAGTAATAGTGAATGCCCCGCTATAGTTTCAAAATGCTCTGTTGTCTTACATTATAGCTAACGATAGCTCTGCTATTTGGTGTAGCTACTTTTGCAAAACAACATGCAACACATCACTTATCTTGAATGGCTCATGTCGTATGCACATCTAATAATTTTCTGTTTCAATATGAAATTGTGATTAGTAATGGCTAGCAATAGCTTTCAAGAACTTATCCACGACCTTGCCATGAATCTGTGAGAACCGCGATATAGAACCTTGAGAGGTATGTAATTTCAAGTAAATTCGTGCCGTTCTTATCAAAGTTTCTATTCCCTCCATTCCAAAATAAGTGTTGTGGTTTTAATTCAAATTTGAACTAAAACCAGGACACTTATTTTGAAATGGGGACAGCACCATGGAATATCTACCAGGTTCCATACAGATCAGCTCTGAGAATCTGAGCGAGAGTAGATACAATCGACATCTGGAGACAAGAATGCAGCGAGGAAGCAGGCCAAGTTCAGGTAGCATCAGCCACACGATGATTGTCAATGCAAGTTGATGATGCAACCGGCGTTGAATTCCTAGGCTGCTCCCACGGCGACGACCAATCATCCACCTCTCGCTCACCATCACGCAACATCATTAGAAACTAACACAAGACAAAGCCAACCTTTTGCGGCAAATGCTAGTTAATTAGCAGCTAACCACCGCTGCTGATGGCACCGCCCATGGTGCTAACGTTATCACCATTTGATTCCTGATGGCCTACTCATCCACGCCGCGACAAAAAGCAACTTTATCGCGGTCGCCCCGGGTGATTAGCTAACATTATCGTGTGTTCGAAGAAGTAATGTAGCCAGGGGATTATGCCTAAGTATATGCCTGGGGTTTATGCTTAGGGAATATACCTCTATATTTGTAATGTTTTGTGTAGATGAGACAGAAGATGGGGTTAGTGCTCGTGTTGGCAAAACGGAAGAGGGTGTCTGATCTGTCGGGCTTGTTGTCGCTCCGTGAGTTTGGGAGCCGGGGACGGAATTGGAATGGAAGGTTGGGGAGAAGAAGACCTCAGGTGGCCGAATTAGGGATGGGGATATATGTTCCTGTCCTTCAAATAGACTGGGGATTTGTATCCTGGTCTTTGATTTCAAAAAATATAAAGGGAATCGATGGAACGATGCAAGAGTGACAGTTTGCACGTAAAGAATTAGCAAGGGATTTCATTTCTAAATTAGTGATCCTACTGAAATTCAGGTCATCAGGAATCCCAATCCAGACACAAAGAGACGCATGAAATCCTGAAAAATCAGCAGATGGTAGATGCATGCTGTAGCACAATAATACGTAAATACGGCGGCAATAGCTACGGATGGGCTCGGCAGATTTCACCTATAGATGTCCATATGTAGCACTGCCATAGTTAGCCAGCTTTACCCTAGCAATTCAGTCAATCCTGCTTAGAGCATCTCCAACAGCCGCGTCAAGACGCGCGCGTGGGGTAAACCGAGTTTTTAGCGCGCGCGGGACGTTTCGACGCGCTCCAGCGGTGGCGGAAAAGTTGCGCACGCTGGAACCGTTTGCGCGCGCGGGGAAAGGCGGCAGCTCGCGCGCTATTTTTGGCGCACCGCTTCCAGCGCGCCTTTAAATTGCGGCGCTCGCCATGCGCCTATTCCACACACTTCTCTTCCTCTTCTGCTGCTACGCGCGCCTCCACCGCTTCCTCGTTTGCTTCCGCTGCCACGCGCACCACCGCTCCAGCGCCCCGCCACCGCCGCGCCGCCGAGGAGCGTCGGGCTACCGCGGCGTCCGCCAGCGCCCCAACGGCGGGTTCTACTCCGAGATACGGTCTGGCCAACTCCGGCTCGGCCTCGGCACCTTCGAGACGGCGCACGAGGCCGCCCGCGTGTACGACGCAGCGGCGTGGCGCCTAGGCAAGCCACACCCGCAGATGAACTTCCAGGACGTGGACACGCTCCAGCAGGCGCTGGACGTCGCCCCGCCGCCTCGTCTTACCACGGCACAAGACCGTGCGGAGCACGCTGAGCGGCAGCGCCGCCTCCTCGTCGCTCAGGAGGACGAGCGGGTCATGGCAGACTGGCGCCGGCGCCACCCGGAGGACGTCACCTACGAGCAAGCCTACTGGGCAAGGCGCCGCGAGGAGCGGTTGGATAGGCGTCAGCGGAAGGCCCTGGCGTTATCGCAGTGCGAAATCGTTGAGAATGGTGGGCAGACGATCTTTATGTCTGATGATGATCGTTGGGAGGACATGTGGCTCGATACCTCGGACGAGACCAGCGAGGATGGCGATGATGATGACGACGACTGGGAGTAGGCTGTAGTTGCGTATGTAGTTGCACTATCTAATAGTTTTTTATGTCGTTGCACTATCTAGTAGTTTTTATCTATGCTATGGAACTATGTAAAATATTTATGTATCGTTTTTTCTATCTATGAATTTTATTATCGTTTTATTAGAAAAAATGTATGCAATGTTTACGCGCGCTGCATTTTAACGCGGCCGCTGGAGCTACGCGCGCGCTCAATTTTAACGCGGCTGTTGGAGCCAGCGCTGCCCGTGCCAAACCAGGCGAACGGCGGTGGCAAATGCGTTTTTTGCGTGCGGCGCGTTGCGCGGCTGTTGGAGATGCTCTTAACCTTGAGAGCAGCAGGCATGGACTAATTTAAGATTGTTCTTCCCAATAGCTTGTCGCAAGATGACGTCCACAAGCTGCCGCCGGAGAAGCACTATCATACCCCGCGTCAACATCAGAGCCATTTTAGTTCTCCGAGCTTCTTCCTAGGCTTAGTCAGCCAGAGCAAGGGCCAAGAGCACGGCGCCTTTCTCTATTACCACCATCCCCCCAAAGAAAATTTCGTTTCGTGACCGAAGCAAACGGGGTCGCCATCGCCCCTGAGGCCATGATTAGCGCCGCAACAGACACCGTAGCACTTTTCGGGAGCGGAGACCCGATCTCACCATTAGTCGCTCGCCTCACCTCACCGGAGCCCGGTCGCTCTCGCCGGCCGGCGCGCCAATCGCAGGGCCGCGCCGTACGTAATTAGGCCCTTGCGTACGTACGATCCGGTAAAAACTCGGTATCTGCAGTATCTGGTAGTGTTACTCGTGAAGATGTCTCGGTCGCCGTCCGGAGTACGGACGGCGATGGCTCCGGCCGGAGCTAGCTTAGGCTTAGCTAGCGTTGCCGTTTAACTAATGGCGGACACGGAGCGTAGTACGTACTTCGGAGCGTGGACGAGGCCAATGGATCTCCGCGGAGCATTGCATGGAGCCACATGTCGATCGGCAAGGGAGTTTGACAAGGTTTGGAGTTAGAAAAATGGAGGTGATGGCCTGGCTTGTAGATGCTAGTATGCTACTATTGGTGGTTAACTAGGACTGCCGGCCGATGCTGGCTCTTTCCAGTGAGGCGCCAAATTTAAGTAGTAAGTTGACCGCTGGTTTTTCATTGCTGTTTTGACATGGAAGATTCCAAAGCAACATGGTGATGACAAGTGAAACTCTGTGTGATATTTTTACATTGAGGCGTTATGCTCTAGGTAGATCTCCAATGATCCGGGTGAGTTTGTCTAGGTGCTTAGATAATTAAACTAGTTTCTCAATTATTGCTTAGGTTAACAGTGGCCCATGGCTGATAAAAAAGCTGTTCATGAGCAAGTTGCTGTGGGACTTCAAGTTGTTAGTCTAACTTAACCAAATGCAAACACCAGCGTTTGTTTCTTCGTCCTTAGTGGTAAGGCAAGGAAATAAAATCATCAAATATATGGACAATAGCTTGAGGAGATTCTCCCGCAAAAAAAAAAAGCTTAAGGAGATTCAAACTATTTCTTTTGAAGAAATTCAAACTTCAATATTTTCACGCGAACAACCTGCAAGTGGACTCAAACTTTAGCCTACTTAGAACAATTGTTCTACAGTGTTCGAGTCAAAAAGGGACAAGAAACCGTTGTTCTTTTTTTTTTTTGAACTAGGCTTACCCCTTTTCATTACCGAGATAACGGAAATACAACGTTTTCAGAGTTGCAACGAGACGGGAAAGAGGGAAAGTGAGTTCGATAAGAAACCATCATTCTAATTTCTTATTCTATTTTACTGAGTTCAGTCACCAAATTAAGTTGGGATAGCCGTCTAATGGAATCCAGCAGATGAGACATCACTAGGAACAAATTAGTGCTCACTCAGTTAGAAAGCTAGCTTCACTACTCAAGTTTGTTTGGGAGAATCTTTTTGGTTAAGTTGTAGCCTACAACTCATCAGTGCACAGATGCAATCAGAGCAAACAAATTAGTAGTTGTATCCAACAGTAAAGACAAGAAGAGAAAAGAAACATGGACAAGAACAAACGTAGTGTACAATATTAATCATTATTATTGCCTTAGTGATGACAAGATAGGGCAAAACCATATGAGTGGTGATGCGGACAGATGGCATTGCTGTATAAAAAAGATCGGCTTCAGAGTGATTGGGGATGGCTAACTGGAGCGATCGATTAACTACATCGTTCGAAGTTCATTCTCACAAAATTTGCTGTTCATGATTTATCAACTTAGGGTTATTCCATTCGAATATTCAATCCGGAGCCCGAGCTCATCTACATCTTATGAATAGTAAATTCAAAGTAAATACTAGAAAAATACAAAAAAAATTGATTTTTTTGTGGTGAAAGATGCTTGAGTGTGTGATGTTCCTTCTAAATTTCAGAGCATTCAGACATCTAAGTAGCTCTCGGCAAAAGAAAAAAAATCAAGCCCAAACAGTACAAAATAGTAAACTTTTTCATAGACCCTAATTTTTTCCTTTTTGCTGAGAGCAACTCAGATGTCCAAATGCTCTGAAATTTGATACGAACATCAAAGCATCTTTCACAAAAAAAAATGATTTTTTTGAGTTGGTTTAGTATTTTAAACAAATTTACTATTCACTCTCAGGCTGGTGTGAGCCTAGAAGCCAAAACGCCGCGATCTTTCTTACATAAATGAATGGAAATACGGCAACATGCGGAATTTGGTGCTTCCAGTACTTCAGGATGGTTAGGGCATCTCCGCGGCCCCTCAAACCGCCCCATCCGTACAGACTATGTAGTTCGGACATGTTTTGCCATCTAATACAGTTCTATATCCGTCTGTTGCCCGGCACGTACGTCCCTTTTCCCAAACCGAAAGCAAATTAGGGGGGAGGATTTGCGGGTGTCCGGACAGCTGCCAGGCACACATCCAACAATCCTGGCCCACCCAAAGCCATCTCCCTCGCCGGCGCCCTTTCCCGCCCGAAGTGGTCAACGGCGTATTCATGCCAGCCCAGAGCGGACGCGACTTCTCACTGGAGCCGGCAATGAAGCGGCACACTGACTGATAGCGCCGCCCCCGCCGCTTCCCGGTGCATGCGCCCTCTCCGCATTCAAACGACACCCGTCCATCTGCCTCCCTCCATTAAACATGTGCGGCTGCCGAGGAACCTACTCTGGCGGCCGCATGTGAACACCATCCATCTGTCCGTTTGCCGGTCACCCTTAACCACCACGCTGCTTGGCATGGCATCCGGCCGCTATTTAAATGCCAAGCTCGGCAACAGCTGCATCCAACCTCCCCCGCTCCCTATCTCCTCTCGGCAGCACACCTGCTGTGGCCTCGAGCTCCAAAGCCCTATGGGAGAGCCTTTGGGACAAACAAAAGAAGGAGATCGCCGACATTGCGGCCGGCTTGCAGGCCGGCAGACGAACGAGCTCTCCATAGGCCAGGGATGCGGACGAGCCAATGGAAGAGGCGGTCGACGACGAGTCGGCCAACATCTCCATGGGCGTGACGCGGGCACACTACATTGACATGGTGTTGGAAGAGCGGGAGGTCGCGTTCTGGCATGCGCAGGCCGACCAGAGGTACAACCTCCGCCTCCTCGATGAGCACTGGCGCGTGGAGGAGCAACTCGCCTGTACGGGCATCATGTCATACCTGGATGTGGACGAGAAGGAGGCGTTGCTCCTGTCTCCTACCGCGCGGCCCACGACATCCGCCGCGAGCGATGGTGGCACCATGTCCCGCAGGCAGAGAAAGAATCCACCTTTGCGGAGATCGACGGTGGTGACGAAATTTTATGATGGCACGGACGACGTCGCCAGCTCCGCGCCGGTCACGCCCGCCACCACCACGACGAAGCCGACACGTCCGCGACCGTTGCTGGTAGCCAGGAAGAGTAGAACACGTGAGCCACTACTCTTCCCCTCCCGATGAAGCTAAGCTTGGTAGGCTCATCATCATCAACAAATTAGCCAATTGCCCACTTCGCGGAGGCAGAGCTTCATTTTTCAGGGCTCATGGCCGGCCGGCGAGCTGCTGGACATGGGGAAGGCATGTCATAGGAAACGGGTATTGGCGATCATTTAGACTAGGTTAGAATAGGGTTTAGTTGAGATATGTCTGAAATGTAATGCATGTGCTTCGGTTTAGATGAAAATCATCTGGTTTTCAGTAAAAATTATCCAAGTTTGAATGAAACTCGTCCGCTTTGTTTAAATTTGCATCAAATTTGTTTATTTTTGTTAAATTTTGATCGAAATGTCTACGGACATTTGCGGCTATGGTCGGATGGCCGGCTCCTGCATCAGTGTCTGCGGACTAGTCTCACCAGTCCGCAGACGGATACGGTATCTGGTTTAAAGGTCAGCGTTGGAGATGCCCTTACATCAGTAAGGATAGTTCTGGTGGTGGGTGTGAGCTCTTCAAGCTATACATGTTTAAGAAAATGTTTAGAAGTTCCTACCACGATACAAAGATAGAATCTAAGATTTTTTTTCTGACAAAGGATAGATTTTATTAACTGAAAAAATAAAGCGCCACGGGATACAAAGACAATGAGCACACACCCGACATCTGCATCACTAAAATGCACACAACCAACACCAACTAGCGCACACATACAAAGCATCATAGGCAAATAGCAATGTCATACAAGATAAAAGCTATGCCTAGGTGGAGTAAAAAAACTCTGAAGCTATCAAAACAATGATCAACAAGCTACAACGGCGACCATATGCGCAGCAACCATCTCTTGAAATCATATGTACAACTAGAATGGTTCTCCAAAAACAATGTCTTCAGAAAGGAAACGATGCTCAAGCATTGTTGTCGCTGATCCAACCATCAAAGGCTAGATCTTGGGTTTTTACCCTGAAAATCAAGTCCGAGCAAATCTGAGCAATGCCCTTAACAAGTTAACAACACAAAAAACATCACGATTGCCAAATGTAACCAATTAGGGCCAGACCTCGGGTTTTTACACAGAGCTCGAGACTGATACTTGAGAAGCACCACCAAATTGAAGTCATCATGTATTGGCGCCACCCCTTTCCACGATCCCAGCAGCTACATGGGCAGTACGGTCTTGATATGAGATGCCACACAAGTCAAGACCATGCTCGCAAAAGCAGGCAGTTTACCCACGACAAGAACCAGTCCCACTAAAGGCTCCGAACATTGAAGATCGCCGTTGCACATTGTGACAGATATTGAGCCTGGAGGAAGGCCACCAAGACTACTAAAATCCCGCTTTGAGATGCTCTGGCAATCATGTGTTGTCCTCCTCCGCGACGGCAGAATTAATCCACAAAACATACTCATTGTTGCCGTTGGATATGAAAATCCTAGACCCCCCGGTCCCGTTGTGACAACCGCCTAGTAGCATAGGACCACACCGTCACCTGCGTGCTTGAGCAAAGAACCACTATATTATCATGAAGCAAGCAAACGTTGTTGCCCACATACCTGCAGACAAGATCATGGACATCGAGGTCACCACTAGAGGCTGTGGCCCGACTAGAAAATCCACCGTTGTTGCATAGTCATGCCTTCTGCCTCAAGCCACCATCCATAGATTGCATCACAATGCCGAAGGCTACCTGAGGAAAGACCTCCCTACCACAATCCTGATCAACTAGTGTTGGGGCTTAGCCCGACTACTAACTACTCTCTAGTAGTGGATAGAGGATGGGAGGACAAAGAGGTAGGAGAGGATCACTTAGGTTTTGGTGGAGGCATCTATTAGAAGGGAGGATAAGGCTAGAGGTGGTGGTGAGAAGTGACTATCATGTCAAGAACACTTGAGTCTAGGCGATCAATATGCACACCCATTCACTCAACCAAGTCAACTAGTGTCACTCCTAGGTGTTGTGTTTGGTTGTACTCATTGGCAGGTTTCCCTTTTATCTTTTTCAGTCAGAGTACACATTTCTATACAATCTGTTAGATATATAGTTTAGCCATGACACATGAAGACACAGAGATGCTTATTAATGAGTTCGTAGATTGGGGTTTCTTTTGGGTCCAACAAGAAAGATGTGATGATCGATTTAATGAGTTATTGGTCTTAGAAATGGACACGACCTTAGCTATTTTACAAAACTAAACATCCTTTGCAGCCATCGAGGATGACAATCCCCATGGGTTGTCAATTCCGTCTATTGTGCATGTGTGTGTGGGAATTTTGTTCCGGATGAGGAGGATGTATCAGATGGTTAGGAAGAAGGTCCTGTAAACCCGTCAAGGCCACTCATAAGCACATTCAAAAGGTAGATGACCTTTCGACGATGAACTACAGTTTGAGGATTCATTTGGAAACAAATCATGACTGAAAGCAGTTTTTTGGAATAGCAGAGGTCTTTGTGATTTTGCTAAAAAACAACTTTTGGCTGAGACGACTAGGGGACATAAGTTGTATTGTATCTCTCTAATGGAGACCAGTATAGCCTACTTCTCCACTCATTTTTTGCACCATCTATTTGTGGCCACAATTTTTCATGTTATTGCCTCCCTCCACATGGGAGATCAGTTGATATCGTGTTTGGCATCAACAAAGATGTTTTAGGCATCATGCATATGTATGTGGGCGACTTAAGTGTCAAACTTCACATTTGGTCTATGAAAAATCGGTTTGGTTGTGTCGTGGTGGCATTCTATGAGGCCAATCAACTGGAGCTCAAGCCAGCTTTCATGTTTGAGATTGTTCGGACATGTCATTCAAAATATTTACCCATGTTGATGGGTGGAAATTTCAACATTATTCGATGTAGAACAAGAATAATGATAACTTTGATGCTAGGTGACCTTTTATCTTTAATGTGATCATTGGAATCTTGGAAAGGGAAATTATTCTCTCGGACATGCAGATTACTAGGGGCTAAAAGCTTGGCAACGCCGACTTATGTGAAGTTGGGCCGTATCTTGGAGAGTGTGGAGTGTGAGGACAAGTTCCATACCGTAACAGTTTGTGCAAGAGGAATTTATGACCATCCTCCCCTTCTCTTGGACTTCAGTGAGGCCGCTCATAAGGAGGCACAAATAGCATTCTCTTTCGAGCTATCTTGATTGAAAATTTCAACAATTAAAACATTTTTATTTAAGCAAATATTGTATAGCCAAGGTTATGTTTAATTAAAAGGTATATCACCTATATATCTACCAATCTCCCCAAAATCTAGTATTATTCCTATTTCCAACAATCCTAGTGCAATACAAGTCTTCTTAATATATCTACAAGGCCAAACAAAAACTAGAAACTAGCAAGTTTTCGCCTAACACAATGATTTCTAACGTATGTGTTTACACAATAGTTTTCCATGCTCCTTGTGTGTTTTCCACTCTCGTTTTGGCCAAGGCCTTGATTCATTATGTCTAAATTGAGTACTCTAAATCCACCATGTTCCTTAGTTCACAACCCTCTTCAGTAAATTGTATTTCCTCTTGTTATGACATTCTTGTCAAAGAAATTTAACCTTGAAAGAAATCAAATCTATTTCTAACTACTGCAAGAGTTTGTAAAAGAGCACCATAGAGGCATGTGATATGTCTCCAACGTATCTATAATTTTGATTGTTCTATGCTATTATAGTATCAATATTGGATGTTTTATATGTCATTATATGCAATAATATATAATTTTTTTGGGACTAGCCTATTAACTTAGTGCCTAGTACGAGTTGCTGTTTTTTTGCATGTTTTTGGCTTTTCAGAAAATCAATATCAAACAAAATCCAAACAGAGAAAATCCTTTGGATTAATTTTTTCTGGACTAGAAGAGACCCAAGGTTCAGGAGGAGGCCAGAAGAGTCACGAGGGAGCGACAAGCCGTAGGGCGTGCCCCTAGGCATGTGGGCCCCTCGTGGCACATCAAACCCTAACCCCACCTCTATAAATACTTAAATATTACCTGACATCAGAGAGACACCCAAAATACTTTTTCTGCCGCCGCAAGTTCCAGAACCACGAGATCCCATCTGGAGGCCTTCTCCAGTACTCTGCCGAAGAGGGAATCAATCACGGAGGGACTCTACATCAACCTTGTTGCCCTTCCGATGATGCGTGAGTAGTTTACCACAGACCTACGGGTCCATAGTTAGTAGCTAGATGGCTTCTTCTCTCTCTTTGATCTTCAATACAATGTTCTCCTTGATGTTCTTGGAGATCTATTCGATGTAATGAATTTTTGCGGTGTGTTTGTTGGGATCGGCTGAATTGTGAGTTCATAATCAGATCTATCCATGAATATTATTTGAGTTTTTCTCTGAACTCTTTTATGCATGATTACTATAGCTTCGTATTTCTCTCCTATCTATTGATTTGGTTTGGCCAACTACATTGCTTTTTCTTGCAATGGGAGAGGTGCTTTGTAATAGGTTCGATCTTACAATGCTCAATCCCAGTGATAGAAGGGGACATGACACATATGTATTCACTACTGCAGGATGCTGCTAACGCGACACTATGATCAGAGACCCTTCGACAAAACTGTGTGCGATGCCATAATCGCAAACGGTGGTGTAAAAAACCGTCAAAAAAGGTGCAAAACATTTGCGATGGAGGATGCATCAAACACGGTTCAGATTTTAGTTGCGTGTGCGATGCAGGGCATACGGTTCAGCTCATTAACTGTTTGCGATGAGGAGGAACAAAAGAAACGGGCAGCCAGATGAAGGTGTGTGCGATGTACAACATACGGTTCACTCGGATGAACTATTTGTGATTAGGCAACACAAAAGAAACGGTCAGCCAGATCAACGGTGTGTGCGATATACGGCATGCGGTTCACTCGGATGACCTGTTTGCATTGAGACATGAGAACAAAAACGGTTCAAATGAACAAGATGTGTGTGATACGAGGCAAACATGTTTGTAATCGGAAACGTGTGCGAAGACCGATAACAACAGAAACGATTACTGCTAAAAAGCCGTGTGTGTTGTGAGCAAACGATTGCTGGTATACAATTGTGAGTGATTGATGAAAACATCACCGACGTGTTCCATTGTTTAGTCCGTGTGCGATGTGATTTTCTTTGTCCGCACAACATCTACACTCTGTCTACAGAGCATCAACATATATACTTAAAAAGACAGCATTGCATAACCAAATTAAGCATACAATTACACAAGTGACTACACACATAACATTTCCACACACCAAAGTAAGCAATTACATGCATACTAAAGTAGTAGAACGGAGGATCTAATCATCTACTTATTGTTGCGACGACGCTTGCCATTGCTCTGCTTCCGACTAGATACCTGGCTGTTTTGGGGAAGGAGGCACTTCCTCATGTCAACGATCCGCCTGTACATGTCGTAGCTCGTGTACGCCTCCTGTTGGGGAACGCAGTAATTTCAAAAAAAAATCCTACGCACACGCAAGATCATGGTGATGCATAGCAACGAGAGGGGAGAGTGTTGTCTACGTACCCTCGTAGACCGAAAGCGGAAGCGTTAGCACAACGCGGTTGATGTAGTCGTACGTCTTCACGATCCGACCGATCAAGTACCGAACGCACGGCACCTCCGAGCTCAGCACACGTTCAGCCTGATGACGTCCCTCGAACTCCGATCCAGCCGAGTGTTGTGGGAGAGTTTCGTCAGCACGACGGCGTGGTGACGATGATGATGTTCTACCGACGCAGGGCTTCACCTAAGCACCGCTACAGTATTATGGAGGTGGACTATGGTGGAGGGGGGGCACCACACACGGCTAAAAGATCAAACGATCAATTGTTGTGTCTCTAGGGTGCCCCCTGCCCCCGTATATAAAGGAGCAACGGGGAGAGGTGCGGCCGGCCAGGAGGGGCGCGCCAAGAGGAGTCCTACTCCCACCGGGAGTAGGACTCCCTCCCTTTTCCTTGTTGGACTAGGAGTGGAGGGGGAAAGAGGAGGGAGAGAGGAAGGAAAGGGGGGGCGCCGCCCCCCTCTCCTTTGTCCTATTCGGACTAGGGGGAGGGGCGTGCGGCCCTGCCCTGGCCGCCTCTCCTCTATTCCACTAAGGCCCACTATGGCCCATTAAGCCCGCGGGGGGTTCCGGTAACCTCCCGGTACTCCGGTAAAATTCCGATCTCACCCAGAACACTTGCGATATCCAAACATAGGCTTCCAATATATCAATCTTCATGTCTCGACCATTTCGAGACTCCTCGTCATGTCCGTGATCACATCCGAGACTCCGAACAACCTTCGGTACATCAAAACATATAAACTCAAAATATAACTGTCATCGAAACTTTAAGCGTGCGGACCCTACGGGTTCGAGAACTATGTAGACATGACTGAGACACGTCTCCGGTCAATAACCAATAGCGGAACCTGGATGCTCATATTGGCTCCCAAATATTCTACGAAGATATTTATCGGTCAGACCGCATAACAACATACGTTGTTCCCTTTGTCATCGGTATGTTACTTGCCCGAGATCCGATCGTCGGTATCTCAATACCTAGTTTAATCTCGTTACCGGCAAGTCTCTTTACTCGTTCCGTAATACATCATCCTGCAACAAACTCATTAGTTGCCATGCTTGCAAGGCTTAAGTGATATTCATTACCGAGAGGGCCCAGAGATACCTCTCCGACAATCGGAGTGCCAAATCCTAATCTCGAAATATGCCAACCCAACAAGTACCTTCGGAGACACCTGTAGAGCACCTTTATAATCACCCAGTTAGGTTGTGACGTTTGGTAGCACACAAAGTGTTCCTCCGGTAAACGGGAGTTGCATAATCTCATAGTCATAGGAACATGTATAAGTCATGAAGAAAGCAATAGCAACATACTAAACGATCGAGTGCTAAGCTAACGGAATGGGTCAAGTCAATCACATCATTCTCCTAATGATGTGATCCCGTTAATCAAATGACAACCCATGTCAATGGCTAGGAAACTTAACCATCTTTGATCAACAAGCTAGTCAAGTAGAGGCATACTAGTGACACTCTGTTTGTCTATGTATTCACACATGTATTATGTTTCCGGTTAATACAATTCTAGCATGAATAATAAACATTTATCATGATATAAGGAAATAAATAATAACTTTATTATTGCCTCTAGGACATATTTCCTTCAGTCTCCCACTTGCACTAGAGTCAATAATCTAGATTACACAGTAATGATTCTAACACCCATGGAGCCTTGGTGCTGATCATGTTTTGCTCGTGGAAGAGGCTTAGTCAGCGGGTCTGCAACATTCAGATCCGTATGTATCTTGCAAATTTCTATGTCTCCCACCTGGACTAAATCCCGGATGGAATTGAAGCGTCCCTTGATGTGCTTGGTTCTCTTGTGAAATCTTGATTCCTTCGCCAAGGCAATTGCACCAGTATTGTCACAAAAGATTTTCATTGGACCTGATGCACTAGGTATGACACCTAGATCGGATATGAACTCCTTCATCCAGACTCCTTCATTTGCTGCTTCCGAAGCAGCTACGTATTCCGCTTCACACGTAGATCCCGCCACGACGCTTTGTTTAGAACTGCACCAACTGACAGCTCCACCGTTCAATGTAAACACGTATCCGGTTTGCGATTTAGAATCGTCCGGATCGGTGTCAAAGCTTGCATCAACGTAACCATTTACGATGAGCTCTTTGTCACCTCCATAAACGAGAAACATATCCTTAGTCCTTTTCAGGTATTTCAGGATGTTCTTGACCGCTGTCCAGTGATCCACTCCTGGATTACTTTGGTACCTCCCTGCTAGACTTATAGCAAAGGCACACATCAGGTCTGGTACACAGCATTGCATACATGATAGAGCCTATGGCTGAAGCATAGGGAACATCTTTCATCTTCTCTCTATCTTCTGCAGTGGTCGGGCATTGAGTCTTACTCAACTTCACACCTTGTAACACAGGCAAGAACCCTTTCTTTGCTTGATCCATTTTGAACTTCTTCAAAACTTTGTCAAGGTATGTGCTTTGTGAAAGTCCAATTAAGCGTCTTGATCTATCTCTATAGATCTTGATGCCCAATATATACGCAGCTTCACTGAGGTCTTTCATTGAAAAACTCTTATTCAAGTATCCCTTTATGCTATCCAGAAATTCTATATCATTTCCAATCAGCAATATGTCATCCACATATAATATCAGATATGCTACAGAGCTCCCACTCACTTTCATGTAAATACAGGCTTCTCCAAAAGTCTGTACAAAACCAAATGCTTTGATCACACTATCAAAGCGTTTATTCCAACTCCGAGAGGCTTGCACCAGTCCATAAATGGATCGCTGGAGCTTGCACACTTTGTTAGCTCCCTTTGGATCGACAAAACCTTCCGGTTGCATCATATACAACTCTTCTTCCAGAAATCCATTCAGGAATGCAGTTTTGACATCCATTTACCAAATTTCATAATCATAAAATGCGGCAATTGCTAACATGATTCAGACAGACTTAAGCATCGCTACAGGTGAGAAGGTCTCATCGTAGTCAATCCCTTGAACTTGTCAAAAACATTTTGCAACAAGTCGAGCTTTATAGACAGTAACATTACCGTCAGCGTCAGTCTTCTTCTTGAAGATCCATTTATTTTCAATTGCTTGCCGATCATCGGGCAAGTCAACCAAAGTCCACAGTTTGTTTTCATACATGGATCCCATCTCTGATTTCATGGCTTCAAGCCATTTTGCAGAATCTGGGCTCACCATCGCTTCTTCATAGTTCGTAGGTTCGTCATGGTCTAGTAACATAACCTCCAGAACAGGATTACCGTACCACTCTGGTGCGGATCTTACTCTGGTTGACCTACGAGGTTCAGTAATAACTTGATCTGAAGTTCCATGATCATCATCATTAACTTCCCCACTAATTGGTATAGGAATCGCAGAAACTGGTTTCTGCGATGAACTACTTTCCAATAAGGGAGCAGGTACAGTTACCTCATCAAGTTCCACTTTCCTCCCACTCACTTCTTTCGAGAGAAAATCCTTCTCCAGAAAGATTCCGAATTTTGCAACAAAAGTCTTGCCTTTGGATCTGTGATAGAAGGTGTACCCAATAGTCTCCTTTGGGTATCCTATGAAGACACATTTCTCTGATTTGGGTTCGAGCTTATCAGGTTGAAGCTTTTTCACATAAGCATCGCAGCCCCAAACTTTAAGAAATGACAACTTTGGTTTCTTGCCAAACCACAGTTCATAAGGCGCCGTCTCAACGGATTTTGATGGTGCCCTATTTAACGTGAATGCGGCCGTCTCTAAAGCATAACACCAAAACGATAGCTGTAAATCAGTAAGAGACATCATAGATTGCACCATATCTAGTAAAGTACGATTACGACGTTCGGACACACCATTACGCTGTGGTGTTCCGGGTGGCGTGAGTTGCGAAACTATTCCGCATTGTTTCAAATGAAGACAAAACTCATAACTCAAATATTCTCCTCCACGATCAGATCGTAGAAACTTTATTTTCTTGTTATGATGATTTTCAACTTCACTCTGAAATTCTTTGAACTTTTCAAATGTTTCAGACTTATGTTTCATTAAGTAGATATACCCATATCTGCTTAAATCATCTGTGAAGGTGAGAAAATAACGATATCCGCCACGAGCATCAACATTCATCGGACCACATACATCTGTATGTATGATTTTCAACAAATCTGTTGCTCTCTCCATAGTTCCGGAGAACGGCATTTTAGTCATCTTGCCCATGAGGCACGGTTCGCAAGTACCAAGTGATTCATAATCAAGTGGTTCCAAAAGTCCATCAGTATGGAGTTTCTTCATGCGCTTTACACCGATATGACCTAAACGGCAGCGCCACAAATAAGTTGCACTATCATTATCATCTCTGCATCTTTTGGCTTCAATACTATGAATATGTGTATCACCACTATCGAGATTCAACAAAAATAGACCACTCTTCAAGGGTGCATGACCATAAAAGATATTACTCATATAAATAGAACAACCATTATTCTCTGATTTAAATGAATAACCGTCTCGCATCAAACAAGATCCAGATATAATGTTCATGCTTAACGCTGGCACCAAATAACAATTATTTAGGTCTAAAACTAATCCCGAAGGTAGATGTAGAGGTAGCGTGCCGACCGCGATCACATCGACTTTGGAACCATTTCCCACACGCATCGTCACCTCGTCCTTAGCCAATCTTCGCTTAATCCGTAGCCCCTGCTTTGAGTTGCAAATATTAGCAACAGAACCAGTATCAAATACCCAGGTGCTACTGCGAGCATTAGTAAGGTACACATCAATAACATGTATATCACATATACCTTTGTTCACCTTGCCATCCTTCTTATCCGCCAAATACTTGGGGCAGTTCCGCTTCCAGTGACTAGTGTGCTTGCAGTAGAAGCACTCAGTCTCAGGCTTAGGTCCAGACTTGGGTTTCTTCTCCTGAACAGCAACTTGCTTGCTGTTCTTCTTGAAGTTCCCCTTCTTCTTCCCTTTGCCTTTTTCTTGAAACTGGTGGTCTTATTGACCATCAACACTTGATGCTCCTTTTTGATTTCTACCTCCGCAGCCTTTAGCATTGCGAAGAGCTCGTGAATCGTCTTATCCATCCCTTGCATGTTATAGTTCATCACGAAGCTCTTGTAGCTCGGTGGCAGTGATTGGAGAATTCTGTCAATGACGCTATCATCCGGAAGATTAACTCCCAGTTGAATCAAGTGATTGCAGTACCCAGACATCTTGAGTATCCATCTTGCAGATGTAGAACTTATTGGAGACTTCATATCTCTCAATCCGGGCATTTGCTTGAAATATTAACTTCAACTCCTGGAACATCTCATATGCTCCATGACATTCAAAACATCGTTGAAGACCCGGTTCTAAGCCGTAAAGCATGGCACACTGAACTATCGAGTAGTCATCAGCTTTGCTCTGCCAGACGTTCATAACATCTGGTGTTGCTCCTGCAGCAGGTCTGGCACCCAGCGGTGCTTCCATGACGTAATTCTTCTGTGCAGCAATGAGGATAATCCTCAAGTTACGGACCCAGTCCGTGTAATTGCTACCATCATCTTTCAACTTTGCTTTCTCAAGGAACGCATTAAAATTCAACGGAACAACAGCATGGGCCATCTATCTACAATCAACATAGACAAGCAAGATACTATCAGGTACTAAGTTCATGATAAATTTAAGTTCAATTAATCATATTACTTAAGAACTCCCACTTAGATAGACATCCCTCTAATCCTCTAAGTGATCACGTGATCCATATCAACTAAACCATGTCCGATCATCACGTGAGATGGAGTAGTTTCAACGGTGAACATCACTATGTTGATCATATCTACTATATGATTCACGCTCGACCTTTCGGTCTCTGTGTTCCGAGGCCATATCTGTTATATGCTAGGCTCGTCAAGCTTAACCTGAGTATTCTGCGTGTGCAACTGTTTTGCACCCGTTGTATTTGAACGTAGAACCTATCACACCCGATCATCACGTGGTGTCTCAGCACGAAGAACTTTCGCAACGGTGCATACTCAGGGAGAACACTTATACTTTGATAATTTAGTGAGGGATCATCTTATAATGCTACCGTCAATCAAAGCAAGATAAGATGCATAAAAGATAAACATCACACGCAATCAATATAAGTGATGTGATATGGCCATCATCATCTTGTGCTTGTGATCTCCATCTCCGAAGCACCGTCATGATCACCATCGTCACCGGCGCGACACCTTGATCTCCATCGTAGCATCATTGTCGTCTCGCCAATCTTATGCTTCTACGACTATCGCTACCGCTTAGTGATTAAGTAAAGCATTACCGGGCGATTGCATTGCATACAATAAAGCGACAACCATATGGCTCCTGCCAGTTGCCGATAACTTGGTTACAAAACATGATCATCTCATACAATAAAATTTAGCATCATGTCTTGACCATATCACATCACAACATGCCCTGCAAAAACAAGTTAGACGTCCTCTACTTTGTTGTTGCAAGTTTTACGTGGCTGCTACTGGGCTTAGCAAGAATCGTTCTTACCTACGCATCAAAACCACAACGATAGTTTCTCAAGTTGGTGCTGTTTTAACCTTCACAAGGACCGGGCATAGCCACACTCGGTTCAACTAAAGTTGGAGAAACTGACACCCGCCAGCCGCCTCTGTGCAAAGCACGTCGGAAGAACCAGTCTCGCGTAAGCGTACGCGTAATGTCGGTCCGGGCCGCTTCATCCAACAATACCGCCGAACCAAAGTATGACATGCTGGTAAGCAGTATGACTTATATCGCCCACAACTCACTTGTGTTCTACTCATGCATATAACATCAACGCATAAAACCTGGCTCTGATACCACTGTTGGGGAACGTAGTAATTTCAAAAAAATTCCTACACACATGCAAGATCATGGTGATGCATAGCAACGAGAGGGGAGAGTGTTGTCTACGTACCCTCGTAGACCGAAAGCGGAAGCGTTAGCACAACGCGGTTGATGTAGTCGTACGTCTTCACGATCCGACCGATCAAGTACCGAACGCACGGCACCTCCGAGCTCAGCACACGTTCAGCCCGATGATGTCCCTCGAACTCCGATCCAGCCGAGTGTTGAGGGAGAGTTTCGTCAGCACGACGGCGTGGTCACGATGATGATGTTCTACCGACGCAGGGCTTCGCCTAAGCACCGCTACAGTATTATCGAGGTGGACTATGGTGGAGGGGGGCACCGCACACGGCTAAAAGATCAAACGATCAATTGTTGTGTCTCTAGGGTGCCCTCTTGCCCTCGTATATAAAGGAGCAAGGGGGAGAGGTGCGGCCGGCCAGGAGGGGCGCGCCAGGAGGAGTCCTACTACCACCGGGAGTAGGACTCCCTCCCTTTTCCTTGTTGGACTAGGAGTGGAGGGGGAAAGAGGAGGGAGAGAGGAAGGAAAGGGGGGGGCGCTGCCCCCCTCTCCTTTGTCCTATTCGTACTAGGGGGGGAGGGGCGCGCGGCCCTGCCCTGGCCGCCTCTCCTCTCTTCCACTAAGGCCCACTATGGCCCATTAAGCCCCCGGGGGGTTCCGGTAACCTCCCGGTACTCCGGTAAAATTCCGATTTCACCCGGAAGACTTCCGATATCCAAACATAGGCTTCCAATATATCAATCTTCATGTCTCGACCATTCCGAGACTCCTCGTCATGTCCGTGATCACATCCGGGACTCCGAACAACCTTCGGTACATCAAAACATATAAACTCATAACATAACTGTCATCGAAACTTTAAGCGTGCGGACCCTACGGGTTCGAGAACTATGTAGACATGACCGAGACACGTCTCCGGTCAATAACCAATAGCGGAACCTGGATGCTCATATTGGCTCCCACATATTCTACGAAGATCTTTATCGGTCAGACCGCATAACAACATACGTTGTTCCCTTTGTCATCGGTATGTTACTTGCCCATGATTCGATCGTCGGTATCTCAATACCTAGTTTAATCTCATTACCGGCAAGTCTCTTTACTCATTCCGTAATACATCATCCCGCAACAAACTCATTAGTTGCCATGCTTGCAAGGCTTAAGTGATGTGCATTACCGAGAGGGCCCAGAGATACCTCTCCGACAATTGGAGTGCCAAATCCTAATCTCGAAATACGCCAACCCAACAAGTACCTTCGGAGACACCTGTAGAGCACCTTTATAATCACCCAGTTACGTTGTGATGTTTGGTAGCACACAAAGTGTTCCTCCGGTAAACGGGAGTTGCATAATCTCATAGTCATAGGAACATGTATAAGTCATGAAGAAAGCAATAGCAACATACTAAACGATCGAGTGCTAAGCTAACGGAATGGGTCAAGTCAATCACATCATTCTCCTAATGATGTGATCCCGTTAATCAAATGACAACCCATGTCAATGGCTAGGAAACTTAACCATCTTTGATCAACGAGCTAGTCAAGTAGAGGCATACTAGTGACACTCTGTTTGTCTATGTATTCACACATGTATTATGTTTCCGGTTAGTACAATTCTAGCATGAATAATAAACATTTATCATGATATAAGGAAATAAATAATAACTTTATTATTGCCTCTAGGGCATATTTCCTTCACCTCCTTGGCCGCGTACACGACGTGAGCTTTATCGAGTTTCTCCATCCAGGCCGAGTGCCAGGCATGCTTGCCCTTGTTGCACGAATCCTTCATGTCTCTGTAGTAGGGGTCGATGATGGCCTCGGCGAGGTGAACCAGTGAGTCCTTCTCATGCTCCTTGCTACCCCAGATCTTGTATTGGCCCTGGATGTCGGCAAGATTCTGGCAGGCGATGCCTGAATTCTCGAGCGCCTTTACATCATTGGTGATGTCCACCGTAGCGAACATGGAGTGGGGGCTGTTGACAAACCTGGCGAAACGCTCGCAATGCCTTGTGGCCAGGCAGTAGTGGTAGACGACGACGTGGTGGCGCACGCACATCTGGGTGACGGCGACCTTGGGACGAGACCCGGCACGAGCGTGGGTGTACTCGAGGTCGAACCCGACCACCTTGTACTTCTCCGCGGCAAGCAACAACTCCATGATGTGGATGGAGTGCTCCACCTAGACCGGATCATTGGTGTACATCACCGAGAGGTCCATGAACCTTCTGTGGGTGTCCACCATGGCACGCATGGTGAACTGCTGCTCGTCGTCGGCAGCCTCTCGGAGCGCCATTGGAGCCGCGCAGGATACCCTCTAAGAATTTCTCGTGGTGGGTGTGCTTCTTGCAATGGTGGGGCGTGATCGAAAGGTTGAAGAGACACAAGGGTTAAATGGCCGCTGTAATAAATGGGGGCCGGCCGGCCTGTAATCGTCACGTCTTGTCACGGCGTTCATAGCGGAGCATTCCAGTGCACGCTTGACAACACCGCACCGCATGCGTGGGCTCAAAGAGGCGCCAAATGTATCGTCGGTGAGCCTGTTCCCGCGCTACCGCGCTACTTACCGCGCAAGCTTCCTGCCCGGCTAGTTTGGCCATGCGTCGGCTAGAAGAGGGACAAATCGTGGGCGTTTATTGGCAAAAAGCTTTGTAAAAATGAAGTGTGTGGAGTGACTTCGATCATAAGTTTGCCCGTGGGTGATGAGGTCAAAGTTACACAGAAGGGTGATGATGTACACTCGAGTGTAATAATTAATTCTGCGCTCTATAGTGCACACGGTGGAAGAAACCAACCGTGTGCAATAATGTCGAAGATCGCAGTCGAGTTAGCTATACAGATCATGTGCTGTGAGATCGACAAGGTAAACTGATCTGAGAATGGTTAATAAAATCTAAGACCATTGCATATTAAGGTCAAAATAGTGCCAGCAATATAGGAGTCTCATACGATGCCATTTCAACGATTGTTCCACAAAAGCTCGAAATGTTACAAGGTTCAAATTCCAGAGTTATATGGCTCAAATTCAAAGATTACAAGGTTCAAACTGATATTAGAAATGAAATTCAGCTCATCAGCTGCAAACGCTCGCGCTGATCCGCTGAACATGGATATCAGAGAGGTTCAAACTAATATCACCGCTTCTAAGTCTGGTTTCGAAACCTCACAATTTTTGCAAAGGGGTCAGCCACTGAGAAGTCATGTATGGGGTTGACACGAAGACTTCCGATTACTCTATCATCTGAAGTTCCAAAATGAAATTCAGCATTTTTGGAGCCTACTCCATTCTGCCACAGGCGCCGGCGCTGATCAACAAACCATTCATTTTTGCGAAATATATGTAGGGAAAACCTCATTTCCTTCAGCACCCTTGCTCTGAGAACGAAGAACCTGGCGAATATAATCTCCAGTAAGGTCCCTTGGTAGGAGTTCAAAGTAATTTCTGAGAGATGCAGATCTAGGCATTCAACGTGATTGTTATATTGTATCACATTATCCACCACTAGGCCTAATCTTATCTGCAAAAGAAGAAAACAGGTTAGTGCCTACATGCAGTTTTGAACATTACTACAAGCCTATTTGGTTTGCAGGATTTGTAAAATGCACGAACATGTGATCTTCAATCTGACATGATTAACATGGGCATTTGATTACATTCTAGAAAAATGTAGCCTTCTTCACAAGGGGTTGGAGTGGATGAAAAGTTCCCTAAGAAAACTAGTACATATGAATCCAAAGGAGAAATGCTTATTGATTCTAACCATATGGATCAAGCAACCAATATGGGGGGGCATGTATGTACCGAAATCCTCCAAAAGAACCTTCAGAAATCGTAGTACATTGTCATTGTAAACTTGGAAAAGGTTTCACAAATTGAACTCCCTTATGGTTATCATTTGACAAGAAAGGAACATCACCTCGATATATAGCTTCTCCAGGCACGGAAAGCATCTCAGGAAACTGACAACTTGCTCCAGGTTGGGGCCGATAGATTCTAGTGCCAAGACCTTCACTGTGCGCAGTTTCAGGGTCAAGCTTGTTGGAATCATTTCTGAATGACAGACGAACAAACATCTTCAAAATTAAAAATAATGTTAATTTGTAGAAGGAGAGGTAGAAGGCGGCTGTTGTACCTGAACGGGTGTGGATCCAATAACAAGTTCGAAGGATTTGTGAGACGAGTAGCCCACCACTGTCAATTTCGGCGCAGAAATGACATTGATTCTTGTTGGACCTTCTTGATCAACTACAAGTAATCTCTCAAGTGCAGGTGTGTCCTCAATGACCATACCGTGGTACACATCTTGTGATGTCTTCCTGCTGATGGGGAACGTAGTATTTCAAAAAAATTGCCTACGATCACGCAAGATCTATCTAGGAGAAGCATAGCAACAAGTGGGGAGAGTGTGTCCACGTACCCTCGTAGACCGAAAGCAGAAGCGTTTAGTAACGCGGTTGGTGTAGTCGAACATCTTCGCGATCCAACCGATCCAAGTACCGAACGCACAGCATCTCCGCGATCTACACACGTTCAGCTCGGTGATGTCCCTCAAACTCTTGATCCAGTTGAGGCCGAGGGAGAGTTCCGTCAGCACGACGGCGTGGTGACGGTGATGATGAAGTTACCGGCGCAGGGCTTCGCCTAAGCACTATGACGATATGACCGAGGTGTGTAACTGTGGAGGGGGGCACCACACACGGCTAAAAGATCGTGGTGTATCTTTGGGGTGCCCCCTGCCCACGTATATAAAGGAGGGGGGAAGAGGAGGCCAACCTAGGAGGGGCACGCCTATAGGGGGAGTCCAACTAGGATTCCCAATCCTAGTTGGAGTCCCCTTCCTTTTTCCAGGAGGGGAGAGAGGGAAGGAGTAGGAGAGGGAGAAGGAAAGAGGGGGGGGGCTGCCCCATCCCTAGTCCAATTCAGACCAGCCCATGGGGGGGCCTCCCCTTGTGGCCCTTCTCTCTTTCCACTAAGGCCCATGAAGGCCCAATACTTCCCCCGGCGAATTCCCGTAACTCTCCGGTACTCTAAAAAATACCCGAACCACTCAGAACCTTTCCGATGTCCGAATATAGCCTTCCAATATATCGATCTTTACGTCTCGACCATTTCGTGACTCCTCGTCATGTCCGTGATCTCATCCGGGACTCCAAACGAACTTCGGTCATCAAATCACATAACTCATAATACAAATTGTCATCGAACGTTAAGCGTGCGGACCCTACGGGTTCGAGAACTATGTAGACATGACCGAGACACATATCCGGTCAATAACCAATAGCGGAACCTGGATGCTCATATTGGCTCCTACATATTCTACGAAGATCTTTATCGGTCAAACCGCATAACAACATATGTTGTTCCCTTTGTCAGCGACATGTTACTTGCCCGAGATTCGATCGTCGGTATCATCATACCTAGTTCAATCTCGTTACCGGCAAGTCTCTTTACTCGTACCGTAATGCATCATCCCGCAACTAACTCATTAGTCACATTGCTTGCAAGGCTTATAGTGATGTGCATTACCGAGAGGGCGCAGAGATACCTCTCTGATACACGGAGTGACAAATCCTAATCTTGATCTATGCCAACCCAACAAACACCTTCGGAGACACCTGTAGAGCATCTTTATAATCACCCAGTTATGTTGTGACGTTTGATAGCACACAAGGTGTTCCTCCGGTATTCGGGAGTTGCATAATCTCATAGTCAGAGGAACATGTATAAGTCATGAAGAAAGCAATAGCAATAAAATTAAACGATCATTATGCTAAGCTAACGAATGTGTCTTGTCCATCACATCATTCTCTAATGATGTGATCCCGTTCATCAAAGGAAAACACATGTCTATGGTCAGGAAGCATAACCATCTTTGATTAACGAGCTAGTCAAGTAGAGGCATACTAGGGACACTCTGTTTTGTCTATGTATTCACACATGTACTAAGTTTCCGGTTAATACAATTCTAGCATGAATAATAAATATTTATCATGATATAAGGAAATAATAACAACTTTATTATTGCCTCTAGGGCACATTTCCTTCACCTGCCGCACCAGCAACACACATAAATAGTCTGGAGAGTCATGGAGGTGATGTGGAAGGTACTCAACCCATTGATCGCCTGAAGACGAAGGTACTCGAGTGCAGTACAGCCACGGAGCAGGCGCTCCATGTCACCGTTTGAGAGGCAGACGGTGACGAGCTCGAGGTGCTTCAGTCGTGGTAGAATAAGAGCGGGCGCGTCATTAAGGGGGGATGGCAGTTCCTGAACTTGGCGACGCGCAGCGTGGGCGCGAGGCGGAGTGCGGACGTTGGCAGCGACCACATATGCCCATCATCAAAAGTGAGCTCCTCGAGCTGATCTAGGGCGGGGGATCGGAACCAATCGTCAAGCTTGGCTCGGTCCTTGCCGTTGGAACGGAACTTGCCCATTCTAAGGCCTTTGGTTGGGCCAAGGTGACTACCGAGAATCTTGGAGAACGCATCCAAGCTTCTGCGATAGCAATGGCAGAGCTCGTGGGTGTCGATGAGGTCGAGAGGGGTGGAGTTCCATAGGGGGCGCCACCGCCGGGAAAGTACGGTTATCCGCGCCCCATATTTGATTGGGAGGAGGGAGATGATGACTCTCAACATATCATCGGGGAGTCTGCTGATGAAGTCTAGGCCTGCTGGAGTCGCTTGCGGTTCTAGCTCGCCCCGCCTCTGCTTGTTGGCAGCCCCGTTCTCCACCTCCGGAGTCTCCTTGTCAGCGGCGCTTTCTGATAGAAATGGGAGTACATGGAATATTTAGTTAAAACAGGGCAATAGAAAAGTGTATTGGTAACTAGAATTTATTAGGTAGGAATATAGTAAGAAAAGGGAATAACAATTGGTTGCTTAAATACTACACAATTCATTTGACATTGCTGGGTAAGTCAACATGCAGATAGTTGAAAAGAAAACTTACTTCGAACAAAGTCTGGACGGATGATTTTGTCGGGGAAGTTAGCATATATCTCATGACCAAGCCCTTTTATGTGCAGTGCAATTTTAGTGCAGCTTTCAGTACATAAAACTTAGAAAAATTTCTTTCCAAAAGCCAGTGCCAAAATAGGAGTCACCATGTTCATCAAGTCTTACAGTAGCAACCATTGTAAATCCATGGTTTGTGTTCAATATGACATCCATGGAGCCTTGATCTATGTAAAGGGAAAAATTGTGCACTACATAATTTGTTGCATAGCAAGGCATGTTCTGCAGAAAATGGTAGGATTGTTAAAGAAAATATGGTAACATGCAAATATGGGCTCAAATTGAAAGAACTATACATCAGTTGAAATCAAAGGACAAAAATCTATAATTAAACAGATAGGGTAAACATGATGTCATGGAAATATGAGAGTAATCGAACGTACAATACATCATTAATTTGCCTAATATAGAAAAAAGAGGGGAAAAAAAAATCCCCTTTGACGTATATGGTGCATGTGACACCTTTTATCCAAATGTAGCAATATTTAGAACATGTTCAGGAAAGTAGGCCATGCCAACCGATTTAGGGTGAGATTGAACATACCGCGCGCGTCCTCAAGTTATCTGGTACGGTGAGATGGAATCTCTGGCGGAGGTCGCAAAGTCCTGAAGTGTCGGCGCACTGTGCATTCTATGAATGAAAGAAAACCCTCAAATCAGCTCGAATAAAAATGAATTCACGGTTCCGTCAGGTGATTAAAGGAGGTAGATGAACTGGGATAAGAGATAAGATAATACCTCATTAAATTAGTTACCTTGTCGTCCACGAGAAAGAACCCTTAGTAAGGCAGATTTCCCAACCAAGCGGAGCTGGGTCAACCGCGAGCAGCGTCGAGAAAGTCGATGGCGATAGGCGGCGGCAAGCGGAAGTGGCGAAATGCGGTGGGCTTTGCCGGCAGCCTGGCGGCGGCGGCAGGCGTCGAGCTAAGTGTTTACCGCCGCGATAGGCGGTGCCATGGCATAGACACGGAGGAGCTTGTGCAGGTGTGAATGGGGAACGTACCGGAGGGGCCGAGGGGGTGGCGGGCGGGGTGAGGGTTTTTGTGACATGGGGATGGTGAGGGCTTTCTTTTTTCTTTTTTGAATTGTGTGGTGAGGATTTTCTGTCCACAAAGAATTTTGGGGGCGAAGGTTTGCTAGAACGAAATGTGTGTGATTGACGCAACAGGAAAAATGAAAGTCACTGCACACGGTTCCAATTTTGGGAACCATGTGTGATTGACGTACTACCTCTGTCCTAGTTTATTGGTCCCCTTTGTAATTTTTACCAAATTTTGACCAAATATTTAACATACTCAGACATAGATAATAAGCGTACACGTACATAAGCATAGTTCAACCATACGTACATAGTTCAACCGTCATTAAGCATACTCAAGCGTACATAGTTCGATCCATTCCACATCTCATCTCACATGCTGGCACGATCCTGAAGCTTCTCCAGGTACTCGGCGTAAGCGCCGTGCGCCACCCCGCGAGAATACTTCTACTTGAAGGAGCCAACGGCCCATCCTCTTGCATGCGCCAAAACACTTAGATACACATCATGAAGCTTCTGGTTGCAAAATGGGCATCCATAGCCGCCGTTCCAGGTCCTAATACGCCTGTTATGCATTCCCGCATAAAGCTCCCTCAGGATTTGCCTCTTCTACCTCCTCTGGCCATCTTCATCCTCGCTGTCCACATCGTCAGACAACACCTATACAAATAGTAAAACAAAATTGGCATCAAATCAATGATTAAATGCCGTGAAGTAGGTTTAGGAATTTATGGCTATTTATTTATACATATTCAGAGATTATGGTTTGATTTTTAAGCATAGTCGTCTATGTACAGACCAATCTTGAAGAAAATAATGGCACAAACATATGTAGGTCATTCAAATCAATTGTCAAGCCCTGGCTAGGAATTATTAGCATGAACACTAACCCTAGTCGGATTACTAGCAGAAATCATTTGCACAGATGAAACAGCTAATCACTTATCACCTGTACCATTCAAACAATCAATACACTACATGGAGCTAATGAAACTTACTCAGATTTCATGGATTGGGAGAACATAACCATAGGTTCTATTCCAGAAAGGGGGAGGCAGGAGTAACCAGAGAAACCCTATGATCTATTTGACACATAAATGGGTATAGATGACTAACCAGCTGTCCGTCGTCGTCAGAGTCGTCGCCGGAGTGGTCGTCGGAGTCATCGCCGGAGTGGTCGTCGGAGTCGGTGTGGAACTCCGCCTCCGACTGTGGAAGATCGACGCCGTCGACGACGTCAGGGTGCAACGATAACTCGCCGGCGGTGACGGCAACCTCTGTCTCCATCTCCACGCCATGCTCTGGTGCTTTAGCAGCCCCGGCGTCGCCACTCCCTCCGATGGGGCGCTTCGGCGGCATCCTCATACACTGACGGCTTTGAGGACTGAGTGCGGCGTTGAGGATGCAAGCGGAGAGAGAGGATTGTGTGTGTAGCGAGGATGGGGGGTGCCGCTCGGGCGCACCATTAATATGGGTAGTGGGAGTTATGGGAGAGAGGCGGGCGGCGGTCAAACTGATGGCTCGCCTCCCAATGAGCCTGCGCACCGGACTGCTGGCATGCCTACCAAAGTTTCACACAGCTACTCGCACGCCTCCCGATGACACTGTGCAGCGAGCACGCCTCCGTCAATTCACACACCTGCACGCATGCCTCCCCGTCTGCCTGCGCGGCGGACTGCTCGCATGCTTCTCGTCAACTCACGCCTGCTCGCACGGCACATGGGTCACGCGGCGGCACATATTGTTTTTCTATTTAGATGATTAATGCTGCCGCTTTATTGCTTAACCGAAGCATGGCACGTATTCATTGTTGGTCTAATGCTCACGGTTCGAATAAATAATCCGTTTGGGATATTGGTTCATAATTATTAATAATCTCCCGTCTGTAATTAGATAAAGATTATATCAAAACTGGTCTCAAATTTGACAAAAAAGTACAATGCCACTTTGTATTGGTGTCCATATGACAACACGATAAGTTTCATGAACTTCAAATAAGTTTTGGATGTACTAGAATTTAAAAATCAAGATTCTCAATGTTTGAAATTTGTTGCACGGGGAGTAAACATGCACCCAATGAGACACATGTGTTTTTGCAATCCATTTAGGTGCACTGTCACGTGTGCATGTAGCTCAAATTTGATTTGTGCACATTATACCCGTAGAAAATCAATCAATCAATGTACTAAAACGTCTTAATGATCTCTGTGAATTTTTTGAAATTAAAACGTCCCTCCTTTGGTAACATATATGTTCACCGCGGGATAATTAATTTAACATGCATCGTAGTTGCGGTGGATTCGCGGTGTGTGTGTGGGTGTGTGCGTCTGGGGGTGGCGGGTGGCTCGCAGTACACTACGAGTTGTGAGCCACCGTGTGGGTTGGTCGTTTTGTTAGGCAGACCGGTGCCACATTAGAGTCGTGAAATTGTTATTTAAAACATTACACAACCCTTTCATACATACATGTTTTGGCCACATGCAGTCGATGGTCGTCCTACACGACACTCGATACTCGCGTGTGATGCTTTCTGTGGGCCTGCGAGGTCGTCGTCCATCACTTTGACGAACAGCCGACGGTGAGGTTAATTTGACCAGCAAGGTAGAATCTTTTTTGTTTGTGTTATGGTGGTATATAGTACGCGTCGAAGAGGTGGGAGGGGACTAGCATATATACTATACGTACGCATCCGTGAACAAGTACACCTCACTTAGTGTCGGGACTTTTTGGTTTCCGAGGCACGTGCCACATCAAAATTGTGAAATTGGCTATTCAAACATCACACAACACCTTTTTGGGCCACATGCATATCCTAGCTAGGACACTCACGTGTGACGCTTCCATCTGTGGGCCCACGAGGCCATCGTCGATGCATGCATGCATCACTTTGACCTACATCGAGAGAGGTTAATCAATTTCACCATCAATGAGGATTCTTTTGGGTTGTACATATATTACGACAGGAGCATATAGTATGCGGTGAAGAGGGTGGAAGGGGACCATCATATGTAGTACGCTTGATGAACCTCGCTCTGTGTGGGTGCATGGTTTACGGTTTTTGAGGCATGTGGCACATCAAAGTTGTGCATTTTGGGTATTCAACATATATAGATTCGGCCCACATGCATAGCGGTGGTGGTTGTCCTCTCGCACCCACTTAAGAGGTTATCAGCGATATCGATTCTTTCCATCTGTGGGCCCGCTTGGTCCATCACTACTTTTTGCCTGACAACAAGAGAGGTTAATTTGACTTAGGAGGGGATTATTATTTTTGCTCTGGGATGGCATGCATGATACAGTTTGAGCACACACACATGCATGTGTACGCATGAATCCCTCCCATCGAGTCGAAGTGGCTAGCACAACGACACATCATGAACCGATCTCGCTCTGTATGGGGAGCTAGTGTATGATTTTTGACGCACGTGCCACATCAATGTTGTGTATTCAAACATGCATGCACGCATCACCTCCATACATATGCATGTAGTGGTTGCCTTCGAACGGTACACTCCCTCACGTGGTTATCGGCGACAAGCCTATATATTCGTGGGCCCGCGTGGAAATCCATGATCACCTTGACCAACAACAAGATAGGTTACCATGGCGGATTCTTCATTTGGTTCATGTTATCATAGTATAGGTCATGGTGAGATTCGGACCTTAAGTTTGAGCGCATATACTATGCACACATGCATGCATGAATCCCCGTCGTTGGCTTGAAGTGTGGTGTAACATACATATGCATCGTCAACCTAACCCTCACTCAGTGTGGGGATTTCTGGTTTGAAATCACGGTGCCACATCAAAGTTGTTCCATTGTTACTCAAAAACACACCTCTCCATACATATGTTTGGGCCACACACATGCAGTGGTTGTCTTCGGGGACTAGCTACTTGCGTGATTATTGGCGAGCTAGCCCATCTCCGGCGTCGCATGGACGGCCATCACTTTGACCAACAACTGAAAGTGCAACTATCCCTGGGTGGTTTTGGTAATTCCTAACAACATATAGCTCATTGAGCTAATGCTATTTCAAAATAGATATTTCAGGAAAGTTCAATGATTGGCATGGCATGGATTAGAAAGTGGACCCTTCAAAATGCTAAGGACAAAAGATTGGCTCAAGCACAAAACTATACATTTTCTATTTTAGTGATCCAAGATCACATTGAGTCTATAGGAAAAGCCAATACTATTAAGAAGGGATGAGGTGTTGCTTAATGAGGTGCTTGCTCAAAATGCTTAGTGATATGATCCAAAACCCTCCACTACTTTCTCATATCCACATATGTCCCCCACCAAATATCCAACTTGGCCCCACCGATTCTTTCTATCCGGCGTCACCGAGTTCAGTTGACATAGCCACTGCCAGAAACCCTAGTCTTTTCGGTCTCACCGATAGGGATCTCGGTCTCACCGAGATGGGATTGTAATCTATCTGTTTCCCTTCGTAACGTTTCGGTCAAACCGAGATGAGCGATCGGTCCCACCGAGATTGCAATGCAAACACTCTGTTTCCTTTTCGTAACGTTTCGGTCCAACCGAGATGAGCGAATCGGTCCCACCGAGTTTGCCTGACCAACTCTCTGTTTGACTATTACCAAAATCGGTCCCACCGAGTTTGTGTAATCGGTCTCACCGAGATTACGTTATGCCCTAACCCTAATGATATCGGTCCCACCGAGTTGACATGTCGGTCCCACCGAGAATCCTAACGTTCACATTTTGAACTAAATCGGTCTGACCGAGTTCTCTGAATCGGTCCCACCGAGTTTGGTGATTTGTGTGTAACGGTTAGATTTTGTGTGGAGGCTATATATACCCCTCCACCCACTCTTCATTCGTGGAGAGAGCCATCAGAACACGCCTACACTTCCAATACATATTTTCTGAGAGAGAACCACCTACACTTGTGTTGAGGTCAAGATATTCCATTCCAACCACATAAATCTTGGTCTCTAGCCTTCCCCAAGTTGCTTTCCACTCAAATCTTCTTTCTACCAAATCCAATCCTATGAGAGAGAGTTGAGTGTTAGGGAGACTATCATTTGAAGCACAAGAGCAAGGACTTCATCATCAACACACCATTTGTTACTTCTTGGAGAGTGGTGTCTCCTAGATTGGCTAGGTGTCACTTGGGAGCCTCCGACAAGATTGTGGAGTTGAACCAAGGAGTTTGTAAGGGCAAGGAGATCACCTACTTCGTGAAGATCTACCCTAGTGAGGCAAGTCCTTCGTGGGCGACGGCCATGGTGGGATAGACAAGGTTGCTTCTTCGTGGACCCTTCGTGGGTGGAGCCCTCCGTGGACTCGCGCAACCGTTACCCTTCGTGGGTTGAAGTCTCCATCAACGTCGATGTACGATAGCACCACCTATCGGAACCACGGATAAAAAATCTCTGTGTCAACATTGCATTTGCTCCCTCAAACTCATCCCTTTACCTTCATATGCAATTGTTTTACATTCCGCTGCTATACTCTTAGAATTGCATGTGTAGGTTGATTGCTTGACTTGTGCTAAGTTGGTAAAATCTGCGAAGAACTAAAATTGGGAAAAGGCTAGATTTTTATTTGGTCAAGTAGTCTAATCACCCCCCCTCTAGACATACTTTCGATCCTACAAGTGGTATCAGAGCTTTGGTCTCCATTTGCTTTGATTTCCATAGCTTTTGGTGGTCATAGCCTTGGTTTCACAACCTAGGAGAGTATGGCGTCTAGCGAGGGAAATTACCACCGTAGAGGTCCTTACTTTGATGGTACAAATTTTGCTAGTTGGAAGCATAAGATGAAAATGCATATTCTTGGACATAACCCTACCGTTTGGGCTATTGTGTGTATTGGCTTGCAAGGTGAATTCTTTGATGGGAGAGAACCAAACCGTGAAGCTACCGCGGAAGAGTTGAAGATGCTACAATACAATTCTCAAGCTTGTGATATGATCTTCAATGGAATGTGCCCCAAAGAATTCGACAAAATCAGCCGTCTTGAGAATGCAAAGGAAATTTGGGATACTTTGATTGATATGCACGAAGGTACCGACTCCGTCAAGGAATCCAAATTGGATGTGCTTCAAAGTCAACTTGACAAGTTCAAAATGAAGGATGGTGAAGGTGTCGCCGAAATGTACTCTAGGCTTGCTCTCATCACAAATGAGATTGCCGGCTTGGGAAGTGAAGAGATGACCGACAAATTCATCATCAACAAGATCCTAAGAGCCTTGGATGGAAAATATGATACCGTGTGCACATTGATCCAAATGATGCCCAATTACAAAGATCTCAAGCCAACGGAAGTCATTGGAAGAATTGTTGCTCATGAGATGTCACTCAAGGATAAGGAAGAGCTTCACAACAAGTCTAGTAGTGCTTACAAAGCCTCGTGTGATGCTCCCACATCATCAAGTGAGAAACAAACCTTCAATGAAGAATTGAGCCTAATGGTAAAGAACTTCAACAAGTTCTACAAGAGTAGAAGCAAAGAAAGAAGTTCCAAGTCAAGGTCCTACAATGACAAAAGATCTTCTAGTCGTGAGCGTAATTGCTACAATTTTGGAAGAACCGGACACTACTCCAATGAGTGTACGGCTCCCTACAAAAGAAGAGAAGATTCTCCCAAAAGAAGAAGTAGAAGAGAAGAATCACCACCAAGAGAAAGGAGGAGTAGAGATGATCGTTATGAACGAAGACCCTCTCGGAGAAGCAAGGACTCGGAAAGGAAGGATAAGTCATCAAGGAGCTACACAAAAAGAAGACATCAAGCTCATGTTGGTGAATGGGTATCCGGCTCCGACTCCGACAATCACTCTGAAAGAAGTTATCACTCCGACTCCGAATATACTCAAGATGAAGGTGTTGCCGGTCTAGCACTTGTGTCAACCAACTCCTACGACATATTTGACTCACCAAATGAAGGAATTGGAAGATGCTTCATGGCCAAAGGTCCAAAGGTAACACATCCCGAGTATGTTGATTTCAATAGTGATGAAGATGATTTGCTAGGTGATGATGATTTACTTGTTGACAACTCTAGTGATGAAAACTATGATGGAACGTCAATTAATCATGCTAATCAAGATAAAACGAATGATGATGATAAGAAGGAGATTGAGCGTCTAACTAAAGAACTAAACACTCTTAAGTTAGCTCATGAAACTACCTTGGAAAATCATCGAGAACTTTTAAAGACTCATGATAAGCTACGCTTTGAAAAGATCAACCTTGAGCAAGAGCATGAGTTTTTAAAGGCAATCAATGATGATCTTCGCAAGAAAAGTTCTTCTTACATTGCCAAGCGTTTACTCTTGTCTACTTACATGCCACAAGTTAAATCTAGAAACAAGAACAAGAAAGATGCTTCATCTAGTAGTAACAACAATCATGCTAAATCCAATGTTGTTGCTTCTAGTAGTTCTCTTGATTCCACTAATGATTCTCTTAGCCAAGTTACACTTGAGCAAGAAAATAGCTTATTGAAGGGAATTATAGAGAAAGATGTTTACAAGAGCCTTGCCAGAAGTAAGCAATTTGAGGAAATTGTACGGAAGCAAGGAAGACACCGGAAGAATCAAGGTGTTGGTTTTGAACAAAAGTTCAATGCCAATGGAGTTGAGTGGGAAGAAGATCAATACCCCAAGAGGAAGTTTGTTCCTCAACAAGAGAAGTATGATCCTACTTCTTTCAAAGGGACACAAGCTCAAGATGATCTTCCACAAGACCACAAGCAAAAAGGCAAGGACAAGCTTCAAGAGGAAATTGATGCATTTGAAGAAGCACCCAAGGCCTTGGTCAAGTGGGTTCCCAAGACTACGTCAAGTTCTACTTCATCAAGTACAACTACAACTCCGAGGATTCCCATCAAGATGGTGTGGATCCAGAAGAAGAAGAACTAGAGAGTTCTTGAGGGTGACTCCGCCAACATACTTTACTCTTATCATTTTGGCGAGAACAAGTGCAAACAACTTACATATCTTGCACTAGTTCAAGGAGTCACAAACCCTCTTGTTGGTAAGACAAGGGACAAGGTAACCCAATGCTTTCATGGGCATCATCTTGTGTATGCATCACTCTATGTGTATGGATATCCTTGTTTGTTCCTTGTGGGACTAACCCGTGTAGGTATTGAAAGTGCAACTCACTCCAAAGGATTGCTCCAAATGATCTACATCAACATTGAGCATCTACATCTTCAACACCTACATGAAGTCATCATTGATAAAACCCAAGGTTAGTTCATCCCTCTAAGGGGGGATATCACATCTAGGGGGAGCTTTACTCTAATCAATTGAGTTAAAGCAACTCTAATGGTGTGAACACATCAATGCTTTATGAAAAAGTGGTAACTCCACTTGTGCTTAAATGATGAGTATGACCTATGATCAAATGTTCTCATTTGACTCCTAAGTCAATATACTCATATATAGATGGCCTAGTCACCGCCAAATTGCTTGATAGATGCTAGAGTGTTTGTGCGTGCTTTTTCACATATTTCATTTGCCATTTTATTGTGTGAGAATGTTGGTTGCATACTTTACTCATTCGAGGACATCCATTTGTAGTTTTGATTGTTTGGCTCTTTCTCTTTTGCCAAATGGATGGACAAGAATGCCTAAGAACTCCCTCTAGCTATCTATGCTTTCCTCATCTCAAGCTCTATTCATGCTACATCACAAAGTTTGATCTAGTCAGATTCGAACCACTCTGTGTGAGGAGCACTCGGAGTTGCCGATTCGTCATAGACTTAAACCTCCAAAACCTCTTTGTGCATCTCGGTCTGACCGATTCATCCTTTTCGGTCCTACTGAGTCACTAAGTTGATCTAGGGTTTTCAATCTCGGTGCAACCGACTAGAACCTTTCGGTCACACCGAGTTGCAGTAACTGCGTGCAGTCTTGCATCTCGGTGCCACCGAGTCATTCCACTCGGTCACACCGACAGGGTCAGGTTATATATACCGACGGGCCAAATTTTGCAAATTTTTCCGAACCTTCTCTCCCGCGCATAACCTGCTCTGCCTCTTCGGGTCTCCAGATCGTCCTCTCATCGCCAGCGACCTCCCACCATTGGTCTCCGCCGCCGTCAACGGAAATCTTCACTGCCGTTGCTGCCGTAGCAAGTTCGTCGCCGAACTAGGGTACGAACTTGATCTTTGTGCTAATCCTTAACTCCAATTCTTAGCACATTGCTTTGCCATGATTCTTGCCAAGATTGAAATCATCCTGTCCAGCGAAAACATCCCGTAGATTAGTTTTGATTTGAAAATTTAGGGTTAGGTCTCCGCCGAATTCATCTCGGACCAACCGAGTTGTAGAAATCGGTCTCACCGATTTTGGCTTAGGCCAGAGCACACGCGTTTCCGGTCTGACCGAAAACTGCAAATCGGTGTGACCGAGTTCGATTCTTTGTGAAACCCTAGCAGTCTCGGTGTCACCGAACTGTGAGTCGGTCTGACCGAGTTCACTAGTTTAGGTTCCAAAAGCTGCTTCAGTATCACCGAGTTTACAAATCGGTAGATCCGAAATGCTTTCTGTGAAGAACTAAAACTAAGTTTTTAAGTCATCCTTTTTGCAAAACTCCTGTACTTTGTGATGCTCATCTACTCTACCTAATCTATAACCTATTCACAGGGTCTGCTGTCAGAGTATTTGCAGAGATGTCTGACCAGAGTGATAGTCAGAACAGGTCTGAGCAACAGGTGCAGATGAGTGAGGGTTCAGATCCCTCTAGCAGCTATGATGATGGCAGCAGGAGCACTCCCAGCAATCTACCAAAGGCTTCTACTAGGACAAGGAAAATGAGGATCAATTCCCTGGAGTGCTTGATAGCTTTAAGGCATGTGGAGTGGATACTTTTGTTGCCTAGAAGCTCACCAAATGGAATGATGAGCTCATCATGCAATTTTACTCCACTGCCCACTTCTATCCAGATGGAAGGATTGTATGGATGTCTGAGGGTACTAGGTACCAATCTACAATTGATGAATGGGCCAAGCTTATAAATGCTCCTGAGGTACATGAGGATGACTTGGACATTTATGCAGAGAAGAAGAAAGACCACAGCAGTATGGCTAACATGTACAAGGAGATCCCAGATGCTGCTTTGGATACACATAAGTTTGGATCAGTTCACTACCTGTTGTCTGGTCTGCCAACAATCAACTGGATCTTAAGGCATACACTGCTACCCAAGTCAGGCGATCACAAGATGATCAGAGGACATGCTATAAACTTGCTGCACATATTTGATGTCCCATAGAAGTTCAAAGTCATGAGCCTGATTGTTGAAACAATCAAGAGGACTGCAGCTGATCAGAAGAGAAGTTGTGGGTATGCCCCACACATTCAAGAGCTAATCAACTCAAAGATGGGCAAAGGCAAGTACATCTTGGATAAGGAGCACCTGCCCATCTATCCTGAATTTGAAGATAACACTGTTGTGATGAATGAGAATGAACCATCTTCAGCTCAAGCACATGAAAAGAGAGAGAAGGCTAAGGCAGAGAAGGCTGCAAAGATGCCAACAACAGAGGAGGCATCTCAGGTATTCTTGAAGAGCAAGAAAGACCAACTTGGATATCTGATCCAATCCACCCTGAGGATTGAGAAGGGCTTGGCCACCCTGACCAAGAACCAGGAGAGTCTGGAGAGGATCATTGAGCAGAAATTCTATGACCTTGATGTCAAGGTGACAGAAATCCAAACCGTAGTTGAGAAACTTCAGGAGGAAGTAGAGGAGAAGAAGGGCAAGTATACCACAGATGCTTTTGCTAGAGTGCCCAGAGGACAGCGATCTGCTGCAGTGCCAGTGATAGACACTAGAGCCACAGCATCAGCACTAGCAGCTACAGCTCCAGTTCCACCTCCAGCAGCTATTCCACCAGCTCCAGCTACTTCATCAGAAGCCTTCGTCCTTGGAGTTCTCTCAACACCACCTCCCGAAGATCGAGCCTGAGAGTCGTTTAGCACTATGCATTTTCGAACTTTTTGGTAACTTGTTGCCAAAGGGGGAGAAAAATGTATGGATCATAGGCTTCGAGAGAGAGTGTGTTGGTTTTTATCTCTCTTTGCACTTATTTGGTTTGGTTTGAAACTTTATTGTGTGCTTGTGTGAGCTACTTGTGAGATACTTGTTTGATCTTGTGTTTGATCATATGCTACCCTTAATGCTTGTTGGATGATATTATCTCTTATATCCTAGATGATCATTCACTTGTTTTGGTGATGAGTGCATGCTTTAACTTCTATCATTTTGAGCGCTCCACCAAGATGTATGTGACATGGAAGAGTAACCCATGATCCTAATCGATTGTGCATTTGCATTCAAAAGCAAATTTTAAATAATGCACAAATTTAGGGGGAGCTCTTGCTTATCACATACTTCTCAAAGCGATGATGTTTTTTTAATACTATTTATCATTTGTCGAAGCTTTGATCTATATGTTGTCATCAATTACCAAAAAGGGGGAGATTGAAAGTGCAACTATCCCTGGGTGGTTTTGGTAATTCCTAACAACATACAGCTCAGTGAGCTAATGCTATTTCAAGATAGATAGTTCAGGAAAGCTCAATGATTGGCATGGCATGGATTAGAAAGTGGACCCTTCAAAATGCTAAGGACAAAAGATTGGCTCAAGCACAAGACTCTACATTTTCTATTTTAGTGATCCAAGATCACATTGAGTCTATAGGAAAAGCCAATACTATTAAGAAGGGATGAGGTATTGCTTAATGAGGTGCTTGCTCAAAATGCTTAGTGATATGCTCCAAAACCCTCCACTACTTTCTCATATCCACATATGTCCCCCATCAAATATCCAACTCGGCCCCACCGATTCTTTCTATCTGGCGTCACCAAGTTCAGTTGACATAGCCACCGCCAGAAACCCTAGTCTTTTCGGTCTCACCGATAGGGATCTCGGTCTCACCGAGATGGGATTGTAATATCTCTGTTTCCCTTCGTAACGTTTCGGTCAAACCGAGATGAGCGATTGGTCCCACCGAGATTGCAATGCAGACACTCTGTTTCCTTTTCGTAACATTTCGGTCCAACCGAGATGAGCGAATCGGTCCCATCGAGTTTGCCTGACCAACTCTCTGTTTGACTATTACCAAAACCGGTCCCACCGAGTTTGTGTAATCGGTCTCACCGAGATTACGTTATGCCCTAACCCTAATGATATCGGTCCCACCGAGTTGACATGTCGGTCCCATCGAGAATCCTAACATTCACATTTTGAACTAAATCGGTCTGACCGAGTTCTTTGAATCGGTCCCACCGAGTTTGGTGATTTGTGTGTAACGGTTAGATTTTGTGTGGAGGCTATATATACCCCTCCACCCACTCTTCATTCGTGGAGAGAGCCATCAGAACATGCCTACACTTCCAATACATATTTTCTGAGAGAGAACCACCTACACTTGTGTTGAGGTCAAGATATTCCATTCCAACCACATAAATCTTGATCTCTAGCCTTCCCCAAGTTGCTTTCCACTCAAATCTTCTTTCTACCAAATCCAATCCTATGAGAGAGAGTTGAGTGTTGGGGAGACTATCATTTGAAGCACAAGAGCAAGGCGTTCATCATCAACACACCATTTGTTACTTCTTGGAGAGTGGTGTCTCCTAGATTGGCTAGGTGTCACTTGGGAGCCTCCGACAAGATTGTGGAGTTGAACCAAGGAGTTTGTAAGGGCAAGGAGATCGCCTACTTCATGAAGATCTACCCTAGTGAGGCAAGTCCTTCGTGGGCGACGACCATGGTGGGATAGACAAGGTTGCTTCTTCATGGACCCTTTGTGGGTGGAGCCCTCCGTGGACTCGCGCAACCGTTACCCTTCGTGGGTTGAAGTCTCCATCAACGTGGATGTACGATAGCACCACCTATCGGAACCACGGATAAAAAATCTTCGTGTCAACATTGCGTTTGCTCCCTCAAACTCATCCCTTTACCTTCATATGCAATTGTTTTACATTCCGCTGCTATACTCTTAGAATTGCATGTGTAGGTTGATTGCTTGACTTGTGCTAAGTTGGTAAAATCTGCCAAGAACTAAAATTGAGAAAAGGCTAGATTTTTATTTGGTCAAGTAGTCTAATCACCCCCCTCTAGACATACTTTCGATCCTACAACAACAAGAGAGAGGTTGTACGACCAAGGTGGATTATTCTTGGTCCGTTTTATGATCCATCTTGGTGAGATATGCCTCTCTGGCCCACCGACTAAAAGTGTGTGTGTGTGGCGGGGGGGGGGGGGGTTGCTACTCTGCACTTTGCTCGGTGAACCTCGGTTGGGGTGGCATGCATTCATTGCTTAGGATTCCCTTCGTGGCGACACAAGAGGGGGGCTGCTAACTACTTCACACTTTGCTAGGTGAACCTCGGTTGGGGGGAGGGGGCATGCATTCATAGCTGAGGATTCCCTTCGTGCCGACACGAGGGGGGCTGCTAGCTACTTCACACTTTGCTAGGTGAACCTCGGTTGGGGGGCATGCATTCATAGCTTAGGATTCCCTTCGTGCCGACACGAGGGAGGGGGGCTGCTAGCTACTTTGCACTTTTCTAGGTGAACCTCGGTTGGGGGGCATATATTCATAGCTTAGGATTCTCTTCGTGTCGACACGAGGGAGGGGGCTGCTAGCTACTTCGCACTTTGCTAGGGTGAACCTCGGTTGGGGGGCATGCATTCATAGCTTAGGATTCCCTTCGTGCCGACACGAGGGAGGGGGGCTGCTAGCTACTTCGCACTTTGCTAAGGTGAACCTCGGTTGGGGGGGCATGCATTCATAGCTTAGGATTCCCTTCGTGCCGACACAAGGGAGGGGTGCTGCTAGCTACTTCGCACTTTGCTAGGGGAATGAACCTCGGTTGGGGGGGGGCATGCATTCATAGTTTAGGATTCCCTTCGTACCGACATGAGGGAGGGGGGCTGCTAGCTATTCGCACTTTGCTAGGTGAACCTCGGTTGGGGGGGAGGGGGCATGCATTCATAGCTTAGGATTCCCTTCGTGCCGACACGAGGGGGGTGGGGGCAAGCAATACCGTGCGCTTTGCGAGAGAGGTGCCACATCGAAGTTGCATTTGGTATTTGAAAATCAAACCACCCTTTTGATACATAAATTTGGTCCACATGTAAGTGTGTTCGTGTTCTGACCCTCTCCCGCGTCATCTTTTGCCAAATTTATGAACATTAGACAAGTCGGATGACGCAACAGACACGGTTCTCTCAAACTAACCGTGTGCCACGCCGGTGCCCCTGTCACGCACACATCCGCATAGTACATTGGGCTCCACGAGGCTCCCCCTCTCAAAAATATCTGCCCGCCTCGAGGGTTTTTCTGTTTCATAGCACACGGTTGTTATCTCCAGACCGTGTGCGATGTTTCTTATTCCCAATCCCGGCTGCATCCCTAGAAAATATCTACCTGCCTCGAGGGTTTTTCTGTTTCATAACACACGGTTGTTATCTCCGGACCGTGTGCGATGTTTATTGTTCCCAATCCCGCCCGCATCCCTAGAAAATATATGCCCGCCCCGAGGGTTTTTCTGTTTCATAACACACGGTTGTTATCTCTGGACCGTGTCCGATGCACTATCTTCAAAATTTTCAATAGCCCGGCATTTCACTCCTGCGTAGTACCCCGCGTCATTTCCTCAAACACCGCGCCCCCCCTCCACACACACACACACACCAAAACCTCCTCGAGCATGCGCACACACACACACCCCCTCCCTCGCTCAAAACCCTAGCAAGGTCCCCACCGCCGCCGCCACCGCAAGGCCTTCATTGTCAACATCTGCCGGTTTGCCCGTGGAGCTTACCCACCGATCTCCATACCCAGGCCGCCCTGAGTTTCTTAGATGACGCCTGCCAAATGCCCCCTTTCCCATAGATCCACTTCCCCATCCCCCACTCCAGAGTGTCGCAGCCTAAGCCCAGCTACGCTTCCCGTGGAGCTCGAGGAGCGACTGGCCCAAAAGAGGTGTATAGAGGTCTCTTCACCCGACGTCACCGAGGAAGCTGACGACCATTACTGGCGGTAGGCACTCAAGCAGTGGGCTAGAGTATGCGGGCATGTCTTGGCCGCCGGCTATGACATCGAGGTCATCGACAACGACAGCCTGAGGCAGGCTATGTCACAGGTTAAGTGGCTCACCCCCAACCCCTCGGGTTCAACCGCCGTCGATCTCATCCATGGCCCCGCCGTGGATCTCCTCTGGCTCGCTGTCAACAATTTGTCATTCTACATCGCCATCGAGCCCCTTTTGTCATTTCTGAAGGACACATCATGCGACGCTGGCTTGGGATCCACAGCTTCCAAGTCGGACCTCATCGACGGCGACCACGAGGAGGGCACCCTCTCCGGCTCTTCCAAGGGGAAAGAGCCCATCTGCTCTTCCAAGGGGAAAGCGCCCGTCTGCGACATCGGGGAGGGCACCCTACAGTCGTGCTCTTCCAAGGGGAAGGAACCCATCTGCGACAACATGGAGCGCATCCAGGGTCCGTGCTCTTCCCACGGGAACGAGCCCATCTGTGACAAGTGAGGAAACCCATGACTTGTTTTGCCGTGTCTCTTCACAGGGGGAAACCCATTATTTGTTTTGTCGAGTCCCTTTTGTAGTGTAGTGAGAATATGTCCAGTTTTAATTGCTATATCTGGTTGTTTGCAGTATGCCTTGTTTATTTCAGTTGTTCACAATGTGATGCTCTATATGTGCAATTATTTACTGTGCAGTACATTTCATCAATACAATTTTAAACATACCGATAGGAATGCATATATTTGCTTGCTGTTAAGCCTGTTATAGCTAGCATATGCCTCTTTTAAAGTTTTTTGATTGTTCAGTTGTTTGTAGTTAGCATATGTCCAGTTTCAAATGCTATCTTTGGTTGTTCATAGTATGCCTTGTTTATTCCAGTTATTCACAACGTGATGTTCCATATGTGCAAGTATGAACTGTGCAGTTAAATTTCATCAGTACCAGTTTCAACAATACCACTATGAATGACTACATTTGGTTGCTGCATCTTGTAGTTAACACGCCTTTCCATTTTTATTTAACAGTAACTAGTGTACTTAGACCGGCACAATACCAGTTTGAATGACTATGTTTTCTTGTTGTTAAATGTTAGGCCTGTTGCAGTTAGAACACCTTTCCACTTGTTTTGCTTCACTGGCGTGCTTAAACCTGCACATTGAAGCTATCTTTTGCAGATTATTTTGCCTGCCATGGATAATTTTGGTTGATGTTTAGCCTGATGTGCTTAACATGCTCCTTGATGTACCTACACAGGACAAATTTGGGAACAACTACTGTTTTCCATCGAGGTTAGTTTCATCCCATGGCTTATATCTGCTCACTATTCAGGATATTGGTAGCTGGTACCATATAGGCCGGCGGCTGATAAGGGACTAATCGGTGAATCGGACTTTTAACTGAATATATCTGCAACCCATTTATTGTTAGGTTAACTAGGGCCATATGTAATATATCTGAGGCTACATAGCAACATGCACTGTACTTAATGTCTAAATATGCAATCCTAGGCTACATAGCAACAAGGAAGAGTGTTACATTAATGTTCTAATGATGTCTAGATATACGTAGAAGAGCAGCAGCAGCAGCAACAACAACACAACCCTGTTTGGATACTCAACTTAACTAGAGGTTAGAGTTAGTTTCTAGCTCTTGACTAACCCTGAACTAACTCCATCCAAGGAGTTGTTTGGATGGCAGGGTTAGATTGACAATAAATGCACTAGGAGAACTAGCTCCAATTAGCACCTCTTGGGTTGGATAGTTTTTTTGGGTGGGTTATAGATGCAACTAGCTCAAACTAGCCCTCATGTTTAGATATACGTTAGGGCTATTTGAGCCCGAACTAGCTCAAACTAACTATAACCCATGGATACAGCAGCAGTTAATCAACCGGTAATTTGTAAGAATGCACTAAACTCCTTCCGGCCCATAATATAAGATGTTAATTCATCTAATATGTGAGTATATTGGATGTTATAAGATACTCCCTCCATTCCTAAATATTTATCTTTTTAGAGATTTCAAATGGACTTCCACATACTGATGTATATAGACATATTATAAAAGAGTGTTGTACTACATCATTGTGCAATTGATGTTTAGCTTCTAATATCAACTTGGTGCTTTTAGGTACATATGTCATCGGTAAAGATCCGCGCTTCGACCCTTTCTGCGTATGGGGCAATGAGATATCGATGAACCAACATCAAGTGAGGAAGATGATAAAGATTGTTAGTAAAATGGGTCCAAAGATGGCAATTAAACTATTTGTTTACACTTTATCCAAGACAACAGCGAACTGCAGGATGGTAAGTAAGAACTCTGCAGCCTTCTTTTTATTGCCCATAATGAGTTGTGTTAGATGACAATGTCTGAATCTTTTTCCTTTGCAGTGGTTGCTAAAGCAGTTTACTCAAGATTACCTCTCAAACTACATGATTGGTGGGCATGCAAAGGTTAAAGTATTTCTACCAGAACACGATGATTATCTAGATGTTTTCATGAAGACCGTGAAGGATGGGCGGTCGGCCATCACAAGGGGTTGGACTAGAGTCGTGCATGCCTTCTGCATGGAGGAGGGCACAATATGGGCATTTCGCTTCACCTTGTTCAGCAACCAGAATATATTTCGCCTCTTTCTTTACCGTCATTAATAGTACAAGTATACAACTGTGGTTCATCATTCTTTATTTGGTTCTTATGTAATTCTTGAACATATGTACCTATGAATCAAATAATGCATTGGTTGTTTGAACCTGATGGATTTGAATAAAGCTGTAGCATACATTCAAATTCAAATTCAAATCTAGTACAATTTGAAAAAGCAGCAATTAAATTATGGTGAAATTACGCTCTCCAGGTTGTTACGGCACACACGGTTGGTAAAACACAAACGTTTGCGATATGCACCATAATCCAAGACGGTTCACAGAGAGGAAACATGTGCAAGCATGCACACAGTTGTCGTTTGCAAAGCATGTGCGATGTCAGACAATATCACAAATGATGCGGGCAAACTGAACGTTTGTGTTAGTTGCCTTATCATAGACGATTCGCAACCATGAACTATTTTTGATGAAGTATGCATCGTAAACGTTGCACCACAGAATAGCGTGTGCGATAGTTGTCGTGTACGACGATGTTACGATGGTCCGACGTTTCGTAATCCTGTCCGACACTCGTACGACGATTAGCTAATCTTCTTAACAGTGAACCGTTTGTGATGGGTCGCGCATCGTACACGTTATATAATAGTCACTGGTACGAGTGGATGCTATACAAACGGTTTTCAATCCCTTTCCGCAACGGCATTTGGAACCGTCGCCAAGTGAGTGTGGGCGATAGGGGGTCCTTCCTACACGAACCAGAAACCATCAGGGATATGCCCTCCTGGCACACACGCTCAGCAAAATGAGGTCGTGCGACACCGGCGAGTGCTCAAATACGGAAATACGTACAGTAGAGCTAAAAAATACAATTATATAGGCGAAATTGTTTCCGATCGCAAGTACATCCCACACAGTCAGTCCCCGCTAAACGTTTCCGTTCGTATGTACATCCCACACAGTCGCTCCAAGGAAAACGTTTCCGTTCACAGGTACATCACACACAATTTTTCCCGTTAAATCGTTTGTGATAGCATTGCCATTGCACACGATATTAATAATTTTATCGTTTGCATTATTGAATGCATCACACATGGTGCGTAAAAGAAACTGTGTGGCAAAGGCTGTCCATCACACATAGTTTTTATGTGGTAAGCGTTTGCGCAAGGTGGCCTAACGCAAACAGTTTTCAAGAGAAAGTCGTGTGTGCAGTGGAGATTGATCGCACACGTAGTTGATCCTAGAAACGTTTCCAATCTCCATATATATCGCAGACGTTTCGCTTTCGCAAACCGTGTGCAGTGTAATCCCTAATTAATCCCTAATTTTAAAATCACATGTTTTGAATTTGAAAGTAGGTAATCACTTATTTCATATCGAACCATGTTTATTACAAATATAGGTTCAACCACGAATCCATAATTCGATGCACAGGTACATATACTGAAGAACTACAGAAGCACCAAGTAAAGAATGATGAACCACAGTTGTACTAAAGACTGTAAAGAGAGAGGCGAAAGACATTCTGGTTGCTGGAGAAGGTGAAGCGGAATGCCAATATTGTGCCCTCCTCCATGCGTAATGCGCGCACGACTCTATGCCAACCCCTTGTGATGGCTGCCCGTCCATCCTTCATTGTCTTGATTAGGACTTCTCGATGCTCATTGCAGTCTGGATGAAATACTTTAACCTTCATTGCATGTCCATCAATCATGTACTTTGCGAGGTAATCTTGAGGAACTGCTTCGGGAACCACCGGGAACGAAAAAGATTCAGACATTGTTGTCTAACACTCATTATGGGCAGTAAAAAGAGAAGGCTGCAGAGTTTGTAGTTACCATCCTACAGCTCACTGTTGTGTTGGATAGAGCATAAACAAATAATTTGCTTGCCACCATTCGTATCTTTTTGCTAATAATACTTATCAGTTTCCTCACTTGATGCTTGTTCATCAATATCTCACTGCCCCATACGCAAAAAGGGTCGATGCGTGGATGCTTGCCAAGGGCATATGTACCTACAAGCAACAAGTCAATATTAGAAGCTAACTAGTGTCCAGGCCTGGATCTGTATGCACTACATTATGGAACGACAGGGGGAGTACAAGCCGAGGGATGAAGCTAACATCGGCGGAAAATGGTGGCCACCCCCGTTGTTGTCCTGCATAAGTAGTGGAAAGGCATGATAAGTACAACAATCTTAAAATCAAACAAATATAGCAAAGGTAAACAACATCATCTCCAAATGATAGCTTGAATGTGTTGGTTTCAGCATGATGTTAAAGCAGATATAAAATGGAGGGCAATGTTACCGACAGCAGGCTTAACAACCATCAAATATTGCAATTCAAACTGGTATCGTTGAAAATGAATAGAACGTAGGTAATGCTTAAACATCACACTGGATAAATGTGTAAAACTGAAATAAAGGGCATGTGTTAACTACACCAGGAATAACTGGAACCAAATATAGTCGTTCAAACTGGTATTGATGTAGTCGAGCGGCACAGTTCCGACTTGCACATAATGAACAACACATTGTGAATGACTGAAATAAACAAGGCATAAATGACCAGTATAACAACCAAATATAGCCATTGAAAAATGGACATAGTCTCACTGCAACCAACCTAACAAGCAAATACAGATAAACAGGGCATATGCTTGAAAACTGGACAAATGCTCACTGCAACCAACCTAAGAAGCAGATAAAGATAAATAAGGCATCTGCTTGATAACTGGACAAATGCTAAAAAAAGCAACCTAACAACCAAATACAGATAAACAAGGCATCTGCTTGATAACTGGACAAATGCTAAAAAAAGCATCCTAACAACCAAATACAGATAAACAAGGCATCTGCTTGATAACTAGACAAATGCTCACTGCAACCAAACTAAGAACCGAATACAGATAAACAAGGCATCTGCTCAATAACTGAAAAAATGCTCACTCCAACCAACCTAACAACCAAATACAGATAAACAAGGCATCTACTCACTATAAACAACCAAATATAGCCATTCGTGAAACTGAAGTGGACAATTCATACTTAAACATCACATAGACCTATTGAACAATACATTTTTGCATAACTGAAATAATTAAACACTGCACAGTTAAAGCACCGCATGACAAATGCTACTACAACAAAGGGTACGGGTTGGCAAGCTAGAAAATGTAAGATTTGCTGATAGAATGTTGCCTCACATTTCATGGACGGGATCCTTCCAGTTGGAAGAGCACAGACCCATGGTGCGCTCTCTGATGTCACAGATGGGTTGTTTCACCTTGGAAGAACCTTTGTGGGTGCCCTCCTCGTGGTCGTGGTCGTGGTCGATGAGATCTGACTTGGCAATTGAGGATCCCAAGCCGCCGCCGTAGAACGTGTCCTTCAGAAATGACAAAATGGGCTCGATGGCGTATAAAGCTCGCAAATCCTCGACCGCTTGGCGGAGGAGATCATCGGCAGGGCCGTCAAAGAGAGCGACGGCGGTTGAACCAGAGGGGTTGGGGATGGACCACTTAACCTGTGACATGGCCCGTGTGAAGCCGTCGGTGTGGACGAGCTTGATGTCGTAGCCAGCTTTCCCGAGATACAGTAATATGCTAGCCCGCTGACATGAAGCCTTCGGCATGGCAACGTAGTCAACGTCTTCTCCGGCTTCCGCGGCGACGTGTTGCTCTGGGATCAACAGGTCGGGGAGAACGGCGGCCACCTCGCCAATGTCCGCCGGAGAGACCATGATAAACCTCTTCTTGGCCGAACGCTCGTCGAGCTCCCCAGGATACGTGGTCGAGCTTAGGCTGCGACATTCTGGAGCAGCGGATGTGGATCTGTCGGGGAGGGACACCGCATGCCTTATCTAAAAAATCAAGGGGAGTGGGGCGACAGTATGGGAATCGCTGGGTAACCTGAACTTTATTATCTAAGCTAGGAGGAACGGGCAGACCGGCAGGGGTTGGCGGTGGTGCTGACAGCCACCGCGAGCTAGGGTTCGAGGGGGGAGGGGGCGGGTGGGGAACTGTGGAGGGGGGTTGGTGTTTGAGGATACGCCGCGGCTACTGAATTTTTTTGTAATGGTGGGTGGAGATGGTGGTGGACGAGGGAGGGCGACGGTTCAAATGCCGGCTACTACAATTTTACTATAAGGTCGGTGCTGGAGGAGTGTGGGCGATGGTTGAAGTACGGCGGCTACTAAAATTTGGGTAAAGGAATTGATGCGGGGCGGGAGTGCCCAAGATCACGCACGGTCCAATAATAATAAGCGTGTAGGATAATAAGGAAAAGTGGCACGGATCCGCCGATTTTTGCAACGCTCAAGGCGGGTAGTGTGTTTGTTATATTTCTAGCTAGCTGGTCTATCGCACACGGTTCATCCTAATTTCCAAATAAACTTACCCGCCTTTAGCTTGCACAGGTGGTGGTTTTACAGCGCACTTGCATCGCACACGGTTAAGCCAGTACCTCCACCCTTTGCTCGCGCTTGCGTAGTCGTGGTGATTTCGGCGCACTTGATCACACACGGTTGAGCCTGTACCTCCACCTTAAGTTGCTCGCGCTTGCGCGGTCGTGGTGATTTCAGCGCACTTGCATCGCACACGGTTGAGCCAGTACCTCCAACTTAATTTGCTCGCGCTTGCGCAGGCGTGGTGATTCACATCGCACTTGTATGCACACATTTAAGATATTATACCCCATGTCCGTTGAGGGTCATCAGAGTCTTTGCAACAAAAAATAACGTTAGAGAGGGTCAAAAGACAGCCACACCAGCATGTGGCCCAAATATATATGAGTGAAAAGGGTGGTCTGTGATGTTCAAAATTCCAATGCACAACTTTGACCGCGCGGGACCACGGTTGGGCGCATCATTGAAGATCGATGAGAGGGGCCAGAAGTCAAGAACCACCTGGAAGTGGCCAAATATATGTACGAATATTGGGGACGTTTAAAACTTTAAATACACAATGCATAACTTTGGTGGCACCTGCCTCGCAAACCCGAAAGCACCCTAACAACTACCTAGCTAGGATATATATAATGACATAATGTCGTACCTAGCTAGGATGCTTGGCCCACCACCTCCCACTTTGTGTCAGCGGGGCGGATGCACGTAATGACCGATACTTTGGTCATACATGCATCTTTCCATGACAATAAGACGAACCAATGAATCTATCGTTTGGTCAAATGACAGTTGTTGTTGTCGATAAACTGCTTGGGCCAATTGATTGAACCATCATAAAAATCGCATGAGAGGGACCACAAAACCAGCACCTCTTGCATGTGGCCCAAAATGATGTACGTTGGGAAGGGGTGATGTGTGTTTTCAATATACAATAATGTACACTTTAGATGTGGTGCCTACCTCTCGATACAGACAACAACCATGAAGGCAAGGTAGTTAAGGACGAGATATGCAGGGTTTGATGTAGGTCGAACCCAGCAATCCAAGCATCTGGGAGGGAATCCTGACAACGCATGAGCTCGAGCTTTGGTTGACCGACATTTGACGGTGACCGGCCCTAACATGAACTAGGAGGAATCCATTCATGGCCAACACATACCCCTCATTATCGGTCAAAGGGATGATATATATATACACTCGGGGAGCCCACAGATATGCATGTCGTCACAAAAACCGCACAAGGGAGACGTGGTCGATCAGAAGACCCCGTATAGACTGCATGCATCCCAAAAATATGTATGGGTACGATGTGTATGATGTGTTTAAATCCCAAATGCAAAACTTCGATTGGCCACCAACTACATTACAAACCGAACACCGTACCCGACTCCAAGCCTGGTTCAATACGTACGATGTCAGTTTCCCAACTTTATTTTGTCTACCATGGGACACATCTATATATATCTATACATCTATACACTGATACGTCCATTTTGCATCATGCTTTTATATCGATATTTATTGCATTATGGGCTGTTATTACACATTATGTCACAATACTTATACCTATTCTCTCTTATTTTACAAGGTTTACATAAGGAGGGAGAATGCCGGCAGCTGGAATTCTGGGCTGGAAAAGGAGCAAATAATAGAGACCTATTCTGCACAACTCCAAAAGTCCTGAAACTCCACGAAAGTTATTTTTGGAAATAATAAAAAATACTGAGCGGAAGAAATACGTCAGGGGGGCCTCCACCTGTCCACGAGGGTGGGGGGGGGGGGGGGCGCGCCCCCTGCCTCGTGGGCCCCCTGTTGGCCCTCCGGTGCCCATCTTCTGCTATATGAAGTCTTTCGAACGAAGAAAAATCATAAGCAAGCTTTCGGGACGAGACTCCGCCGCCACGAGGCGGACCTTGGCGGAACCAATCTAGGGCTCCGGCAGAGCTGTTCTGCTGGGGACACTTCCCTCCGGGAGGGGGAAATCATCGCCATCGTCATCACCAACGCTCCTCTCATCGGGAGAGGCAATCTCCATCAACATCTTCACCAGCACCATCTCCTCTCAAACCCTAGTTCATCTCTTGTATCCAATTCTTCTCTCTAAGTCTGGGATTGGTACTTGTAGGTTGCTAGTAGTGTTGATTACTCCTTGTAGTTGATGCTAGCTGGTTTATTTGGTGGAAGATCATATGTTCAGATCCTATATGCATATTAATACCCCTCTGATTATGAACATGAATATGCTTTGTGAGTAGTTACGTTTGTTCCCGAGGACATGGGAGAAGTCTTGCTATTAGTAGTCATGTGAATTTGGTATTCGTTCGATATTTTGATGAGATGTATGTTGTCTCTCCTCTAGTGGTGTTATGTGAACGTCGACTACATGACACTTCACCATTATTTGGGCCTAGAGGAAGGCATTGGGAAGTAATAAGTAGATGATGGGTTGCTAGAGTGACAGAAGCTTAAACCCTAGTTTATGCGTTGCTTCGTAAGGGGCTGATTTGGATCCATATGTTTCATGTTATGGTTAGGTTTACCTTAATACTTTTGTTGTAGTTGCGGATGCTTGCAATAGAGGTTAATCATAAGTGGGATGCTTGTTCAAGTAAGAACAACACCCAAGCACCGGTCCACCCACATATCAAATTATCAAAGTACCGAACGCGAATCATATGAACGTGATGAAAACTAGCTTGACGATAATTCCCATGTGTCCTCGGGAGCGCTTTTCTCTATATAAGAGTTTGTCCAGGCTTGTCCTTTGCTACAAAAAGGATTGGGCCACCTTGCTGCACTTTATTTACTTTTGTTACTTGTTGCTCGTTACCAGTTATCCTATCACAAAACTATCTGTTACCTATAATTTCAGTGCTTGCAGAGAATACCTTGCTGAAAACCGCTTATGATTTCCTTCTGCTCCTCGTTGGGTTCGACACTCTTACTTATCGAAAGGACTACGATAGATCCCCTATACTTATGGGTCATCATACACCTATATAGTGTGCGAATAACTTTGAAAGTTGGGCGTTGGATTAAGCCAATCCGACGGTACAGAGATGGCAAATCCGAGCACTACTGGCCGTTGGATATCATCTACATTCCACCAGATTCTGCCACATGTACAATCTAGAAGACTCCATGGTTGAACTTAAGCATAATGCACAAACCTCAAAACACAAGCACTTCTCCTTTGTTCTCTAGAATCTTCCATATCTTAATTGCCCAATTTTTTTTCTAAATGAATTGTCACTTTTTATTTTTACCTTTGCAATGCACAATTCCATGAATCTGAAAATATATATTTTTTATAAAACTTATTGATTTTGGATGAGATGAACTATAAGAATTAAATGAACATCTACATCATGCATATATGGGAGAAGAGGCGGGAAACCGATGAGAGGAGTGGCGAGAAACGATGGCCTGTTTTGAATGAAAACCTAGTAGAGAAGGAAGCCTGAGCTACGCGACGCATGCGCACAGTGCTTACCCATGTAGTGCATGTGCTGTCGAAAGGGCTCAGGGTTGCCGTTCGATCTGGGAGCATCCAACGGTGCACACGTACGATCTGTGGGGTTTGGGTTCTGGCCAGTCAGAACGCACGACTCAGATCGCGCGCAGTGGGGGGGGGGGAGAATATCATACAGAAACCAACATTCGGTGGAAACCGGTGGAAACCATGAGAAAAAGATGTTTTGAAGTTTCAAAAAAATTTGAAAAAAATGCGGGATGTTAAGAGGATGATGTTTTATTGCCACACAAAATTTCAAGTTGAAACACATTACGAGATGTGAGCTATGAAAAAGACAAAATCAGCGTTGAATAGTGCTGAATAGTAATGTCACTATTCAGGGCTGAATTTGTCTTTTTCATAGCTCACATCTCGTAATGTTTTTCAACTTGAAATTTTGTGTCGCAATAAAACATGACCTTCTTAACATCCCACATTTTTTTAGATTTTTTTGAAACTTTAAAATATGGTTTCCACGAAGTTTTCATTGAATATCGGCTTTCGTGGTGAACCGTGTGCTATTTGAAAACATTTCGTGAGAAGAATCTCGGTTTTTAAATCCCCAAAAAACCAAAACTAAGCCGAAAATCATGAAACCTGCCATGGTGTCACGACATGGAACTTATATGTCGAGGAATTTTTTTGTCAATTGTGGCGCAAGTTTTATTACAAGCCTCTTACAAACCGGAGCTTCTCTCAAAGAAGCCTCATGGTTCCGATAGGGAAACATGTCCCCCTTGTGGGCGAAACGTAATCACTGCCTCTTTTCGCCTTGTATTTTCTTCTACGGGAAACATGGAACGACAGGATATCCGTGCTGAAATTTAAACTTATTCAGGGTTCGTTTGGCCTTTTTATACACTAATTGGGTTTCCTAGGCATTTCATGTCCATAATTCAAATCTGAACTACACATACATGCTCCAGTTCACCAAAATGGCTCGAAAAATTATACATGTGTCATTGGGTGCATGTTTAGGTCCCATGCCAGGAATGGGAACGAATTACAACCGTACTGGTGTCATGGCTCGTCCTCAAACATTTCGAATCTCGGTTTTTAAGTACCCATAAATCCTAAACTCACCAGAAAGTCATCAAAGGTGGCATGGTGTCACGTCATGGCACATATATGTCGTGGTAAAAACATTGTCCAATTTGGGCCAAGCTTTATTACAAACCTCTTACAAAAACCGGAGCATCTCTCAAAGAAGCCTCGTGGTTCCGATAGGGAAACGTGTTCCCCTTGTGGGGGAAATGTAATCACTGCCTCTTTTCACCTTGTATTTTCTTCCACGGGCAACATGGAACGACATGATATCCGTGCTGAAATTTAAACTTATTCAGGGTTCGTTTGGCCTTTTTATACACTAATTGAGTTTCCTAGGCATTTAATGTCCATAATTCAAATCTGAACTACAAATACATGCTCCATTTCACCAAAATGGCTAGAAAAATTATACATGTGTCCTTGGGTGCATGTTTAGGTCTCATGCCAGGAATGGGAACGAATTACAACCGTACCAGTGTCCTGGCTCGTCCTCAAACATGTCGAATCTTGGTTTTTAAGTCCCCATAAATCCTAAACTCACCAGAAAGTCATCAAAGGTGGCATGGTATCACGTCATGGCACATATATGTCATGGTAAAAACATTGCCAATTTGGGCCAAGCTTTAGTACAAACCTCTTACAAACCGGAGCCTGTCGCAAGAACCCTCGTGGTTTCGATAGGGAAATGTGTCCCCTTGTGGGCCAAACGATAATCACTCCCTCTTCTAGCCTCGTATTTTCTTCTACACGCGACACGGAACAACTGGAGATTTGCACTGAACTTTGCAATTATTCAGGGTTCGTTTGACCTTTTTTATTCATTAATTGAGTTTTGTAGGCATTTAATGTCCATAATTCAAATCTGAACTACAAATACATGCTCCAGTGCACCAAAATGGCTAGAAAAAACGTACATGTTTCCTTGGGGTGCATGTTTAGGTCCCATGGAACAAATGGGAACGAATTCAACCGTCTCGCCGTCCTTGCTTGGCCACAAACATTGCGAATATCGGTTTTTAAATCTCTGTAAATCCAAAACTCACCAAAAAAATCATGAAACTTGGCATGGTGTCACTACATGGTACATATAATTGTCCAATTTGGGCGAAGCTATATTACAAGCCTTTAACAAACCGGAGCATGTCGCAACCCTCGTGGTTCCAGTAGGGAAACATGCCCCTCTTGTGGGCGAAACGATAATGGCTGCCTCTTCTTGCCTTGAACTTTGTTTTCTACAGGCAGCATAGAATAACAGGAGTGTCGGGCTGAAATTTGAAACTGTTCAAGGTTCGTTTGGCCATTGTATATATATTACTAATTACTAAGTTTTCTATGCATTTAATGTAGTCCATAAGTCAAATTTGAACTACAACCACATGCTCCAGTGAAGCAAAATGGGTGGAAAATCGTACATGTGTCATTGGGTGCATGTTTAGGTCTCATTTAAGGAATGGGAATGAATTACAAACTTGTCGTCATCCTGAAACATTGAGAATCTCGATTTTAAATCCCAGTAAATCAAAATGTCACCCAAAAAACATGAAACTTGGCATGGTTTCATGACATGGCACATATATGCCGTGGTAAAAAAATTGTCCAGTTTGAGAAGAGGCGCACACATTAGTAGCCAACGAAGTCCTTTTTGAAACAAAAAGCTGACACGTTAATATCGCAAACGATTGTATTATACTAACCGTGTCGGAATTTAACCATACTCGGTGGCGTGCGTGCAGCTGTTTGATTAGACGGGACGAGCGCGAGAAGTCCGCCGTGCAGGCTCGACGGGATACGTGTGAGCCATCCGCCGCATAGGCTCGATGGGACGCGTGCATCTTGTCCACCTCGCAGGCTCGACGGGACACGTGCGAGCAGCAAGGCCGCCCATGCTCACCTGGAAGTGAGCTCTTTGACCTCTATGCACCAGTCGCCGCCCGCCTCGCTCACAACTTCTCCATTAATGGGTTAATTAAAGCACCTGGACGGAGGGTGTTTGCTTGTGATCCCATGGCAACATTTGCTTTGTTCGTGTTTTCGACTCGTATTCTGCCCTAATTTAAATTGCCACATAGGGCAACTGATAATACGACCACAAATAAAATGGCAACGGATAATACGACGAAAAATTTACAATGGCACAAATAATAATTGTCTTACATATTCCGGATAATTTAAAATGCCACATGCGGCAAAGCCCGGAAGACACGGGGGTAAGAGAAGAAAGAAATTGCTGACAACGATCTGGGTCGCTACTGTCTCTACTCGTTGATGCATCGCCGGGCGGCGAAATCCTCCTTCTTCATTTCCTCATGACTTTGCTTGAAAGCAGCCACGGATTCCTCCACCTCCTGCTCGCGCTCGATCCGGAGCTTCCTCAAGCCACCCATCAGTTCCTCGACGACCGCTTTCAGCGTCATCTCTGAGGCACTGCTCTGCTCGTGCAGCATCTTCCAGCCGGCGGCCTCCTCCTCCTTCTGAGTGACCAACTTGAGGAACTTCGCATTGTCACCCATGAGTTGCTTGACGAGGCCGGTCGCCTTGTCAACGGAGGCATCGCTGATCTTAAGCAGCTTCATCAAGTCGTCGACCAACTCCTGCTGCGTAGAGACGCCAGCGAGAATGTCGTCTTCACCAGCGAAGGACTTCGGGAACGCTGGCTCGTCACGATGGCCGACGCCGCGAATGCACTTGTGAGAGCCCTCGCGTGCCTGTGAGAGCTCGTTCGAGGGCTCCGCGGCGCGCCGGGACATCTCTGCTGCGGTTGCGGCTTCGCGGCGGGACCTCTCTAGTGCTTCCGCGGCCTTGGTATTTGCTGCCTGGTTATATGTCCACCCTAAACTCCTCCTACCGGTCATGGCGGAACGACTTGACAGAAAAAACCAGTTTTGTGGGTGATGAGGAGAGGAACTATGAAGTAATTTTCGAGTGGGTAGTTTTTATAGCCCGGTGCTAAGTGTGAACACATATTAGTTTGATAGGTGTGAACAGATTTGCAATTACTTATTGCGTTGTAATCAGCAATGTGATGAGAAACAAGGTCAAAATTTATTGATGGCAGAAGGTTGACCACGTGGTTGCTCGCCGTTGAGGCGGCCGCGGCGCGCTCCGCTCTGGCGTCCCTGCGCGCTCTGCTCGCCGTTGAGGCAAAGTTACAATGGCAACGGTTAATAATTCTTAATAATTGTCTTACATATTCAGGATAATTTAAAATGCCAAATGCGGCAAGGCCCAGAACACTCATGACCTACATATGCATACAATTATAACAAAATATAAGCTAAAAGGCTGAGCTGGCGGCCTTCCGATGGTGGTCTTCTCGGACTCCATGATCAGCATAGCACCCTTGCGGCCGTTCACTCCAAGTGTCCCAACCCGCCTCCGCCTACGGAGCTGCTGGCGCTGGGAGGCTCTTGGGGCTGCTGGGCCTCTTCCAGAAGAGCTTGACAGCGCGCAATCGCGCGCATGACAACTCCGCAGAACCGCTCCATTTCCATGTCTCTGGCCTGTAGAAAATTCCGTCGATCACCTGCATCCTCAAGATATCACGTTGGCGATGTTCTACTTCGTCGGGGACGTCAACTCCGCCAAGGATGCGCTCAAGCCTGGCCACCACATCATCAGAATCGAGGTTGACACGGCCGCCGCGGGCAATGATGAAGCCGCGGGCTGCCTTTGTCTTGACTGAATCGCAGAGGTCCTCTGCCCATTCCTTGCGAGGCATCAGGCTCTCGATGAGCACTGGTGACGGCGGTACTTCGGGTGGGTCGTCGATCATGCCGCTGAGCAACTCTGGACCTTTTGCACAGTGGATGGCAAACTGCTCATCACACCTCCTTTACAATATGTCGATTGTGCTCCCAAGGACTGTGAGGCCGATATCGCTGCCGATGGGCCATGGTGCCTGCACCGGCCGATGAAGCTCTTGCTCCTCGACCTGCTCCGGCTCGTTCTCCTCGCTGAAGATGTAACGCAGGTAGGCGTCGACGTCTAAGCTTTGGTCGTTGCCTGTAATGCTTGGAATAACTAATGGTTGATGGGTGAGGACTAGGTCTTCGCAGAGTGTCGCGGCGGTGCATTGCCGCCTGGGTTATATGCAGCAAGCCGTTAGCTGGTGGCGGGAAACCGGTGAGGGAATAGGCATGGATTTTACAATTCACCCATGTGGAGCGCGGGAAGCATTCGCTGGAGCGCGGGAAGACTAAGTGGAGCACACACATAACCCGAATACCGTATCCGGTGCCACATGTTATTTATCACACAAGTGTTAACATAAGGAAATGCATGTGTAACTTACTAATCATCGCACACGAGTACTCGCAGACGCATCGTGTGCGATACTCCTAGCCACTGCAAGCAACTAGTTTGTATTTTTCAAAGTTTTTTGTACACACAGAATCGCACACGAACTAACTGTATTAACCGTCCGTGTTGTAATTTCTCATCGCAAACAGTTCATCCGAGTCGGCTGTTTGCCACGTATCACACACATCTTGTCAAGTTGAACCATTTCTGTTGCGTTCGCTAATCGAAAACAGTTCGTCCGAGTGAACCGTATGCCCTGTAGCACATGCACCTTGATCTGGCTAACCGTTTATGTTGCACTCCCTAATAGCAAACGGTTCATCGGAGCGAACTGTATGCCGTATATCGCACACACATTGATATAGCTGCCCGTTTCTGTTGTTCTGCCTCATTGCAAACAGTTCGAGCGGGTTAACCGTGTGCCCTAAATCGCACACACAACTAAAATCTGAACCGTGTTTGATGGCTCCGCCATCGCAAACGTTTTGCACCTTTTTTGACGTGTTTTTACATCCCCGTTTGTGATTAATGCATCGCACGCAGTTTCATCAAATGGTCTCTGACCGTAGTGTCGCGTTAGCAGCATCCTGCAGTAGTGAGTGAACCGTTTGTGATGGGCCGCACATCGTAAACATAGCATCACAGAATACCGACTGCGATGGCAGTGCGAGCAGAAACGAGTAGGAGTACTGTAGGGGCCCTATCCCCGACGGTTTCTGGGTCGTGTGGGAAGGACCCCCCTATCGCCCACACTCACTTGGCGATCGTTCCAAATGTCGTCGCGGAAAGGGGTTAAAAACCGTTTGTATAGCACCGACGCGCACCCCTGATTGTTGCTATTAAGGGTAAAAAGATGGGGTTTATTCATATGTTAGTTTATTTTGTCTACATCATGTCATCTTGCTTAAGGCATTACTCCGTTTTTCATGAACTTAACGCACTAGATGCATGCTGGATAGCGGTCGATGTGTAAAGTAATAGTAGTAGATGCAGAATCGTTTCGGCTTACTTGTTTCGGACGTGATGCCTATATATGATCACTGCCTTGGATATCGTCATAATTATTTGCTTTTCTATCAATTGCCCGACAGTAATTTGTTTACCCACCGTATGCTATTTTCAGGAGAGAAGCCTCTAGTGAAAACTATGGCCCTCGGGTCTATGTTTTACCATATATTAAAACCAAAAATACGTTGCTGCGTTTTTCCTTTATTTATTTTATTTTGTATTTTGTCCGATCTATCTATCAAAAACTATACAAATTAATCTTGCTCATAACCGCCAAGGGACTGACAACCCCTTGTTCGCGTTGGGTTGCAAGGATTTGTTGTTTGTGTGCAGGTGCTGCTAACGAGTTGTTACTTGATTCTCCTACTGGATTGGTAACCTTGGTTCTTAACTGAGGGAAATACTTATCTCTAATGTACTGTATCATCCTCTCCTTTTTTGGGAAATACTTGGTTCTCCTCTTTGTAGATTAGAAGTAGCAGCATGTTGAACAAGCAAGGTCGTATTAATTTAATAGCCCCAGCCCTAGGATCATCATTTATCCTTACCATCGTCCACATACTTTTTTCAATCTTGTTTTCAGCATTTTCCAAGTTATATTTTTTTATCATCACCAGGATACCTCATAGGAAGATTACCCAGTTGACAAGTGAAAAAACTCTTGTATTTCTTCAACTTTAGTAATAGCTTCTCCAAACAAAAACAAAATCATGTTTACGAAAATTTATGATTAATATAGGCATTTACTCAAATTCATGTAAGATTATTTTTAAATTTTGCACACTAGCAAAGTCATCTTGCACTAACGAAATAGTGTCATTTGCATACTGTAGCATGTTGATACCCCTTAAGTTTCATATTCCAAAACACCTTTGGAAAATTTGCAATGACTTGATTTTCTTGGAGCAAAGCCAGAGTATTAGCTTGTAAGTCAAATAACAAAGGCGATAAGGAATTTCATTGTCTCAAGCCTTTGCGGTAGGGGAATATGGTGTGACTATATTATTAACTTTAATACATTACTAGTTTCTACAAAAAGAATGTTATTTGCTATATACATTACTAGTTTCTACTAATTTCCTTGAAATGTTGCCTTTAGTCTCTCATACATATGTCACTGCCACACCTTCACTTCCTTTCTTAAATTAGTAGGCCGAGCGTGCCATTTATCCAGGTTAGATCCTATTAGTGTAGGGTCATGCCTGATTTTATAGACAATTTCAGTGAGGTCGTCTCTCAAAAAAACAAGAATTTTTGAACTTAATAAAGAACGATTCTGGATTAAATGGACATAGTCCAAGAGCAAAGGTGTGCGATAAGAAATATAGTCTTCTAAAGAAGAAATCAAAATTAAAGGGTATTTATTTTCTCAATTAGGACAAATAAAAATCCTATCTAATTTTTAATTGGTAGGATTTGCTAAATTGTTCCCATGGATATTGTTCCTTCCAATTATGGGGATTCATTAAACTCAACTTGTTTTATAACAGAACTAAAAAAACTCCAATGTCTTGGTTATGTGTTTGTGTTTCAAAAAAGTTACCTTATGATGAATATAGCGTCATGGATAGGACCACACAAAAACCAAGTTGGGTAAAAGAGAAATGACGAGTCTCTAGTTTGATCGATGGTTAGGTAATCGAGTTGTTAAGGATGTTGCCCTGCGTTTTTTTAGCTCTTAGCGATTATTAGAGGTAATCTAGACCTAAGTTGTTTGCTCTTGAAAATGGACAGAAGTGCACGATCTATCTTAAAGTCTAGACATATGGTTTAGAGAGATGTGTTATATCGTACCACCGACTAAATTAGAGGATTTGTGGAGATCTATTCCAGGCTTCATTTCTTTCAAAAATGGAAGCTTCAGTGATCTCAATGTCATATTTTGTGTGCAACCACAAGATTTCATCCTGGCAAGTTTGCTCTCCCTGGCCTCGTCCTTTCCAAAATCCCATATGAAGAAAAGTGGCGAGTACTTGGTGGTCCCGACATGGAAGTTTCAGTTTGTGGGTCCACCATCTCTTTGTTGGCTAAGAAGTTCCGAGGAAGCTTCCATCGAGCAGAAATGTAAGCTTCAGATTTGGGTGTGTATATACATAAAAATGTTCTCGATGGACATGCACATGGGTAACAGTCCGTGGTTGGCCGCATGAGCAAACCTGTATCTTCTGCAACATAGAATTGGAAATAGTGACCATGGGTGGTAACATAGAAAGACATGAAGGAGAAAGTGCATAGGTTGGTTTTTAGCAACACAACTATATGAGAGCTGTGGAATTTTGGAACGAACAAAATCTATGCATTTTCGAGTAAACCATTTGCGATATTTTTGGTAGCTTTCCTTGCCGAAGAGATAGATACACAAAGGTTGTTTTAAAATTTCCTAAGTGAGCTCTAGACTTGATAATTAAACACCCAACTAGCACACTGTCCGTGGAGTGATTTTGAAGGGGATACAAATCTTCACTTGCCAGCTGGCATTTACTGTGCATGAAAAGGAGCATGGTGGCTTTATTTAAGTAACTGGATCAAGAGGTATATCAAAGATGAGGGAAAAATCTCGAGAACTATTCTAGATAAGAAATATCCCAGGAATGCCTCAAATCATTTCGCTTGTAAAGCCTAAAACACCTCTGGATTCTCGCAAGGGTTCATGTGGGTTTCCAAGGCAGTCAGGTTAGGTTATAGATGGGTTGTGGGGTGGAAAAAAAAAATCTGGTTTTGGGAAGAGACTTGGTTTGGTCCCCATAGTCTGTTCAATTCCGGCCCCCGTATACTATATGTCACCATCAATGTGTGAATTTAGCTGAGGTCTAGGATGGTCAGGACATTAAGTTGACATTTAGGAGAGTCCCCCCTCTAAGCTCATGAAATCCTCATACCACCTTGAGCAGATTATCAAAGGGATCTCCTCGTCTAGTGCTAAGTATGTCCTCATTTGGCAGTATGACTCTAAAGGGGTTTACACTACTAATTCTTTATAATACATTATTAATTTTAGGGGGTGCATGTTGGGAAACGTAGTAGAAAACAAAAACATCGGCCTACAAACACCCAGGAACAATATGAAGGTGCATAAGAGGATTGGATCATGGTCGTTACCAACTCCGAGTAGTAGCGGAAGCAGACGAGTCGGTCTAGATCATACTTGGAGTCCCTCGTACCGTTGATGAAAGATCCCGTGAACCGCCCTCGAACGATCCCTCAAACCAAAGACCGAAAGTAAGGCCTCTCTACAATTTGCAAGCGTATGGTCTTCACGATCCGGAAGCGCTTTGTCGTCCATAACTAACCGTTGTCAGGGAATTACAGGAGAAGATTAGAGCCACAAGGGGCTTCTAATTATGAGGATTAGAAGAAATAGAACTAGCTGTAGTTTTCTCAATTAGAACTAGTAGTATTGGACTAGAGAATGCTCCAAAAGTTATGTATCAATTGTGGCCAATACCTCAAGTATATATAGGTTGGAGGGGGAGGAGAGGTCAGCCACTAAGGAGGGACTTTCCCTCCTTGGGGCGCCGGCCAAGGGGGGAGGAGCTGGCCTCCTCCCCCACTCCAATTCGCCCCCCCACAAGGAAGGGGGCTGCCACTTCCTATTGGGCCAAGGTGGTCAATACTCCTTCCACCACTTGGCCTTTTAAGACCCGTTGATATTAAGTTAAATATAAAACCCCTCTAACAATTAATAGAGCATTTTATATAGTATAATTGAATACCTTTGGAAACATTTTACACCTATATATTATTTATCGGCAATACCCGGTATTGCCCGATAAATTCCGAAACCCTTTCGGTGTCCCCGAAACGCTTCTGGTTCCTCTCGGAACTATTCCGAATATTAATGAAACAATTCCACAAATAATTCATCGATACTCTCATCCTACTAACACTTAGAAGATCAGGATTACCTTAAGCTTGTAACCCTGTAGGTTCGATAAATCATAGATATGAACAAAACCCCTTCGTTCAATGCCCGAAAGCGGAATCGTGGACATCCATGTCGATCCCTATGATTACACGAATGATATTCGAGTGAACCTTTGGTTATCATGTGATGTTCCCTTTGCTTTGCGATACATTACAAAACCCGAGGTGAGATATATCAGTATCCTCTTGAGTCATACACATGCTCATGATATCAGTCTTCTCGGTACCGGTTTTGTTCTTCTTTCTCGTTGTCGTGTTCCGGCATCCCCGTGATGTAGTCACCTGTGTATGGCTAGACGATGATGGATGTCGTCACACCGAGAGGGCCCTAAGAATATCTCTACATCGTCGAAGGAGCAAATTCCACTCTCGAGCTATCGTGTCCCTTGTCAAACTTCCTGATGAACCTATAAGTTGTTGTTATGATCACCAAGTTACTGATAACATTTGAGCAACCCTAAAGCTCATCGTATGGTAAGAAGTGACTACGATACTCTCATGGTCTAAGGAACTAAAATCACAAGTTAACACTCCATGTTATAACGATTAACTTATGACAATATTATCTTGAAGTATAACAAACAAGTTTTGGGTCGATTCAATATGATAATTCTTCTAACGTCACACTCTCAATGTTGTTTTAAGAGTACCGTTCACTTACGATATCTCAAGATTCGGAAAACATGATCACCAAAAAACTTGAGCTAGTCTTAGAGGCGAGATTAGGAATCTTATTTTACCATTTATAGTTCTACACATGCATATGAGTTTTCCACTAAATCTCATATTCCAGGATCATAACAGTTATAACATAGAATATAAACTCTAAATCACGACAGAGATATAATAATACAATATTATTGCCTCTAAGGCATACTCCCAACAGTGCAACCTATCTACATCCCCTCTGTGTGGTCTATGATTGTGCCACCCAGAGTAAATGTTTTCCTGTAGTTGTTGGCTCATAACAAGCTTATGATGAAAGACAACCTAAGGAAAGAAGTCTTGAAAAATCACTTGTTGGCTAGGCTAACCTAGCAGCTTATTGCTACCTTCCTTAACCTCCCACTAGGACATAATTACATATTTGTAGCTAAATATTGTCCTACTAGACAAAATCAAGTTGCACTTTACTCCATTGTGCCCATGTTCTTTGGTGCATTTGGAGACTAGGATTGCACATGTTTTTGATAATGCTATTTGGTATAATATTAAGCAGTTATGGTGGTTGATCTTGGTGACACTACAAAATTGGCTTGTCCTGTTCAAGGATCAACACTTGGTGAAGGTGGAAGCATTCTCCCAAATATTGTCTACTCAAATCAGACATCCACACTCACTGTTGGCAGGGTGAATGACCTGGAAGATAGTGCATAAGGTGTCTTAGCCATGCTCTTTTGTCCAAGCTTTCCTCAACAGGCGCAATGCAGGGTAGGAACCCTAGCTTTCCTCCTGCTTCTCCAAGAGCAGGCAATGATATGAAGCTAACCATGCTCAACCCAGTCACTCTGCTGGAGCTGGTGCACTCTCCAAACCAGTTGCACCTGAAGAGATTCAAGACCGACTCATCTCCAGATGTTGAAGCTGGGTGCAAGCTCCTGCTGAAGACCCGATCCGCTATATTTTTAGCTTTCTATCTTCTCCTCGCACTAAAACTTGTATGAGATTTCCACTATTTTTTATGTTTTGTTTGCTGCAAACTGAGACTAGTTGTTGAGAACAAGGCTGAACTTTGTTTTTAGGGAACTATGTTAGAGCATCTACAACCGGACTTTGCAAATCCGGCTCACGGGACTCAAGGCGCCGCCGTCTCCATGCCTTACTCTTCCTCGTCGGAGCCCAGAACCCGTTGGGTGTTGGTGGACATCAGGTCGATGATGGATCCGTCCTGGAACGAGCCGCCGACGTCCACCACGATGTGGTTGCGGCGCCCGGACTGCTGCACCATACGGGGCGCCGCAGAATGCGACTCCGCCTCGCCGACGTCCACCGCTGCGAGGGCCGCCGCCGCCTCCCGCGCCTGCTGCCTCACACGGCGAGCACGCCGCGCCATGTTCTCGTCGGACAAGGCCCATGGTGCGTCTCGATGCTCGACGCGCCAACGGAGGGGTTGCTTGTCCGCCACCATGTTCGGACGCCAGACTGACCACATCGCCTCCGGCGAGGCAGCGACGACACACCTAGTGCCGGATCCATGGGCCATTTGGGCAGACGCAACGGATTTCCGACGGAAGGAGTCCGAGCGCTGCCGGGCACGGGCCTCCTCCCGGGAGCGGCGAAGCGCAACCCGGACGACCATCTCCTCCTCGGGGCCGCATGGAATGAGCTCGGGGTCGATAGATCTGGAGGTGAAGGACTCGGATCCGCTGCCCGCCATGCCGGAGATGAGCTTGGGTGGCGGAGGAGAGTGGAGGGGAGTGGAGTGAAGTGGCTAGGGTTTGGTCCGGCGAGCGGATGGGGAGGAATATATGTGGGTCGGATGGACCAGCGTGGGCCGGATCCGACGTGGCAGGCGTGCTCGGGCGCCCCTATATCAGCCCCATATTTGGGCTGGATATGAGGGGTGCTGGTCAGCCCAAGCATTTGAGGCCCGTTTAAGGCGTCCGCCTGGGTCAAAATTTCATGACCTGACCGGACAGATAGATGCTCTGACTATATGATTTTTGATGATCTATCAAACCCCAGCAAAGGTTGGCCTTTGTAGACGGGTCTAATAGCAAAGGTTGGCCTTTGTAGACGGGTCTAATATTGGGCTTGTGTAAAACTATTGGGTACCATGCGCGGAGTTTGTTTTTCTTTAATCATCATTGGCCATTATCTTCTTCTTTTTAAAATTTTATTATTATAGAATGAAAATCTAATATAAACCAGATTCCCGGTGAGTTATTAAAAAAAAGATTCTCACTCTTTTTCCTTTGCAAAAATAGAAAATTCTCAGTCTCTCTATCTCGGTTTTTAGAATGATTCTCGTTCTCTTCTTGCTTAATGCAATCGGTAGAGTGCTTGCCTCGTTGCTCAAAAAAGAATTAACGATCCATGTGATTTAACGAGAAAAACAAACTCCGCCCATGGTACACAATATTTTAGGCCCAGTTGGGAGGCTAGAACCTGCTGCTCGAGCCAATGCCGGTTTTGCTGAGTCCCGGCGCCCTGGATGGAACCCCCTCCTCCATGACTATAAATAAGCGAGCTCCCGTGTCCTTCTGTACTTGTAAAATCCGTGCTCCCTGCCCACCGCTCTCCCCTCTGCTCCCACGCGCCAAAACATTCCAACGTGGAGACAGCAAGTACAGCGTGACAACGAGGAAGCCATGGACGTAACCATGGAGGACGTGGTCGGGGATCTCGAGATCTCCGGCTATAGCTCCATCTCCACGTCCCCGTCCTCCTCTCTTGACGACGGCATGGGGCTGTACGGGTGGAATGCGCTCTCCCCGGTCGCCGACTGGGGCCTGTTCTGCTCCGACGACGGCGGCCACGACCTCCACGGTCTGATCGAGTCCATGCTCTGCGATGACGCTCTCATCGGCAAGCCCGACGAGCACCCAACCATGTTCACGGACGGTCCCTGCTACTCCAACGCGTCGGACCCGAGCAGCACCACCACGACGAACCCAGGCACGCCCGTGCAGCACGACGACACGCCGGATTGCAATCCCGAAAAGGGCCTCCGGCTGCTGCACCTCCTCATGGCCGCCGCCGAGGCGCTCTCTGGCCCGCACAAGAGCCGGGAGCTGGCACGGGTGATATTGGTTCGGCTCAAGGAGATGGTCTCCAGCACCAGCGGCAACGCCGGCGCGTCCAACATGGAGCGCCTCGCCGCGCACTTCACCGACGCGCTCCAGGGGCTCCTCGATGGGTCCCACTCAGTCGCTGGGACCAGCAGGCAGGCCGCCATGGCCGCGTCCCACCACCACAGCACTGGCGACGTGTTGACGGCATTCCAGATGCTCCAGGACATGTCGCCGTACATGAAGTTCGGCCACTTCACCGCGAACCAGGCGATCCTGGAGGCGGTGGCGGGCGACCGGCGCGTCCACATCGTGGACTACGACCTCGCCGAGGGCATCCAGTGGGCGTCTCTGATGCAGGCCATGACGTCACGACCCGACGGCGTGTCGCCTCCCCACCTGCGCATCACCGCCATCACGCGGAGTGGCGGGGGCGGTGCGCGAGCAGTCCAGGAGGCCGGACGGCGCCTCGCGGCCTTCGCGGGGTCCATCGGGCAGCCCTTCTCGTTCGGACATTGCCGTCTGGACTCGGACGAGAGGTTCCGGCCGGCGACGGTCAGGATGGTCAAGGGGGAGACGCTCGTGGCCAACTGCATACTCCACCAAGCCGCAGCGACGACCACCGTCAGACGGCCCACCGGCTCGGTGGCGTCGTTCTTGACCGGCATGGCCTCTCTCGGGGTCAAGGTGGTGACGGTGGTGGAGGAGGAAGGGGAAGCGGAGAAGAACGAGGAGGAGGCGAGCGATGCCGCGGCGGGAGGCTTCGTGGGCCGGTTCATGGAGGAGCTACACCGGTACTCGGCGGTGTGGGACTCGCTGGAGGCCGGTTTCCCGACGCAGAGCCGGGTGCGCGGCCTCGTAGAGCGGGTCATCCTCGCCCCCAACATCGCCGGCGCCGTGAGCCGCGCGTACCGAGGGACGGACGGCGAGGGCAGGCGCGGGTGGGGTGAGTGGATGCGCGGGAGCGGATTCGAGATGGTGCCGCTGAGCTGCTTCAACCACAGCCAGGCCAGGCTGCTCCTCGGGCTGTTCAACGACGGGTACACGGTGGAGGAGACGAGACCAAACAAGATCGTGCTCGGCTGGAAGGCCCGGCGGCTGCTGTCGGCCTCCGTGTGGGCACCGCTGCCACTGTCGGTGCCATCGTCGCCGGCAGAAGGGGTGTGCCAGCCCATGGGGATGGCGCCGGCCAGCGGCGGCTTTGGCCGGACGGAGTACGACTACGTTGACTCGTTCCTCGTGGAACCTGCTTACGCGCTAGTCTGAACTCTGAACTTTGCAAGCAGGTTTTGCTTAGTCGATCATAGTTGGGGTAGTCAGCTTTAGCTCGAATCGTCGTGTAAAATATTTAGATGTAAAAAATCTACTTGCTATGTTAGTGTAGTTCCCGTTCGTGTGTCAAAAACTGTCAATTGCAAGACGTTGAGAGTTGCTAAATCTAGGCCCAATCTACTTCTACTGATTGGCTTCTAACGTATCGGTAGAAATCTGAGTTAGAACATATCAGTGAAAGTCAATTCTGATCTGTGATCAGAATATGACCGACTGTGATGTACAAACATAATATGACTGACTGAATCTCACCCAGGGGAGATCGTGTCGTGCTGTAACTCCTTAAGCTTGCTTGGTGTTCTCACTTGCTTTGGCTGACAGAGCTTTTATCCTGAAAAATCAGAGACAGGGACGATGATCCTTTCGTTGTCTACACTAATTTCTCATCACTTCACACAGAAACTGCACAACAAGCAATCTCAAGGTCACCAGAAATTGACTTTGACCTGACAATATATATACACAAGCAACATTATAAATAACAAAAAAACTATCTTGTTATGCCTTGAAAGACTATTTAAACATAGAACATTTTGTCTGGTGGCCAACTTTTTGGCCTGCAGATGAGTTTCCGTGACACCCACTAATGCATTTTAAATACCGATGTATGTAACCTGTATAAATTCAGGACTTGAGAAAATCCCCTTCTACCCCCGAGCTCATTTGAGCTTGGGATGAACAGTAAATTTCAAAAAAATGAAAAAAATAATAAAAAAAGTCTGATTTTTTTGCAAACTTCAACAAATGTTCTCAGTGCTTGCAAGTTTTCATCCCGAAATCACATTCGTGGAGGTCTTGGCAAAAAAAGAAAATTAGCACTCTAAAATGCTTTTGAAATAGCATTTTGGGAGCATCAATTTTGTTTTTTTTACCATGACTTCTAGAAAAGTTTGCACAAAATAAAATTCAGAATTTTTTGAATTTTTTTACTATTGTTTTAATTTTACTATTCATTGGAGAGCATTTGAGCTCGGAAGTAGATACTCCGCGTCCCAAGACTTGCCACTGCTCTCCCTCGAAACTTTCTCTCCCTTTCTTGATGTTTTTTCTCTATTGATTACTCTAGCTCAAGAGCGAGCCACCTTGTTTTTTTTTGGAAAACAACACTCCACTTTATTCCATTGAGTTGTTCATAGGTACAAGATCATGTGAAGTACCAAGCCAAATATGATGGCCAACTTATCCCTATACGCATTCTGAATAGGGAGCATCCTAATTTGCAGGGGCGTTATCGATGAACTCATCTTCAGAGATGATGTCCTCTGTAACGCCCCGGCCAATACTAGTCCACATACTAATACTACTCTTTCCCGCGCACTTTGTCCTTACTCGTGCGCATCCAGGATCAACTTCTCAGTCGGCCACCCACCCTCAAATTACTCCAAGCGAGGCATGCTTAACTTCGAGGTTTCGTTTGGATGGGCTCCCGGAAAAGAAAGTGGACCTTGTTGATATGAGTAGTCTATCATCCCTATTAAGCCGAGATGTCATACACCCTTGATGACCCACAAGTGTAGGAGATCAATTGTACCTCTTTTTGATAAGTAAGAGTGTCGAACCCAACAATGAGTAGAAGGAAATGACAAGTAGTTTTTAGTAAGGTAATGTCTGCAAGTGCTGAAACTGTAAGTAGCGAGTAGTTTGATAGCAAGGCAATTTGTAACGAGCAAATAACAATAATTGTAACAAGTATGCAGCAAGGTAGCCCAATCCTTTTGAGGCAAAGGACATGCCAAAACGGTCTCTTATAATAAGCAAAGTGTTCTTGAGGGTACACGGGAATTTCATCTAGTCACTTTCATCATGTTGGTTTGATTTGTGTTCACTACTTTGATAATTTGATATGTGAGTCGACCGTGCTTAGGTGCTGTTCTTACTTGAACAAACCTCCTACTTATGATTAACCCTCCCGCAAGCATCCGCAACTACGAGAAAAGTATTAAGGATAAATCCTAACCATAGCATTAAACTCTAGGATCCAATCGGTCCCTTATGAAATAGTGCATAAACTGGGGTTTAAGTTTTTGTCACTCTCGTAACCCACCATCTATTTACTACTCCACAATGCATTCCCTTAGGTCCAAATATAGTGAAGTGTCATGTAGTCGACGTTCACAAGACACCACTAAGGGAATCACAACATACATACTATCAAAATATCAAACACATATCAAGTTCACATGATTACTTGCAACAAGATTTCTCCCATGACCACAAGAACAAAAGTAACTACTCACAAATAATCAATATGCTCATGATCAGAGGGGTATTAATATGCATAATGGATCTGAACATATAATCTTCCACCAAATAAACCATATAGTAATCAACTACAAGATGTAATCAACACTACTAGTCACCCCCTAGCACCAATCTATAGTTCCGGTAATAAGATTGAATACAAGAGATGAACTAGGGTTTGAGATGAGATGGTGCTGGTGAAGATGTTGATGGAGATTGCCCTCCCCAAGATGGGATAGTTGTTGTTGATGATGATGACTATGATTTCCCCCTCCGGGAGGGAAGTTCCTCCGGCAGAATCGCTCCGCCAGAGGGCAAAAGTGCTCCTGCCCAAGTTCCGCCTCGAGACGGAGACGCTCCGTCCCGAAAGTCTTCTCCTTTATTTTTCTAGGTCAAAATCACTTATATACCAGAAGATGGGCAACAGAGGTGGGCGAAGGAGGCCACAACCCACCAGGGCGCGCCAGGGGGGGCTGTCGCGCCTAGGTGGGTTGTGCCCACCTGGTGGCCCCCCTGGTGTTTATTGGCTCCAGTATTTTTTAAATATTCCATAAAAAAAATCCTCATGGAGTTTTAGCTCATTTGGAGTTGTACAGAATAGGTGGCCTGACGTAACTTTTTCAGGCCCAGATTTCCAGCTGCCAGAATTCTCCCTCTTGGTGTGTTCCTTGCAAATTATGAGATAAAAGGCATTAGAATTACTCCAAAAATCATTGTTATGGATAAAACATTGTAAATAACAGTAAGAAAACATGATACAAAATGGACGTATCAACTCCCCCAAGCTTAGACCTCGCTTGTCCTCAAGCGAAAACTGAAATCGAAAAACATGTCCACATGCTTTGAGAGAGAGGTGTCGATAAAAACAAAATACGGACATAGAAGCATCATGTTGATTATTAAAATAGCAACATATTTAAACATAAAACTTTTATCATACACTTCCCATGAATAAGTAATAGTTCATCACACAATCGAAGTATAAAGCAAAAACTCTATTAGAAACCAACAAACGATGTTCTTAGTCAACTTTGCAACTACAATTCATCATCTTTTCAGGAAGGGTCACGTGTCGGAGCCTTTAGGCAAGTCCACATACTCAACCATCATATAGTCTTCTATGATTGCTAATACTCACCGAGTACACATGAGCAAAATGTTTCAACCGGACACATAGAAAGATAGGGGCTTATAGTTTCGCCTCCCAACATACTCACCTCAAGGGTGATGTCACAATAGTAACTCATGCTATCTATATTCAACTGGACATATGTGCCTAGATCTTTCCACACCACATGATGCTTGCCAAAAGAGGAAAATAAAAGGAAAACTTTGACTCTTTGCATAAAAGTAAATACATAAAAGTAAAAGATAGGCCCTTCACAGAGGGAAGCATAGGTTGCCATGCGCTTATTTGTTTGGATGCTCAACCCCTTAGTGCAAAAGAACGTCACCTTACATTGCCCCTTAAGATGACAACCTTTATTATGCAGTCTGTCGCTTTTATTCTTTGTCATCCAAGTTCGTGCAACGCTCACATATTTAGAAGCAATTTTTATTGCCTTTTTGCACCGATGACAACTTACTTGAGGGATCTTGTTCAATCCCTAGGTAGGTATAGTGGACACTTGAAAAAGATTTGGGTTTAAGGGTTTTTGGATGCACAAGTAGTATCTCTACTTAGTGCGGAATTTTTGGCTAGCAAAGATAGGGGGCAAGCATCACATGTTAAAGGATCTATGACAATATGACTTCTATGTGAATATAAACATACATAAACCATTACGTTGTCTTCCTTGTCCAACGTCAACAATTTTGGCATATAATATTTTGATGAGGGCTCACGATCACAAAAGATTTCGAGGATAGTATATTTATATGTGAATCTTCCCTTCCCTTATTAATTCTTTCATGAGTTGCATCACTGACCAATGCTATGTTTGTCAATCTCTAATAAAATTTTCTTACTTATACTTTTCCTTATGTGGTGCTATCACCTACCATAGGATTAATATATGATCTTATTGATTTATTTCCTTTCTTTTTTTCTTTCTTTCTCTTTTTCTTTTCTTTATTTGCAACATGAAACTAAAGAAAGTAAAAACTCGAACTAACTTTATTATGTAACTTGCACATGATAACAATGATAGATCACTAAGCAAACTTTCAAAGAAGAAAAGATCGAACTAAACTTTATTCATCTAAGCAAAAGATTGAACTAAGATAAGTAAAAGCAAAAAGATAGCGGGATGATACGATACCGGGGCACCTCCCCCAAGCTTGGCGGAAGCCAAGGGGAGTGCCCATACCCGATACTCAGTTCTCCTTTGGTGGTGAAGAAGGTGATGGTGGTGATGAAGTGATCCTGTCCTTAGGGTCAAGAGATCCTGCATTTCCTTCTTCGTCTCGATCTTCATCAGCCAAGCATCTTCTTCCATGTTGTTGGAGGAGCAAGAAGACATGATGCCTGGCTTGATAAATCTGACCAGAAACATCAAGAAAAGAGAATAGAGGATTTCTTTGCGATACGGTGGTTAACAGGTTCGGGAAGTATATATATAATTTTTATCTTGCAGGACAAGTATACAGAATAAAAACAGAGTCCGAAAGGTGCCCCAGGTGGGAACAACCCACCTGGGCGCACCAGACATGCCTGGCGCGCCCTGGTGTCTTGTGCCCACCAAGGGACGCTTCCTAAAAGTTTCTTTATTTCCAAAATTCTAAAATATTCCAAAACTGACAAAAAATATTTTTGTGGATTTTTCGGAGTCCGTTTACTTACTGTATCACGTACCTCCTTATTTTGACGATTCTGGAGTGTTCCGGAAGGATTCTTTTATGTGCTCTTCCGGTGTCAAAGTTTGGATAATATTGCTTTCAACATTAATAGGAGTACCTGAGATATAATGCTTTATTCGTTGCCCGTTGACAACCTTCGGGTTAGTGCCTTCGAAATTATTTATTTTGATGTCTCCATACCGGTAAACCTCCTCGATGACATAGGGGCCTTCCCATTTGGAAAGGAGTTTGCCTGCAAAGAATCTAAAACGAGATTTGTACAAAAGAACATATTCTCCGACTTTAAACTCACGTTTTTGAATTCTTTTGTCATGCCATCTTTTAACTTTTTCTTTGAATAACATTGCATTTCCAGCATGATGCCCTCCATATGGTTCAGAGTGACTTTTTCGTAGATTTGTCCCTGTTCATGCTCAGGTACACAACGTCTAATAATACCATCTACTCCTTCTTTATAAAGATGTGGGTCATCCCAAAAGTAATGTCTTAAATCATGGAAGAATTTTTTCTTTTGTTGGTAAGTAAAGCTAGGTGGCAAATATTTAGCAACAATATAGTTAGCATAGTCAGCATACCAAGGGGTACTATTAGCAACATTTTGTAGCTAATTGCTCATCAGGAAAACTATCATCAATAGGAAGTGGGTCATCAAGCACATTTTCAAGCCTAGACAAGTTATCAGCTACGGGGTTCTCAGCTCCTTTTCTATCAATAATATGCAAATCAAATTCTTGTAACAAGAAAACCCAACGAATAAGTCCAGGTTTAGCATCTTTCTTTTCCATAAGATATTTAATAGCAGCATGGTCGGTGTGAACAATTACTTTGGAATTGACAATATAAGGTCTAAACTTATCACAAGCAAACACCACTGCTAAGAATTCTTTTTCAGTAGTAGCATAATTTCTTCGAGCACTGTCTAGAGTTTTACTAGCATAATGAATAACATCCAATTTCTTATCAACTCTTTGTCCTAGAACAGCACCCACAGCATAATTACTAGCACCACACATAATTTCAAAAGGCAAGTTCCAATCAGGTGGTTGAACAATAGGTGCAGAGATTAAAGCTTTCTTGAGTGTTTCAAAGGGTTCTAAACAATCATCATCAAAAACAAAAGGAATATCCTTTTGCAAAAGATTAGTGAGAGGCCTAGAAATTTTAGAGAAGTCTTTAATAAACCTCCTATAGGAAACTACGAATACCTTTTATGTCCTTGGGACATGACATTTTCTCAATAGCCTCAACCTTAGCTTGGTCCACTTTAATACCTCTTTCAAAAAATTTATGACCCAGGACAATGCCTTCATTAACCATAAAGTGGCACTTCTGTTCACATCTCTGCAACTCGATCAAGATTGCTTAAACAATCATCAAAAGACTTCCCATAAACAGAAAAGTCATTCATAAAAACCTCAATAATATTTTCACAAAAGTTAGAGAATATAGCCATCATGCATCTTTGAAAGGTAGCGGGTGCATTACATAAACCAAAAGGCATACGTCTATAAGCATAAGTTCCAAAAGGACAAGTAAAAGTGGTCTTTTCTTGATCAGGTTGAGATACAGGTATTTGTGAAAAGCCAGAATATCCATCAAGGAAGCAAAAGTGTGTGTGCTTAGATAATCTTTCAAGCATTTGATCAATAAAAGGCAAAGGGTAATGATCTTTTCTAGTAGCTTTATTTAATTTTCTAAAATCAATTACCATTCTATAGCCTGTAACAATTCTTTGTGGAATAAGTTCATTCTTATCATTAGGAACAACGGTAATACCTCCTTTCTTGGGGACACAATGAACATGACTTACCCATCTACTATCAGCTATAGGATAGATTATACCTGCTTCCAGAAGTTTTAGTATTTCCGTTCTTACCACCTCTTTCATCTTCGGATTTAACCGAGGTTGGTGATCAACAGCGGGTTTAGCATCAGGTTCCATATTAATTTTGTGTTGACATAGAGTGGGACTAATGCCCTTTAAATCATCAAGGGTGTGTTTGGTTGCATTCTCATCTCAACATAGTTGTTCTCTTTTCATGCATGCCCAACTCAACACCCCTCTTCATGCATGCTCTCTTCATGCATGCTCATAGTGTATTTGTGTTGAGCTAGTGTGGACTCATGCACCCTTCATACACTCTACCAAACACCCAAAAGTGGGTCGAGAAGGGAACTCCTGGGCTCATGCACCCTTCATACACCCTACCAAACACACCCGAAGAGTATATCCAATAGCAGCTCGGTGCTTCCTTAGAACTTTCAATAATCTTTCTTCTTCGTGTTCTGAAAAGTTAGCACTGATAATAACAAGATATATTTTCTTTTCATCGAGATAAGCATATTTCAAAGTGTCTGGCAATTGTTTTAATTCAAACACAGGATCACCTTTAGGTGGAGGAGGACCTCCTAGAGTTTCAATAGGCAAATTGTGTTTAAGTAGAGGACGTTGTTCAAAGAAAATCTTATCTATTTCATTTCTTTCATGCATATGTAAATCATTTTCATGCTCTAGCAAGTACTGTTCTAAAGGATCAGTAGGTGGCACATCAATAGAAGCAAGACCAATTAATTCATCCTTACTAGGCATATGTAAATCATTTTCATGCTCTAGCAAGTACTGTTCTAAAGGATCAGTAGGTGGCACATCAATAGAAGCAGGACCAATTAATTCATCCTTACTAGGCAATTCCTTTTCATGATGATTTCTACTAAACTTGGAAAAATTAAACTCATGAGACTCATCACCAAAGCTAACACCCACAGTTTGTTTATTACAATCTATCTTAGCATTAACTGTCTTCAAGAAAGGTCTACCAAAGATAATGGGACAGAAGTCATCTTGTGGGGAACCAAGAACAAGAAAATCAGTAGGGTATTTTACTTTCCCACACATGACTTCAACATCTCTATAATCCCACAAGGTGATATGGTGTCTCTATTTGCTAGTTTAATAGTAACATCTATGTCTTCTAATTCTGTAGGTGCTATGTCTTTCCTAATTTCTTAATACAAAGTGTAAGGAATAGCACTCACACTAGCACCCATGTCACATAAACCATGATAACAGTGATCTCCTATTTTAACTGAAATGACAGGCAGGCCAACAACTGGTCTATTTTTATCCTTTTTACGGGTTTGGCAATTCTAGCAGCTTCTGCACAGAAGTATATAACATGCCCATCCACATCTTCTTCTAAGAGATCTTTAACCATAGCAATATTAGGTTCAACTCTAATTTGTTCATCAGGTTAAGGTGTTCTAACATAGCTTTTGTTAACCACAGTTGAAACTTTAGCATGTTCCTTTATCCTAACAGGAAAAGGTGGTTTATCAATATAAGCAGTAGGAACAACTGGATCAACATTATAAAGTAAAGTTTCTTCTTTAACCGGTACCAGTTCTTTAATTTCATCTTTAATAGGTGTGTGATATTTAAACCACTTCTCTTTAGGGAGTTCAACATGAGTAGCAAATGATTCACAAAAGGAGGCTACTATCTCAGAGTCAAGTCCATATTTAGTGCTAAACTTTTGAAAAGCATCGGTATCCATAAAAGATTTAACACAATCATACTTAAGCTTTATACCTGACTCTTTACCTTCGTCGAGTTCCCAATCTTCAGAGTTGCGTTTAATTCTTTCCAAAACATCCCACCAGAATTCAATAGTTTTCTTCATAAAAGAACCAGCACAACACTGGTGCGCATCGGTCCTAAACAAACGGTTTTTAACCCCTTTCCGCGACGGCATTTGGAACCATCTCCAAGTGAGTGTGGGCGATAGGGGGGTCCTTCCCACACGACCCAGAAACCATTGGGGATATGCCCTCTTGGCACACACGTTCGGCGAAATGAGGTCGTGTGTGACCGGCGAGCGTTCAAATACGGAAATACGTATAGTAGAGCTAAAAAATACAATTATACGACAAAATTGTTTCCGGTCGCAAGTACATCCCACACAGTCAGTCCCCGCTAAACGTTTCCGTTCGTATGCACATCCCACACAGCCGCTCCAAGGAAAACGTTTCCGTTCACAGGTACATCCCACACAATTTTTCCCGTTAAATCGTTTGCGTTATTGAATGTATCACACATCGTCCGTAGAAGAAACTAAGTGGCAAAGGCTATCCATCACACACAGTTTTTATGTGGTAAACGTTCGCACAAGGTGGCCTAACGCAAACATTTTTCAAGAGAAAGTCGTGTGTGATTGTTCATTGATCCAACGCGGTTTATTCCTAGAAACTGTGTGTGTTGTCTGAGGTCATCGCCCACGGTATTATTTCAACAATCGTTTGCAATAGCAAAACCCAATTAGCAGGCAAATTCGCCATTACTAGGCTAATTATCCGATTATTCATAATCCATTTATTAATCTAATTGACATTTCATATTAAGCACACAATATATTTCATTTACATATTAAGGAAGAAGAATTTCATAATTGAAATACATCAGAGTACAACATGATATAGCTTCAGCACTCAGCTACCCCATTACACAACTGCACCAGCAGCAAGTTCCACATGCAACATGTAGAACCTTCCGAAATTAGCATCATAGACGGTATATAGACAGATGCATCTCATCTGGAAAACTGCTGAAGCGGAAGGCGAATATTGAGCCTTCATTCATGTTGAAGGTCTTTGCAACTTTAGGCCAGTACCTGTGGATGATTGACCGTCCGTCCTTCGTCCTCTTCAGGAACACTTCAATATTGAACCGTGGGTGTTGTATGAAAACCTTCCTCGCCTCCTGACCATAGAGGTGGTTTGAGAGGTAATCACCAGTGAACTGCTTTGGAAAGGCCTGAAAACAAGGATGTGCATAAATATCTTCTCTATATTGGAAATGGGGCAAAGGAAGAAAAAAAGGCAAGGTATAAATTAGTACCATCTTGTAGTGAACTGATGTCTTCTTCATTGTGCAGATAAAGATCTTGTTGTTTTTTGTCGCTAATTTCTTTATCCTAACAATCTTTCCGAGTTTCTTGATTTGATTGATATTCATGGAGAACTCATTTCCCCATATGCAAAAAGGGTCGAACAGTGGGTCAAAACCTCTAACACCAGGACCTACATGTGCAAGACCAAATTGTTAAAAACCAAAATATTAGAATGGTTCCTGCAATTGCGCAATAATGTGCTATTAGAGAACGGACCATGCACGTGCTAACCTCGATTGTAAACCTCAGTGCTTCCCATTGTTTCCCTTCAACACATATAAGGTAGTTAGTCATCAGGTTAAGTAAGGGTTCGCATGCTATCAGTAAAATATGTTGATGAAAAATAAGCACATTGCAGATTCATCAGATTAATTCAAGCCACACGAAAAACCCATTTACCCAAACCAAGCATGATTAAGAACTAGGAAATATAGCACTTGTATATGTTTCTCATGTATTAAGTGCAGCCAAATTCGATTTATCCCTCACATGCACAACAATACAAAATTCTACCCACGACAATTGGACATTGCATTGCAGAATTGAACCAAGCACCACAACAAATGAACCAAACATTAACTGAGCACCACATTGCACAATATAACATACTCCTAATAGACGATCAGACAGTTAACCAAACAGTTAACTACAACCAATTGTAGCAATTGTATTTGTTTCTCATGTATTTACTACAGCCAAATTCAATTTACTCCTCACATGGTATACAATAACAGAATGCACCCACAATTTTGTAAAGATAAATTCGATTTATTTCTCACACGGAAGACAATACAAAATTGCAGCTTGAAGAATTGAACATCACATTTGCAGAATTGAACCAAACAGTTAACTGAAGACGACAACTAATTAACAAAATAGTTAATAAGTGAGCACCACACTGCACGGCATATAGAACATATACACTAGAGCAACAGATTGCATGGTAAAATTAGATAGCACAATTTACTAGAATTTGTGAAGGAAAGGCAGGAGCAGCACACGCAAGAGGTAAACCGAGCATGCTTAACCGGCGTAGCTAGCAAATGGCAAGGTGCTCCTTCAAGATCTGGGGGTCGGCACGAATGGCAACCATCGCGACCTCATCCGCGCGTGCGGCCGCGATTTGCTTCTTCGCTGCCAAATGCTCCTTGAGGTCTTGGCTATACTGCGTGCACCATGGCTTAGGCCGGCGCTTATTTGGTGGAGGGGTCGGTGATTTGGGTGGAAGGTATCACACTTGCGCCAGCGGTCGGGGCATGTGGGATGTGGAAGGAGGAGGAGGATGGGGGTCGGGTGTGGATTACCTGCCAGGATAGAGGAGGCCGAGCAGCATGAAGGAGGGTCGCCGACGAGGAGGCGGCGCTGCAAGCAAGGAGTGAAGGTTTCAACTTGGAAAGGAAGGCGGAAAGAGGGGAAATGTGGCTTTTGGTAGGGGGAGGGGGCGGGGAGTTAGATATTTCCACGGAAGCCGAAAATTTGGAATCGCTTCAGCGAAAAAATTGGCGCGCAAAGTGTCATCAGACACGGTCCCTTATTCAGAACTGTATACGATATGTGGACATCACAAACGATTTAGATAGCTTAACCCGTGTGTGATGAGTTTGAACGTCAAAAGTTTTGGTTCGAATTTCCATGGTTACAGTGGTCATCCACGTCATTGCATAATTTGGGTACACAAAGGAGACTACAGCACACCCACACCTCTTAATCGAGCAAGATCAGCAATTAAACAGAGCTAGCTGACCTAAACGTTACTCTAACAAATTAAAGACCGGCGCTCTTAATTAAACAAGACAAAGAGTACTACGGCTGGTGCTCGTCGATCTCCGCCGCCACCTCCATGTCCAACTCGCGCCCGACGGTCTCCTGGGGAAGGGGCTCCATGGCATCCATCGCACCATACTCGGCAAGCATCTCGCCATCTGCGTCCGCCATCTCTTTGGAAAAGGCCGCCACGAGCTGGGCATGGGCGGACGCGATCTGGGCTTGGACGGGATCCGTCGTCGCAAGGTATGCGTGGAGGAACGGATGGTTGCTCGAACGCTCTCGGCGATTGCCAGCTCTTAGACCGTGGGTTGCCGACCGTTGTCAGAGAAGCTTCGTTTGATTTGTGCGGTGACCGCCAGGAGCTGGGCATGGGCGGCCTCGACATGGTCGTGGGCGGCCTCCATCAGGGCTAAGGCCGCCGCTACGGAACGGACAGTTGCTGTGCCGCTCTCGCCAGTTGCTATCCCCGAGGCAGATGTTGCTGCCGCCACCTGAGAAGCAACAACGGCCGTTTGCGCTGCCTTTGCCGGCCGGTCGCAGATTGCGGCCGCGCTCATGCACCTTGTTAGCACGCGCATGGCGGCTGCGGCCGCGCTCTCGCCGGAGTGGGCCACCGAAGTTGCCCTCACGACGCGGGTCCATGTGCCCATCTTTCACCGTCGACGATTGAACAGTGAAATGATATTTGGGGAGCGAGCTAGTGTGCTTGAGACGCCGGCTATGGACTGTAGCCGACGCACCTTCTCGTCTAAGCCATAGGCGTACTATACACCGACGGTGCTACAGGATATTTTGTGCTGCATCTCACACGGTTCTGATAATAAATTGTGCGTGATCTACTTGATTTTTCATCTTGATTTGAATTACATAATGGGGTCACAGCGGCAATGGATGGTGTTTGAATTGCTAGACCTTTTATCTGGAGTGAACATGCAACTATATGTGTGTCGTAAAAGAATTGGAATTATTCAGGGTTCATTTGAACATTTAATACATTAAATTGGATTTCTAGCCATTTCAGGTGAACAATTCAAATTTGAACTACATGCACATGCTCCAGTGCATATAAATTAGTCGAAAAATCAAATCTGTGTCCTTGGGTGCATGCTTAGGTCCCATGCAAGAAATGGGAATGAATTTCAAACACCAGGGCACCGTTGATTGCCGGCAAAACATTGAGATGCCTGGTTTTTAAATTCTAGTAAACCAAAAACTCGTCTGAATCATGAAACTTGGCATGCTATCATGGAGCGGCATCAACATGCCGTGGTAATTTTTTCCCATTTGGGGCAGGTTTGGGTATGTGCTTCTCACAAACTGGAGCTTCTCACAACAAGCATGATGGTTTTCGGTAGGGAACGTCCCAGCTTTGGGGATGAAACGATATCCATTGCCTCTTATTGCTTTCAAATTTTTTCTCGTGTCAACATAGAACAACAGGAGTGTTGTGTGAATTTTTGTGATTTTTCGGGGTTTGTTTGGACTTTTTATGCATTAACTGAGTTTTCAATGCATTTATGTGCATAATTCAAATTTGAACTACATGCACATGCTCCAGTGCATATAAATTGGTCGAAAAATCAAATATGTGTCCTTGGGTGCATGCTTTGGTCCCATGCAAGAAATGGGAATGAATTTCAAACACCAGGGCACCGTTGATTGCCGGCAAAACATTGAGATGCCTGGTTTTTAAATTCTAGTAAACCAAAAACTCGTCTGAAATTCATGAAACTTGGCATGCTATCATGGAGCGGCATCAACATGCCGTGGTACAAATTTTGTCCCATTTGGGGCAGGTTTGGGTATATGCTTCTCACAAACCGGAGCTTCTCACAACAAGCATGATGGTTTTCGGTACGGAATGTCCCACCTTTGGGGACGAAACGATATCCATTGCCTCTTATTGCTTTCAATTTTTTTTCTCGTGTCAACATAGAACAACATGAGTGTTGTGTGAATTTTTGTGATATTTCAGGGTTCGTTTGGACATTTTTATGCATTAACTGAGTTTTCAATGCATTTATGTGCATAATTCAAATTTGAACTACATGCACATGCTCCAGTGCATATAAATTGGTCGAGAAATCAAATCTGTGTCCTTGGGTGCATGCTTAGGTCCCATGCAAGAAATGGGAATGAATTTCAAACACTGGGCACCCTTGATTGCCGGTAAAACATTGAGATGCCTGGTTTTTAAATTCTAGTAAATCAAAAACTCGTCTGAAATTCATGAAACTTGGCATGTTATCATGGAGCGGCATCAACATGTCGTGGTACAATTTTGTCCCATTTGGGGCAGGTTTGGGTATATGCTTCTCACAAACCGGAGCTTCTCACGACAAGCATGATGGTTTTCGGTAGGGAATGTCCCACCTTTGGGGACGAAACGATATCCATTGCCTCTTATTGCTTTCAATTTTTTTTCTCGTGTCAACATAGAACAACAGGAGTGTTGTGCGAATTTTTGTGATTTTTTGGGGTTCGTTTGGACATTTTTATGCATTAATTGAGTTTTCAATGCATTTATGTGCATAATTCAAATTTGAACTACATGCACATGCTCCAGTGCATATAAATTGGTTGAAAAATCAAATATGTGTCTTTGGGTGCATGCTTAGGTCCCATGCAAGAAATGGGAATGAGTTCAAACACCAGGGCACCGTTGATTGCCGGCCAAACATTGAGATGCCTGGTTTTTAAATTCTAGTAAATCCAAAATTCTGTAAACCATTCACGTGAGGCCACGTGTCTCAGTTTTAATGGCTGTAGGAGGTGCCGTGCTGACAGCTGCTTGACCTTGACTGAACGGGAGGCGTGCGAGAGCCGAGCAGGATTTCTGCAGCTCTTGATCGCAAACATTTTAGATAGAACACCCGTATGCAAAGTGAGAGCAGCGCTGGATTTGTGCACCCCTTCAACGTAAACGGTTGTTTTGGATGACCCGTGTGCAACCACATACAAACAATTTGGTAAGATTTGTCAATCCTTGTAACATAGATTTCATTCATAGATTAAGCATAGATTTCATTCATGGATTAAGCAGTCGTTCTTAATTTATACAAGCAGTTCAACTCGACAGCTGAACCGACCAAACTTTTCCCCAATTGTTGCCAACCACGTACTGAAATAGCTAGTTCAACTATATATACTAGCTAATTTTAAGTACATTGTACAGTTCCACCACATCTATAGTCAGATGAACTGAACAAAATAGCCCCTAAATAATACTACTACTACTGTGGAGGGGCTTTGTACTACTTCTGGCTGCCTCTCCTCTGCCGAGCACGCTCAGTAAGAGGCGGAGGAGGAGGAGCCTACCGACGAGCCGGGCAACCGCAATGCGGTGCCTGCCGCTAATGCAGCTTCAGCGACGCTCACCTCGAACGCCCTCTACCGCTCCAGACGACCCCTCTCGAAGTGGTGGTTCTCCTCGTAGATCTCCTGATTCCTCGCCTCTGAGGCGGCGTGTGCCGCGGCCACGGCGGCGGTAAGGCTCTTTGCATGCTCGACGAGGCACTCCTCCTCCTCCCGCAGGAACTCGGTGTAGCGCGCAAGGTTGCTGATGCACGTGCAGGCATCCACCTCCGCCTCCCGCCTTTGGGCAGCGATGGCGGAGCGGGTGATGACCCCGGCGGTCAACGGTGGGCTGGCGGCCACGGCGGCCAACGACGGGGTGGCGGCCACGACCACCACCTCCCGCCTTCGGGCCGCGGTGGCGGAGCGGGTGATGGCCACAGTGGCCGGCAGTGGGGTGGCGTCCATGATGGCCACCTCCCGCCTTCGGGCCGCGGCGGCGGAGCGGGCGATGGCCCTGGCTTTCGATGGTGGTGTGGCCGCAACGGCGGCCGGCAACAGCTGCCTACGGGCACCGACGGCGGAGCGTGTGGTGCAGAACACCCAACAGGGACGCCATGTGCACTACACTATGCTGGGGACTGCGTCGCCGCCCCAGTGTAGCCTCCCAGCTAGAGATGTCCTCTGATGACGGCGGAGTGGCTAAGCAACGAGGACGGACCGGTGCCATTGGCGATTGTGGGAAAAGCAGACAAGATAAGCTACAGGGATGGAGGGAAAAATGCGACGCAGGACTCACCGGCCGTGAGGGTTTTTATAGCAGGCCGGTAAGCATTGGGATTTTGGGGGATTTCACCGAGTCGGGCGGGAAGCTTGCACGGGAACCTGCGAGGTTGCACGGGAACGGGCTCACCGACGATTCATTGGCGACAACATTTGGCAAAAAGAACGCCCCCGCGTGCTGCGCAAGCTTGCCCTGTAAGCCGTCTGCGACAGCGGGGTGACAAGACGTGCGAGAGGAGGACGAAAGGCCACGTACACATACGGTTAATAAAAAAATGTTTGCGATTTAATTACCTACTATACCACCGTCCTGGTTTATAAGTATGATTTAACTAATAAAATACGAATGCATGTCGCCAGAGCTTATATAGTTGGATTTGTATTTGAACATAGTTTCCAATTATATAATTTTTAAAACATGCATTAACATTTTGTTGGTTAAATTTGAGGGCAAAGTATGGCACGGAATATAAAGGAGACTATAGACTAGACGGAGGTGGTACCACACGACCATTTCCTGCGTGTTCAACTGCTCTATGCGTGTGGTTGCTTGCGGTTCACGCGGCCGCGGCGTGCTCTGCTCGCGTCCTGCCGCACGCGCTCTGCTCTTGCGTCCCTTCGGGTTCTCTGCCCTCGTCCCTCCACGCGCGCTGCCAGTGTTTGGGGCCGGCGCACGATCATGCACGTTCGTGTGCAAGCGGTTGCGCCTTGCGCGGCGCGACGATGCAGTTACCCGCTACAAAAACTGCCATGCGGACGTGCCGACAATCCACGCCGCCCGGCCCCCTTTTATTCCTGCGGCACCATTTACCTTCATCTTGTTTCACACGACACAATAAGCACACCCACGAGGACACATACAGAGAGGACATCCAGCGGTTCCAATGGCGCTCCCCGTGGTTCCAATGGCGCTCCCAGTGGACGACGACGACAACGGCGGGCAGTTCACCACGCATCACGTAGTGGACACCCACGTGAGGGGGAAGGCCCTCTCGGTGGTGTACACGAATGATCCGGTCTCGGTGGAGAGCTCCATCCAAACTATGGAGCAGTTCCTTGCCGAGGACAAGTACTGAGTGGTCGGCTTCGACCTCGAGTACACCATCGGTCGTGCTGGGCATGATCAGAAGGTTGCTGTCGCCCAGTTGTGCGTGCGACATGACGTCCTCGTCTACCACTTCCACCTTGCCACAAGGCCTTGCGAGCGTTTCTCCAGGTTTATCAAGAGCTCTGACTACAGTTTCGCTATGGTGGACACCACGAACGATCTAAAAGCGCTCAAGGTTTCGGACTTGAAATGCCCGAATCTTGTCAACATCCAGCACCACTACAAGGTCTTGGGCAGTGACAAAAACAAACTGAACTCCCTGGTTGACCTCGCCTCGGCCATCATCGACCCCTACTACGCGAAGATGAAGGAAGAGAGCAATAAGGACAAGAACGCCTGGCACAGTGTGTGGCATAAGAGACTGGATGAACAACATGTCAAGTACGAGGCCATGGAGGCGTACACAAGCTACGAGATGTACAGGCGGATCGTTGACATGAGGAACTGTCTTCTTCCTGACAAAGACGAGGGATCGAGCCACATAGCAGTGGTGGGAGCGTCACAAGAAGTAGATGACTAGACGATCGTTTCTCCTACTTTAGAATGCATGCGATTGTTTATTGAGGTGTGTGCGAATGATCTGTATAGTCACTTATGTAATTGGATGTTTATTTCAGTTATATATATATACATGTTACTCTACTGTAGACAGAGCATTTCACACGGCTTATTAGCAGCAATCGTCTGTGTTATTATTGGTCTTCGCACACATTTCAGATTACGGACCTGTTTGCCGCGTATCACACACATCTTGTTCAGTTGAACCATTTCCATTGTGTTGCCTAAGCACACACAGTTCATCCCAGTGAACCGTATGCTGTATATCGCACACGCCTTCATCTAGCTGCCCGTTTCTTTTGTGCCTCCTCATCCCAAACAGTTAATTGAGCTGAACCGTATGCCCTGCATCGCACACGCAACTAAATTCTGAACCGTGTTTGATGCATCTGTCATCGCAAACGTTTTGCACCTTTTTTGACGTTTTTTTACACCACCGTTTGCGATTATGGCATCGCACACAGTTTCGTCGAAAGGTCTCTGATTGTAGTGTCGCGTTTGGCCCATCCTGTAGTAGTGCAAGAAGTATCCATCATGGTTTGATCATTACGAGAAAGCCGAGCATAAAAGTTCTGAATAATAATCTCTCTTGAGAGCTCATGATTGGGGCAAGAATATAACATTGACTTAAGCCTCCCCCAAGCTAGAGCGATACTTTCTCCTTCACGAGGCCAAAAATTATATATGCAATTCTGATCACGATGAACTAGATGCGTAGGATAAATATTTTGGTGGAACTCCAATTTTAAACGATTCTAATTCCATGATCCAATATCATCGCATAGCCTATACCATGCCAATGCTTTTCCCTTCAAATATAAAGGGAAAACCTTTTTCATAACTTCATCTTCGGGTAAACCTGCAAGCTTGAACAATCAACAAATTTGTTCTACATATATCAAGTCCATATCAGGATGTTCGGTTCCATCTCCTGCATGAGGATTAGCTAGCAGTTGTTCAATCATACCCGAAGGAATTTCATATTCAATATTTTCAGTAGGTGCAGTAGGTTGAGGGGCAATTAATTGTGGTTCCGGACAAGGTGAAGATACCCCGAACAAACCCCTCAAAGGATTGTTTTCCATAGTAGCAAGTGACAATAAATTTCACCACACTATATAAATGTTTCCTTACCGAATTCAACTTACCAAAGGCGCTTCACTCCCCGGCAACGGCGCCAGAAAATAGCCTTGATGACCCACAAATATAGGGGATGAATTGTAGCTCTTTTCGATAAGTAACAGTGTCGAACCCCAACGAGGAGAAAAAGGAACTGACAAGTAGTTTTTAGTAAGGTATTGTCTGCAAGTACTGAAACTGTAAGTAGCAACTAGTTTGATAGCAAGGTACAATAATTGTAACAAGTATGCAGCAAGGTAGCCCAATACTTTTGAGGCAAAGGACAAGCCAAAACAGTCTCTTATAATAAGCAAAGCGTTCTTGAGGGTACACGGGAATTTCATCTAGTCACTTTCATCATGTTGGTTTGATTTGTGTTCGCTACTATGATAATTTCATATGTGGGTGGACCGGTGCTTAGGTGTTGTTCTTACTTGAACAAACCTCCTACTTATGGTTAACCCTCCCGCAAGCATCCGGAACTACGAGAAAAGTATTAAGGATAAATCCTAACCATAGCATTAAACTCTAGGATCCAATCGGCCCCTTCCGAAATAGTGCATAAACCGGGGTTTAGGTTTCTGTCACTCTCGCAACCCACCATCTATTTACTACTCCACAATGCATTCCCTTAGGCCCAAATATGGTGAAGTGTCATGTAGTCGACATTCACATGACACCACTAAGGGAATCACAACATACATAGTATCAAAATATCGAACACATATCAAGTTCACATGATTACTTGCAACATGATTTCTCCCATGACCTCAAGAACAAAAGTAACTACTCACAAATAATCAACATGCTCATGATCAGAGGGGTATTAATATGCATAATGGATCTGAACATATAATCTTCCACCAAATAAATCATATAGTAATCAACTACAAGATGTAATCAACACTACTAGTCACCCCTAGCACCAATCTATAGTTCCGGTAACAAGATTGAATACAAGAGATGAACTAGGGTTTGAGATGAGATGGTGCTGGTGAAGATGTTGATGGAGATTGCCCTCCCCAAGATGGGAGAGTTGTTGATGATGATGATGATGATTTCCCCCTCCGGGAGGGAAGTTCCCCCGGCAGAATCGCTCCGCGGGAGGGCAAAAGTGCTCCTGCCCAAGTTCCGCCTCGAGACGGCAGCGCTCCAACCCGAAAGTCTTCTCCTTTATTTTGTCTAGGTCAAATCACTTATATACCAGAATATGGGCACAGGAGGTGGGCTGAGGAGGCCACAACCCACCAGGGCGCGCCAGGGGGGCCTGGCGCGCCCAGGTGGGTTGTGCCCACCTGGTGGCCCCCTCTGGTGTTTATTGGCTCCAGTATTTCTTAAATATTCCATAAAAAATCCTCGTGGAGTTTCAGCTCATTTGGAGTTGTGCAGAATAGGGCCTGACGTAGCTCTTTCAGGTCCAGATTTCCAGCTACCAGAATTCTCCCTCTTGGTGTGTTCCTTGCAAATTATGAGAGAAAAGGCATTAGAATTACTCCAAAAAGCATTATTATGGATAAAAACATTGTAAATAACAGTAAGAAAACATGATGCAAAATGGACTCATCAACCCTCTTCCTCTGAAAGGTACCGACGTCCCAGTCGGCCCAACAGGAACGTTCCCTCTTGCACACATTTGTACGCATTAGTGCTAGTATCCACATGTGCATCCTTTATGCATAACTGACCCTCACACGCTCGTATAATCGCGACGGTCGACTCTGGTACCAATTGTAATGCCCCGGCCAAACACACTGTTTCCTGGACGTTGCGTCTGGGATCTAGACTAGCCCCATAGACCCACAAAAGACTTTCCTGCGCACTTTGTCCTCACTCCTGCGCACCCAGTATCAACTTCCTAGTCGCCAACTCATCCTCAAATTACTACAAGTTAGGCATGGTTAACTTTGAGGTTTTTTTTGAATGGGCTCCCGGAAAAAGGTGCACCTTGTTGATATGAGTAGTATATCATTCCTGTTAAGCCAGGATGTCACATCCTCCATGCCTGACCAAGTTAATAGCTAGGGAAAACAAGCCAAGTGAGTACTGGCAGTGTCATACACCACGGGTGGTGTTGAAACATGTGGTACGCTACGCAAGTGCTAAATAAAAAATTTCTACCGCACACCCAAGATCATGCTGCTAGAAATAGATCACAGGATCGGGTTTACCACTAGACGCACAGTCACCAAAGTGGAAGTAGAGTTGGTGATGCGTCTAGTCGATCTCCCGGGGTGTCTCCTCCTCGCGGCGCCGATCTCTCGCGAACAGTGATCTCCCGCGAATGGTACCTCGCTGATTCCTCGAACGGTTCGTCCGAGCACCGCAAGTGCGATGCCTCCAAGGTATCCACACGTGTAGGGTGCAGCGTCGGGCAGAGGACTGCTAGGTCCGGTCGCCCGGCATGGGTGTGGGGAGTTGTGGCGGCGGCTGTCTAGGGTGGAAAAAGATCAACCCTAAATGGTCCACCCACTCCCCTTTATATAACCCTCGGAGGTGGGCTCAACACTTGAGGCCACTAGGAGTCTACATCCATTTTCCACTCGGATCCAATCCGAATGGGCTGCAACCCCTTAAGTGTGCGACCCTATAGGTTCACGTACACAGGGACATGACCAGAGTCGATAGTTGGTAGCGGCTCCTAGCAAAACGTGCCAACTCCCATATGTGAGTTGATACGTCTCCAACGTATCTACAATTTTTGATTGTTCCATGCTATTAAAGTATCATTCTTGGATGTTTTATACTCATTTACTAGCAACTTTATATCATTTTTTGGGACTAACCTATTGACATAGTGCCCAGTGCCAGTTGTTGTTTTCTACTTTTTTTACTTTGCAGAATATCAATACCAAATTAAGTCCAAATGCCACGAAACTTTCTGGAGATTTTTTTCTGGATAGAAGACACCCAGGGGGCCAAGGAAGGCACCAGAGGAGGCCCGTGGGGCCCACTAGGCACCATGGCGCGCCAGAAGGCCCAGGCATGCCCTGGTGGGTAGTCGGGCCCACGGGAGGCTTCTCCACCGACTATCAGCTCTATAAATACTCTAAAATCCCAAAATCCCTAGGGGAATCGACGAAACATAATTCCAGCCGCCACAAGTCTAGAACCACAAGATCCAGTCTAGAGGCCTTCTCCGGCACTCTGCCGGAGGGGTCAACGATCACGGAGCGGTTCTTCATCATCACCCTTGCCCCTCCGATGATGCATGAGTAGTTCACCACAGACCTACGGGTCCGTAGGCAGTATCTAGATGGCTTCTTTTCTCCTTTTGATCTTCAATACAATGTTCTCCTCAGTGTTCTTGGAGATCTATTTCATGTAATGACTTTTTGCGGTGTGTTTGTTGGGATCCAATGAATTGTGAGTTTATGATTAGTTCTATCCATGAATATTATTTGAGTCTTTGTTGAACTCTCTTATGCATGATTGTTATAGCCTCGTATTTCTTCTCCAAAACTTTGGTTTGGTTTGGCCAACTAGATTGATTTTTCTTGCCATGGGAAGAGGTGCTTTGTGATGGGTTCGATCTTGTGGTGCTCAATCTCACGCATGTATTGTTGCCATTAAAGATTAAAAGATGGGGTATATTCCTGCATGAATAGATCTTGTCTACATCATGTCATCGTTCTTATTGCATTACTCCGTTTTTCCATGAACTTAATACACTAGATGCATGCTGGATAGTGGTCGATGTGTGGAGTAATAGTAGTAGATGCAGGCAGGAGTCGGTCCACTAATCTTGGACGTGATGCCTATATACATGATCATTGCCTTGGATATTGCCATAATTATTTGCTCTTCTATCAATTGCGCAACAGTAATTTGTTTACCCACCGTATGTTATTTTCTCAAGAGAAGCCTCTAGTGAAATCTACGGCCCCCGGGTCTATTTCCAATCATATTGTTTTCAGATCTATTAATCCAAAAATCAAAAAATACCTTGCTCCACTTTTTCTTTATTTATTTTATTTTGTGTTTTTGCTAGATCTATTTATCCAATCTCATACAATTTAATCTATCTCAATACCGAGGAGGGATTGACAACCCCTCTTACGCATTGGGTTGCAAGTTTTTGTGGTTTGTGTGCAGGTGCTGTTTACATAGTGTTGCTTGGTTCTCCTACTGGATTGATAACCTTGGTTTCATAACTGATGGAAATACTTACCATTGTTGTGCTGCATCATCCTCTCCTCTTCGGGGAATTATCAACGCAGATACAAGCAATCAGGAAGAATTTCTGGCGCCGTTGCCAGGGAGACATCATCAACATCTATCAGGTTCCTACGCACAAACTCTCATCTCCTTGCGATTACTTTATTTGCCATTTGCCTCTCGTTTTCATCTCCCCCACTTTTAAAACTTTTTTGAAAAATAATAAAAAATATTTTTGTTTGCCTTTTCTTGTTTGCTTCTTCGCTTGCTTTAAGCCCATCATCATGCGTGATTTTGGTATAGCAGAAACAGATGACGTCAGGACTCCTAAAATTGGACGTTCTGGCAATCTGGATGCTAAAACTTTTGTTTTGGGACAAGGGAATGTTATAGGAGCCATCCAAGAATTCTTTAATTGTGTTGGAACTTTGACTTGTGATGATGCTCCTATACTTAAAAGAACTAAAACTTATGCGGAAGTTATTTCAGCACTATTTCTGAAACTTGAGAATAGATTTATTCATACTCATACTACCTTGCAAAGATTGTTTTATGAGCTACATGTTATAAAAGATAGAGCTAAAAAGATAGCCACCCTTGTCCTGAATGAATTTGATCATATAGTGCGGGAAGCTAGGGAGATCTTTGATTTTTATGGTATGAGCCGTGAATAACCAGTGATAGATGAGATCCTTTACAATAGTGATTATGTTTTAAGACATTTTCTTGGCAATGATCGCATCTTTGATGAGAATCTTAAAAAGGAAGTTCCCGTTTTGGATATGATCCAACAAGTTTTCAATGATGTTAATCAACAATATTCTTGGATCGTAGCCGGAAATCAAAGGGGATTTGCTAATGGGTAACTTGATAATGCTGAAATTTCTATGGATAACGTGTTTCAAGTTATATTTGGAAAACCTCCTGACAAAAACACATCTATGAAAAATAAGAAGAAGATGATAATACTTGAATCTATGCATTATGCTTAGCTAGGGGCATAAAACGATAGCGCTTGTTGGGAGGCAACCCAATGAATAAGATACATTTTTTCTCTTTTTCTTTCTATTTTTGTGTGTTCACACAATTATGCTACTGTTATGATTGTGATTTTATGTTTTAAATAGGGCGGCTACTAGGTGCCATCCGGATGTACGAGCCGAAAGAGCAACCGCCTCGTGAGCCATCCGATGATCCTGCGGCTGGCCATACGATCGCTTCTTTCTTTTCCAGCACGTCGCCTTTCTCGTGCACGCATCAGGCAGTACCATCGCTTTCTACCTTGCAACACAGCCTCTCTCTCTCATGTCGACTCTCATTGCACACCAGCGTCATCGTAGGCAAGCGTGCGCTTGCCGGCACGCTCCCTGTAGCACATCATTGGCGGTCGTCGCAGGACGAACTTCTTGCAGCAGCTCCAACGCTCCCTCACGACATCGCCTTCGTCGCAGCATGGCTTGTCGCTGTGGCCATCCCGCAAGCACCTTCACCGGTTTGTAGCATCGATGGCTGCTGCCACCACCCTGGCAGCACGAGCCACATCTGTGACGTTAGCGAGCTTCCTGGCTGCGGTACTGGTCACGGCTCACGGCGTGCTTTGCGGTTGCAACATCGGGAATATCGACCATCAGCAACGCTGTGCTCACACCTCACAACAACGTCATCCGGCAAAACAACTCCAGCGGCCTCACAACATCATCTTGTAGCGACGCTGCGACACTTCCCATCGAAGCAACTACGACGGCCTTGCAGGTTGCAGCATCAGCTCGCAGCAATGCCCGTTGAACCAATTCCGGCAGCCTCGTAGTATCGGCTCGCAGCAACACCGCCTGTCATAGCAACTCCAACGGCCTCGCAACATCATTTGCATCACCGATGGCCATCGCAGCAGCAGCTCCGCCCACCACATTTGCCAGATCGCCTCGGCTTATCGCCGGCAGTCGTTGCGGCAGCGGCGCCGCCCAACGCTTCACAGCACCGGCGACTGCCACTAACAGCTTCGGTTGTACCACGGTGTCGCAACACTCATTGCCGCCTCCCCCGTCGCCTTGCAGAATGGCATCTCAGCACCGGGCCACTGCACCGGGTGCCGCCTCGCAGCAATGGATCTCGCCGATTCACTCCGTCGGATGCTTCCGTTCACAACATTTATACTCGCCTGGGTCGTAGCACCAAATGCATCCACTCGTAGCAACATAGACACGAGGTGAGCGTGAGTTGAGATGGTTGCTCGCCGGAGGTAAGAGAGATACAGAGGGCGCGCGCAGTGTGGGATTGGGTATTTTGGGTGGAGTAGTGGGCGATGGATAAGGCTTCGTGCGGTGGGATGTGTCTAGAGTCACCTTCACGCGTGGCGTGGGACAGGAGGCGCCACTCCGGTACGATTGAGAAAGATCATACGGCGGAGGAGGCGGTCGCTCACGCGGTTGTTTACATCCGGCTGTTTAGAAGCATTTTCCTTTAATTAGTGTTTGTGCCAAGTAAAGCATTTAGGATCATGTTGGTTGATAGTTGACTTGATCTTGTTGGAAAACAAAAACTTTCGCGCCTAGTAGAAGAATTGTTCAAATTCACAAAAGCGTGATAAAATTATGAATTGTTTTACAGAAGATTGATATACAAATTTCCTATGTTGTCGTAATTTTTCAGAATTTTTGGAGTTACAGAAGTATGGTCGAAGTCCAGATTACTACAGACTGTTCTGTTTTTGATAGATTCTGTTTTCATTGCAGTGTGTGCTTATTTTGATGAATCTATGGATTGTAACAGGGGGTATAAGACATGGTAAAGTTAGAATACAGTGGGTATAATGCAATAATGAAATATAAATGGGTTTGCAACAATACTTAAAGTGGTGATTTGCTTTATTATACTAACGGATCTCACGAAGGTTTTTGTTAAGTTTTGCGTGATTGAATTTTCAAGTTTTGGGTGAGATCATGAAGGATGAAGGAATAAGGAGTGAAAAGAGCCTAAGCTTGGGGATTCCCATGGCACCCCAAGGTAATATTCAAGGAGAACCACACAACGAAGCTTGGGGATGCCCCGGAAGGCATCCTCTCTTTCTTCTAACGACCATCGCTAATTTTACTTGGAGCTATATTTTTATTCGTCACATATCATGAGTTTTGCTTGGAGCGTCTTGTATTATATGAGTTTTTGCTTGTTTTGCCTTTTATTTTGTCACAATCATCCTTACTGGACACACCTATTTGGGAGAGCCATAATGATTCTATGATTGGTTATAATTGGTCTATGTGCTTCACTTAAATTTTTTGAGCTATGGAATTGCTCTAGTGCTTCACTTATATCTTTTTGAGCATGGTGGTGTTTTATTTTTTGATGAAATGCTCTCATTCTGCACTTAGATTATTTTGAGAGTTAGTACAATTTTAAATAAATATCCTCTCATGCTTCACTGATATTATTTTGAGAGTTGAAAATTTTGAAGAAATATTTATGATCTTGTTCTTCACTTAAATTTGTTTGAGAGCTTGTTATAACCAACGGTAATATATGAAACTAGTCCCAAAGTGACAGATATGCAAGAGGGATAATAAAACTATCATGAAGATCATTGGATATTAAAACTGGACTTTGCAATAGTTTTGCGATATGGAGATAGTAATATGTGAGTCATGTTGGTTAGTAATTATGCTTTTGTAAGAATATTGGTGTTAAGGTTTGTGATTCCCTATGCAAGCACAAAAGTCAATAGTTATGCAATGAAGTTACATCCTACTTATGGTGCATTATTTTGTGTTAGTTATGCTTAATGCTCGTTTATAATCGTTTTTGTTTCTTGGTTGGTTGCTTCTCAATCTATTTGCTAGCCTTCCCTTGTACTAAGCGGGAATACTGCTTGTGCATCCAAACTCCTTAAACCAAGTTGTGCCAAATGAGTCCACCATACCTACCTATATGCGGTATTTCTATGTCGTTCCAAGTAAATTTGTATGTGCCAACTCTAATTTTCAAAATGAATTTCATTTTTGTGTGCCCGTACCGCTCATGAAGCGGCAGGGGGTGGCCAATATTTTTCCATGGTAGATGTGTTATTCTCAAGATGAGTGTTTATTCACTTGTCATTGCAGGAGAGTGTGGCCGGTAATAGGGATACCCAGTCCCAAATTGAAAAAGAAATTTCCTTTATATTGTCAATAAAAATTCCTTGGAAAGTGTTGGCATGGAAGGCACCTGTGGATACGGCTAGCCATGGATTGTGAAAGAATGGTGGAAAAAGGAATAAACTTTATTTTATGTTTGGGAACCACCTATGATGTATCTAGCATGGAAAGTATTGGGAATTCTCGGTCATTTTCGTTAACGGGAAAAGCATGCCTCTCAAAACAATTTTATCTCTCAATTTAAGCTTTGAGCTTTGGCACCTCTACAAATCTCTACTTCCCTATACGAAGGGCCTATCTATTTACTTTTATGGAATTTCTTTTATTATTATTTTGAGTCACCATCTTCTCTTGTAAAAGCACCAACTAGGGAGCACTATTATCATACTTGAGCATTGGATGTAGCTAATATTTGAGTGTGTTTCATGAATGGATCAATGATTGAGCACAATGGGCTAGGGATAGCTTTCTTTAGTGTTGATAATTCGAAAGACATGGTTGCTTGTCGAGATGCTTGAGTATTGAGGCCTTCATGTCAAATTATAGACTATTGCTTTGAATCATCTAAAGTCCAAATTTTTGAGCTACTAAGGAAAAGAATATGTGATGAATATGATGGGTAACATTCCACATCTCGTTTTTATCATTTACCTACTCGAGGACGAGCAGGAATTAAGCTTGGGGATGCTGATACGTCTCCAACATATCTATAGTTTTTTAGTGTTCCATGCTATTAAAGTATCATTCTTGGATGTTTTATACCCATTTACGAGCAAATTTATATCAGTTTTTGGGACTAACCTATTGACATAGTGCCCAGTGCCAGTTGTTGTTTTCTACTTGTTTTTTACTTTGCAGAATATCAACACCAAACAAAGTCCAAATGCCACGAAACTTTTTGGAGATTTTTCTGGACAGAAGACACCCAGGGTGCAAGGAAGTGCACCATAGGAAGACCATGGGGCTCACTAGACACCAGGGCATGCCAGAAGGCCCAGGCGCGCCCTGGTGGGTAGTGGGGCCCACGGAAGTCTTCTCCACTGATACGTACATTTTGCATCATGTTTACCTACTATTATTTACTATGTTTTTATGCATAATAGTGCTTTTTGGAGTAATTCTAATGCCTTTTCTCTCAAAATATGCAAGGTTGATATAAAGAGGGAGAATACTGACAGCTGCAATTCTGGACCTGGAAAAGCTACGTCAGAGTTACCTATTCTGCACATCTCCAAATGAACTGAAACTTCACAGAGATTTTTTATGGAATATTTAAGAATTATTGGAGCAAATAACTACCACAGGGGCCCACCAGGTGGGCACAACCCACTTGGGCGCGCCAGGGAGCCCAGGCGTGCCCGGGTGGGTTGTGCCCTCCTCGGCCCACCTCCAGTGCCCCTCTTCTGGTATATAAGTCACTTTGACCTAGAAAAAAAATAAGGAGAGGACTTTCGGGACGAAGCGCCGCCTTCTCGAGGCGGAACTTGGGCAGAAGCACTTTTGCCCTCCGGCGGAGCGATTTCGCCGGGGGAACTTCCCTCCCGGAGGGGGAAATCATCGTCATCATCATCATCACCAACAACTCTCCCATCTTGGGGAGGGAAATCTTCATCAACATCTTCAACAACACCATCTCCTCTCAAACCTTAGTTCATCTCTTGTGTTCAATATTTGCACGGGGACCTTAGATTGGTGCTTGTGGGTGACTAGTAGTGTTGATTATATCTTGTAGTTGATTACTACATGGTTTATTTTGTGGAAGATTATATGTTCAGATCCATTATGCTATTTAATACCCCTCTGATCTTGAGCATGATTATCATTTGTGCGTAGGTACTTTTGTTCTTGAGGTCACGGGAGAACTCTTGTTGCAAGTAATCATGTGAACTTGATATGTGTTTGATATTTTAATGGTATGTATGTTGTGATTCCCTTAGTGGTGTCATGTGAACGTAGACTACATGACACTTCACCATATTTGGGACCAAGCGAGTGAATTGTGGGGTAGTTATTAGATGATGGGTTGCGAGAGTGACAGAAGCTTAAACCCTAGTTTATGCGCTATTCCGTAAGGGACCGATTTGGATCCAAAAGTTTAATGCTGTGGTTAGATTTTATCTTAATAATTTTATCGTAGTTGCGGATGCTTGCGAGGGGGTTAATCATAAGTAGGAGGCTTGTTCAAGTAAGAACAACACCTAAGCACCGGCCCACCCACATAACAAATTATCAAAGCGAACAAAAATCGAACCAACATGATGAAACTGACTAGATGAAATTCCCGTGTACCCTCAAGAACACTTTGCTTATCATAAGAAACCGTTTTGGCCTATCCTTTGCCACAAAAGGATTGGGCTACCTTGCTACACTTTATTTACCGTTACCGTTACTTGCTCGTTACAGAATATGTTGCTATCAAACTATCTATTACCAACATTTCCAGTGCTTGCAGAGAATTACCTTGCTGAAAACCACTTGTCATTTCCTTTTGCTCCTCGTTGGGTTCGACACTCTTACTTGTCGAAAGGACTACGATTGATCCCCTATACTTGTGGGTCATCAATACTCTTTTTTGCCGCCGTTGCTGGGGAGTGAAGCTCTCTTGGTAAGTGGAAATTGGTAAGGAAAAATTATTACTACGTGCTAAAATTTGTTGTCAGTTGTTACTATGGAGAACAATTCTTTGAGGGGTTTGTTCGGGGTATCTTCACCTCGATCGGATCCACAATTAGTTACCCCTCAACCTACTACACCTACTGAAAATATTGGTTATGAAATTCCTTCGGGTATGATAGAACTACTGCTAGCTAATCCTTATGCAGGAGATGGAACCGAGCGTCCTGATATGCACTTAATATATGTAGATGAAATTTGTGGATTATTTAAGCTTGCAGGTTTACCCGGAGATGAAGCTAAGAAGAAGGTCTTCCCTTTATCTTTGAAGGTAAAAGCATTGGCATGGTATGGGCTACGCGATGATATTGGATCTTGGAATTGGAATCGATTGTAACTGGAATTTCACCAAAAAAACATTATCCTATGCATCCAGTTCACCGTGATCGGAATTATATATATATATATAATTTTGGCCTCGTGAAGGAGAAATTATCGCTCTAGCTTGGGGGAGGCTTAAGTCAATGTTATATTCATGCCCCAATCATGAGTTCTCAAGAGAAATTATTATTTAGAATTTTTATGCTCGGCTTTCTCGTGATGATCAATCCATGCTCGATACTTCTTGTACTAGTTCTTTTATGAAGAAGACTATTGAATTCAGGTGGGATCTTTTAGAAAGAATTAAATGCAACTTTGAAGATTGGGAACTCGACGAAGGTAAGGAGTCGGGTATCAAGCTTAAGTTTGATTGTGTTAAATCGTTTATGAATACCGATGCTTTTCACAAGTTTAGCACTAAATATGGACTTGACTCTGAGATAGTAGCCTCTTTTTGTGAATCATTTGCTACTCATGTTGATCTCCCCAAGGAGAAGTGGTTTAAATATCATCCACCTATTAAGGAAGAAATTAAAGAACCGGTAGTAGCTAAGGAAGAAACTATTATTTACAATGTTGATCCAGTTGTTCCTACTGCTTATATTGAAAAACCACCTTTCCCTTTTAGGATAAAGGAACATGCTAAGGTTTCAACCGTGGTTAATAAGAGTAATATTAGAGCACCTAAACCATCAAAACAAATCAGAGTAGAACCTAGTGTTGTTATGGTTAAAGATCTCTTGATAGAAAATATAGATGGGCATGTTATTTACTTCTGTGATGAAGCTGATAGAATTACTAAACCAGGTGAGAAAGATAAACATCGACCTGTTGTTGGCATGCCTGTTGTCTCAGTCAAAATAGGATATCACTGTTATCATGGTTTATGTGACTTAGGTGCTAGCGTAAGTGCTATTCCTTTTACCTTATACCAAGAAATTATGAATGATATAGCACCCGTTGAAATAGAAGACATAGAGGTTACTATTAAACTTGCTAATAGAGACACCATCACACCACTTGGGATTTTTAGAGATGTCGAAGTCTTGTGTGGGAAAATAAAATATCCTACTGATTTTCTTGTTCTTGGTTCCCCACAAGATGACTTTTGTCCCACTATCTTTGGTAGACCTTTCCTGAACACCGTTAATGCTAAAATAGATTGTGGGAAACAAACAGTCGGTGTTAGTTTTGGTGATGAGTCTCATGAGTTTAATTTTTCTAAGTTTAGTAGAAAACATCACAAGAAAAAATTTGTCGGTGCACAAAAGTAGGGGCTCTCCTTTTTTACCCCTTTACTTGTGCACGGGCAGTTAGAGCCACGTCCGCAGCCTCACTAAGTAGGGCAGAGGATGGAAGCAAAGGCACAAGACGGCCAAAGCAACGCCAAGACAGAGACACAAAGAACAAGAGGGCAAGGTGGACTCCCCCGGCAAGACCCTTGCCGGGATGGCCTCCGCGGCCCCGGCAAGACCCTTGCCGGGGCAACTTGCGCAACGCCCGCAGAGCGCGCCAACCTTGAGCCCAAAGGTTCCGAAACTATCAACCACATTGGAACCAAGGCTAGGGAGGAACTTCCGTGGTGGCATGTAGATCTTTGTGAAGATCATAAACATACATGATCAGATGAGGACCAGAAGACGACGATCCTCGGCAGGATCCTAGCCGAAGAAATCCACGAGACCCCCGGCAAGACCCTTGCCGGGGACGATCGCGATGCCACGGCAAGACCCTTGCCGGGGCCCCAGCAAGACCCTCGTCGAGGACACCCGCGGGGCCACAGCCAGGCCCGCGTCTGCCAAGGCTCCACCACCGTTCCCATAGAGCTGCCAGCCCAACCAGCTGGGCAGGCACCTGCGTGGAACGTGCGGCTTCTAGATCGACTCAGCAAGCACCTGCGTGGTGGCATGCAGATCTTCGCGAAGATCCTTCCACCACGCCATCTCAGAAGCCGACGAGCCTACATGGCGCCGCATGCCTCGTTGGCCTGGACGCGTGTCGGAGCAAGACGGAGCGGCGACGGACGGGACGGGCCTCGTTGTCGTCCCCAATAAAGCAACGGGACACCTAAGGAGCGCATTTAATGCGTCTTGTCCTGTAATGACAGGCGATAAGCTTGTACACTTTACACCTTTCCACCTCCTGTGTGCCACTGTGGCGACCCCTTTTGACTATAAAAGGAGGCCCGAGGCGTCCTGGAGAAGGATTCAGATCTTTTGGACTAGACACGCACCGTAGCTAGTTCGAGAGATCAAGAACACTCAAATATATACACCAAAGCAGGACCAGGGTATTACGCATCCTCGCGGCCTGAACCTGGGTAAAACGATCTTTGTGCTGACTACCAGACCGGCTCTTTGCACAACCCCGCGCCCGCCAACCGTAGAAGGGATCCCAGTGATTCCATAGGTGTCGTTTCCCCCGACATCTTTGGCGCGCCAGGTAGGGGGCAGTTGTGAAAATCCGGTCTAGTAGTTAGTCTAGCAGCTCTTCATCGCCATGGCTCCCAAGAAGAAGACGATCACGGCGATCGGTTCATCGGGAGCCGAATGGCCCGTACCAGTGCGGGCGGGTGGTGAAGCGGTCGTGGGCGGAAGCCGAGGCGCGGCCCGCAAACACCCACATCGCTCTGGCAGTCAAAGCCTAGCGAGCAGCGTCGTTCGTGCGCGAGACAACGGGCCGCACGCCACCAAATCCAAAGACGGAGCCGAGCCCCTCGCAGGCGGCGCGGGGCCCTCCAAGGGCGGCGTCGTGCCACCCATCGGCGATGCGACGACTTCCAAGACGCCTACCCCGGTGCCCACGACGCGCTCCTCCCAGGTTGTGCACGACGAGCAGCGTCACCACGCTGGTGACCCCGGGCGCCGCCGCGGGAAGAGTCATGCGCCTCATTCGCGGGACGTAGAAGGCCAGCATGCATGCCGAGGCGCTGGCAAAAATGGCGCGCAGCCGCAAGGCCGTGATAGAGCTCCTTCTAATGTGGTTAGAAGTCGGAACGCGTCACGGTCCATGCAGCTTTCGCCGCCACCCACGCCAGCGGAAGCTTTAGCACGCGCGCATTTGCTACTCGACTTTCCTCCTGCTGCGGAAAAGCTCGACGAGTGGAGAGCCACCATCCAAAGCCTCGTCGGCGTTGCCAACAATGACGAGCCACGACCAGCGGGGCCCTCAGGCCGGCGCTCCGTCGAGCCACCGCACGCTAGTGGTGGGAGGACTGGAGGTGCTGCGGCCATAGTGCACTCTCATCCCCCATGCCAGCCACCGCGGGTGTCGATCCGTCGTGATGACACATGTGATAATATTTCCATAGCATTGTCCGACCCACGAACCCACCACGATCAGCGCCATGTTCTTCGGGAACGAGCCCACGAAGACGCTCGACCCACCATCGAGCGCTGGTGCGAAGCGCGTCACTAGTCAGATAGGCGAGCGGGACCCGCTAAGAACTACCCAGCTCTGAGGGGCTCCGGTGGCCTACCTTACGAGGTGGGCTGCCCAGCCTTCACCCGTGAGCTGCGGCAGTTCCAGTGGCCCTCCCACCGCATGTTCAAGCCCGACGTTGGTGAGAAGTACAACGGCAAGACCCACCCGTCGGAGTTCCTCAGCATCTACACCATCGCGATGCAAGCTGCTGGAGCTCGCGACGACAAGGTGCTTGCCAATTACTTCCCGTTGGCGCTTAAACCCAATGTCGTGTCATGGTTGATGCACTTGCCGGCGGATTCCATTTCTTCTTGGTCGGATTTGTGTCATGAGTTCGTTGGCGCCTTCACCGGAGGCCACCATGCTCATGGCCAGGCAAGCGATTTGCATATCATCCCCCAGAAGGAAGGTGAAACCCTGCGCAAGTACATACAGAGGTTCAGCCGGGTGCAGTACAACATCCCAGATGTTCATCCCGCCGCCGTGATCAGCGCATTCCATCAGAATGTGCGCAACCGCAAGATGCGGGAAGAGCTGGTGATGAACAAGGTCAAGGATGTGGCCGAACTTTATGTTCTGGCCGACAGGTGCGCTCGAGCAGAAGTGGGGAGGAAGTACCCCGGTGAGGACGCCGGCGTGGAAACCGACTCCACAAACGAAGACACAGTCGCCCCGACGAAGAAGGGTCGGCGCTGCAACAGAAAGCGCAAGGGCAAGACCGTGCTTGCCGTCGAGGGATCTGAGGACACTGATGCCGCCAAGAAGGCCAAGGCAGACGACCCCGGTAAGGAAATTTCTGGGTGCGCCGCTTGCCGGGCCTTGGCGACTGCCGACAAGCCAGGAGGCTCCGACAAGCAGCACTACAAGATCCACCGCACCAAGGGCCACGACATCCAGAACTGCCGGCAAGTCGAGCTGCTCGCTGAGAAGCAAAAAGCCGAGTATGAGAGGCGGGATAAGGAGAAGGGCCAGGATGGTGCCGAGGGATCTGGCAAGAAGTGCGGAGGCCAAGGGGGTAGCCGCGGCAAGGATAACCAGCAAGAGAGGCCCGCTCGAGGCCGCGACAAGAAGCAAGAAGACGATGGTCATGACGAGGACGACGAATCCGGCGAGCACGAGTTCCAAAAGGCTATAGAGGCCATGTGCGTCGACGGTGGCGCCTCGCTGCACACCTCTCACCGCCAGCTCAAGCAATGAGCGCGTGAGATCACAGTAGCAGAACCATCAGTCGATGCTCAAAAGCCGCTGAAGTGGTCCAGCAGGCCTATCATCTTTGACACCGAGGACCACCCTGATCGCACAATCGCGGTCGGGTGTTTGCAGTTGTTGGTTTCGCCGACAATACACAACCTCAAGGACACGAAGATGCTAGTTGACGGCAGGGCCGGTCTGAACTTGATCTCACCTGTTATAATCAAAAGGCTGCAGATTCCTGATGGAGACCTCGAAGAGACGGGCATGTTTCAAGGGGTCAACCCGGGAAGGAGTCAGCCAAAGGGTAAGGTCACGCTGCCCGTGACATTTGGAGGCGAGCTGAACTATAGGACGGAGAGGATTGTTTTCGACGTAGCCGAGATCCCCTTTCCCTACAACGGTATCCTCGCTCGCCCAGCGCTAGCCAAGTTCATGGCAGCCTCACACTACGACAGCAACACGCTGAAGATGCCTATGCCGATGACCATCATCACCGTCCCCTCCGACAAGAAGGATGCGCTGATCTGCGCTGACCAACTCTACCGGGAGGCAGTCGCAACAACCGCCGCCAAGGCACTTGCTCCTGCCGCTGAAGCCCCGGGGAGGAAGAAGACCGGTAAGACCTCTCGCACCCACTCCGGCAAGCGCACCTCTTCGGAGTGTAGCACTCTCATCGAGGACGTGCCAGAGAGCTCCACCGGCAAGAGTAAGAAATCCAGAGTGGCACCACCAGATACCAAGAAGGTGTCCTTCAAGGAGGATGGCACGGGAGGGGCTTTCACCATAAGCTCCACCCTCGATAGCAAATAGGAAGGTGCGCTCGTCACTTTCCTGCGGGCGAATGTCGATGTGTTTGCATGGCAAGCATCCGACATCCCCGGCGTTCCCAGGGAGGTGATTCAGCACCATCTTGCTGTCTATCGTCATGCGCAACCCGTCAAGCAGAAGGTCAGGAAGCAGGCTCTAGAATGGCAAGAGTTCATCACAGAGGAGATCAGGAAGTTGGAAGCAACAGGTTTGGTGAGAGGGGTACTCCATCCGACATAGTTGGCCAATCCGGTGGTGGTGCGCAAGGCAAATGGGAAGTGGAGACCGTGTATTGATTACACAGATATCAATAAGGCTTGTGCAAAGGACCCTTTCCCGTTACCGCACATCGACCAGATTGTTGACTCCATGGCCGGGTGTGACTTGTTATCGTTCCTCGACGCTTACTCGGGATACCACCAGATCTTCATGACGACATAAGATGAAGAGAAGACAACATTCATCACCCCATGTGGTACGTATTGTTTTTTATGAATGCCTTTCGGGTTGAAGAGTGCTGGCTCGACTTTTGCAAGAGCAGTCCAGATTGGTTTTGAGCCCCAGCTACATAGAAATATGGAAGCTTATATGGATGACATAGTGGTCAAAACGAAGGACAGGGCAACACTCATACAAGATCTAGAAGAGACGTTTGTGAATTTGCGCAAGATCAATCTCAAGCTGAACCCTGAGAAGTGTGTCTTCGGCGTTCCGTCCGGCAAACTTCTCGGGTTCTTTGTGTCGCAACGCGGGATCGAGTCAAATCCAAACAAGATTAAAGCCATTGAGCGGATTGATGCGCCTAGGTGGATCAAGGATGTCCGTCGGCTCACTGGCTGCGTTGTCGCCATGAGCAGATTCATCTCCAAGTCTGCTGAGCGTGCCCTCCCCTTTTTCAAAATCTTGAAAAAGGCGGGCCCAATGGAATGGAACCCAGAGGCCGAAGCAGCACTGCAGGATTTGAAGAAATACCTCTCCTCTATGCCGATAGTGGTTGCGCCTAAACCACGAGAGTCGTTGCTGCTATATCTAGCGGCAACAAATCAAGTGGTCAGCGCCGCGCTAGTGGCGCAGAGGGAGGTCGACAAAGAGGCAGTGGCAACGCCAGGACAAGCGGATGGCGAGCCAGAGCCTGGTGCCGGCAAGGCAAGGCTCACGATAGAGTCTGACGCTGGTGGGACAGGGCATGCGCAACCGAATGAAGTGGTGAAGAAGAAGATGATGCAGCACCCGGTTTACTTTGTAAGCTCCCTCTTGCAGGGGGCTAGGTCAAGGTGCTCCGATGTGCAGAAATTGCTCTTCGGCCTCCTTATGGCCTTGAGGAAGCTGCATCATTACTTCCAAGCACACGAAATCACCGTCGTCACCCGCCACCCGTTGCAACGGATACTGCATAACCCAAACGCAACCGGGAGGATTGTAGAATGGGCGTTGGAACTGTCGAGCTTTGGTTTGAAGTTTGAAAGTACTTTGACAATCTAGAGCAGAGTCTTGGTGGAGTTCATTGCAGAATGGACCCCAACGCCCGACGAAGAGATCCAGGAGACCACTCTCCCCGGCAAGGAAGCAAGTCATAACTGAATTATGTACTTTGATGGGGCTTTCTCGCTGCAAGGCACCGGTGCTGGCGTGCTGCTTATTGCACCCACCGGAGAGCACCTCAAGTATGTAATCCAGATGCACTTTCCCAGGGAGATGTCAACGAACAACACAGCTGAATACGAGGGCTTCCTTGCCGGTCTCAGGATCGCGGCAGACCTCGGGATCAAAAAGCTCATCGTCAGGGGTGATTCACAGCTTGTCGTCAAGCAAGTCAACAAAGATTATCAAAGCCCGTTGATGGAGGACTACGTAGATGAGCTGAGGAAGCTGGAGGAGCGTTTTGACGGTATACAGGTGGAGCACGTTCCCCGAGTGGAGAACGACATCGCCGATTACCTGTCAAAGCGCACTGCCCTCAAACTACCTGTGGAACCAGGTACCTTTGGGCTTCGGTTAACTCAACCATCCGTTGAACCCTCAACAGAGTAGAACAAGCGAAGGAAATCAGGCCCCGGCAAGTACTTTCCCGCCGAGCTCCCAGGAGCCGCCGACAAAGATGTTGCCATGGACACTGAGCCTGCCATGGGGCAACCGACTCCGGCAGGGCGTCAAGCCCTGGCCGTCGAGACAGCCGCTCCCATGGCAGAGGAAATGCCTTTAGTCCTTGCCGTCGAGCCCCAGGCTCCGGCATGGGCACATCACACCGTCCGATTCCTCCAAACAGGGGAACTCCCTAAGGAGCAGGGAGAAGCGGAGAAAGTAGCCCGTCGGTCTGCCATGTATCAGTTCATCGACAACGTCCTGTACAGAAAAAGGCCGAACGGTGTGAAATTGAAGTGCATCCCCCGGGAGGAAGGACTGGAGCTATTGGCGGATACACGGAGGCATATATAGCTCCCACATAGGGTCGAGGGCCCTTGCCGGCAAAGCATTCCGGCAAGGTTTCTTCTGGCCCACAGCCCTCCAAGATGCAACGGCACTAGTAACCAAGTGTGAAGCGTGTCAGTTCCATTCGAAGAAGCTTCATCAACCAGCTCAAGCCCTTCAAACAATCCCTCTCTCCTGGCCATTTTTGGTCCGGGGGCTCGACATACTGGGCCCTTTCCGCCGCGCTGTCGGGGGCTTTGAGTACTTGTACGTTGCAATCGACAGGTTCACAAAGTGGCCGGAGGTGGAAGCAGTGAGGAAGGTGACAGCGCAGTCGGCCATCAAGTTCTTCAAGGGGCTAGTCTGCCGTTTTGGTGTGCCGAATAGAGTGATTACCGACAACGACACGCAGTTCATAAGCCGCACCTTCATGCAATACATCCAAGACCTCAGCAGCAAGGTCTGTTTCGCTTCTGTTGCACATCCACGAAGCAATGACCAAGCTGAGAGGGCGAACGCTGAAGTATTGCGAGGCCTCCGGACAAGAACTTTTGACAGGCTACACAAGTGCGGAAGACGCTGGATCGATGAGTTGCCGGCGGTTCTTTTGTCTATCAGGATGACGCCAAATCGAGCCACCGGCCAGACACCCTTTGCCCTGGTATACGGGGCAGAAGTAGTTCTCCCCATAGAACTCACATACGGGTCACCTCGAGTGCTCGCTTATGATGAGCTTGAGCAAGAGCAATTGCGGCACGATGACGCAACGCTCCTTGAGGAAGATCGTCTTCGGGCGGCTGTGCGAGCAGCATGCTACCAGCAAGCCTTGCGCCGCTACCATAGCCGCAAGGTTCATGCCCAAAGCTTTGAGGAAGGCAACCTTGTTCTTGGCACATTCAGTCGGCCAAGAATTCCAACAAGTTGACGCCAGTGGGAAGGCCCTTATCGGGTAATACGAGTCACCAGGGCCGGCGCAGTCCGCCTGGAGACCGAAGATGGTATTCCAGTGAGCAACTCCTAGAACATCGAACATCTTCGCAAGTTTTACCCATAAGGCGCGGTTGCCGGGCTCCCCGGCAAATCACCTTTTGTGCAAGCTTGCCGGCAAGGCATGTAACCCTCTGTACAAAGCCAGGCACAGACCCTGAGCATAAATAAATGAAGCGCTGGCGCCCCAAGTTTTAGCATGCATGATAGGTTGAGTCTCTCTCTGTGTTAGGGTTGATAGTGCTTGGCGGCAACTAACCCTTAGCATAGAGGTCGAGTGAGCATATCTCTATTCCTTTTTGTCCTTTCTGGTTCGCAGGGCGCGTGGATATTTTCTGCTCAGCTATTTGGAGAGAAAGAGAACAGGCCGACGACTCGACCCCGGCAAGCCAAGGTTGCCGGGGGCTGCAGGTCTAAAGGATTCGGCCATGGCAAGCCAAGGTTGCCGGGGGCTGCGACATCAGATAAGTCTTTTTCCCCCACTCTGTGCTCCTGTATGGAACTTGAACGTACAAGACTTTGCTCGCTCTCATACCATCTTGCTCCCTCTGTTCTGTGCCCGAAAATTACTTTGGGATGGAACCCGGTTGTAGTGTGATGGGAAGAGGACGAGCGAAGGGCCCAATCCTGCTCGGCACCTACCTTCGCCAAGGGCGTGAGTGTAGCCGAGCTGTAGAGCAGGAAGACGGCAAGACGTGTTGCCAGGGGATAGTGTTTATCTTAAGATAACAAGGAGCCGCTCCTTGGCGTGGCCCTCGCCCACGCGCAAACAAAACCCGGCAAACACCCTTCTCATCATTAATACGTTGCTAACAAGTACAATTCGTACGGAATGCATACATGAGCAGGGGGGTTACGAGATTTAAATCTTACAAAGGCCCGTAGGCTTACAAGCTAAAAAGAGATAAGATGCTCGTAGTACCTTTCTTGTCCCTCTCCTCAGGGAATGGAACAATATGGCAGAAGGGCAATAGGAGCGCCTAGGCGAGGTACGAGCAGCAGAAGACGCCAAGAGAACATATCGGCGATCGTCCGGAAGGAGGCCGGTGATGACGACGCCGGAGGAAGAGCTGGAAGACGAGGCAGCGGCCCGCCAATACGCGATGAAGGCGTCGGTGCCCGTGTATGCCGACTTGACGGCCCGCTACCGCCTTTTTCGTCTTCCCCGTCCCTCCAATGCCAGCCTCCCAAGGCGACGACCCTGAGAAGTTGAAGGAGCTGGCGATGCAGGTGACGGTGCTGCCGGCGTCACCCAAGAACGCTGTGCCCGACGCCTAGTCGGACCCGTCATCCTCCCGCCCGCTACCCTCGTCATCGCTGTCGCTGTCCTCCTCGTCACTCCCGCTTGAGGAAGAGTCTTCGTCATTGGAGGAGCTCTCCACGCAGCACTTTAGACGAGTTCCAAAGTCTCCAAAGACCTTGACGGAGAGCAGGCCATTCTCCATTAATTCGAAATAGAGAACGAGCCCCGCCGTCAGGCTGTGGATGCGAGCGAAGGTCTTCCATCCGCGGTGAAGGTACATGACGTGAGGGGCGGGAAAATCGACATCAACCCGCGTGCCACCATTCCCGCAGCCCCTCACATGCAATCTCAGAGTCCGTGGCGGGTCGAGCTCCATCTTCCGAGCAAATGGAGTAGGGAGACGAAGGTGACGGCGCGCTGGCCGATGCAGCCTGATGAAGAACTCACGAGGCTCGTCCTCGACGTGGCCCTCCATTGGGGGAGGGACCGCTGGAGGAGGCGAGGCCGGTGCGCCGCCCCGTCCTCCACTTCCCCGAGCACCACGGCGACCTCGGCCCCGCCCCGCCCCCCTTCCCCTCGTGTCCGGTTCCTCCGCCACGAGCTCTTGGGAAGGAGGAGAACGCTGTCGAGCAGAGACCCTCGTCGCCACAGTCGAAGCACCGGCGCGCCCTCTCGCCATAGCAGAAGAAAGAAAGAAGCCGAGGTGGAAGGAGGCGGGTGGTGAAAGGTTGAAGGGTGCCATCCCCTCCCTCCCCTTCACTACAAAAAATACACTACCATGATGATACGTGTTTGTCACAGTAGGTCGCGTTTTTTGTCATGCATGTACATCCATGACAAATTTATGACAGAATCAAGATAGTCATACCTGTGCTGTCGTAGAAGTGTTCCATGCCATTACCAAAATTATAATCACGGAAGTGTCCACTTCCATGACGATAAATCGCGTGTCACAGAAGTGCTTTCGTCAAGGGTGACCGACACGTGGCATCCACCATAACGGAACGCCGTTAAGCTATCGGGTCGGGTTTTGGATCCGATAACCCGTTAACAGCCCCGACCAATGGGGATTTTCCACATGTAAAATCATCATTGGCTGGAGGAAACACGTGTCGGCTCATCGCTGGGACAGATGTCATCCACTCATTGGACAGAAGGCGCATATGATACGTCGACACGTGGCACGGCCCAACAGAGGCCCATTCCCATGAAAAGGCCGGCCCGTTTGACTTGGTCAAAAGGTGGCGGGCTGGCCCATGGAAAGCCTGTTAACGGCCTGTTCGCATATAGCCCATTTACAGCCCGCTAACCCAAGGCTCGTTACGCCCTATTCGAATTAGGACCAGTAGCGTCATCTGGGCCATCCAATATGATTCCAGCCCGTTTTCACTTCTGGCCCATGTATTGCCCATGACATCTTTCGGCCCATATGAGGCCCTATGTAACTCTTGGCCTATTAACGGCCCGTGGTGAAACTGGCCCGTAATGAACAGTGTATCACTTTACACCCATTAACGGCCCGTGGTGAAACTGGCCCGTAAAGAACAATGTATCACTTTATACCCATTAACGGCCCGTTATTCCGTTGGGCCGTTTCCAGCCCATGTTATCTTTCGGCCTTCTCAGAGCCCATTTATTCTTGGGCTATTTTCCAGCATTCGTTTACTTACGGCCCGTTACTATCATTTTCTGCTTGTGGGCCAAATTCAGCCCGTGGTTACAGTCGGCCCATTTGTGGTCCGTTAATACGTTGGGCCGTTTTCATAGCATCATCAAATACGGCCTATTAACGATGGCCCGTTATGGTCGGCCCATGAACGGACGATTCCAACTCTAGCCCGTTTACGGCCAGAATGCAGTCTGTTTGGCCCATGTTTGGCCAATCGATCATACGACCCGTATAAGGCCCATTGATGATACGGCCCGTAGAAGGCCCATTATTTCTACGGCCCGTAGAAGGCCCACTGTTTCTATGGCCCGTAGAAGGCCCACTGTTTCTACGGCCCGTAGAAGGCCCACTGTTTCTACGGCCCGTAGGAGGCCCAGTGTCACTACAGTAAATTGGTTATTGCAGCCACTAGCAAACCGCAGAAAAAGAACTGCACTGACTACAAGCAAACAAATAAACAAGACAACGAGGAAATAAATAAGCAAGCAACTTCCACTAGGCTATCACGGCTATTACACATATTACATCCACTGGGCATCAAAGTTCGCCACCAGTGCAAATATAGGGAACACAGCAGCATATAAACGCCGCAGCAAAACAAGTCCAGAACTGAAACCACTTCAGAAGAGCTCAAGAAACAATATCCTGGGTACCCATAATGCTGGCAAGATGCTTAGCAAGCTTATTAACTTTCTCTTGTTTGGCGCTTAAGTCCTCCAGCGCTTGCTGTTGCACCAGAAAGTATGCATCTGGATTCTGCAGGGACTTCCTCAGTCCTTCGGCTTCCTGTCGCATAACATCTGATCGATGTCTTTCAACTTGAAGTTGAGACTCAAGAAGCCGAACTGATTCAGGCAACGAGTTCGAAGAGCTGGTGCCAGCAGTGGTAGCCAGTAACTCGAACACTACATCAAGACAGGACTTCGGGGTTGTCTCAGTGTCTTTAATATAGTTTTTATCAGCTTTCTTGGAGACCAACAGGGATGTCTCACTATCTTGAACCTTATCTGCATTACTTCCTTTACCATTGCATAACAAGGTACTCTTCTCCAATATTTTATCCGCGTTCTAAAAGAGAAACAAACAAACACATCTCAGGTTTACAATGTAGTATATGAAACTCATTTTGGTAAACCAGTTTAGTAGTAAGGTGGACAGGATAACATCATGAAACAAACATATATCTATGTAGTATGGTCACTGTATGGTCTATATCATTCTAGTTTATGTTGCCAAATCAAGATAGACATAGTTCCAATCATATCTATTTAAGACAAAGCAACATAGACAAAATATAAGTGTGGGAAACTACACAACAATAACAACACTTGTAATGTGCATGGCATGAGAACATAACTGTTTATTCAATTGAAACTGAAATCAACATAGAGCAAGTTACAACAGCAAATAGCCAAACACGTTGAAGAAACAGGTTTAAAACATACCTGTTGCGCCATTGGAGTTTCAATTGCATCCTTCAAATTTGAAATTAGTTGGTGTCAGTAAATACAGTGATGCAAGAGCAAAGTAGTATGAACCATAGCTACAGAACCTGAACTGAGAACAATTCTTCTTCTGCTTTAAGCATTGACTTCGGGTTCGAAGTAGTGGTCCTCGTGATTTGTGCACTGCAGTTGCCTTACTAACTGCTCGTGTTTGGGTGCTCTGTGGTGGAGACGGTGCTGTGTCAACGGGAACTGGGTGTCTATCTGCTAGGGTTGGGGTTAGAAGGGGTGTAGCTGGTTCTCTGTCCAACTGGGTAGGGGTACAATCTGCATGAGTGTGGGTTATGTGTGGTGGGGCTGGTTCTTGGGCAAGTACAACCGTGGTTCTATCTGCATCGACAGGTAGCACGATCTTTTTTGAAGACCGTGTTTTTACTCCCAGAGATACTGCCATCACTCCCTCCAATTGAAATGGCTGATAAACAAGAAAAGTAATTGAATGTACATACATTGTAAGATAGACAGGTGCAATGGATAGTAGGGAAGAAAACATGGCATGATAATTCACATTTATGTTGTCTAAGCAAACAGAATAGGAGGACATAATTTCACATATATGATGGCTAATTAAACAGGATAGCATGAGACAATTTCACATGTATGATGGCTAACTAAACAGGATAGAATGACATACTTCAAAATATGATGACTATGTAAACAGGATGACATGATATAACTATACAATGTGTCTATTAAAGTGGTTGGCATGCCATAAATCACAAACATGCCGTCGATGGAAACATGATGGCATGATATAATTCACAGATAGAATGACATAATTTAAAATATGATGACTATGTAAACAGGATGAGATGATATAACTATATTATGTCTTTAGACAATGGGTCCGCATGCCATAATTCAGATACATGCTGTCTATGTAAACATCATGGCATGACATAATTCAAATATATGATTTATATACTAAGGAAGTGAGCAGAGGGCAATCGCATATATGATGCGTCAACTAAGGAGATGGCATTCAATATTGTGTATATGATGTAAAAACTAAGCATTGCAATACAACATATGCATTATATGAGTAATATAACCCTGCCAAGTTTGAGCATACACCTCAGGGGGATAATAGGACTGGTCATCTGCCTCTGAATCCTCCTCCGAAGAGCTATCTGTAACCAGCAAGATATCTTCTTCAGCAGGTAGCATTGTCTGCTCTGAAGACCTTGTTTTCACTCTAGATTTCTCCATCACCAATTCAAATGGCTGATGCACAGGAAGAGCAGTTGAATATACAAACATTGTCGACAAAAGCAATGAGAAATACATAAAAAAAGGACGTCATGATATAATTAACATATATGACGCTTGCCTAAATAGCATGGCATTGCATAATTCACATACATAATGCCTTGCAACAAGATAACATTGCATAATTCACATATATAATGTCTTGCAACAAGATGGCATTGCATAATTCACATATATGGTAATTAGACACTAAACAGGTGGCATTCACACAAAGCATGTCTAAACTAAGCAAATGACATAGCAATGCAAGATACCATACGCACGATATGAGCAACATAACCCAGCCAAGTTAGGGCATGCACCTCGGGGGGGGGGGGATATGACTGGTCATCTGTCTCTGAATCCTCCTCTGAGGAGCTATCGGTAACCAGCAAGACATGCGCTTCGTCAGATAGCATTGTCTGCTCTGAAGACCTTGTTTCCACTCCAGATTTTTCCATGACCGTGCCGAATGGCTGATGCACAGGAAGAGTAATTGAATGTACTAAAATTGTTGACAAATTTAACACGTAATAAAAAAATGATGGCATGATATAATTCACATATAAGATGACTGGCTAACCAGGGTGGCATTGCAAAATTCACATATATGATGCCTGGCTAGACAAGATGGCATTGCATGATTCACATATACGATAAAGAAACTAAACAGATGGCATTGACAAAGCATGTCTAAACTAAGTAGATGACATCTTTAATGTATACAGTAAGCAATGCAAGGCACCATATGCATGATATTACCAACATCAACATGCCAAGTTAGAGCGAAGACCTCATGGGGTAAATAGGAGTGGTCTTCTCCTTCTGAATCCCCCTCAGAACAGTTATCTTCCTCTTGATTACGATCCGAAATGGGTGGAGGGGGGGGGGGCTGCCTTTGCGCCCACCATGGAACGACGTCTGCATGAAATTTTATTGCCACGCAAGGCTCGTCTCTTTTGCTCTACATGATCAGTTCCATTGTGTACAATAACTGGCATGCATAGGAATAAAACATAGTGAGATTATGTAAGGAGTGCATGCACAAATCCAGAGTGATGGTAGCAAACTGTGGATAGACCCAAAACCAATGATAGCACGCAGATAATAGCTTTAGTTACAAAATACAGATAATGGCTCCTTTAATGTTTGTTTGCACCCAACATGAAACTCATAGTAGACACCGGAGATTAACCAGATAGTACTGATTGCTGCCCCAATATGTACCCCACAACCATTTAAAAACTCAAGTTTCAGCATTAGTTTGGACCTGACTCGGAGTCTAATAGGTGAACACGACGATAATGTAGCATGTCATCATATTAAGCGACGCATAACGTAAGCAGACACGGAAGAGTGCGACCTCTCTTGTGGACTCGTGTAGTCCTCAAGGTCATCTGCTCAGTTGATGATGGTAATGCAGTTGCCGTGGCTGCCGGCGGCGGGGAAGAAGATCTGAGGCGGCGAAAGACAGTCTGGAGAGCGGATCCCTGCTGTGGTGAACCCTTCCGTCGTTGGAGCAGCTGAGCTGGGGTGGAACACAACGCCGCAGGAGCAGGACAAACCATACAAGGTTTTCTTTGACACATATCTGTAACAGAAGTAATTGAGTAAGGGCTCGTTTGAATTTGAGGATACTAACAATGCAGGGATATGAAATAGACAGGAATATGATAGGAATGCACGTGCAAAACAGAGAATTTAAAAACACAGGATTTCTGCCAATTTGGGCGTTTGATTCACAACAATTGAAAGATCACAGGATGCAAAAAAGCATGGTGAGATAAAGTCAAACCACAAGAAAATGTACGGTTATAATGCTATTATGCTACTATCTCTTAGTCTTGTGCTTGATGAATAGGAATATGAAAAGTAGGAGAAGTGGAAATTAGAATTCCTACGGTTTTTCTTTCAAGAAGACACTAAAGGAACAAATCCTACAGTTTTCCTTTGCTCCATTCCTTTGCACCAAATTCATGAAAAGTAGTACCATAGGAAACTTTCCAATTTCGATGTTTTTCATTCACTTTTCCTTTCAAGCACAGGCGATTCTAGTAGGCAGGCTTGAGCAAGGAAAATCCTACACTAAAAAAATGTTTCTGTGCTACTTCTATTTCTTTGGACCCAGGCCACTGCCATACTAGCTCAACTCCCAGGCCCATCGACAAATGCATAGCTCAAACGCGTAGAGATAAATAATGATGGCGTTCAAGAGAGTCCATCACGGATAGCTAAGTTGCCTAGTACCTCACTGCTTGTCATATAGTAGGATAAAATAATAGTATTTCCCGTTACTACGAGTGCTCAGTGGACAATATATATAACATGTAGAGTAAAAGAGAGATGCAACAAGTGTACAACCTCTTTGGCGAAGCCATGTCGATCTCAGTGTGATTGGGTTGGCCGGTGAGGATGCTCCGACTGACTTGGCTGTCGGAGGAGGGGAAGAAGATCTTAGGCGTCTGGAGATGGAGCCCGAGGTACTGCTCCGCTGTGATGGAGGGTTTCGTCATTGGAGCAGCTCCGGTGAGTTGTACGACGCCGAGGCTAAAGCAGGACAAGAGAGACAACGAACAACGTTAACCTGAGTGGAATTCTAATAGCATCTCCAATACATGACGTAAAATACATAACCACAAAGTGCTAGATGTAAAATACATCAGCCGCTCATCTCTGAACTTAACTGTCGAAACTGAATTTAACTGTCGAAACTGAACTTAACTGTCGAAACTGAATTTGCTGTCGAAACTGAATTTTGCTGTTGAAACTGAACGCACTAGCAAGGTGAGGCTACACGTCGGTCAACTGACTTTTTCATCTCTGGTCAGTCGATTTTGCAGCCATTGGATACAAAATCAAGGGCCTGCGGTTCATCTTCAACCTCCACCCCCCTGAGCCGCCAGCCACCACCGACCAAACAGCAGCCCCCCGCCGCTCGCGGCCGGCGGTGTGCCGCCCCGCCCGCCCCGAAAACACTCCCCACCGCCGGTCCGCCGCCGCCCCGGCCATCCCACTAGGCCCCCCCGTGCCGACCTTTTTCTCCGGCGATCCCCACGCCACCGCCCCGCCACCGCCGGCGACCACTGCCCCCATCCTAAACCCTAAGATAGATAGTGGGGTACCTCTTCGGCGAGCCCCCCTCCCCGCTGCGGCTGGTTCTTCCTTAACCCCGGCGAGCCCCCCCACCCCCTGAAAATCGACTGCCCAAAAGTCGATTCAGTCAACTGAAGTGTAGCTAAATTGGAGCAGCATCGCAAGCAAGAGCAAGAGCGAGAGCAGCAGCAAGAGCAAGAGCAATAGCAAGAGCAGACCAGGCAGGGGACCGAGAGCAAGAGCAGAGCAGCGGCGCGAGCGAGAGCTAAAGCAGCAGCAGCTCCTATTGATGTGGACGTCGCCACCGAGGGAGCGACGCCATGGAGGAAGTGGCCGGCGACGCCGCCGTGGATGGAGCCGCGCCGTGTCGGCTCGGGACCGAGCGCCGGCAGCACCGTGAGATCGAATAAAAAAGAAAATGCGGCGATTATTGTACAACCTCTTTGGTGGCGCCGATTAGGCCGCAGCTTCATCCGAGGAAACGGTGATGATGATGCTCTTCCGGTGGTGCAGGTGAAGACGGCGGTGTGGGAATGGAGGTGGCGTGAAAGACGAGGGGAACGTCGGGGCAGCTCCTTGGAGGTGGAGGACGGGGTGGCTGAACCGGCGGGACGATGAGATCGACGACGGATCCTCATCCGGTACGGTGGATGAGGGACGTCGAGGTGTTGTTGTGGACGACGTCGTCGGGGAAGAGGCTCCGGCTGGGTGGCGGACGGAGCAGGGTGTGGGGTTTCGTCGCGGGTTTTCGTGGCCTCGGTGTACGAATGGGTGGGCGGATGGGATGGCAGTGGGGAACCATGGCTTAGAGACGCGCTTGTCCGAAATGTGGGGTAAGTTATGAAAGTACCCCCACCGATTTGAGGCGGTTCTTTCGGTTCAGGGGTACCACGGGCATTTCGCGTGTCGGGATTTCACAGGAGGTGGGAGTTTCCGCGCGCGTTGTAATTTCGGAATAGCAAGGCGCCAGTTGAGATGGAGGGAGTTGTCGGAGCACAACAAGACAAAGATATATCTTAAATATTTTGGGCTAACAAGGCGCGGGTTGAAGAGGCGGGAGTTTCGCAGCACGATAGACAGAGACGCTAGCTTGAATTTTCGGCATAACAAGGCGCGGCTTGAAATTTCGGAAGAACAAGCTTAACGTGTACCAAAAAAAGACAATTTGCACCTCAACACGCACAACACACACACAAACACCATTTAGACTAGAGTAAGGTACACATGCATTGCACGCATGAGATTTGGCAACCAAATTATGAATAAATACCACATTATAGCATGCAAGCTTTGAGTCATATATGCATGATGTAGATGTTCGTTTAATTCTTATAGTTCATTTCATTCAAAATCATCTAGTTTTTATAAGAAAGCTAATCTATTTAAGATTCATGGAATTGTGCGTCGTAAGACATAAAGTAAAAAAATAATGGCAAATCATGTGGAAAAACATTTGGGCAATTCTGATACGGAAGATTCTAGAACAAATAAGAAGTGCTTGTGTTTTGATGTTTGTGCATTATGCTTAAGTTCAACCATGGAGTCTTCTAGATTATACATGTGGCGAAATCTGGTGGAATCTAGATGATATCCAACGGCCAGTAGTGCTCAAATTTGCCATCTTTGGACCATCGGATTCGCCTCATCCAACGACCATCTTTCAAAGTTAAAGTTACCCGCACACAATATAAAAATTAATAATATAATATATATATATATATAGGGGTAGAGATATAGATATGTGATGCGAAAGCCGCCCATCATCTCCAATTAGAATAGTGTGTCCATGCACGGATGCGACATGGCCAAATGATGTCTGCCATCGGTATCTCAAATTCAAATCAGTCTGACCTTGTTCAATGTGTATACATTACAACATGCTCGTTTCCAAACCACACCGCGCAGATCTCCGTTTATTCATGCATGCATGGGTTTCAAACATCAGGATCTCTTATTCAAATATTTGAATTCAACTTTACATTGATTATGACCTCACCTATTCTTTTACACCCACACAGTAGTCTTCTCTTTATAATTGTACCACTAACTTTCTCTCGTGCATGCATGCACACACACTACCAGTCGCCATTATCCATCGCACGCATACAATCTTTTTCTTCAGGTCGGTCTCCCATGAAGGCACACACCCACACACATTCCCCTCTCCATCATATCGGGCATTCTTTATCTCTCACGCATGCATGCGCAATGATCGATGTTCCTCTATGTATGTGTGTATATAGCTAGGTCTTTCATAGTTTTCCACACAAACCGATCAATTGATATATCCAGTGAGGTCTCACCCTCTTTCCCACGTCCACATTGATCAATCTATACCTCTCTATATAGGATTAACATATATAGCTAATACACCCACATTAATTATATATCCAACGTCCCCCTCTCATCATCCATGCCTTCCGCTTCATCTCTCAGACGCGTGCACAATGGCGAAGACAGGGGGCAGTAAGGGCCCTGCCCCCCTCCCCCCTAACATCACTATATATTGAGGCTAATATGAATGTGATCATTAGACAATTGCTGCTAAAAATGGTTTAAGTTCATGAATTGACCCTCCTCGTAAAGGATTAGCAATGCTTGGCCCCCTAGCTCATTTATTTTTCATGGCTCCGCCACTGCTCGCAACAGCGCACGTGTTCGCCCCCTCTCTCTAAATATCGTCTCGCACTTGTGCATTCCTTCATAGTCTCCCTCCACTCGGCCCCTCGCACCATCTTCTAGCCCCCACCGGATTTTGCCACATGTACAATCTAGCAGACTCCATGGTTGAACTTAAGCATAATGCACAAACCTCAAAACAACAGTGGTTCTCTTCTGTTTTAGAATCTTCCGTATCATAACTGCCCAAACTTTTTTTCTAGTTGAATTGCCATTATTTGTTTTTACTTTATGCTTTACAACGCACAATTCCATGAATCATAAAATAGATTAAGGGCTTCTTTGATTTAAAGGTTTCTCAAAGGAATTTTGGAGGATTCTAATCATTAGGAATTTTTCCTATCTTGGTTGTTTGATTCGTAGGATTGTAAACCATAGGAATTTTTCCATATGATTCATTTGCACTAGATTTCATAGGAAACATCCCATCCACTCAAACCTCTTTGAAAGAATTCTGCGTTTTTTCTATGCACAATCAAACACTCGTACAATCATGTAGGATTCAAGACGACATTCCACTATAATCCCATGTTTTTCCTATTCCCGCGTTCTTAGCTTTTTTATAAAAACTAATTGATTTTGAGTGAGATGAACTATAAGAATTAAACGAAGGGCTACATCAGGCATATATGACTCAGAGCTTACATGCTATAGTGTGGTATTTATTCATAATTTGGTTGCAAAATCTGATGCGTGCAATGCACGTGTACCTTACTAGTACTTCGAGTATGTGCAAAACACGTAAATTAGAATACCAATGGCACGCTACATAGTGTCTCTCTTATAGTTCATGAAGCCACGTGGCACATGTGGAGGCGTTGTCGAGACCTCCTTGCGTGGATTGATCACAGTGACGTGCTGCTGGTTCCAGAAGAATGTACTCGTCCTCCCTGAGCCATACTGGCGGTACATGCACGAAGCGAAGATGTGCACGCACGCCACGCACGCACTCATTCCCTTGCACGCACACGCGGGTACACGGGCGGACGCAATTTTGTACCAAGATCCACCCCATGTGATAATTTGACGCGTGTAAAGTCGTTCACTTCATTGATGGTCAATTAATACAGCGCATGCAAATTGAGTGGACGTGAGGGCGGAAGAAAGACATTATTACTCCACTGCGCGCATGCGAGTAGTTAAATCGTGGGTTGCTAGTAGTACTTCCATTGGTCTCCTTCGTATTTTGTGCCAATTTTTGACAGTAACATAATATTTACGCATTTGAGCAGTGTAGTACTTGAAATTTATGTTCCGGTAAACTCATCGGGAGCCGTTTCGGGCCTCGAAACCGAAACCATCAATTAATCTTTACCTTGTTCCCATCACATTCGAAAGCCTGCTCACACCTACTAGTACGTACCAAACCTAAACGTGTTCCCACTATGCAGGTATTAGTACTAGTGCTAGTACTTAGGTTATAAAAAGGGGAACTACCTAACCAAAAATTACTCTACCTTTCCTCCTCATAAGTGCTTCTTCTTCGTCCGTCGTTGCCATGGCCGGTGAGCAGAGCTCTAGGTTGAGAACTACTCGTAACAAGGGAGCGGCAACCAAGGCTGCGAAAAAAATGAGAGGGCTCGCCGCCACGCAGAGACCTTGAAAGATCTCTCACGGGCAAGCGATGGCTCCCAGGAGCGCCCTAGCCGCGGAGGCGAACATGCGGAGCCGGCGGAGCTGGAGTCGTTATCCCTCGATGGCATGCCCGATCAGCTCAATAAGCAGAAGGAGTTCATCCAAGGCTTGATGGAGTTGCTGAAGGAGAGCCTCGACGACGTGCCCGCTGAGCTCAATCAGCAGGGGGAGTTGACCGCCGGCTTGGTGATGCTGCTGAAGAAGAGCATTGCCTCGGAGAAGAAGGCGACCGGCAAAATCCTGCGACTTCAGGAGGACAAGGCGAAGCTCTGCCACGAGATCGACCTGTTAAAGGAGAAGAACGCCGGCTGGAAGAAGCTGCATGAGAATAGTAGTTCCTCGATGAAGATGCTGCAGGCCCTCGTCATGGAACAGAAGGAGGAGTTGGCGAAGCTCCGCATCGAGCACCCGGCTGCTGTCAAGGTATGTAATGCGGCCGTGGAACAGATGATGAAGGCTCGCATCGAGAAATCCTGCGTCATGGACAAAATGAAGAAGATGGCGGAGGAGACGCGCAAGGAGATGGAGGTCGTGGAGGCGATGAAGAAGCAGTTACAACTCCGCGGCGAATTAGATCATTTGGGATGATAATCTTCCTTCTTCTTTTGCTCCTGTGTTTCATCTTTTGCTTCGGGTGTTTCGCCGCACGTGTCATGTTCTCTGGGAGGCATGAATAGAACAATGTTTTTTTAGGGAATGAATAGAACAATGCTAACAATGAGATGACTAGCAAATTAGATCATTTTTTATCGCCCTATGGCACTGGGCTGCCGTGTTTCGTGCTCCTCCGTCGCAGTACTACTCCAGTGGAAAACTTAAGTATACCGCACTATTCTTTGCTCCTCCTTGATCAGGTCGTCGGCGCATTTATATGAGCAGTCAAATCACAAGGCCCCGCCTTCCAGCAGTAATGAGCCGTCAAATCACAAAGGCCCTCGCTTCTCGTGAAACCGACCAAGCTAGACTGCCCCGCCCTCTAGCCTTTAAAAAAGTGTATACTTTTGTACAGCAGTAGTATCGATGGATTGCGCCATGGAGCAAAACTTGAAATTAAAAAAAGGTGGTACATATAGAGAGCGCTCGTCGCCAAATTATGCATATAGTACTATTAAAAAGGCTAGTCACAATAATGGTGTCCAGCACAACCCACCCCTCAAATAAAACTAAGAGGGTGCTTGGATACGTTTTAGTCCCATGAATAAAAGTAGTGGGACTAAAACATGCTAGCCTCACCCATGCTTGGATCCAAATACTAAAAAGGCTAAAATCAAGTTAATGAGCATTTATTATCCTCCAAACCCTCCAATCCAGAACTCGCCTATGTTAAAGGAGAGGAGTTAAATGAGTAGAGAGAGCACTAATCCACATTTTAGTAGGGGTACCCCTGACTAAAAATTTTTAGTCTCAAGACTAGTTTTAGCCCCTCTTTAGTCAGGGGTGCTTGGAACTTTAGCCTCTTAAAGAGACTATTTTTAGTCAGACTAAAATAAGTCCCTTGGATCCAAGCACACTAGTAGAAAAAGGGCCTTTAGTCCCGGTTCTGGAACCGGGACTAAAGGGTCGTTACTAAAGCCTCCCCCTTAGTCCCGGTTCTTACACGAACCGAGACTAAAGGCCCTCCACGTGGCCGCTGCCTGGAGGTCCACCTTTAGTCCCGGTTGGTAACACCAACCGGTACTAAAGGACATTTTATGATTTTTTTGAATTTTTTTGAATTTTTTTATTTTCAAATTTCTGAATTATTTTAACCTCTAATCTCTAATCTCTAATCACCCCTCGTCACTGCTCAATTTAACCTCTAATCTCTAATCACCCCTCATCATTCCAAATCATCTAACTTCCCGGACGATCACCCATCCTCTCACTACTCCAGCCTGAGCACGCTTAACTTCCGGGTTCTATTCTCCCTCGTTTCCAAGTCTGCACTTGTTGTTTTCCTGACAATAGTAAGATGTCAATCCTATTAACCCTCAGGAATTTAGCTTGAGCATGAAGTCACACATTACACTGTTTGAGTTTAAAACTATTGTTCTAAAAAACAATAATTATTTAGTAACACTAATCCTATTAACCCTCAATAATTATTTTTTTCCTTTTAGAATTTGAGGATTCTAAAAATTTGCAAACAGGCCGTAGGCCGTCAAAATCGGATGCGGATTTTCGTGCTGAACATTTTGATATATTATACGTTTTTTCTGACATTGTATGCAAAAGTTATAGCCGTTTTACATTTTCCCTACACTTTTTGCAAAACATGTCCAAATTTAAGTTTTTAAATTTTCCTAACTAGTACATGTAGTAACATAACTACATCTAGAAGGATTTTAATTTTTGAAGTTTTTATCATTTTCTTTTGCTTTTTACAAAACTGAAAATGCAATCCACGGGGGGGGGGGGGGGGGGGTTAGAGTTTGAAAATGGGACCTTTAGTATCGGTTCGTGCCATGAACCGGTACTAATGCCTCAAACCCCATTAGTACCGGTTGGTGGCTCGAACCGGGACTAAAGGTCTAACCTTTAGTACCGGTTGGTGCCACGAACCGGTACTAATGGGCATCGCACCCTTTAGTCCCGGTTCGTGGCACCAACCGGGACTAAAATTTGAACCGAGACTAATGCCTGTACGGTGCCCTAGCCGCTCGAACCGGGACTAATGCTCACATTAGTCCCGGTACGTAATGCAACCGGGATTAATGCTCTTTTCTGGCCGAACCAAAGCCCTGTTTTCTACTAGTGGCACCCTCTAAGCATCCTGGAATTCTTTGACAAAACTAAGCACCCTGAAATTCTTTGACAACTAAACTGCTGGCTATATGATGTTGGCCATATATATTGTACATATATAATGTGAAGAAACGAGTGGTAGTACTATACCAACTAAAAGATGAAATGTAAGAAATACTAGTATGTACGTACTGAAGAGTTAAAGTAACGAGAAGAAACATAACATAGTTCTGCTGGGGGCTCAGCACAACACATCCCTCAAATTAAATTAAGCACACCTGAAATTAAACTTTGCAACTATTCCGGCAGACACTGCATTAGAACCACCATGAGCAACAACACTGCCACCTTACTCGGAGTCCTCGTCCACGTCCTCGACTTCGTCCTTGTCCCTCTTCCTCTTGGCCGATACTTCTTTGCTTGAACCGCACACTTGGCTGTTGCTCTTCATCCAACCCTTGTAGATATTGAAGCAAAGGTAGCCATCCATTGCAGCGTAGTGGATGTGGTCTATATCTAGTACATTCTGCTGCCATGCATGACGATGAAACGTGTATGGAGGTTTATCCAGTTTACCGTACGAAGGATAAACCATGGCTCCTGCCAGGGTCAGCATTGAAGGCTGACGAGAGGACACCAGGCGATTCTTCTGGAGGTCGAAGGTGTTGCCTACAACGAGGCCTATCTGACGCAGGACTTCTTTGTCTTTACCAAAGTCTACAGTAACGAATTTGACTAGGTTGCTCTCGAGTAAGTCCTTAAAATCCTGGCACTCAACGTCGGCATGGCATATGTGGTAGACCAAGCATAAGTCATGGACGCAAACCTGGATCACGGCGGGCTTCTTCCTCTCTTCGTCCTTTAGATCCTTCTCTTGTCCCTGGACTGTGGTGTACTCAACATCTAGCCCAACGACCCACTCATCATCTGAGTCTTCGAACATGCGTCTGAAGCGAGAAAGGCATCCTTTCACTGTCGCGGAAGAACGGGTGTAGATGACGTCGAACTCATCGCCGGTGATGGTTCTAACCTTGTAATGTGAATGGACGGAACGACTAGGAGCGAACCGCCGTAGTATTGAAGGACGTGCGGGGGACGAGTAGGAGCGAACTGCCAGCGTGCGAACGGCAGGGTAGTGGCTTTCCATTCTCCCATGATACAGGCTTCCGAGAGCCCTTGGATCTGAGATCGAACGGTTGCATGGCGTGATTCTAGACCTATGGGTGAATATCCTATCCTGGAGGGTTATTCTGCAAATTTTCAGCAACTTACCATGCGACCGTTTGATCTCAGATCCAAGGGCTGCCAGCAGCCCGTAGCTTGGTCGCGCCTACCACGACCGTCGCGTCGCTCGCGCCCTTGGAGATTTAACACGGTGCGTTAGGCTATCTGATGTTGGCATGTCATACATAGTCATCACTTAGTCACTCATACTACAACAAGGTTGGCTATAAGGTTGGCTATAAGTGTAATTTCTTTACTCCTCTCTATCTCTTTCTTCGTACTCCCTCCATCCCATAATATAAGAACGTTTTTGACAATAGTGTAGTGCCAAAAACGTTCTTATATTATGGGACACAGGGAGTACTAGTATTTATTGCATTTGCCAAGGAGTGACCTCTTCCAATGAAATGGTGTTGCTAAGTTTGCTTCATTTAATTAGCTATAGACTCAAAATTGTCTTTTCACCTAGGTACGCGCGTTTAGCACCGTTTCTTCCTTGGGTCACCAAACTAGTCTCTCTCTTCTTGATTAACTTGCCACATCAGACTTTATGCCTATGTGGCAAGCTTAAGCACCTGTAGGAGCAAGTAAAAGTAAGTACAATAGTGCGCTTTACATGGCATTTTTGCATATGTGGAGGAAAGAGAGGCAAGGAAAAAGTGGAGAAGTGGGCTCTCATGCAAGAGCGAGCCTCTACTACATGGTGGAGCATTGGGAGAGGCACCTGTATGGAGGTGGTCAGGAATCGGGAGACTCACGCCGGTCGTAGCGCCGCAGTTAAAATGATAATGGCAAGTCAAATCACGAGGCCCCACCTGTCCAGTAGAAACTCGCTGTCAAATCACACAGCCCTACGTTTGCAGCAGCCTACTCTCTCGTCTTCTCGCGTCTCTGTCGAACTGACTAGGCGGAACTGCCCCACCTACCGCGCAGGAAAAGCCCCGCCCTCGACTTTTAAATAGTATACAGTACGTGGTCAAACTTTGACCCAAAATACGCAAAACAACAAAAAATACTTCCAAGACCACCGCCGCTCCTCTCCTGTTCCAATCTAAATGCAGCGCCGCTCCTCTCCTCTTCCATTTCAAAAAACCGCCCCTCCTCTCCTGTTCCAGTCCAAAACCAGCATCGCTCCTCTCCCGTTCTAATCCAAAACCAGCGCTAGTCCTCTCCTCTTCCATTCAAAAAACACCGCCGGCAAGTGAAGGTGCTGTGGAGAAGTAGATCGATGGAGGAGTACAACCGATACGTGAGGATCGCAGACGGTGACCCTGTGAAGCTAGCTAGGATGTTGGAGATACAGTCTTAGTTTGACAACAAGGACCAACTAGCGGCGACGGCGACATCCATGGCCAAATATCTGCAACAGAGCGAAAAGGCGGCGATACTCCCGGAGGGAGTCGCGCCGGAGTACATAGAGCTGCTCCTGTGGGCCATGGAGCAAACAGATTCACCGAATCCGATCGTGAGGGAGTGGTGGTGGGAGTATTGATCCCAGATGGAGCATCCACCAGAGATTGAAGGATCGAGCATCTACAGGGTGCCGTTTGTGAGGGTGTCCTGCCAGAGCGAGCCGATGGAGTCTTCCTCGACCGAACCCAACTGCAAGACGAGAAAAGCAGTTGGCCCGACGACGCTTCCCCGCCATCGTCTCCCTCGCCGTTCACATCGTCTCACGGGGCGGCTGTCTGCCGCCGAGGAATAGGAGGGGGCTGCCCCCCCAGCCCAATAGTCGGGCAGGTTGTGAATTGTCAGGAGGAGCTTAGGGTTGTCAGTATTTGCAGGTTGTGAATTGTGTTTTGTGTTGTGTATTTTGAGAGTACTTTCAGATATGAATGTCTTTTGAATTTCAGATTTGCAGTATTGAGCATATGAAGTATTTTATGAATTCTAGAGATCTATTTTTAGCACTTCAAAAAATGTAGTTTCATAGGAGTATAAAAGTGCAGACAATGTGATTCTCAGAGAAGAAACTGCAAGTTTCAGTTTCAGATAAGAAACTGCAACTTTCAGAGGTAGAGCATTTATATTAACACGGCCTTTTCAAACAGGGTTAACATCATGTTGGAAGTTTTATTCATGGTCGAAAATGGAACTACCAGCCAGTTAACATCATGCTGATCAACATTCATGCATAGCACATCTTCATATGATGCACAGTCAAAATGCCCACACAATGTCGAGTGTGCGAAACACAGAGAAAACGAGGGACGAAGTTTTGGCAAGTGTTGGACGTGGTTTTGGGCTGCCCCGTCTAGGTCTGCTCCCTCCTCCCCGCGGCCGGCTCTGCTGCCGTGCAGCTCTCACCGCCCCACCGTACTCCCATCGCTGGCCTAGCCATCCCTCTACTCACCCACACCTGCTGTTATTCTCTGGCGACGGCAGACGAACCAGTAAACCCTCATATAGTCGTACTCCCCTCCGCGTGGGAAACAACTGCCGAGTCTTCCCTGCCTCCGTGTCGTTCCCTTCCTAGGCCTCGCCGTCGTCCACCGCCCTAGTGCTCTCGGCGCAGCCTGGTCAACGTGGTCAACGACCGACATGCATCTGAAGTGGACTGTACGTGGAGAGGCCGGCAGCTGGGTCCACGGCCGCACGCAAGGAAATGCCTCCTTATTACGCGCCTGACATCAGGGACCCAGCGAAAGGGCCTTTGTATTTCGCGAAAAAAACGTTACCGCCGCTGACAGCTCGGACCCACCAGCTATATCTTCGCACGCAAGGAAGTGCCTCCTTATTACGCATAAAAAATGAATACTCCCCCTGCTAGCTGGGACCCACCATGGTGGGAGGCTGACTTGTGGGCCTACTAAGTTGACTGGGACGGGGGCCTTTGTCAACTTTAGTCAATATGAACGATTCTAGCTCCAGTGACCGTACGATGTCCATCCAACGGCCGTAGTGCTTCTTCAACCTCTGGTCTTCTTGCTCCAGCCGCCCAAAGCAGCGCCGGTCGTGCCGCATGCTCCTGCCTCCCGTGGCCGGCTGTGCTGCTGCGGAGGCCTCACCGCCCCCTACTATTCCCACCGCTGGCCAGGCCCTACGATGACGGCAGCCTCACACCTCAGCCGAACCAGTGAACCCTCGTACTCCTCTCCACGCGGGCTTCCACTGCCGCGTCTTCCTCGGCTCCGCGTCGTCCCCTTCCTAGGCCTCGCCGTCGTCCACCGCCGTGGTGCTCTCCGCGCAGCGTGGTCAACGTGGTCAAGGAACGACTTCCATCGGAAGAGTACTGTACGTGGAGAGGCTGACAGCTGGGTCCACGGCCACAACCCAGTTTTTTTGTGATTTGCCAAGTAAGTCGCTTTGTCAGGCCTGTTGGGCTGCAAATCTTTCAAGACGAGGAGAGCTTTCATTCGGCTGGCCGAGAAAATGGCCCATCACTAATGAGAAATGGGCTGTACATTTTTAAAACACATCAAACCGGCAATTAGTTTCAAATATCTTTTTTTTCATTTCGAGATTTTAAATTACATTAATTTTTATGCGTGGAGAATTTGTTGGATTATATATTGATATACATTTATTTTTAAAATCAGTTTGAATGTGAGTCGAAATTTCGGGATTAAAAACAGTTCGGACCACACCGAAATATGTAAAATTTCGTATAATTCTTAACCGTGGCCACAATATGGGCTGTAATGCTAACAAAAAGAATATGGGCTCCAAAAAAACCTTAATAATTAGCAAATGGGCTGTAAATTATTAGAAATAATGGCAGATGGGTTGTATGCTATTTTCCACAGATTTGAGACTTCTAAAAAAAAGGTTGACGCACAAGCAGTGACTGTTGGATGGCCATCCAACGGCCGTCGTGCTTCTTCAATCTCTGCTCTTCCTGCTCTAGCCGCTCAAACAAGCGCCGGCGGGACTGCCTGCTCCCTCCTCCCCGCGGCCGGCTCCGCTGCCGCGCAGGCCTCACCGCCCCACCGTCCTCCCATCACTAGCCTAGCCATCCCTCTACTCGCCCACACCTGCTGTTATTCTCCGGCGACGGCAGACGAACCAGTAAACCCTCATACAGTCGTACTCCTCTCTGCATGGGAAACAACTACCGAGTCTTCCCTGCCTCCGTGTCGTTCCCTTCCTAGGCCTCGCCGTCGTCCACCGCCCTGGTGCTCTCGGCGCGGCCTGGTCAACGTGGTCAACGACTGACATGCATCTGAAGTGGACTGTACGTGGAGAGGCCGACAGCTGGGTCCATGGCTGCACGCAAGGAAATGCCTCCTTATTACGCGCAAAATAATGATTCCTCCACCTGACATACGGGACCCACCAAAGGGCCTCTGTATTTCGCGAAAAAACGTTACCGTCGCTGACAGCTCGGACCCACCAGCTATATCTTCGCACGCAAGGAAGTGCCTCCTTATTACGCACAAAAAAATGAATACTCCCCCTGCTAGCTAGGACCCACCATGGTGGGAGGCTGACTTGTGGGCCTACTAAGTTGACTGGGACGGGGGCCTTTGTCAACTTTAGTCAATATGAACGATTCTAGCTCCAGTGATCGTACAATGTCCATCCAACGGCCGTAGTGCTTCTTCAACCTCTGGTCTTCTTGCTCCAGCCGCCCAAAGCAGTGCCGGTCGTGCCGCATGCTCCTGCCTCCCATGGCCGGCTGTGCTGCCGCGGAGGCCTCACCGCCCCCTACTATTCCCACTGCTGGCCAGGCCCTGCGGCGACGGCAGCCTCACACCGCAACCGAACCAGTGGACCCTCGTACTCCTCTCCGCGCGGGCTTCCACTGCCGCGTCTTCCCCGGCTCCCTGTCGTCCCCTTCCTAGGCCTCGCCGTCGTCCACCGCCCTGGTGCTATCGGCGCGGCGTGGTCAACATGGTCAAGGAACGACTTCCATCGGACGTGGACTGTACGTGGAGAGGCTGACAACTGGGTCCACAGCCGCAGCAAGGAAGTGCCTCCTTATTACGCGGAAAATAATGATTCCTCCACCTGACAGCTGGGACCCACTGGACGGGCCACTGTATTTCGCAAAAAAAACGTTTCCCCCTGACTGCTGGGACCCACCAGCTACATCTTCGCACGCAAGGAAGTGCGTCCGGGCAAAAAAAAAACGATTCGCCCCCTGACTGCTGGGACCCACCAGCTACATTTTCGCAGGCAAGGAAGTGCCTGACAGTCGGGACCCACCTGGTCGAAGCGTACGTAGTGTTGTCATTCTGGTTGCGAATGTGTACGTACATATATACTGGTGGATGTAGAGGCGCGCACATGTCATAGTAGAGGCGCGTACATGTCGTAGTAGAGGCGCGCACATAGCATGTACACGTACGTACAACGACCAGGGTGCAAGAAAGAAAATACGGCCACGTATGTGTACATACTGGCAGGGTCTCGAACGCCTACTCGCGCATACGTACGGCCAGGGCTCGTGTACATGGCTGGGTCGGAACGGAGAAATAGCGTCGTCGTCGTGTTCATGGGGAGGCAATGGAATGCGTCGTGTTCATGGGGAGGCATCGGAATGCGTCGTGTTCATCGGGAGGCAACATAACGTGTGGGATCCAACCGGCTGGGTCGGAACGGAATGCGTGGTCGTGTTCATCGGGAGGGCTTGGATGGAACAGGCGATGGAAACGAGGCCTGGCGTACCGCACAACGGAGGAAACAGACCTCCTACGTTCGGAACGGGGTCCTGTTGATCGGGAGGGGTGTGGCGTACCGCAAAACGGAGGAAACGGACCTCCTACGGTCGAAATGGGGGTCCTGTTGATCGGGAGGGGTGTTGCGTACCGCAAAATGGACGAAACAGACCTCCTACGGTCGAAACGGGGGTCCTGTTGTTCGGGAGGGGTGTGGCGTACCGCAAAACGGATGAAACGGACCTCCTACGGTCGAAACGGGGGTCTTGTTCATCGGGAGGGGTGTGGCGTACCGCAAAACGGGACTCCACGGGATACTGTTCATCTCCACCGTCGACCTCCTCCAGCCTCCACGGGCTACCGTCGACCTCCTCCAGCCTCCACGGGCTCCTGTTCATCCAGCCTCCACCGCGCGCTACTCCACCGGCTACTGTTCAACCACCCCTCCACGGGCACCCCTCCACCGTCTACTGTTCATCCAGCCCTCCACACCACGGGGTCATGTTCAACCACCCCTCCACGGGCACCCCTCCACCGTCTACTGTTCATCCAGCCCTCCACCACACCACGGGGTCCTGTTCATCCAGAGGCAATGCCATCGCTCACTGTTCATCCAACCCCCCCCTCAACGCTCACTGTTCACCCCAGAGGCAGCATCGATCGGCTTCAGTTAGCAGCAGTAGCGAAGGAATCGCTCGATCGGGTTCAGTTAACAGCCATCGATCGATCGCTCGGGTTCAGTAACGCATAGCCTGCAGTGCAATCGCTCGGGTTCAGTTAGAGCCCAACGCCTCGCTCAGGTTCAGTTAGAGCCAACGCCTCGCACACACACGCGTACGTGTACGAGAGAAACGCGCATCGCTCGGCCCCCGACCTCCCACCGTAACCGGGAACTCCCCGAAATTTTCCTTGCCCTCGCTTCTACCATGGTTTTTTCCGTCATGGACGGCCCAAAGAATGTCATGCAGCTGCGTCTCCGGCCCGCCCAGGACGAAAAGCCCATTTTCTGTCATGATTTTTTGTCATAGAAGTAGGAGCCCACCACATCTATGATGATACCGGGTTTTGTCACAATTATCGTCATAGAAGTGTCATATGTATGACAGAAAAAAATTCGTTCGGCCCAAAATGTCACGGATGTGTCTTTTTTTTGTAGTGCTTCTTATAAAGGGGCGGGGTCGGGACTCGGCCACCTCACTCGACCAATCTGGCCATCAGGAGCGCAGGGAATCAAGGCTGACCCGCTGCCCCAATTAGCCGCGGCCTGGTTTTCCGCCTCGTCATTCAAGGCCCGCGCCCACCGCGTACCGTCTTCAAGGCATGGAGGACGCGTGGCGTGCCAACAGAAATCGAGGGGACGAACAGGGCGACCGTTTTCCACCCCGTGATCGTGGGGCACGGGCGCCTCAAAGGCCACGACCCGAGTCCACCCAGTAAATGAGCCGCGCCCCTGCGTTTTCCTCTTTTTATGGGGAAGGCGCGGACCGCCGCTTTACCATGATGTGACGCATGAGGGCAGCGGCCGCCCCACGCATGCCCCCCATGTCACACACGACCCTCCACGATGCACATTCAACGCGGGTCATGGGGAAGCACAAGCGAGCGAAGGAATTACTGCGGTAAAATCCCGCCCCGCCTGCCCGCGCACCGTTCTGGGCCCGGCCCAACAACCCGTTGCGCTTATGTGTGGCCCAGGCCCGGGGGATCCTGTCGGTGCACAAAAGTACGGGCTCTCCTTTTTTACCCCTTTATTGTGGACGGGCAGTCAGAGCCACGCCCGCGGCCACGCTAAGCAGGGCAGAGGATGGAAGCAAAGGCACAAGACGGCTAAAGTAACACCAAGGCAGAGACACAAAGAATAAGAGGGTGAGGTGGACTCCCCCAGCAAGATCCTTGCCGGGGTGGCCTCCGCGGCCCCGGCAAGACCCTTGCCGGGGCTACTTGCCCAACGCCCGCGGAGCGCGCCACCCTTGAGCCCAAAGGTTCCGACACTATCAACCACATTGGAACCAAGGCTCGGGAGGCACTTCCATGGTGGCATGCAGATCTTTGTGAAGATCATAAACATACAAGATCAGATGAGGACCAGAAGACGATGATCCTCGGCGGGATCCTAGTCGAGGAAATCCACGAGACCTCTTGCCGGGGACGATCGCGATGCCGTGGCAAGACCCTTGTCGGGCCCCCAGCAAGACCCTCTTCGAGGACACTCGCGGGGCAACAGCCAGGCCCGCGTCTGCCAAGGCTCCACCGCCGTTCCCATACAGCTGCCAGCCCAACCAGCTGGCAGGCACCTGCGTGGCAATGTGCGGATTCCAGACCGACTCAGCAAGCACCTGCGTGGTGGCATGCAGATCTTCGTGAAGATCCTTCCACCACACCATCTCAGCAGCCTACCAGCCTGCATGGCGCATCATGCCTCGTTGGCCTGGATGCACGTCGGAGCAAGACAGAGCAGCGACAGACGGGACGGGCCTCGTTGCCGTCCCCAATAAAGCAACGGGAAACCTAAGGAGCGCATTTAATGCGTCTTGTCCCGTAACGACAGACGATAAGCTTGTACACTGTACACCTTTCCACCTCTTGTGTGCCACTGTGGCGACCCCTTTTGACTATAAAAGGAGGCCCGAGGCGTCCAGTAGAAGGATTCGGATCTTTTTGACTAGACACGCACCGTAGCTAGTTCAAGAGCTCAAGAACACTCAAATATATACACCAAAGTAGGACTAGGGTATTACGTATCCTCGCGGCCCGAACCTGGGTAAAACGATCTTTGTGGTGACTACCAGACATGCTCTTTGCACAACCCCGCGCCCGCCAACCGTAGAAGGGATCCCAGTGATTCCATAGGTGTCGTTTCCCCCGACAGAATTACCTAGTAAGGATGAAATAATTGGTCTTGCTTCTATTGCCGTTCCTCCCACAAATCCATCAGAACAATATTTGCTAGACCATGAAAATGATGTGCATATGCATGAAATAAATGAGGTAGATAAAATTTTCTTTGAACAACGACCTCTACTTAAACACAATTTGCCTATTGAAACTCTAGGAGGTCCTCCTCCACCTAAAGATGATCCTGTTTTTGAATTAAAGCAACTGCCAGACACTTTGAAATATGCTTATCTTGATGACAAAATGATATATCCTGTTATTATTAGTGCTAACCTTTCAGAACACGAAGAAGAAAGATTATTGAAAATTCTGAAGAAGCACCGAGCTGCTATTGGATACACTCTTGATGATCTTAAGGGCATTAGTCCCACTCTATGTTAGTACAAGATTAATATGGAACCTGATGCTAAACTCGTTGTTGATCACCAACGAAGTTTGAATCCTAAAATGGAAGTGGTGGTAAGAACCGAAATACTAAAGCTTCTGGAAGCAGGTATAATCTATCCCATAGCTGATAGTAGATGGGTAAGTCCCGTTCATTGTGTCCCTAAGAAGGGAGGTATTATTGTTGTTCCAAACGATAAAAATGAACTTATTCCACAAAGAATTGTCACTGGCTATAGAATGGTAATTGATTTTAGAAAATTAAATAAAGCAACTAGAAAAGATCATTACCCTTTGCCTTTCATTAATCAAATGCTAGAGAGACTTTCCAAGCACAGACACTTTTGTTTCCTTGATGGATATTCTGGTTTTTCTCAAATACCTGCTTCACAACCTGATCAAGAGAAAACCCCCTTTACTTGACCTTTGGAACTTATGCTTATAGACGTATGCCTTTTGGTTTATGCAATGCACCTGATTCCTTTCAAAGATGTGTGACTGCTATATTCTCTGATTTTTGTGAAAAGATTGTTGAGGTTTTCATGGACGGTTTTTCCATTTACGGAACTTCTTTTGATGATTTCTTAAGCAACCTTGATCGAGTTTTGCAGAGATGCAAGCAAACTAACCTTGTCTTGAATTGGGAGAAGTGCCACTTTATGGTTAATGAAGGTATTGTCTTGGGACATAAAATTTCTGAACGAGGTATTGAGGTGGATAAAGCTAAAGTTGATGCAATTGAGAAAATGCCATGTCCTAAAGATATCAAAGGTATTCGTAGTTTCTTTGGTCATGCTGGTTTCTATAGGAGGTTTATTAAAAACTTCTCTAAAATTTCTAGGCCTCCTACAAATCTTTTACAAAAGGATGTTCCGTTTGTTTTTTATGATCATTGTGTAGAAGCCTTTGAAACACTTAAGAAAGCCTTAACTTCAGCACCTATTGTTCAACCACCTGATTCGAACTTGCCTTCTGAAATTATGTGTGATGCTAGTGATTATGCTGTTGGTGCTTTTCTAGGACAAAGAGTTGATAAAAAGTTAAATGATATCCATTATGCTAGTAAAACTCTAGACAGTGCTCAACGAAATTATGCTACTACTGAAAAATAATTTTTAGCAGTTGTGTTTGCTTGTGATAAATTCAGATCTTATATTGTTGATTCTAAAGTGACTGTTCACACTGATCATGCTGCTATAAAATATCTTATGGAAAAGAAAGATGCTAAACCTAGACTCATTAGGTGGGTTCTCTTGTTACAAGAATTTGACTTACATATCACTGATAGAAAAGGAGCTGAGAACCCCGTAGCTGATAACTTGTCTAGGTTAGAAAATATTCTTGATGACCGACTACCTATTGGTGATAGTTTTCCTAATGAGCAATTAGCTGTTTCTCATAACACTCCTTGGTATGCTGACTATGCTAATTATATTGTTGCAAAATATATACCACCTAGTTTCACATACCAACAAAAGAAAAAATTCTTCTATGCTTTAAGACATTACTTTTGGGATGACCCACATCTTTACAAACAAGGAGTAGATGGTATTATTAGACGTTGTGTACCTGAGCATGAATAGGAAATAATCCTACGGAAATGTCACTCCGAAGCTTATGGAGGACATCATGCGGGAGATAGAACTTCTCACAAGGTATTGCAATCTGGTTTTTATTGGCGTCTCTTCAAGGATTCCCGTAAGTTTGTTTTATCTTGTGATGAATGTGAAAGAATTGGTAATATTGGTAAGCGTCAATAAATGCCTATGAATTATTCTCTTGCTGTTGAACCATTTGATGTTTGAGGCTTTGATTACATGGGACCTTTTCCTTCTTCTAATGGGTATGCGATGAGTGTTAGCAATCTTAGAAGACTATATGATGGTTGAGTATGTGGACTTGCCAAAAGGCTCCGATACGAGACCCTTCCTGAAAAGATGATGAATTGTAGTTGCAAAGTTGACTGAGAACATAGTTTGTTGGTTTTCAATAGAGTTTATGCTTTATACTTCGATGTTGTGATGAATTTTTACTTGTTTATAAGAATATTATGATAAAAGTTATGTGATAAAAGTTCTATGATAAAGTTTGTTGCTGTTATAATAATATACATGATGCTTCTATGTCCGTATTTTGTTTTTATCGACACCTCTCTCTCTCTAAGCATGTGGACATGTTTTTCGATTTCGGTTTTCGCTGGAGGACAAGCAAGGTCTAAGCTTGGGGGAGTTGATACGTCCATTTTGCATCATGTTTACCTACTGTTATTTACAATGTTTTTATGCATAATAATGATTTTTGGAGTAATTCTAATGCCTTTTCTCTCAAAATATGCAAAGTTCATATAAAGAGGAAGAATACCGGCAGCTGGAATACTGGACCTGGAAAAGCTACGTTAGAGTTACCTATTCTGCACATCTCTAGATGAGCTGAAACTTCACGGAGATTTTTTATGTAATATTTCAGAATTATTGGAGCAAATAACTACTAGAGGGGGCACAACCCACCTGGGCGTGCCAGGGAGCCTAGGCATGCCCTGGTGGGTTGTGCCCTCCTCGACCCACCTCCGGTGCCCCTCTTCGGGTATATAAGTAATTTTGACCTAGAAAAAATAAGGAGAGGACTTTCGGGACGGAGCACCACTGTCTCGAGGCAGAACTTGGGCAGGAGCACTTTTGCCCTCCGGCGGAGCGATTCCGCCGGGTGAACTTCCCTCCCAAAGGGGGAAATCATCGTCATCATCATCACCAACAACTCTCCCATCTTGGGGAGGGCAATCTTCATCAACATCTTTAACAGCACCATCTCCTCTCAAACCCTAGTTCATCTCTTGTGTTCAATCTTTGCACCGGAACCTTAGATTGGTGCTTGTGGGTGACTAGTAGTGTTGATTACATCTTGTAGTTGATTACTATATGGTTTATTTGGTGGAAGATTATATGTTAAGATCCATTATGCTATTTAATACCCCTCTGATCTTGAGCATGATTATCATTTGTGAGTAGTTACTTTTGTTCTTGAGGTCACGGGAGAAATCTTGTTGCAAGTAATCATGTGAACTTGATATGTGTTCGATATTTTGATGGTATGTATGTTGTGATTCCCTTACTGGTGTCATGTGAACGTCGACTACATGACACTTCACTATGTTTGGGCTTAAGGGAATGCATTGTGGATTAGTTATTAGATGATGGGTTGCGAGAGTGACAGAAGCTTAAACCCTAGTTTATGCGCTATTCCGTAAGGGACCGATTTGGATCCAAAAGATTAATGCTATGGTGAGATTTTATCTTAATACTTTTCTCGTAGTTGTGGACGCTTGCGAGGGGGTTAATCATAAGTCGGAGGCTTGTTCAAGTAAGAACAGCCCCTAAGCACCGGTCCACCCACATAACAAATTATCAAAGTAGCGAACACAAATCAAACCAACATGATGAAAGTGACTAGATGAAATTCCCGTGTACCCTCAAGAACACTCTGCTTATCATAAGAATCCATTTTGGCCTGTCCGTTGCCACAAAAGGATTGGGCTACCTTGCTGCACTTTATTTACCGTTACCTGATCGTTACAAAATATCTTGCTATCAAACTATCTGTTACCATTGCTTGCAGAGAACTACCTTGCTGAAGACCACTTGTCATTTCCTTCTGCTGCTAGTTGGGTTCGACACTCTTACTAATTGAAAGGAATACGATTGATCGCCTATACTTGTGGGTCATCATCCACCGACTATCATATCTATAAATACTCTAAAACCCGCAAACCCTAGGGGAGTCGACGAAACACAATTCAAGCTGCCGCAAGTTCCAGAACCACGAGATCCAATCTAGAGGCCTTCTCCGGCACTCTATCGGAGGGGTCAACGATCATGGAGGGGTTCTTCATCATCACCCTTGCCCCTCCGATGATGTGTGACTAGTTCATCACAGACCTACGGGCCATAGGTAGTATCTAGATGGCTTCTTCTCTCTTTTTGATCTTCAATACAATGTTCTCCTCGATGTTCTTGGAGATCTATTTGATGTAATGACGTTTTGCGATGTGTTTGCTGGGATTCGATGAATTGTGTGTTTATGATCAGTTCTATCCATGAATATTATTTGAGTCTTTGTTGAACTCTCTTATGCATGATTGTTATAGGCTTGTATTTCTTCTCCGAAACTTTGGTTTGGTTTTACCAAATAGATTGATTTTTCTTGCCATGCGAAGAGGTGTTTTGTGATGGGTTCGATCTTGCGGTGCTCAATCTCAGTGATAGAAGGAGACATGACACGCATGTATCATTGCTGTTAAGGATAAAAAGATGGGGTTTGTTCCTACATGAATAGATCTTGTCTACATCATGTCATCTTTTTTATTGCATTACTTCGTTTTTCCATGAACTCATTACACTATATGCATGCTGGATAGCGGTCAATGTGTGGAGTAATAGTAGTAGATGCAAGCAGGAGTCGGTCTACTAGTCTTGGACATGATGCATATATTGAAGGAAATATGCCCTAGAGGCAATAATAAAGTATTATTTATTTCCTTATATCATGATAAATGTTTATTATTCATGCTAGAATTGTATTAACCGGAAACATAATACATGTGTGAATACATAGACAAACAGTGTGTCACTAGTATGCCTCTACTTGACTAGCTCATTAATCAAAGATGGTTATGTTTCCTAGCCATAGACATGAGTTGTCATTTGGTTAACGGGATCACCTCATTAGGAGAATGACGTGATTGACTTGACCCATTCCGTTAGCTTAGCACCCGATCGTTTAGTATGTTGCTATTGCTTTCTTCATGACTTATACATGTTCCTATGACTATGAGATTATGCAACTCCTGTTTACCGGAGGAACATTTTGTGTGCTACCAAACGTCACAATGTAAATGGGTGATTATAAAGGTGCTCTACAGGTGTCTCCAAAGGTACTTGTTGGGTTGGCGTATTTCGAGATTAGGATTTGTCACTCCGATTGTCGGAGAGGTATCTCTGGGCCCACTCGGTAATGCACATCACTATAAGCCTTGCAAGCATTGTGACTAATGAGTTAGTTGCGGGATGATGTATTACGGAACGAGTAAAGAGACTTGCCGATAACGAGATTGAACTAGGTATCGAGATACCGACGATCGAATCTCGGGCAAGTAACATACCGATGACAAAAGGAACAACGTATGTTGTTATGCGGTCTGACCGATAAAGATCTTCGTAGAATATGTAGGAACCAATATGAGCATCCAGGTTCCGCTATTGGTTATTGACCAGAGAGGTGTCTCGGTCATGTCTACATAGTTCTCGAACCCGTAGGGTCCGCACGCTTAACGTTACGATGACAGTTATATTATGAGTTTATATGTTTTAATGTACCGAAGGTTGTTCGGAGTCCCGGATGTGATCACAGACATGACGAGGAGTCTCGAAATGGTCGAGAGATAAAGATTGATATATTGGACGACTATATTCGGACACCGGAAGTGTTCCGGAGAAGTTTCGGATAAAACCGGAGTGCCGGAGGGGTTACCGGAACCCCCCGGGGAAGTATTGGGCCTTAGTGGGCCTGAGGGGAGAGAGAGGGTAGTAGCCAGGAGGTGGCGCGCGCCCTCCCATGAGGAGTCCGAATTGGACTAGGGGAGGGGGGCGCGGCCCCTCTTTCCCTCTCCCTCTCCCTCTCTTTCCTTCCCCCTCTCTCTTCCTAGTTGGACTAGGAAAGGGGAGTCCTACTCCTACTAGGAGGAGGACTCCCCCCCTCTCCTTGGCGCGCCCCAAGGGCAGCCGGCCTCCCCCCTTGCTCCTTTATATACGGGGGCAGGGGGGCACCTCTAGACACATAATTGATATACGATATTTTAGCCGTGTGCGGTGCCCCCCTCCACCATATTACACCTCGATAATATCGTTGCGGAGCTTAGGCGAAGCCCTGCGTCGGTAGAACATCATCATCGTCACCACGCCGTCGTGCTGACGAAACTCTCCCTCAACACTCGGCTGGATCGGAGTTCGAGGGACGTCATCGAGCTGAACGTGTGCTGAACTCGGAGGTGCCGTGCGTTCGGTACTTGATCGGTCGGATCGTGAAGATGTACGACTACATCAACCGCGTTGTGATGACGCTTCCGCTTTCGGTCTACGAGGGTACGTGGACAACACTCTCCCGTCTCGTTGCTATGCATCACCATGATCTTGCGTGCGTGTAGGAATTTTTTTTGAAATTACTATGTTACCCAACATATATACATGATCATTGCCTTGGATATCGGCATAATTATTTGCTCTTCTATAAATTGCCCAACAGTAATTTGTTTACCCACAGTATGCTATTTTCTCGAGAGAAGCCTCTAGCACTACAAAAAAAGACACATCGGTGACATTTTGGGCCGAACGAAATTTTTTCTGTCATGCTTATGACAATTCTATGACGATAATTGTGATAAAACCCGGTATCATCATAGATGTGGTGGGCTCCTACTTCTATGACAAAAAATCATGATAGAAAATGGGCTTTTCGTCCTGGGCGGGCCGGAGACGCAGCTGCATGACATTCTTTGGGTCGTCCATGATGGAGAAAACCGTGGTAGAAGCGAAGGCGAGGAAAATATCGGGGAGTTCCCGGTTACGGTGGTTGGTCGGGGGCCGAGCGATGCGCGTTTCTCTCGTACGCGTAGGCGCGTGGGTGCGAGGCGTTGGGCTCTAACTGAACCTGAGCGCGGCGTTTGCCTACTGAACCCGAGCGATTGCACTACAGGCTACGCGTTACTGAACTCGAGCGATTGATCGATGGCTGTTAACTGAACCCGATCGAGCGATTCCTTCGCTGCTGCTGCTAACTGAAGCCGATCGAACACTGCTGCCTCCTTCCCTTGATGAACAGTGAGCGTTGTTGGGGGGTTTGGATGAACATTTCCCGGTGGGGGGTTGGATGAACAGGACCCCGTGGTAGTAGAGGCCGTTGCCACTGGACGAACAGTACCCCGATCGATCGAGCCGGTGGATGAACAGGACCCCGTGGAGGGCTGGATGAACAGGACGACCCCGTGGAGGGATGGATGAACAGTAGCCGGCGGAGGGCTGGATGAACAGTAGCCCGTGGAGGGGTGGTTGAACAGGACCCCATGGAGAGGGCTGGTTGAACAGTAGCCGGTGGAGGAGCGCGCGGTGGAGGCTGGATGAACAGGAGCCCGTGGATGAATAGTCACAGGTGGAGGCTGGAGGAGGTCGACGGTGGATGAACAGTAGCCCGTGGAGGCTGGAGGAGGTCGATAGTGGAGATGAACAGTATCCCGTGGAGTCCCATTTTGCGGTACGCCACACCCCTCCCGATGAACAGGAACCCCGTTTCGACCGTAGCGCTCCAACACAAGTCCGTTTCCTCCGATTTGCGGTACGCCACACCCCTCCCGATCAATAGGACCCCGTTTCGACCGTAGGAGGTCCAAGAGAAGCCCGTTTCCTCCGTTTTGCGGTACGCCAGACCCCTCCCGATGAACAGGATCGCGTTTCGACCGTGGCCGGTCGAACACAAGGCCATTTCCTACGTTCTGCGGTACGCCAGGCCTCATTTCAATCGGTTGTTCCGTCCAAGCCGGTTGGCTCCCGATGAACAGCACGCGTTCCGTTTCCTCCCGATGAACACAACGCATTCTGTTGCCTCCCCATGAACACGACGACGACGCAGTTTCTCCGTTCCGTCCCAGCCATGTACACGAGCCCTGGCCATACGTATGCGCCAGTAGGCGTTCGAGACCCCGCCCGTATGTACGTACATGGCCGTATTTACTTTCTTGCCCCCTGGCCGTTGTACGTACTTGTACATGCTACGTGCGCGCCTCTACTACGACACGTGCCCTTCCTTACACGGCCACGGTTCATCGCTGCAGCCTGCAGACAGACCGATCGTATGTACGTACACATTCGCGACGAGAATGACAACGCTACGTATGCTTTGACCAGGTGGGTCCCGGCTGTCAGGCACTCCCTTGCGTGCAAAGGTGTAGCTGGTGGGTCCCAGCAGTCAGGGGGGAATGTTTTTCTTGTGAAATACGGTGGCCCGTCCGGTGGGTCTCTGCTGTCAAGTGGAGGAATCATTATTTTCCGCGTAATAAGGAGGCACTTCCTTGCTGCGGCCGTGGACCCAGCTGCCAGCCTCTCCACGTACAGTACTTTTCCAATCGAAGTCGTTCGTTGACCACGCCACGCCAAGAGCAACAGGGCGGTGGACGACGGCGAGGCCTAGGAAGGGGACGACTCGGAACCGGGGAAGATGCGGCAGTGGATGCCCACGCGAAGGGGAGTACGTGGGTTGACTACTTCGGCTGCGGTGTGAGGCTCCCAGCGCCGGAGAATGACAGGAGGTGTGGGTGAGTATAGAGGTATGGCATGGCCAGCGGTGGCAGCACACCCGGACACGGGAGGCAGGAGCAGGCGGCACGGCCGGCGCTTGTTTGGGTGGCTGGAGCAAGAAGACCAGAGGTTGAAGAAGCACTACGGCCGTTGGATGGACATCGTATGGTCACTGGAGCTAGAATCGTTCATATTGACTAAGTTGACAAAGCCCTCCATCCCCGTCATCTTAGTAGGCCCACATGTCAGCCTCCCACAATGGTGGGTCCCATGTAGCAGGGGGAGTATTCATTTTTTGTGCGTAATAAGGAGGCACTTCCTTGCGTGCGAAGATATAGCTGGTGGGTCCGAGCTGACAGCGGGGGGAACGTTTTTTTCTAGAAATACAGAGGCCCTTCTGGTGGGTCCCAGCTATCAGGTGGTGGAATCATTATTTTGCGCGTAATATGGAGGCGTTTCCTTGTGTGGACCCCTACTGTCAGCCTCTTCCAATGGCTGTTGTTTGTTGACCATGGTGACCTCGCCGCGCCGAGAGCACAAACACGGTGGACGAGGGCGAGGCCCAGGAAGGGAACAACCCGGAGGCGGCGAAGCCACTGCAGAAGATGCCCATGCTGAGGGGAGTACGAGCGTTGACTAGTCGGCTGCGGGGTGAGGCTAACGTCGCCGGAAAATAACTGGATGTGCGGGTGGGTAGAGGGATGGCCTGGCGGTAGCACAGCCAGCCATGGGAGGAGGGAGCAGGCAGTCCCGCTGGCGCTGGTTTGGGCGGCTGGAGCAGGAAGATCAGAGATTGAAGAAGCACGGCGGCCGTTGGATGGACATCCAACTATCACTGCTCTGTGTTGACTAAGTTGACAAAGCCTTGCGTACGCGTCAAATTTTTTTAGGACAGTGTCATCATCAACCTAGTAGGCACAGAAGTCAGCCTCCAAATCTCTGGAAAACAACATACAGCCCATTAGCCATTATTTTCAACAATTTATAGCCCATTTGCTAATTCTTAAGGATATTTGAAGCCCATATTCTTTTTATTAGCATTACAGACCATATATTCTGGGCACTGCTAAAAAAATTTAATGAAATTTTGCATATTCCGGTGGGGTCGAACTCTTTTAGTCATGAAATTTCGAGTCACGTTAAAAATAATTTTTTAAAAATTATATCAAAATAAAATTAAAAAACAATTCTCCGCAAAAAAAATGAATGAAATTTAAAATCTTAACTAGCAAGATGCCCGTGCGTTGCACGAAACATGAAGATGCATTTGTATGAGTAGTTTATCTTGTGGGAGAAAAGACGATATTTTAATGTAATTGCCAGTTGGCTTTGGTTTTTATAAGAGTAGAGAGTAGAGAAATCCAAAAAATGGTATTTTAATGTAATTGCTGGTTGGCTTTGGTTTAAAAATTTACAGTCCATTTCTTACAACTTATAGCCCATTTTCTGGGGAAGTCCATTTCTTACTACTTACATCGCTCCTCGTCTTGAAAGATTTGCAGCCCAGCATGGCTGAGAAAAGCAAGTAGGCCTCGGTTTTGGTATTCTCCAAAAAAAAACTGGACTAGCCATTTTCAGAAAGAAAAATATATCAACTAGGCTCGTCATGTGCTTAAATAAAAGCGTAAGCGTGGGCTAGACAGGCCACAGCCCCCTCACAGTGCGCAGTTGAGCTCCGTCTTTGAAACTAAAAAACAACTGGGCGAGCAGCTGTGTCCCCTGTGTTATCCGCTCGTTGTGTAATTTTCTCATTTATTGACTACATTGACAATGGCGTGGGTCCTAGTTGTCAAACAATTAGGAGGAAGTATTTTTTGGCTTGTACTAACGAGGCACCTGCTTGCGTAATGCAATGACCCTAGTGGGTCCCTACTGTCAGCCTCTCCACGTATAGTCATCTCCTGATTCCTCTTGGTTGTTGACCATGTTGACAACGCCAGACGGTGGTGGGCACAGCGAGCGAACAAAGGTGGAGAACGACGGCGAGGCCTCGGATGAGAACGAACAGCAGCCGTGGAAGATGCGGCAGTGTAGTGGTAGGTGGAGGGGAGTACGAGGGCAACAACATGCAACTCAAGCTTTCATATGGTACAAAAAGCCCAAGGATTAATTGTTCATCAAACTTTTAGACAAAACCCAGATTGAACATGACAATAACATCTAACCCAACCACTATTTTTCACAGTCACAAACAAATGGATCGGTCTGATCCATAAAATCAACATCCTATGCAAAAAAATTATTTCAGGATGACTACAACTTGTTGTGAATAGAAGCCGAGCACGTTTTGAAGCCCATTTGTCCACCTGAAACTTCTTTTTTTCCTGTTCAATGTGTCTGTCCATGAGAAATATCTTGCGGTAAAACTTAAGCCTCATGGACAATAGTAACCTCGCATTCAACAGGAAGAATGTGACAAAGCTTCTGTTTGCCTGGTTGGATGCATATCCCTCCATAGTTATTGTCCTCAAACGAATGTCATGAGAACTAAGAAAATCATGGTGCTTATTACACCACCGATTGGTTATAAGTTTTCCTCCATGTGGTTGCTGTACCTAAGTAGACATGAAGATTTGAAAATAGTTAAGGTCTGAAAAAAGAGTATGTCGAAAGAGCAACATCTGAATGGTTAATTCTAGTACAATATATACGGTTTTTCAATGTGCATGAAATCATCACCTTTATATATAAATTATCCAGAGACCGAAAGCATCGTAGCAAGCCAATAATTATGTTCAGATCATAACTATACATTCCGATATATAACATCTTGACAGAATCCAGCAGCATTGATAGGCTATCCATGGACGAACTCTTCATTGAGCATATAACATAATATTAGTACCCAAAGTGTACTCCAAGATGATATAAAACTTATGCGCACAAATGAAAACTGCAGCTTATGATTACAAATGTGTAGATGATAATATACGGTACCTGAAAAAGTGAGGAGCCAAACACCAACTTGTTGTGATCATCAAACGGAGCACTAGTTAGACCACTAATTAGACCCAAGGTCTCCAGTTTGGGCACAGAGACGACCGTTATTTGCGAAGGTTTATAACAATGATCAAGGAGCAACCTTTGAAGTGAAGGGGCATCTTCAATGATGACCTGCTGTCCTTCAAAACAAATTCCAATGCTTTTAAGGTGAGGCGACTTTATTTGGAGATAAAAAATAGGGATTTCTATTCCTAAAACAATCAGCAAGCGCTCCAGGACAGGGCAACTACAGTGGATGATGCTGTGCAGTGAGGCCTCCGACAGATAAACCACCACAAGCGAAAGTTTTTTGAGCAGTGGGATTCGAAGCATTTGTACCAGATCGTCTGGTAGATGGCACCGCGCGAAGGTGGCGGGGTGGAGAGAGGAGGAAAACCACGAGATGGACAACGGTGGTGTGGGCACGAATTCTTGGTGTGTTCTTGGTATGAAACTTTTGTGGTAATGGTAGAACTCAAACTGCTGGAGTTTTCCGAATTCAGGGGATGTCAGCGAAGCGTCCACCGTGCCGGGTATGGACAGCAGGTAGCGTGTCAGGATGCAGAGGAAGATTATCTCGAGGAAGGGGATACTGACCTGCCTAAGGAAGGGGATACTGACCTGCCTGAGGAAGATTATATATAATTTCATAAGTCCTTGGTTGATTTCCACCTTCGGCTGCACTGCTTGTTTGCTACTCCACACATGACATGATCGTTCTGCACTGCAATCAACAAGGCATCGTACGAATAAGCTTATTTCATCTTGCGGTGGTCATTGTACCTAGTTACGAATGTAGGAATACCTGGAGCACCATGAGGTTAGCTGACAGCAGGTAGATGCAGCCATACAAATTTTGTGCGGTGCTACCAAAATTGAGGTTTGTATCCCATCCCGTTATGAGAATTCTTCTTGAAGTTGGTAGAATGTGACGGCTTGTTTCTTTGCATCAAACTTGCCTTTCCCCTGAGATTTGTTCTTGTTGTTTTGGGGCTGGTTGGGCTGGAAGTTCTTCTCGTGTACCATGTGGGCACTAGAAGCTCCCTCGGCGGGCCGAGCACGTGTGTATTTTGCTCTCGCCTTCTCTTCAAAATCAAGAGTGCTTAAGAGATCCGAAAAGGAAAACTCATGTCTCTTGTTTTTCAGAGAAGTAGCAAAATCATTCCACGAAGGTGGAAGCTTGGCAATGATGGTCCCAGCAACAAATTTGTCCGGCAACACACACTTAAAGTACTCAAGTTCCTTAGCGAGTGACTGTATCTCATGAGTCTGCTAAACAACAGAGCGCTCATCAGTCATCTTGTAGTCACAGAATTGCTCCATGACGTACAACTCATTGCCAGTGCCCAAGGCCCCAAACGTGGCCTCGAGCGCAGCCCACATGTCTTTGCCGCTGTCAAACGACATATATGAATCTACAATGGAATCGTTAAGAACACTTAGGAGGGCGGCTTTGAAGAGGGTATCCATGTTCTCAAAATCTTCCTGCTGTGTAGGATTAAGATTGCCCTTGGGCTTACCCTTAGTGGCGTCATAGCAGTACATGATCTGAATGCAATATACTGCTCTTGTGCGCCACCTTTTATATTGCACCCCCTTAAAAGTAGGCGGCTACAAAAGCGCAGCAAAACCACTCGGAGTAAATTGCCTATAATCAGGTTTTTGGATTGGATTGTTGAATATATGAGCAATTTACTATGAGGTTTAATCTGAATCAACAGTAAATAGATCATGACGACAATTGCAAATATCAAAGTAATGATGCGGACTAAACCAGGAGGACAAAATCACATACTGTACAGCGGGAGCAGAACGGCTTTGGTTGATGTTGTCACTCATGTCGGTGATGAAGAGGTTACCGAGGTCGGGGTAGAAGGCTGTCGTTGAGGAAATCATCGTTGGCAGCAGTCACAGGAGTGTACTCCCCAAAAACCTGATCACCCCTCTCCCATACAGGATCACGAAAGGCGGAGTTCAGAGGACTGATGTCCCTTCTCGCGGTGCAGGCCGGAAGGAGGGATGGAGAAGAATTGCATGGCGGCGCTAAGATCTGGAATGGAGCGAAACCATACGATACAGCGGCGGCTAGGCTAGTGAGGGAGTCCTGGACTAAGGGGTCCTCGGGCGTCCGGACTGTTATCCATGGGCCGGACTGATGGGCTGTGAAGACATGAAGACCGAAGACTATACTCGTGTCCGGATTGGACTCTCCTTGGCGTGGAAGGCAAGCTAGGCAACCAGCTGTGAAGATTCCTTCTTATGTGACCGACTCCATGTAACCCTAGATCTCTCCGGTGTCTATATAAACCGGAGAGCATAGTACGGATAGGGCACATTCATTACCATATACACATAGGCTAGACTTCTAGGTTTAGCCATTACGATCTCGTGGTAGATCAACTCTTGTAAACACTCATATTCATCAAGATCAATCAAGCAGGAAGTAGGGTATTACCTCCATGGAGAGGGCCCGAACCTAGGTAAACATCGTGTCCCCCGTCTCCTGTTACCATCGATCCTAGACGCATAGTTCGGGACCCCCTACCCGAGATCCGCCGGTTTTGACACCGACATTGGTGCTTTCATTGAGAGTTCCACAGTGCCGTCGGCAAAGTATTCGATGGCCCCTTTGATCGTCAGTAATGGCGCCGTTCAGGGAGAAACCTTCCTCCCCGGACAAACCTTTGTGTTTGGCGACTTCGTGCTACGGGCCAACTCACTTGACCATCTAGAGTAGGTCGATAGCCACGCCCCTGGCCATCAGGTCAGATCTGGAAGCTTGAACTGCGTCGCGGATACCCGCGGAGACTTGATCTCCGATGGATTCGAGACTGCGGCGGTCGCTCCCCCTCTCTCCGATGAACATGACTTAAGTCTGTCATCGGATCACACCCAGGAGATGGATCCTGTTGCTGTAGCGGCCTCAGAACCGAAGCAGATCGTGCCCTTCAAGGCCACAAAGTCCACAGCGTTGGAGCCGCTCACGGACTCGACATCCTGCAATACTTGCGTCAATGGAACTCCAGACTCGTTTTCGGCTACACGTTCCAGATCAGGCGCGCCTGCGGACACAGAGCTGGATCGCTTATCGATTTTCAAATTTGGCGCCGCAGACTTCTTCCAGCACTCACCTTTTGGTGACATGCTAAATTCTTTAAAGAACTTATCCTTGGAGGAGGACTCACAGCCAAACTATGTTCGGGTCGAGCTAGAGACGGATGACGAGGAATTTTGCTTCCCACCTGCTGTCGGTGTCAAAACCGGCAGATCTCGGGTAGGGGGTTCCGAACTGTGCGTCTAAGGCGGATGGGAACAGGAGGCGGGGGACATGATGTTTACCCAGGTTCGGGCCCTCTCGATGGAGGTAATACCCTACTTCCTGCTTGATTGATCTTGATGATATGAGTATTACAAGAGTTGATCTACCACGAGATCGTAGAGGCTCAACCCTAGAAGCTAGCCTATGGTATGATTGTTGTTGTCCTATGGACTAAACCCTCCGGTTTATATAGACACCAGAGGGGGCTAGGGTTACACAGAGTCGGTTACAAGGGAGGAGATCTACATATCCGTATTGCCAAGCTTGCCTTCCACGCCAAGGAGAGTCCCATCCGGACACGGGTCGAAGTCTTGAATCTTGTATCTCCATAGTCCAACAGTCCATACAAAGGACATAGTCCGGCTATCCGAGGACCCCCTAATCCAGGACTACCTCAGTAGCCCCTGAACCAGGCTTCAATGACAATGAGTCCGGCGCGCAGATTGTCTTCGGCATTGCATGGCGGGTTCCTTCTCGGAATACTCCATAGAAGATTTTGAACACGAGGATACTGTCCGGCTCTGCAAAGAAAATTCCACATACCACCGTAGAGAGAATAATATTTCCACAAATCTAATCCGTCGACAGCTTTTCATAACGTGACGTTCTGCCGTGGTCTGGTCATGACGAACCGTTTTTCCCGTGCCTGCCACTGCACGTGTTGCGAGGCGGTTTTATTGGCACATCCTGTCGAAGCAGAGATCGTGTCCCTCTTTTCACGGGATTCTCATCAATACGGGTGTGGGTAACCCAATCGTGCCTGCTGGTATGACTCCTCGATTTTAGGCAAGTTCCAAACGGCCACGCAGAGGACGCTTGATATTCACCCTCTTTATAAAGGGGCCAAGGCCTGTCCTTTTCTTCTCGCGCTCGATCCTTCCCTTCCCCACACCTTGAATTCCAACACTCAAGGCTCAGGCTAAGCGCTCCAGACCTTCAATCATGTCCGGATCCAACCTTCAAGGCCGGTGGATGGCCTCCTCTGTCACAGAGGAGGACATCAAGAAGCTAAGAGAAGCCAGGTATCTGACCGCCGAAATCTCGCACAGGCTGCCTGCTCAAGGGCAGGTCATCCCCACTCCCGAACCCAATGAGAGTGTCGTATTTATTTCCCACTTCCTTCGAGGGCTAGGCTTTAGTCTTGATCCCTTTGTCAGAGGGCTTATGTTCTACTACGAGCTCGATTTCCATGATCTGGCTCCGGATTCCATCCTTCACATCTCGTCGTTCATCATCGTGTGTGAAGCCTTCCTCCGCATCACCCCACACTTCGGCTTATGGCTCAAGACCTTCAATGTCAAGCCGAAGATGATTGAGGGGCGACACGCAGAGTGCGGAGGCGCCATAATAAACAAAGGCGTCGATGCTCCATGGCCAAAGGGTTCCTTCCCGGAGACATCCAAGTTATGGCAGCGGGAGTGGTTTTACATCACCGCTCCCCGAAGCGCTAAGTGGGTAGCTGCCCCCGCCTTCCATCCAGGCCCCCCCGCCACATTTAGCGTCATGGGTCAACAAAGGGCTGGACTGGGGGCTAGCTAATGATGTGCCGATGGTGCAGAGCCGCATCCGAGATCTCTTCAAGGGAGATGTCAGCCTTGTCAAGGTAATGCAAGTCATGCTAGTTCGTCGGGTCCTGCCATGCCAACGTCGACCTCTCCGTATGTGGGAGTTCAACCCGGAAGGACCGTGAACTATTCAGCAATTCTTCGGCGCGACGCTCAAAGAGATGTATGGATTGTTCTTCGGATCACGAATAAAGTGTCCGGACACCACCGAGGATGCGGGTCTGAACTGCAATCGTCCAGACACCCAAGTAAGTAATTCCGCGGCCGAACACGTTGTCTTTTAATTTACCACAACATCATTCTGAAAAGTCGCCTTTTGACCAGGACTGGATAAAAAAGGCAAAGATGATCAGGTGTTCGGCCCCCCTTCCCGAAGGCTCACCGGATCCTGTACTAGCCAGGATGCTTCAGCTTGCGCCTTATCAAGCGCCATCAGGGGAAGATAAAGGGAGGAACAAAGAAGCCGAAAGCGAGCCTCACTCATTATTCATCCAAACCGGGGGAATTAGTGCCTCCGCGAAGGAGGATAACCGGGGAGAAGAATCTAAAATTCCCTCTCCCCAAGGAAGGAAGAGGGCCGCCTCTGAAGACTTGGAAACAATGGTTTTCAAATGAGGGAAGAAACCTTTGTCAGGGGGCCCTACCCTGGAGGGCATCCTTACCGCACAGTACCCGCAAGGGGACCAGCCCTCCACCGAGCTGTAAGTAAACGAAAGTACTTTATAGTAAATATACCCTGCTTCATTTCTGAGAAAAATAACCGAGATGTATGTCTTGTAGTTCGGATCGTAGCCCTTCTCGACAGAGTTCGTCTTCGGGGGATCTTCTTTCGGAGATGATGGAGAGCGAAATGCCTCCCCGTGCCTCCCCGCCTCGTGAAGCGGACGACCCTGAGGTGTAATCACGGAGGATTTCTCCTGATCCGCCAAGGCCAGAGGGTAACCCTTCGGCCACCCGAAGTCCGGAGTATTCGGCTCCTAAGGAGAGCAACAGAAAGAGTCCGGGGCTGTCCGGTGCACGACCAGACGCACTCATGAATCTTCTGGAGCAAGCGGCTATCTCAGAAGCGCATCGTACGCTAATGGGTACGGTGGTTGAGAGGATTTCATCCGCCGAAAGCGGGTTGCATGAAGCTTTTATGAGCCTGCTGAGAGGCTTTGAGGTACGCAAAGTAATATATATTTTTCGATGATACCGCACACGCTAGGTGTGCCCTATGCAGATAGTAGCCCCTGAGACTCTGGTTGCTGTCGAAAAAGACGGCAAATAGAGGATCATAGTCCCAGGTAATAACCGTGCTGCTTTCACGTGCAGGCGGCTGAGGGTCCGGTGGCTAGCCGGACTGGTGAGTTTGCCGAACTGAAGCGGCAACTTGATGCGGCAGATGCCGACATCGTGCTTGTAAACAAGCGGCTTGACTAGGCACAGGGTATGTATTCTCCTATGATCAACACATATTAAGAGGAGCATGATGCTAGTATCTGTAATATGCTGTGACTGCAGATGGAGCTGTCGCCGTGGAGACCCTTCAGGCGGAACTTGCCTGAGCCAAGGAACAAGCCAGGAAGAGTGATGCGGCCGCCCTAAAGGCAGTCGAAGAGCTAAGAGCCGAATAGGCTGCGCATTGCTAGACCAAAGAGAAAATAGCCAAGATGGTTGTTGAGCTAAAAGATGCCGCCGACCGTTATGAGCTTCTTGAAAAGGAAAGCCAAACGAAGACGGCGGACCTGGAGAAAGCCACGGTAGCAGCCAAGGAAGCCCGCTCTAAAATCAGAGCGGCGAAGGAGGAGCTACGTCAAGCAGGAGATATCGCGGCTGGGAAGCCCTTTTTGTTGCGGACGAAGTTCGGAGATCCTAAGTATGCCCTTCTGGATCAATTATGGAGTTCTGCGGACGCGTACCTGGATTTGGCAGCACGTGCTGCTAATGCGACCAAGTTTTTCAAAGATCAAAAAGATCACGAAGTGGAAAAGTTGTTCTGGTCGCAGTTCAATGCTTCGGCGCGTCCGCTGCTGTTAAATGAGCAAATGGCCGAGTGGGCCGAGCTCCATAGGTTGTCCGGGCTTGCCATGAGGTCTGTTGTGGATCGTCTCTGGCCGGAAGGACCAAGGCCGAATAGTTATTTTCGTCTTGTGCAACGATTCCTTGGTGCTGTACCGCATATCGACGCTGTAAAGAGGTCGGCATGCATAGAGGGTGCGCGGATGGCTCTTGCCCGTGTCAAGACATACTGGGCGGAGATGGAGGCCACCGCGATTGCAACCCAGGTTTCGGCCGTAGGCCAGGTTTCGGCCGAGCACTATTTTGAAGAAGTCCTGGAAGGAGCTCGTTTAATAGAGGCTCAGTGCTCGAAGAGTGTCAAGTTCGAGTGACATGTATCTCGATTGTAATAACAATGCTATTTGAATTATAAAGGCTATGTTTATACTTTTTCCTGAAAGTATTATGATGCCTCCTTTGCGGCCATTTATGTATATATGTATACAACCTAAAAGTTTGCAGTCGTCGGCTTCAGCCCCCACGCATATAATGCGGGGGTGTTCGCAAAAGCGCGTGTTCACACTTGATCCAACGTCTTGGTCCATTAAGGAGGTGGTAGCACGGCAAACGAGGCAATCGGACTATATTGCTTTAACACTTTCACTTAACCATAGGAGTTTGACAGTGGGGCTACTATATAGCCCCTGGTACTTCCGCGCTCGTCTGAGTATGGGGCGCGTACGTACATGACCGGGAAAACCGGCCCTTCATTAATGCGGAGGAATCCCGAAGATTCCGCTAAGTCATCGAGTGGTTGACCAGTCTCACGCTTTATCATGACAGTCAGTTTTCGACTTTCTCTACTGAGGTGCTCATCCGGATGAACCAGGGCACAATCGCAGTAGTTCTCCCGGTGCCACCTTAGCCGATAGAGTGGAACGTAAGGTAGCAAAACGCGGGAGCCGGGCAAACCCAACATTTGACCAAAGACATGATTCGGAGCTGATGCATATAAGGCCAAACTCGCGACGCCGAACACTCCCTAAGGTATTTGGTCTTTACAACATATACCGGGCTGAGTAACGCCCTTGACAATGAACCCTGAGTGTCCAGGTACGTGCATTATTCTGACGTGGCGAAATGCCAATAACGTCAGGATCCCTCTCGGTTATACTGAGTATCCGGAGGATGTGAAGCAACAAGAGACAGTAAAAAAGGTTTACACAGGGTCTTAATCTAAAAAGAAACCTTTGAGCGGGGCCCTGCTGCACGTCTGCGCCTGTGTCTCCGTTGTGCCGTATCCTGGAAGGGTGTAGCACGATTATCATCTGTAAAAGAGAAGAACTTAGGTGAAAGTTGCGTGCGAAAAATCGGTTATTCTCAATAAACCATTAAAATTCAAGATAAGTAAGGTCGAGCCGAACTGTAGTCCTTTTTACATGCGGGAAGCCCCTGGTACTGCCTATGGGGGTATATCCATCAAACCAATCTCAGGTTTATCTAAGCTGTTACAGCTAGTGATGCGCCAGACTCGTCTAGCCGTGTCCGCGGTCTTGACGACCGATCATTTATTTTGGTTGGAGAGGCCGTTTAGTGTTCGGCTGCTAAATCCGCCACACGTTCTTCCGCGTGTAAGGAACATTCAACATTTCCGCTATCTGTGATAATGCCACGTGGACTGGGCATCTTAAGCTTAAGAGAAGCGTAATGTGGTACTGCATTAAAACGAGCGAAAGCTGTTCTTCCGAGTAGTGCTTGATAGCCGCTTCGGAATGGAGCGATGTCGAAGGTTAACTTTTCACTGCGGAAGTTGTCGGGAGAACCGAATACAACCTCTAGTACTAGAGAGCCCGTACAGTGGGCCTCTGGGCCTGGTATTACTCCTTTAAAGGCAGTATTGCTTTGGCTGATTCTTGTCGGGCCTATCCCCATTTTGCGGACTGTGTCCTAATATATCAGATTAAGACTACTGCCGCCGTCCATGAGGACTTGGGTGAGATGGTATCCGTCGATAATTGGGTCTAGCACCAAGGCAGCTAATCCTCCGTGCCGGATACTTGTCAGGTGATCCCTGCGATCAAAAGTGATCGGGCAGGCCGACCAAGGGTTGAACTTAGGGGTGACGGGCTCTACGGCGCGCATGTCTCGGAGTGCATGTTTGCTTCTTCTTATCGTTACGTGAATCATGTACACTATTTTGACCTCTGCTGGGAATTTTTCCTGTCCCCCAGTGCTTTCCTGGCGAGGCTCATCCTCGTCTTCACTTGGTGTTTCCCTCCCCTTGTATTCGGCATTTAACTTGCCGGCCTACTTGAAGACCCAGCATTCTCTGTGGGTGTGATTTGTAGGTTTATCAGAGGTGCCGTGAATCTGACATAATTTGTCTAGAATCTTGTTGAGGCTGGACGGTCCATCTCTGTTGCCTTTGAAAGGCTTTTTCTGTTGACCGGGTCGAGAGCCCCTAAATTCGGTGTTTACCGCCGTGTTGTCTGGGTTGTCTTCGTTATTTCGACGCTTGCTTTTACTGCGTCATGGTTTTCCATTGCCATCCTTGACTTCAGATGTGCCTGGGTCGCTGATGCTACTACGTGCCAGCCAGCTATCTTCGCCCGTGCAAAAGCAGGTCATGAGGCTTGTTAGGGCTGCCATTGTTCTTGTATTTTCTTGGCCGAGGTGTCTGGCGAGCCATTCGTCTCGGACGCTATGTCTGAAAGCTGCTAAGGCTTCGGCATCCGGGCAGTCGACGATTTGGTTCTTCTTAGTGAGAAATCTGTTCCAAAGCTTTCGGGCTGACTCTCCGGGCTGTTGAATTATATGACTTAAATCGTCTGCATCCGGAGGTCGGACATAGGTCCCTTGAAAGTTAGCCCTAAAAGCATCCTCCAGCTCCTCCCAACTTCTAATTGAATTTTCGGAGAGCCTCTTCAGCTAGTGTCGAGCTAGTCCTTCCAGCTTGAGGGGCAAGTACTTGATGGCGTGGAGATCGTCTCCACGAGCCATATGGACGTGGAGGATGAAGTCCTCAATCCAGACCCCAGGGTCTGTCATTCCGTCGTATGCCTCTAAGTTCACGGGTTTGAATCCCTCTGGAAATTCGTGATCCAGCACCTCATCAGTGAAGCATAGGGGGTGCGCGGCACCCCTATATTTGGATGTGTCATGGCGTTCTGGCCGTTGTAGTGTTCGGTTTTGATTCTGCGCTGGAGCGCGCTTCCTAGATCCATAGATGGATCTGGTCATGCCGGCTTTTTTATGCAAGTCCTCACGTGAATCATGTGCTGACTTATGTGCGGCCTCATTAGCCGCCCTATCACGGCCACGAGGTGGTCGATCCGAGGTTTTATTTTTTGGCTGTGTAGGCTCTAAGGCCTCGTCATCGAATTCAGGCAGCAGCTTGCGCTTTGGGTAACTCTTTGTGTGGCGACTGCCACCGTACTCTTCCGCAGTGTCCAGCACTTTGTTCCATCTACTGATGAGTGTATTTTGCGCGGCCTTAAGCCTTTGTTTCTGCTTCTTAAGACTCCTCGCGGTGGCAATAAGCCTTCTGTGGAGGTTGTCTTGTTCCAAGTGCCTTTCCGGGATGATGTGTGCATTGTCGTCCGGACTGTTTTCCTCTCCGGAGAGAGGTTGATGAGCTTTATCTTCGGCGTCGCCGTGATCGGACAGCGGCTCCGTACTATGTTCCCCATCCGGTGGTTCATCCTGTTCTGTCGCTGGGTCAATGTGGTCATCGTTTCCTCTGGAGTCGACCGGGTTGTTATTTTTTCTTGCGCTGCTATCGCTGTTCTGCCGAGGCGGGATTTGGAGCGGCGCCTACGCCGTCGCTTTGGTTGCTTCTCGAGGGAGCTATCCTTCACTGCATCCTTCCGTTCCTCGTCATTGTTTTCTTTGGGCGTATCCACCATATATATATCGTGTGATGAAGTGGCTGTCCAGTGCCCTGTGGGCAGTGGTTCCTGTTCGTCTCCTGCATCGTCGTCCATACCGTCGATGTCTTCGGAGCCGAAATCGAGCATGTCGGTTATATCGTCGACAGTGGCTACTAAGTGGGTGGTGGGTGGGGAGCGAATTTCTTCGTCGTCCGCATCCCATTCTAGCCGGACATAGTTCGGCCAAGGGTCTCCTGATAGGGAGAGAGACCTCAACGAGTTTAGCACGTCGCCAAAGGGCGAGTGCTGAAAGATATCCGCGGAGGTAAACTCCATGATCGGTGTCCAATCGGATTTGATAGGTACGGACGCAGGTGGTTCGGAGCCCATGGCCGGGGACGAATCCAACGGTTCGGTAACACGGGTCTCGTAGGAGGTGAAGTCAGCATTCGGTTCTATCGCCAATGAGTGTGCGGCCTCCGTGGCGGGGTCCATCCATCCGTCCTCAGATGGCGCAATTTGTTCCAGATTGAGGGCCGGAGTAGTTGCAGGTGTGATCTCCCGAACACTATCTGACGGCAGAGCTAAGTCATACTCGTCGTGATTGTGCGGCGCACCTGACATGGGCTCGAATCCGTCGAAGATCAAGTCTCCGCGGATGTCGGCAGTATAGTTCAAGTTTCCAAACCTGACCTGATGGCCAGGGGCGTAGCTCTCGATCTGCTCCAGATCGCCAAGCGAGTTGGCCCGCTGTATGAAGCCACCGAATACAAAGATCTGTCCGGGGAGGAAAACCTCACCCTGGATCGCATCGTTGCTGATGATCGAAGGAGCCATCTAGCCTTACGGTGACGGCATAGTGGAACTCTCAATGAAAGCACCAATGTCGGTGTCAAAACCGGCGGATCTCGGGTAGGGGGTCCCGAACTGTGCGTCTAAGGCGGATGGTAACAGGAGGCGGGGGACACGATGTTTACCCAGGTTCGGGCCCTTTTGATGGAGGTAATACCCTACTTCCTGCTTGATTGATCTTGATGATATGAGTATTACAAGAGTTGATCTACCACGAGATCGTAGAGGCTAAACCCTAGAAGCTAGCCTATGGTATGATTGTTGTTGTCCTATGGACTATACCCTCTGGTTTATATAGACACCGGAGGGGGCTAGGGTTACACAGAGTCGGTTACAAGGGAGGAGATCTACATATCCGTATTGCCAAGCTTGCCTTCCACGCCAAGGAGAGTCCCATCCGGACACGGGTCGAAGTCTTCAATCTTGTATCTTCATAGTCCAACAGTCCAGCCAAAGGACATAGTCCGGCTGTCCGAGGACCCCTAATCCAGGACTCCCTCACCTGCCACCCACTTCATAGCCACTGTCAACGACTTAACCGGCGTGCTTGACTATGGCTCCGAAGACATCGACGGTATGGACGACGATGCAGATATGGAGCAAGGCCAAGACCCGGCATTCACCGGACGTTGGACGACTACCTCTTCGTATGACGTGTACATGGTGGATACACCCAAAGGATCTGGCAACGACAACGAAGAGCCATATGAGAATAAAACCTCTGAGACGCAGTCCAAGCGCTGACGCCCCAAGCGCCGTTCTAAGCCTCGCCGCTCAAAAGGTAGAAATACTGGCACCGGAGAAAATAGTACTCCGGGCGATGCCGAAAACAATGAAGACCCTGTCGGAGCTACATCTGAACAGGAGGAACACGACAACAGGCAAGACAACCCTGATGAACATGCCATAGAAGATGACTCGGAGGACGATAGTTACCGTCCACCCTCCAAGGAGGAGACATGCCTCGGCAACGAAGACTTCATCGTGCCGGAAGATCCTCTGGAGCAGGAGCACTTTAAGCTTCAGCTCATAGCCACTGCAAAGAGCCTGAAAAAGAAATAGCAGCAGCTTCAAGCCGAACAAGATCTGCTCGTCAACAGATGGACCGATGTCCTGATAGCCGAAGAATACGGCCCCAGGCGCCCAGCCAAGAGCTACCAGAAACGCAGACTGCTACCTCAATTCGATGAGGAAGCACCAGAGCGCACATCTCCCTCGCGTAATGCGGAACGACCACCACGTGGTCGAGAGAGGGTGGCCGACCGGCCACCCCGCGACCGGGACAAAGCGGCAACATAGGCCGAACAGCAGCCTGCCCCACCGCCTCGTAAAAACAGAGATGGAAGAGTTCGGGGTCACACATACGACCTCCGGCAGATCCTGGACGATAGAACAAGACACACAAGATCGATCTACGGATCGCGAGGGCGTGCCTCGAGGCATGACGATGGCCACCTATTCGGACGTGATAAATCTAACCACGCCCGGGCCGAATACCGCAGACGGACTCCATCAGAGCTACGCCACGACGCGGCCCGATATAGAGGCGCCGCACACCTTCTTTGCTTCACAGATGAAGTACTGTATCATGAATTCCCCGAGGGGTTCAAGCCCGTCAATATCGAATCATACGACGGCACAACCGATCCCGCAGTATGGATCGAGGATTTCATTCTCCATATCCATATGGCTCGAGGAGATGACCTCCACGCCATTAAATACCTCCCACTAAAGCTCAAAGGGCCAGCTCGGCACTGTCTTTACAGCCTGCCTGAAAATTCTATCGACAGCTGGGAGGACTTGGAAGAAGCTTTCCTGGACAACTTCCAAGGAACCTATGTCTGGCCACCAGACGCTGATGACTTAAGCCACATAGTTCAACAACCTGGAGAATCAGCCAGAAAATTCTGGACTAGGTTCCTAACCAAAAAGAACCAGATCGTTGACTGTCCGGATGCTGAGTCCTTAGCAGCCTTCAAACACAGCATCCGTAACGAATGGCTAGCACGCCACCTCGGCCAAGAAAAGCCGAAGTCCATGGCAGCCCTCACGGCACTCATGACCCGCTTTTGCGCGGGAGAGGATAGTTGGTTGGCCCGTAGTAACAACACAGCCAGTGAGACAGGGCCCCCCGAGGCCAAGAATAGCACTAGCAAGCTCCGGCGCAATAGACACAAACGCCGAAGCAATGGCAACAACAGCGATGACACCATGGTCAACGCCGGATTCACTGGCTCCAAGCCCGGCCAACGGAAGAAGCCCTACAAAAGGAACAATGAAGGACCTTCCAGCCTGGACCGCATACTCGACCGTGCCAGATACACGGCACCCCGGATAAGCAAGCTAATCATACCAATAGAGATTGTTGGGTTTTCTAGCAGGCTGGCAAGTTAAATGCTGAAAACAAGGAAAAGGGATCAAAAAGTGAGGACGAGGACGAAGAGCCCCGGCAGCCAAACACTAGGGGGCTGAAGAAATTTCCCCGTCAAGACAAAACGGTGAACATGATATACGCTACGCACATCCCCAAAAGGGAGCGTAAGCGAGCACTTAGGGACGTCTACGCGGTAGAGCCAGTCGCCCCAAAATTCAATCCGTGGTCATCATTCCCAATCACCTTCGATCATCGGGATCACCCAACTAGTATCCGCCATGGCGGTTCAGCCGCACTAGTCCTCGACCCAATTATTGATGGGTTTCACCTAACACGAGTCCTGATGGACGGTGGTAGCAGCCTCAACCTGCTTTATCAGGACACAGTGCGGAAAATGGGCATTAACCCCTCGCGAATCAAACCAACAAAGACTACCTTTAAAGGAGTCATACCAGGCCCGCTGTACAGGCTCAATCACGCTGGAGGTGGTCTTCGGTTCTCCGAACAACTTCCGAAGTGAAGATTTAATCTTTGATATCGTCCCCTTCTGCAGCGGCTATCCCACACTGCTCGGATGAACCGCGTTTGCTAGATTCAATGCAGTGCCACACTATGATTATCTCAAGCTCAAGATGCCCGGTCCATGCGGCGTTGTAACAGTCAATGGCAATACGAAACGCTCCCTCCGAACAGAGGAGCACACCGCCGCCCTAGGAGCAGAAGTATAGAGCAGCCTTCTCAAGCAGCAACATAGTACGGCTGCCGAGCCCTCGCACATCATTAAGAGGTCCCGGAATACACTACAACAGGACGGCGTGGCTCGTCAAGAGCTCGACTAGCAATCCGGCCTCCGTCCCAGTCCCAATGAGGTAGTGGCATTCGTACCACGCGTACACAATTACGCACTCAAAATTCCATGGACATCGACGGAGGCACAAGATAACCTAGGGTCTACGGTTCGGCTAGACAGATCCCGGACACACATACTTTTACCTTTTTCTTGTTTCAGGTTCCTTTTTCCGCGGGCCTGATCGTAAGTCCTTCAGAAGGATTGGCATACAACGGAGGCAAGCAGCACAGGTGTGTAGGGTAACCTTTATATGTTCTTCTTGACGATATTCAAACTTATTTCTCAGGACCCACACGCTGCGCCCTACGGATCCCGGCATGTTAAATAGCCGGATACTTCTCGCACCATCAGTACAAGATACGCCTTGACGTATCCATCCAGTTACAATAAAAATGGTTCGTGGCCTAGTTTCTGTGGCTTTCGCTTCTTACTTCATTTTATTTCGATCCGCTTATTTGCGTCATTGATACTCTTCTGTACATTTCATATTCGCCAGGGGCTACTTGTCGCCCCACAATACGGCAGCAAAGTCCGAACATTTCTTATATATAAGTTCGTCACCCCAAATTTAGCATTATATGCATTGGCTCCGAATCATGTCTTTGGTCAATAGTTGGGTTGCCCGGCTCCTGTGCTTGCTAACCTACGTTCCGCTCTATCGGCTAGGGTAGTAAAGGGAGAACTACTGCGATTGTGCCCTGGCCTTGACCGGATGAGCACCTCAGTAGAGAAAGCCAAAAACTGACTGTCATGATACGGCGAGAGCCGGTCAGTTGTTCGAGGGTTACAAAATCGTTGGAGATTTTTCCGCGTCATGCAAAGGATCGACACTTCCCGATCAGATGCTGACAGCACCCTTGCCTGGACCAGGGGCTGCACTTGCTTAATTATAAAACTCCTATGGCTAAGTGAGGGTGTTCAAGCCGTACAGTCTGATTGCCTTGTTCGTTGCGCTAAACAACTCCTCCAAAGGTCCATATAATTGGATCAAGATTGTTTAGATTCCATCCCGTACACCTCCGTACTACCTACGTGAGGGCAGAAGCCAACGACTGGCCAACCCTAAGATTAAAAATAACACAGCCGCACAGGAGGAAACAATTCAAAGCATAATAAAATTATTTTACAAACACCGGCTTTGTTCCCATAATACAAGGAAAAGGCAACATGAATACATTTATTCAAATACAATGTCCTGCGAACATTGCGCCGCCGCAAGTCGAGACCCCTCTACGACATCCGCGAAATATCGCTCGGGTGTGCGGTGCTCCTTGCACTCCGGCGGCCCGCTGGCAACATCAACAATGTTCATCTTCGCCCACCACATCTTGCAGCGAGCGAAGGCCATACGGGCACCTTCAATACAGGCGGAGCGCTTGATGACGTCCAGCCGCGGACAGGCCTCCACCAGACGCCTCATGAGTCCGAAGTAGCTACCGGGCATAGCTTCGGCTGGCCATAGCCGGATTGTCAAATCCTTCATGGCTAGTTCGGCCACCGTATGCAGCTCCACCAGCTGATCGGTGAAGGACACGAGATGCTCTGACGTCGCGTACTGCGACCAGAATAGCTTCTCCGTAGAACCACCTCCTTCGGCTCGGTAGAACTCTGCAGCGTCTGGTACGCTGCTTGGTAGATCCGCAAAAACCCCTGGGGAACTCCGAACCCGGTTTAGTAAAAGGTATTGCTTCTCCGCATACTTGCTTTGCATCTTAAATGCCTTACCCGCCGTGATCTTCTTGGCCTCCTAGATCTCCTGGAGGGCGGCCTGGGCCTCATTCCGTGCGGTCTCCGCACTCTGACGAGCCTTGGTGAGCTCGGCCTCTTGAGCCGAAGCATCATTCTCCAAGGTCTCACATTTTTTCACCGCATCTTGGAGCTCCTGCTGGATTTCCTTGACCCGGGCCTCGAGCCTCTTACGGGTGGCTTGCTGCTGGACAGCTTTCTCCTCGGCCTCGCCCAGGGCCTTCCTCAGGGCCTCGACCTCGGTCACGGCTCCTGCACATATTACGACACTACAGTCAATATACATCGCCTACGCTTTCCGAACACACAGCAAGTCGTTATTCACCTTACTTCTCCTGGAGCCGAACCCTAACCTCGCCGAGCTCGTTCTCGGTCCGCTCCAGCCTCTGCCTCAATTCAGAGACTTCGGCAGCAGCGAGGTTGCGGCCAACAGCAACGCCTGCTTATGCATACATGCTACGTTAGTCTCCTACAATAGATCCTCTGTCCGGTTCTTCTTGCCGAACAACGGACAGTGTCTCAGGGGCTACTGACTGCAGGTTTTTTTTCTCTTTCTATGTCACTTACCTCGAAACCTGTCAACAGGTTGGTGCAGGCGTCGTTCAGTCCACTCTTGGCGGACTGAAGCTTCTCAATCACCGCGCCCATAAGGACGCAGTGCTCGTCCATAACGGAGGCGCCTCGTAGCGCCTCCATCAGGTTGTCCGTCGCCCCTAGATGGATAGGGACCACGGCGGAAGCGGCGCACCCCCCTCCTACATAGAGGGCTGCTCGCCCAACTCCGGAGCCATATGGGTCTCCGGAATCATATCCGGCTGAAGGCCAAACTGGATACAGCCCTCTTCGCTAGTCTTCATGGGGATCGTCTCCTCCATGTGTCCGGCAGTGGAGGCTTCGCCTCGTGGCGCCTCCCGGACAACGTCCTGGGCTCCTCCCCAGTTTGGATCGGCCCTCTGGGACAGCACTTTGGTGTCGTCCCTGGCCCTGCGGGAGTAAGCAAGCGGTGGCGACTGGCTCGCCATCTCCGACGGAGCCAGCGAACCTTCAGATGAGGATCGCTAGACAAGGTCATAGGCCGGACTGCAATAGTACAGTTAAACTATGTCAAAGATAAATGGAGAGAAAGGGCCGGATGCGCGCATGAGCAAGCCACGTCACTTACAATGCAGCCTGGGGCTTAGCGCGGGGGCGCCGTTCCGGACTACTGTCAACGTCCCACACGGTGTTGACCGCTGGGGCGCCCTTCCCCTTTTTGGGCGCTTTTGCCTCCGGATGTGCCGAGGCCGCCCTCTTCTTCTTCTCCTCCTCGGGAGGAGGGTTGTTTTCCTCCTTCTCCTCCTCCTCCTCGTCGTTGTCCTCAGGGACGAAGGAATGGGCCTTGTCGTCTTCGGACGTCGTATCCGAAGTGCCCTTGCGATGGGGGCCACTCTTGGCCCCCTTGGCCTTCTTCTTGGCCTTCTTCTCCGGTGCCTTGTATGGCGCCGGCACCAGCATCTCTGCTAGGCGTGGGATGACCGGTTCTTTCGGGCAGCGGAGCCGGACACTGGATCCGCTTCGCCCTCTCCATCCAGTCCTAAAGGAACCATAATAAAAGCTTAGACGTCACCCTCGAAACGATGAGGTTGGGGATACGTCAGAAATAACATACCTTGCTCGCGGGGTGTGTACAATCGTGACCACGGTCTGAATCTGTGGCCGGTGGCTTCTCTTTGCCCTTAAAAAGAAACTTCCAGGCGCCTTCGTGAGTAGTCTCGAAGAGCCTTACCAAAGTCTGGTGCTTCTTCAAATTGAACTCCCACAAAGGGCGGCTTCGGCGCTGGCACGGAAGAATCCGGCGGACCAGCATCACCTGGATGACGTCAACAAGATTGACGTTCTTGGTCACCATGCTTTGAACGCGCGTCTCAGCGCTATCAGCTCGTCAGGTGAACACCAGTCCGGACTCTTCTCGACCCAGGAGGTGAGTCGCATGGGAGCACCGGAGCGGAATTCGGCAGCCGCGGCCCAGGTGGTGCCGCGAGGTTCTGTGATGTAGAACCACTGCTTGTGCCATTCCTTTACTGTCTCTAGAAAAGTGCCTTTGGGCCAGGAGACGTTGGATAGCTTCCTCACCATGGCTCCCCCGCACTCCGCGTGTTGGCCATCCACCACCTTCGGCTTCACATTGAAGACTCTGAGCCACAGCCCGAAGTGGGGATGGATGTGGAGGAAGGCCTCGCACACGACGATAAACGCCGAGATGTTGAGGAAGGAATTCGGGGATAGATCATGCAAATCTATCCCGTAATAATACATCAGCCCATGGACGAAAGGGTGGAGTGGAAACCCCAGCCTGCGGAAGAAATGAGGAAGGTATACTACCCTCTCGTCGGGCTCCGGCGTAGGGACGATTTGTCTCTCGGCCGGCAAGCGGTGGGCTATTCCCTTCGCCAGATATCCGGCCACTCAGAGCTCAGTAATGTCCTCCTCCTTGATGGAGGAGACCATCCACTTGCCCTTACCACCGGATCCGGACATGGTTGCTTGAGTGGAAAGGGGATGAGAACTTGGGCGCTGGAGCTCGAGATCGGGAAGGCGGAGACAGAGAGAAAGCGTGAGAAGAGGAAGAGGCAATCTTTATCCTCTTATAAAGGCAGCAAACATTAAACGCCTCCTCACTCGCCTTAAGATTCGCCTATTCCCAAGGGCTGTGCAAATGGCACGGTTGGGTTACCCATGCCCGCATTGATGAGAATTCCGCAATAAGGGGACACGATCTCTGCTTCGACAAGACATGCCAATAGCAACCGCGTCTCGAAACGTGGGATGGCATAAGAAAAACGGTTCAAAATTATAACCGAACAGACGCGATGTTGTAAAGAAGCTGTCAACAGATTAGATTCGTGCAAATATTATATTCTCTCTGCGGTTGTGTGTGGTGTATAACAGGTCCAGATGCAATCATCACATCCAAAGACTATCTTGGAGTTCGGAAAAAAGGGGAACCCGCCTTGCAATGCCGAAGACAATTTGCGCGCCGGACTTCTCGTCATTGAAGCCAGGTTCAGGGGCTACTGAGGGAGTCCTGGACTAAGGGGTCCTCGGGCGTCCGGCCTGTTATCCATGGGCCGGACTGATGGGCTATGAAGACATGAAGACCGAAGACTATACTCGTGTCCGGATTGGACTCTCCTTGGTGTGGAAGGCAAGCTAGGAGACCAGCTGTGGAGATTCCTTCTTATGTAACCGACTCCATGTAACCCTAGATCTCTCCGGTGTCTATATAAACCGGAGAGCATAGTCCGGATAGGGCACATTCATTACCATATACACATAGGCTAGACTTCTAGGGTTTAGCCATTGCGATCTCGTGGTAGATCAACTCTTGTAAACACTCATATTCATCAAGATCAATCAAGCGGGAAGTAGGGTATTACCTCCATAGAGAGGGCCCGAACCTGGGTAAACATCGTGTCCCCCGTCTCCTGTTACCATCGATCCTAGACGCACAGTTCGGGACCCCCTACCCGAGATCCACCGGTTTTGACACTGACAGGTAGAGCCTATCAGGTCGGTCGTGCGAGTAAGACCAGTATAATAGTAGGCCTTTGGCCCAAACCCCACGTCCAAGTCAATAATAGCCCCACTATCCAAAAGAATCAAAAACGGCTGAGTAATTAAGGCGTCCGTTAATTATTAATTAATGACTTAATAAATTTTCCGACTCACACCACACTTAGAGCATGGTTAATAGTATAGCCAACATCCGGCTATATGAAGTTGACACATCATCTAGAACCAACCTAATACGTAGCCTTCTTACAATAGTTAGTCCCTTTAGTATAATACTATATCATTAATAATGGCCCAACCTTTTGTCTCACAAAGTATGTGTAGTTTGAAATGCCGGGCGTGCAGCGGGCGGTGCCCTCGGTTGGCGCGCGGCTTCAACGGCGGAAGCAGTGAGAGGTCGCGTCGCCGTGACTTGCCATCAATGTGGAGCGGCGGGATCAGCTGGCGCCGGGCGGGAAGGTTTCGATTTTTGATTCAGTTGCTGTGCTGCTACCGTCCAATATTCGCGTGTGGTTGTTTCTAGAATGAAAAAGGAGGTAATCCTACTTATGTTACTCCCACTATGGCTAGCCCAAGGTTAGTAGGTGACCTTGCGCTTGGCTCTTCGCCTCTTCCGGAAGTCGAACAATAATGGTGGTACTACAGTAGTACTTCTGGCATTCTGACACCAAATGAACTGTTGCACGTCCACCGCTTGTAAGCAAAAGTTTCTCCTCGTGCTGCGAGCGACCACACACGCGTTGGCGAGGGAGAAGGCGTTCTGCAAGTTCACCTACTCTCGTCGTTCTGCGAGTTGACGGGACACAACAAAGTTATTTAGTACGTACTCTCTCCAAAAAAGGGCTGACCATGTCATGGCTACCTTCCCGTGCTCCGTCGTTGAGTACGTGCACTATTCACGTGCCATCGAGGAGAAAAAATATATTGCGTAGTAGGAGTAGGTGCCGTCAAAGTGCACAACTCACTTACGCACTGCTTATCTGATTATCTCCATTTTCTTGCATGACACGTGCACCTTGATGCTAGATGTCTCGTGTGTTGGCAAAAGAATGGACAAAGCTCACGTAAAAAAAAGAGTGGAAGAACATAGGTTCCCGACGACCGAGAAGGAGCAAGGAACCTCGCGGTGGAGCGTGTGCAAGGAACCTTGCACGTTTTCCCCTATTTTTTGGTGCCTTCCCACCTATAAACAAATAAAAGAACATGAACTCTTCGCTAACCACTAGAGACTATACATCAGGATGCTAAGTTGAAGATATTTTTTTAGTTTATATTGATAACCACGCAAGAAGCCACGCATGTACAGGACACATGCAGCCACGCATGTACACACGCCAACGCACTAACTCATGCCGATCCAACTCATGCACAAACGCGCACAACATGGAGCACACAATGCACATACACAACACATGCATGCACACACTCGGCCGCAAAATGCACGTGAATAACACATGCATGCGCACACACTCGGCTGCATGGAGGCGTGCGCCATCTGCGGCGACGTCCAGTTCGCCGTGCTACGGCGAAGCTCGCACACAACGGCGCCTACGCTTCTCTTGTAGCAACTCTTTGCCGTCGTTGCTCAACGACTAGCCGGAGACGAAGACGACCGCAGCCTCAGCCTTAGAGCTAGCATCGATGGAAAAGCACGCACGTTGCACGCACACGAGCACGTACGGAGTGCCCACGACATGGTACGTCCCCAGTCGCCTCTACTCCTTCTGCACACGTTGTCTATGAAGGCGGCTGCATGCCTAATGATGATGTGGGTGAGATCTTCTAGGACTCAGATGATGACGAGGAAAATTATGGGGGGGTGTCTCCAACAGTGTTCCTCGGCTTGCACCTCTTGCATCACGGTGGTCGAGCTTGGAGTCATTCATCTGGTACACGTGGCATCTCAGATCTGGACACAAGGTGACATACACCGTCAAGGTCCACGGTCATGGGGGTCAGGGCGGACGTGACCTCTCACTGCGTCCGCCATTTGAAGTGGCGCACCGGCCCAGGGCGCCGCCCGCTGCACTCCCAGCTGTACCCGCCTCCTCGCCGCATTCAAAAACCTACATTTACTAGTATGTATACACGTGCAAGGCATGTCTTAATATAACAGAGTGATTTTGGTAAAAGGGAAAGAAGTAATATATGTGCTAATAGATTCAAAGAAAAGAGATTATAGTGATGTATAAATGCCGATATTAGTTAAATATTGTAAAAGCGGGAAGTAGTATTCATGCCATAAAACTGTATGTTCATTTAAAAAGAACTACACGTTGCTTCACTTTTTCCATGTGTTCTTTTTTTGAGAAATATCCACATTCTCCTACTAAACCATCTCGACTGGGCTCAATCAAACCATTTGGTGGTCATGTGGCAACACAGCCCATTGGAGCTAGTTATGGGCTTCTTTTTTCTAGAAAGGGTACATGATTGTTCTAGAACACAGGTGAGGTAGCAGCAATGTACTGTTCATGCGAATCCTACTGATATTGGCCGTTGGATTTAGAAGATCAACGGTTATGATTGATGTTCTTAGTCCTACTTAAAATTGGTACACTATATTATTATATAATATAATATATATATATAGTAGTATAGAAACCCACGTGGAATGCGAGAAACCAACTCCGGCCACACACGTCCGTTCAGGAGCAGGACGCCGGCCAAGCTCCTCCTTTCACCATTTTGTCCACTCTTTCGGCGGCATCCGACGAGCAGGAAGAGCAGTTCTCTGGCATAAAAGCCGTCTGGGTAGCCCGCCGAGCCTGGTAGCTCACTTCTCCACCTCCTCACCTAGCCCATCAGAGGCAGTTGCCGCACTAAGCCAGCGCGTGGTTCCGCAGTTGGCCTCTCCAATCCAGCTCGAGGAAGAGTGCCGACTTGCTCCACGCCGGCTTGTCGGGGAGCACGGCGGCCCGGGCATCATCGCTGCCCTCGACGCCGCCGCGTCGTACAGTGCCTCTAGTGTCTGTGACTTCGCCATCCGCCATCGACCCGCGCGTAGTCGCGACATGCAGGAAGAAAAAGAAGCCGCCGCGGATGTCGACGAGGTGATGCGGCTATGCGGATGTGGACGAGGTGACGGGCAGCACGTCCCCGCCCGCCGCCCTCATCGAGGAAAAGTAGAACATGGGAGGCCGCCACCGATTGTATCCCATGAAGGCCACCGCCGAGGCGACGCCGGCGAATAAAGCCGGTGTCCTGCTTGATTCTTCTTCTGCCGGATGCTGGAGGAGGACAAAGAGATCGGGCGGCGACCATTTAGATTTGGTATTTTAATTCTACCAGGCTGGTTGTAATGGGAGTATTATAGGTAGTATCATGCATGCCAACTACTCCCTCTGTTCTTAAATATAGGAGTATTATAAGAGCATGGTTAATAGTATAGCTAGCTGATGGCTACATGACATTGCCACGTCATCTATAGCCAACCTTGTAGCCTTCAAGTATAATACTCCCTCCGTCTAGGTGTGTAAGTCATCTTACGAAAACCAAATAATCCCAAAACACTTAGGCGCGGTACATTAACTTCTACCTCGTTTCTTGTTTCTTGACATATCAACCAATAAGAGATGTGGGTGTGCATGCTTTTAATGACTTGAGACTACCAAACACGACATGCAGTGGTTAGTTCATTGCATGCAATGCTATTAATTAGCAAATAAACATTAAGTTCTCTCGTTTTCCCCTCGTCCTTGGTCACGGTGCACAACCTAAGATACAAAGATGTGCTATTTCATCAATACAGGCCCACCTTCCAACTCTCACATACTACCTCCATCCTGGTTTATAGGTCAACTTTGTAGTTCGTGCCAAATTTTGACCAAATATTTAGCTAACAAAATGTTAATGCATGTCAACAAAAATTAATTATATCGTTGGATTTGTATTTCAACATAGTTTTCAATGATATAATTTTTGGTAACATGTACAAACATTTTGTTAGTTCAATCTATAGTCCAAATTTGACACAATATACAATGGGGACCAATAAACTAGGACGGAGGAATCGATGCCACGTCAATGTACCCACTAGAAACAAGTTAGACTTGTTTGGTTCAACCGCCTCCCTAGGTGTTTGGAGAGGAATTGGCCAGCGCGAGGTGGTTCTATAGGTGGGCAGGTGGCTTAAAACAAGGGAAAACGCGCGAACCAGCTAAGACGAGGGAGGGAAGCTTCTACATTCGCAGGGGACGTGGCATTGGATATTGGGCGGCAACATGCGGTCATCCGGGTACGCCATAAAGGATACGAAGAGGCATCCTATATCAGCAAGGACCAACTTCCCTACCGATAGCTTATCTAACAGAACTCCCAAGTTAACTGTGCTGAGGCTGGTGTAGTCATGAGATGGGTGACCGGATGAGAAGTGGACTCGATGTTAACTAGAGGGATGGGTAACCCATCCGTCTAGTTAATATCGAGGTCTTTGTTTTGTAATTTTTGACATTTTTTGTTTTTTGACACATGTTAATCGAAGGTTTTTTGAACATAACGCATCCAAGACATATATGCTTATGTGGCATGGAGTTAATGAGGAGAGAGGTGTTTGTAGTAACATAACATTTTACCGTAACATAACGCACACCAATGCAAAATGAGTCTACAACATAATAAATGAAGGCTTGCATGACACTACATTTATGTTACTACCCACTATGATGATGGTAACATAAACTAGTAACATACTGGTCTAAATTACTGCCCACTATGACTACATTTATGTTACTACCCAGCATGGTTAATAATATAGCCAACTGATGGCTACAAGGAACCGCCATGTCATCTACAACCATCATCTATATGCACTCATGCAATAGTGTGGGCTATAAGGTTGGCTATTAGTACATTAGTACTCTACTTTTTTCCATCTTCTCTCTATCTCTTTATTCACATTTATTGCATTTACCTAGGAATGCGTATATAGCTAGGCTCTTGCATGAGAGCCCACTCCCCTTACTTTTTCACATCTCTCTCTCTCCCGCAAGTATAATAGTGGGCTTATAGCCCGCTTACATGGCATTTTTTGCCTGTGTGGAGGAGAGAGTGATCAAAAAGTAAGACTAGCCACAATGGGTACAGTAACTTAGAGTACTACCTCTATAGTGGGGAGTATGTGTGGTGTCATGCAACACTTCATTTATTAGGTTGTAGACTCGACTCGTCTTGGTATGTGTGATGTTACAGTAACTAGCTATGTTACCACATGCTTCTATTTTCTCATTAATTACTCGCCACATCATCTATTTTGCCTTGAGATGTGTGATGTTACCATCTAGTATGTTACTCACACTGTGGGTAGTCTATAAGGTGAGTGGGCTCTCATGCAAGAGCCTAGCTATATGCGGATTCCTAGACAAATAGAATAAATGTTGCGAGCCACCGCGCACGCGCTGGCGAGGGAGAAGGCGTAGTAAGCAAGCTTCTCGTCATTCTACGAGTTGCCGCGTGTTGGCAAAAGGATGAACAAAGCTCACGTAAAGAAAGAGTGGAAGAACATAGATTCCTGACGACCGAGAAGGAGCAAGGAACCTCATGGTGGAGCGTCTGCACTCATAATATTTTATATTATTCAGCGATATAAAATCAACCAATCATCTCCATAGTAGACTCGAAGAGTACGAAACACGGCAGCCCAGTGTAGTTACATCATCATACTACATGGCTAACCCACGCTATCACCATATTTCTTGGCCTCCGTGCGACACCTAGCTCTAGTAATCCAGTAGCCCGTATCGCTTCTCGGTCCTCGTTTGTCTCAAAGTGCGGCCTCCTGGCGTTTTTGCCATCTATTGAGGTCGCTTAACTCATCACATGTTAGCGACATTCCAAGAGCATTCTAAAAAACATTACTGTACTCTATTGTTATGCCAAGAAGAGGAAGCGCTTTGACCGACGGACCAAACGAGACAGGCGTGTCGTGCCGTGAGTGGGTCCAGTTTATCGTTTTGAACTTGTTTGGTGTAGTAGTAACACTTGGTTTTGACTATTGATAAGATTTTATATACTCCCTCCGTCTAGTGAATAAGTCATCTTAGATTGTGCACCGTGACCAAGGAAGAGTGGTAAACGAGAGAAATTAATATTTATTTGCTAATTAATAGCATTGCATGCAATGAACTAACCATTGCATGTCGTGTTTGGTAGTCTAAGTCATTGAAAACATGCACGCCCCACATCTCTTATTGGTGGATATGTCAAGAAACAAGAAACAAGGTGGGAGTTAATGCACCACGCCTAAGTATTTTGGGATTATTTGGTTTTCGTAAGGTGACTTATACACCTAGACGGAGGGAGTAGGGTCTAATGTATTCTTCGAGGATGCCTTTGACTATTGATAAGATTTTATATAATTTGAAAATTATATCATTCGAAGATCCTTTCACGTTCCGTTTTCAAAAAGAAAAAAGATCCTTTCACGTACGAATTTGACCGTATGGTTTGAGCAACTTGCATGTCCTATACTGCTCCTGTTTGGATACTCTAACTTAGCTATGGGTTAGACTAACTCATGACTAACCTTGAACTAACTGTAGCCAAAGAGGTGTTTCGGTGACAGGGTTAGATTGACAATAAATGCACTTGATGGAGAGAGAGAAAAGTGATTTTTCAGTGGGCCCAAGGAGGTACTAGTACTTACTGTGGGAAAGGTGAAGTGATGGTTGCTTTGCCCGAGCAACTTATTACTTTGGGAATATGGGAGTACCAGCGGGTTCAAGGAACAGAGAAATGATGGTTGCTTCGTCCGAGCAACTTACTGTGGCGAAGGTGGGGCTTTGTGATTTGACTGCTCACTAGTCATTACTAATTCGGCGCAACGACCGGGATGAATCTTTCCCTGCAGTTGTGCACTCAATATTGATGCACGGCAGGTGGAGCCGGATGAAGGATGTCCCACATGTCGGCGAAATGAAGTTGAATTGTTTCTGGCATTTCTATCAATCCTTCAGGATTTGTTTATATCTAGGCATAATTTTAATGAAATTGTATTGTGATGATATGAAGGTTTCAACTTTGGTTCCCGCGAAAAAAAAGGTTTCAACTTAGGATTCATGTGTCCTCTTGCCTCAAGATTATCTCGTTACAACATTCCATCAAATACAAATGAAACTACCATGGCTGCTAATGCATCTCAATGGTTCGCAGATCAGCGCCAATATTCACATCACAACTGAAGACAAAGTTGTGAGAGGGTGTACAAATAAAGAAAAATATATAATTGATCGATGCTGTTCATAGGCATGGCTCCACTTCCTGAGCACAATGTTCATTGCTTGGCAGCTAGTTTCACCTAGCTCAGTAGCCAAAAAAGAGGTGTACGGAGGACACCACAATCCGATCATTTTGTGCAGCTCCACTAAAATCGAGATGACCATCCCTGTTTGCAAAGATATCTAGTCAGTGTGATTACAATAGTAGTGGAAATAAATTATGAAACATAACACACAAAAATAGAAGCCGATCACCTCTGTGATCTCTCTTTAGGACTAACTACTTGTTGGAGAAGATTAGGCACGGAGTTGGATGAGGAGGATAGCAAAACCAATCACCCTTTCTGCAGTCCCACAGAAATGTAAAAATATTGCCCGTGTGACATTTTGGCGGAACTGGACAAAACACTCTTAAGAAAAAAGTGATTTTTGCAGTTCACCAAAAGGTCGCAATAGCAACGAGGTGAAATGGATAGCCCTGTTTGCAGAAAAGAGGTACAAAGGAAACAATTACTGGCCAATAACACGAGTTGAAGACACATACGCCGAATCATATTCCATGTAATAAGGGAAATATAGAAGCATGGTGGTTTATCAAAAATGGTTTGAGGACGAGATTGCAAGATGGAAAGTACGCGGGCCGAGATACATTTTAAGCAAACAACTAAAGAAGATCCACATGCAGCAACGTGGGAAGATGGGCAGTGGAGCAAGGCCAGAGGAAGCTGTACCTGAGGGTCGTCGAGTGTTACTAGGAGGGCGTCGGCGGCCGGGATCTGCCCATACTGCGGCAGTGAGCAAGTGGCGAAGGCCCTACCGTGCCGGAGCTTGGTCAGAGAGAACGGCGGGTACCGCTGATCGGGACGTGCTGCCACAACATCGTCGAACGGAGAAACGATGCACATCCTCCCTTTCCGCCGGCGGACGGGATGCGGCCGGATCACTGACCAACGGTGAGAGAGAGAGGCCACCGCCGCCTTGTGTGAGATGGTGTGACAAGAGATAAACCCCGGCAGGCAGGCTCCGTTGTATATAGTGGAGTGGTTTTTTCCATTTTCCCCACGGCAATCGTTTTATATTCTTTACTACGTGCCATTGGATGAATATATAACTTTGTTACTTCTAGGCGTGGTACCCGACCCTCCTTCGAGTAAACAACCGTTACACGCATCAAATTATCACGTGGGTTGCCTTTTCGAACAAAAACAAACTCCACCGTGTACCCGCGCGGGTGTGGCCGGGAACAAGACGTGAGTACGTGTGTCCTGCGTGCACCTCTTCTTTAGGTGCAGGTACGTACGTGGGTGGGTGTGAGAGAGATGGTTTGTGCGAAACAAAGGCAATGTGTCGATGATATCTCAAACAAAAAATGTAACATATGCAATGTGTGTGAAACAGAGCCATGGATATATCATATATAGAGGGAGCGATCCACGAGAAGAGAGTTAAGGGATCATCGGCGTGAGATATTGATAGAATCGAAAACAGGGATGAAGTGTCTGGTTGCGCGATCGATAAAGAGTGCCATCGAATTTGTGTTTTCCCAGATCAAAGATACAGGGCGGCTGGCCTACTAGAATTTGAGAGGGCAGAGGTGCAGTTTTTCTCAGTGGCATGGATACCTACCTACAACGTTCGACTATCGGTGTGTGTGTGAGGGGGGGCAGGGGCAGAGACCTAACTATAGAGAGGTAGATCGACTAGTATATGTGTGGAGAAGGAGAGAGACCCAGCATCCATGGATATGTGTAGCAGAGGAATAAGGTTGGGAGAAAGACAAAGGTAGAGTGTCGGAGGGTTGATGGTGAAGTGGCGTCTCACAAATGGTGGGAGAGGCCTGCTAGACAAACGGAGGGTACGAGTGCAATATCAATAAGAGAGGGCCGGGGATGTCTGTCTGTCAATGCACGTGTGTGAGAGAGACGGGTCGGGAGGTATGCAAGGATGATGAGGGGAGACGATATGGTTGTGGTAAGCATACGTAACTACATAGTAAGATCAACCGTCGTGTGTCTGAGAAAGGGAGATACATAACTAGTGACGTAAGTCTATCAGTGCATAGGGAAAACGAATTATAGTCGACCTGGCTATATGTAGGGAGATCGGTACGTATACATGCATGCATGTGTTGGAAGCAAATAAGGTCCGGAGAGACAGACAGGGGGAGAGGGGTGCGGCTGGGAGGTGGTGCGAGAGGCCTACCATGTCGAGGGGGGAGGAGTGTGCGAGTATGAGATCGATGAAAAGAGGGGCGGGAGTGTGCATCTGCATGGAACCGTATTGGACATCGGGGGGCATGGACGGTGAGAAGAGAAGAGGGGAAGTATGTGTTTGTGGTAGGCACCCTTGGCTAGAGAGGTATATCGACCGGTGTGTGCCGGAAAGAAGGAGCCGTGGGGCCTACACACACCGCGGCTAGGCGACCTAAAGAGAAATAATGAACGTGAGCGATGGAGGGGACGCTGAGGGAGGGTGAGAGGGGGGCGGGCGTGTGCATGCACGATAGAAAATTAGCACTAGCTAACTACAAAGAGAAGATGATCATGAAGGTGTTAAAGATGAACAGTGATCATAATTCATTATAAAAAATTGGATACAGATACTTGAAGAAGATATCATAATGTAGAACATTGATTATAATTTGGGCTAATGTGTGGCTTTTGCAGCTCAGGGCTAAATACTTGTCATAATGTAGGGGGCGGGGCACTATACTTTGTGTGATAAACACGGTGTACGTATGGAACATGGTTTAAATTATGAATATCTAGTTAGTACATCAAATGTACTATTATTTGGAATCAACATCAAGTGTATTCAAAAAATTGAATTCGAGTTCATATAGTACACATAGTTCATATCTATGTCTGTAGTAATCATGTGGTGTGTTGTTAAGGTAATATAGAATGATGGTTGAAGTTGGCAACAATCATGATTGTAGATTCTTATTGAAATAAACAGATTCAAATTCAGTTCGAATTGCAGCGGTAGTATAGACATTTGGAATGCACTAAAATGTTGGTATGAGTAGGTTACATACATTATACAGCCAGCGGAAAAATTTAATTAGACATAACATGGATTCATACTCCCTCCTTCCATCTATATAGGGCCTAATGTGTTTTTTAAGACCGCCTTTGACTATTGACAAGATTAATAGTACATGACATGCACAATGTGAAAATTATATCATTGAAAGCTCCTTTCACACACGAATTTAACGGTGTGCTTTGTGTAAGTTGCATGCCATATATTGTTGCTCTAATATTTGGTAAAGTTAGCCTCGAAAAACGCATTAGGCCCTATATAAATGGAAGGAGGGAGTAACTTTGAATAGCATTTGTATAGTAAAATGGGACAAGACTCTCTCTCTGTGTGGTGTGAATAGTTCTATTTTTTCGTTTTTTTTCGTTGAGGGAAGTGCAAATTGATTTGGTACGTACAAGTACAATATTACACGTTAGGCTTGTCCCTAAAATTCAACCCGCGCCTTGTTATATCCTGAAAATTCAGATATCGTGCTCCCAAAACTAGCGCCTTCACAACCCGTGCCTTGCTATCCCGAAATTACAACGCGCGCGAAAGCTCCCTCCAACTGCCAAATCCCGACACATGAAATCCCCCTTCTAACCCTGAGCCGAAAGGGCCGCTAGTTCAAATCGGTGGGGGTACTTTTGTAATACACCCTACATTTTGGACAAGTGCGTCCCTAAGTCATGGTGCTTTCATTGAGAGTTCTGTTGTGTCGTCGCCAAGAGGATTGATGGCTCGCCTTGTCCTCAAGGATAATATCATCTCCGGAGGAACCCTGGCCCCAGGCCAAGCCCTCCGGCTGGGCGGCTTCGTCATGACCGCCGGGTCGACCCTTAAGCCGACGATGACCTCTCAAGTTATCGAAAATCGCCTCCGTGTTAATCCCAAATACTCCGCCTGGATTGATCCAATGGAGTTATCATCGTTGAACGAACTCCTGGATCGCATGGCCGCCTTGGGGGTTGCTACAGACTACGATCCGGTTGGGCTTAAACCCGACCAGAGAGAAATTAAAACTCCGCCGATCACCCACCAGATAACGGTAGTGGAGGAGCGGAGCAACTCTTCTACTATATTGAAGATGAACTATGACCGGATCTCCGATCTTGAAGGGCCGGATATTCTCCGGCAGAAAGGCACGTTCCGTCCCCCGAACATGGAGTTGGACGATGAGCCTAAAAAATCTGTCGATATCTCGGAGCCCGAACTGCCAGGGCCGGTAGATCTTCAAACTCCGGATCCAAAATTGGGTCAGGGTTCAGAATTTGTTCCACCCACCCACCCGAACATAGACGCTCTCATGAGCATCAAACGATAGCCTGAAGAAACGGTCCACCACTTCTGGGCCAGATTCCTCCTTGTCAAAGATAAGGTAAAAGATTGCCGTGACGAAGATGCTATAACAACATTCTACAACAAGTGCGCGGACGAAGGTATCCTAAATGCCATCAATCGCCGCCGCATACTAAAGTTCGCTGACTTAACAACTACCGTACAAAAGTACAACGTGATGGAAAGCGCCTGGAAAATTCAGGCAGCTCGTTGGGAACCTTCGGCGCCAACCCAACTCATCCTACGGGCGAAAAGGACGCACCCCCGCGATGCGCCCAGCCGAACAGTCAAAAAACATAAACCCATTACGCTGCACGGCACCGTTCTGGAGGGATGGCTTAATGGCCCATGCAAAATACTCACAACGCCGGATACCGTGGCAACCCACAGCCTTGGAGCATGTTGGATACCCCGGCAGGTAGCCAAGAGCGGCGAGGACATCCTTATCAAGGACACCCCAGAACAGCACCCTCCAACAAACGACGACACTAGAGTATTGAAAGTCTTCGAGACATTCGCTTCAAACAATAAGCGTAAAAGGGCACTGCGCGATCTCGCCGAAGTTTGCCAGGTCGCCGCAATTGACCCCTGGAACGACACGGCCATAACCTTTAACGCCAATGATGAACCTAAACACAAAATAGTCCGAGCGCTAGCTGCATTAGTCCTCAGTCCCATTGTGGACGGTTTTCGACTCACAAAAGTCCTCATGGACAGCAGCAACGGACTAAACCTCATTTACGAGGACACGCTCCACAAGATGGAAATAGACAGGAGCCGCATTGAGAAAAGCAGCACAACCTTTCGAGGCATCATTCCCAGTCAGGAAGCGCGGTGTGCGGGAAAAATTACACTTGATGTGGTATTCGGCACGCCGGAGAATTATAGGTCTGAGGAAATAATTTTCCAGGTGGCCCCTTTCAACAGCGGATACCATGCCCTGTTAGGGCAAGAGGCCTTCATGTGCTTTCAAGCCATACCCCATTATGGATATATGAAGCTAAAAATGCCCGGGCCTAATGGAATAATCACCCTCGTCAGTGATCCGGATATAGCACTCTGCGTCGAGAACAAAACAACATCCTTGGCCCTCGAGGCATTATCCGAGGTCCTTGCAGCTGAAGAACTAACCACACTACGCTCCACTATGGATAGAGACGATGTCATCCTGGACAAATGACCCAAATCTACTTCTTTCAAGCCAGCAAAAGAAATGGTCAAATTTTAGGTCCATCCAGCAGACCCGAAGAAGACATCCTCTATCGGAGCGCAACTCAGCCCCACAGTCGACGCCGCACTGCGGGACTTCTTGCGCGAAAACTGGGATATATTCGCCTGGCACCCCTCAGATATGCCAGGAATCCCACGCGAGTTGGCCGAACACAGCCTCAATATACTAAAGGGATATAAGCCGATCAAACAAACACTGCGGCGCTTTTCTGAACCCAAACGACAAGCTATGGGGGAGGAGCTAGCCAAACTAATCGAGGCCGGATTCATCAAAGATATTAAACATCCGTACTGGCTGGCAAACTTGGTAATGGTACCAAAGAAGGATAAATCTTGGCGACTATGCGTCGACTTCAAAGACCTCAACAAGGCTTGCCCTAAGGATCCCTTCCCCCTTCCTCGCATTGATCAAATCATTGACGCTACCGCAGGACACGACTCGCTGTGCTTCCTTGATGCATATCCCGAATACCATCAAATCAAAATGAAGGAGTCCGATCAAGCCGCAACAACATTCATTACACCATACGGGCCGTTTTGCTTCAACACCATGCCTTTCGGACTCAAGAACGCCGGAGCCACCTATCAGCACATGATTCAAACATGCCTCGAGAAACAGATTGGCAAGACAGTGGAGGCCTATGTGGATGACGTCGTCCTCAAAACTAGACATGTCGAAACACTAATAGACGACTTGCGTCTCACATCCGACAACCTCTGGACATACGACATCAAGCTTAACCCGAAAAAGTGCGTCTTCGGCGTCCCCGCTGGTAAACTACTGGGCTTCATCGTTTCCAATAGAAGAATTGAAGCAAATCCAGCCAAAATCCGAGCTCTGTCACAATTGGCCACGCCAACCGAACTCAAACAGGTCCAAAAACTCGCCGGGTGCGTGGCAGGTTTAAGCCACTTTATCTCCAGGTTGGGGGAAAAGGCGCTGCCCCTTTATCACCTCCTACGGCGCACCGATAACTTCGAGTGGACAGACGCAGCGACAGCTGGACTGGAGGAAATAAAAGCCCTTTTGGCAAGCAACCCAATCTTGGCCGCGCCAAACGTCGGCGAACCAATGCTCCTATATATATCAGCAACACACCAGGTGGTGAGCGCCGTACTCGTCGTCGAGCGAGAACAGGACGGACAAAAATTTCCGCTCCAAAAGCCGGTATACTACGTATCCACCGTCCTCACGCCATGCAAATCCCAGTACCCTCACTATCAAAAGATAGCATATGCAGTCTTCATGGCATCTCGAAAATTGCGACAGTACTTTCAGGAGTGCTCGATCACGATGGCTTCCAAAGTGCCCCTCAATGATATAATTAACAACCGGGATGCAACGGGCTGGATTGCCAAATGGGCCATTGAGCTCCTGCCATTCGACATCACGTACAAACCACGTCGAGCCATCAAATCCCAGGTACTGGCTGACTTCGTCGCCGAATGGACAGAGGCCGAACTCCCTAAAGAGTACGGCGCGTATTCCAACTGGGTTATGCATTTTGATGGCTCCAAAATGTTGGCAGGGCTAGGGGCGGGCGTCGTATTAACGTCCCCCATAGGAGATATCGTCCAGTACGTACTCCAAATATTGTACACAGACTCCAACAATGCAGCCGAATACGAGGCCTTGCTACATGGCCTTCGGATGGCCGTATCAATGGGCATACAATGCCTGGAGATGCGCAGGGACTCAAACCTGGCAATATCCCAAAGTAATGGAGACTTTGATGAAGACCCAAAGATGGCAACTTATCACAATGCCATCTTAAAGATGTCGGCTTGGTTCGAGGGGCTCGAATTTCATCACGTCGCCCGAGAAAGTAATTAGGCGACAGACGTCCTTGCTCGCATCGGCGCTAAGCGCGACCCCGTCCCACCTAACATCTTCCTCGAAAGGCTCTTTAAGCCATCCGTGGTGTGGCAAGGGGGAGACAGCAACGACAGTCCTGTTCCGAACAAAAACATAGACAGCGAACACGCCGATATCATCGGAGGCTCAGCCACCGAAATAACACCATCGATCCACCTCATCATGGCAGTAATTGCCCCGTGGACCGAACCATTCTTGGCCTACTTTAATAGGAAGGAGCTCCCAGAAGATCAGAACGAGGCTCGCCGCATTGTCCGGTGTTTGAAGGCCTATAAAGTTCACGAAGGAGAGCTCTACAAGAAAAGCACTACCGGAGTCCTTCAAAGGTGTATCTCCGAGGAGGAGGGGCGAGAACTCTTGGCAGAAATTCACGTCAATCTCGGTGGGCACCACGCCGCAGCCCGGGCACTTGTCAGGAAGGTCTTCCGGACAGGATTCTATTGACCTACGGCCCGGGCAGACGCACAGGACTTCGTCCAGCGCTGCGTTGGATGCCAACTCTTCGCCAACCAAAGCCATATGCCCCCAACCGCCCTACAAACAATCCCCATTACATGGCCCTTTGCGGTCTGGGGGTTGGACATGGTTGGACCCCTTAAAGGGGGAAGCCATAAGAAAAAATATCTGCTGGTCATGGTGGACAAATTCACCAAGTGGATAGAGGCTAGACCAGTTAAAACGGCCGAGTCCGGACCGGTGATCGCATTTATATCCGATGTGGTGCACCGTTATGGTGTACTGCACAACATCATCACTGATAATGGTTCCATCAGCTGATGAGGTGAAAACCTGGTGTGCTAATCTGGGCATTAAGCTCGATTACGCCTCTGTCTACCACCCGCAAACAAACGGTCAAGTTGAGCGAGCTAATGGTCTTATTATGAGCGGCATCAAACCCAGGCTAGTGCGGTCTTTGAAAGAATCAGACAAACACTGGGTCGAGGGGCTTGACTCCGTACTCTGGGGGCTGCGGACCACGCCCAACCGTACTACCGGATACACACCTTTCTTCATGGTGTACGGTGCAGAGGCTGTATTGCCCTGTGATATTATACATGACTCACCTCGAGTGCGTATGTACGAGGAGAAAGAGGCCGAGTTGGATCGGCAGGACAGCCTAGACGCCCTGGAGGAGGAGCGCGACATCGCCAAAGCCCGTTCAACATTTTATCAGCAGCAGGGTCGAAGATATCAAAGCAGAGAAGTACGGGTCAAGATTTACAATGTTGGCGAACTCGTTCTACGCTTGCCAAAGAAGAAAAAGGACAAACTCAAGCCCAAATGGGAGGGTCCCTTCATAATTGACGAAGTTCTTACCGGAGGAGTGTACCATCTTCGTGACGCATCAGACAATCGCCTAGAGCCGAACCCCTGGAACGCGGCCAGACTCCGAAGGTTCTATGCCTAGAGCCGAACTCTTTGTTAGTCTCCTTCTCCCCTATAGTTTCCATTACTTTTTCTCCCTTTTACACAATTTCTTTTTTTGCTTTAAAGCTCTCATTAGGCTTGACCGAACACTGCTGACGTACACATTTTTACATATGTACGCCCATCATACCTGGGGGCTTCTTTAACAGAAGCTTGTTAATACTATTTTCCGAGCATCAAGCTCACCATACATACGCGTTCTTCCCGTATGTCTTTTCTTCACCATTATATGCATCGATATGACTTAAGTTCTGGCCAATCTGGGTTGCCTGGCTCCTGTGTTTACCCCTACGTTCCCGATTGTTCGGCTAGGTGGTAAAGGGAGCACCTCTGCGATTGTTACTCCCGGGTTATCTGGATGTGTACCTCAGACTGGGTGAAGCTGAAAGCTAGCATTGTTAAGGGAATATTCGGTCGGTGGATGAAAAATACTCTTTGCACTCACTCTATTGTGAACCCCCTGAAGCTATACATACTGTGATTTTTACATCACAATTCGGACATGTCTACTAATGCATGCACACCCAGGGAAAGGAACCCTTAACGAAACTATTCTCCCTGGAAGATGTTTCTTACAATCTCAATGTAACATAACATAACTAGCCAGATACAACTTGTCTGTTCAAGCAACTATGACCCCTACGCCTAGTTTTCCAAGCACACCCCAGTCTATTCGGCCGCGAGGGTATTCGGAAACACTCTGCACCATCGAGTCTGGAGGTTGAAGTGAAAAGGTCTGCCATGACAATTGGTATACAATTCAGCTAGAATTACATAGGGTAAGGAAAGTACATAGTCACTGGGACTCAAACACTTCCTTCTCTATACCGTCCAACAGGCGGTCTAACTTACAATCCTGTTGGGAATATTTGGCGGCCACCTCTACTTGGTCATACACTAAACTAACGGGAATTTCTTCCCCATTCGACCCTAGCGGTCCGACCCGAGCCATGTGATTAGGATCAAGCTTGGTATACCGAGTTTTCACCATGGCCCAAGCTTCTCGCGCACCCTCTCGACAGGCCGATATCTTCCATAACCAGATACGCCGCCGCGCTCCTTTGAACAGCTCTACAAGCTCCTCCATACTTCCTGGAGGGGAGGCGGATGGCCATAAGGCCTTGGCAACACTCCGCATGGCCAGCCGAGCATGCTCGTGCACCTGCGACAGCCTTTGCAGCAGATCACCAGCTGATCCGGACACCTCCTCTTCAGGACGGCCCGTCAATATACCTGCAATCATAATTATATCAGTTCTATCTATCTCTGAACTACTTTAATAATAGTTCGGACACATACTGAATATGCCGCCCCGCAGCTTCTTGTTCTCCTTCACGGAATCGGCAAGTTGGGCCCACACATCCTTCAATTCTTCGCCTAGCTGGGTTTTGCAATCCTGGAGCTGGTTTTTCTCAACAATGGCCTGCTTCAGCACACGTTCGCCCGCAGCATGTAGGCTCTTGGCTTCTTGTTCATTCTCTTGCGCGACTTCCAGCTCCTTTTTGAGTTCCTCTGACAATCATGTCATGATATAGGCAGGACTGTTAGCATTAATGGCATATGATTATATTTTCTCGATGGAGGGGAAAATTACCAGGCGACGCCTTTTTGGACTTTTCTAGTTCGGCGGTAGCAGCATTTAGCTGCGCCCGACATTGTTCCAGCTCTTGGGTCAGTAGGCGGTTCTTCTCCGTAAGAACCTGGTCATACAATGGTCCTTAAATCAGTTGTACCAACTGGTTTCAGTCCCGGGGGCTACGGCTATATGGCTATCTTTTTTGACAAATAAAACTTACCTGCACATCTGTCAGATATTGCCTCGTGGCTTTTCTAAGCCCGTCTCGAGCAGCTCGGATGTATGCATCGCCCGAGCTAAAGGCATTAAACGCCTCGTCCGAGAACTTCGGGTCTCGTAAAACAGCTCTGCAGCACCGATGATTCATGGCGCTCTCTACTTCCGAGTTGGTAACAGACATATTGTCCGAACCCTCGGCCGAAGGGCAGTCCGGCTTTGTTCCTACATCGGCTCCCGTCTCCCCGACTGGATCTAAATCTTGGTCGTTGGGAGCGCGGCCGGCCGGACCCCCGGACACAGTTCGGCGAACCTTTTTCCTGTAATCAAACAGGCGCATAGGGCACAGTTGGACACGGCCACAGAAAAATATATTTATCCGTACCTCCTCGACGAGGGCCCGGCGGTGCCTTCACGGGCCCTCCTTTTCGAAGGCCTGCCGGGCACTGGAACCGATTTCCTCGGTATCGCCAAACGCCTCCCCTGTAGAACGCGCGACAATGTGGTGGGTGAGGTAGAGTACGAGCACCCTTTTAAAGGAGGTGTTTCTTGATTACTTACCTGTGAAGCAGGAAGAAGACCGGGGTAGTCGGCGATAACGGCCACTTCTGTGCCATCATAGCTCGTCTGGTAAAACACCCCCTATCGTGGTTTTGTCACGGCAGATGTCCTAGAGAAAGGACTTAGTCGTGGAGCCATCGCGACGGGTTAGCTTAAAGGGGTTAAAGCGGACAAGGGACACAGAGGGTTTATACTTGTTCGGCCCTTGCGGTGAAGGTAAAAGCCCATGATCCAGTTGTTGTGGGATTGCTAGGGTTTCGATGACCAGGGAGCGAATACGCTTTGCCTGGGTCTCGAGCTTTTGTCTGTTCCTCTTAAACTGCCGTCGGGTCGTCCCCTTATATACATGGGTTGACGCCCTTCGGTTTACAGGGTCCCGACGCCGGCTCATAAACGTGTCCGGCTCGGTCTCTGCTCTTTCTATCTTATAACACAAGTTTACATATCAATATCGGTTTATCACTACATGCCTTAATCCGCCTTTGGGCCCTGGGCCTTCATAAAGCGCCATCATCTTCGCCTTCGTGGGCTTTAAGTATAATAAATCATTATGGGGATAACCCGGCCTCTCCTGGCCGGTTTACGCCCAGTAGTAATATCCCCAAATTATGCCCCAGATTGATTTGAACTGGTTCATGTCAATCTTCAATACTTAAGAAAAAATTCTTCTTTAGCACCTTCACATAATCTTGTAAACCGCCGTGACATCACCTTCCAGGACCAAGATAAATCGCCATGACGTCATCCGTTATTAAAAATTGCACATAACCCACCTTCATTAATGAACCTCCGACAATCGAGGCGACAGAGCCGTCACATACCCCATTTTTCGGGCTCCTCGATTCTCGCGCCTGCATCCATTCACCTTATAAATAAGGCCGAGGGGTCCTTTTCACTTTCCCCCCGTGCCTCTTTGCATTGTCTTCTTCCTCGTGCTGCCCGACCATTGGAGCTCTGCCGCCGCCGTCGACCTTCGCTTCCGACCCAACGACGGCCGCTGCATCAACCTGACTGTACCAGAGAAACACGGCGCTCCTCCGCTACTCCCTCAGCATCAGTAAGTTCCTTCTTTCCTCGCTCTAGATCCATCATTAGGGTTCAGTGTTCATCAGAGTCTATTGCAGCTCCGACACCGTTCTTCCCTGTTCTTCCTAGTAGCACAAACGACTAGTTTGGATCTGATACTTCTTGTGCAGTCGTGGCCATGATCCCCTTTTCCTTGTTGGAGCATCTCCTTTATATAAGAACTCATCTGAACTTGACGAACTTGTTCAAGCACTTGAAATAAGGTCTGAATATTTTCTAGTTTTCTGTCATACCGCAGATCTGAAATTTACCACATCAATCTGCGAAACTTGTTTTCCCTTCACTTAGATGCCTTAGATCTGTACCTTTCATACCAATATAGGCGGTTTAGCTTTGAAAAAAATGATAATCCCGTAGGTACCATTAGTCCCCTCGTAAACCGCTGATTCATTTATCTTTTCACCTTCTCCATCGTGAGATTCCGGTTTAGCAATATCAGACTCGGGTTTAGTAATGTCATATTCCGGTTTAACAATATGCGTACACCTCTGCTTTAACTTGCCTCGCTTTATACTTGTCCATTATAAATCTTAAACTAGCAATAATTATGTTTCAGTCTCCATTGAAATGGCCAAACAAGTCTATGAGTGCAATTGTGCTCCTTCCCGGGTCACTGAAGATCAATTGGACAGATGTGTCGCAACTGGCGCTTTAGCCAAGAAAGAGGTCATCCACTGGAGGGCCCCCGGTCCAGAAAATCCTCGTGAACCCAAGGACGGAGAAGTAGTTGTTTTTGTTGACCATCTGGGTCGAGGCTTTAGCCCTCCCGGTTCAAAATTCTTCCGAGATGTGCTCGCCAGTTTTCAGCTCCACCCTCAGGACATCGGTCCAAACTCTGTGTCCAACATCTGTCATTTCCAAGTCTTTTGTGAGGCTTATCTTCAAGAGGAGCCCACAGTTGAATTTTCTAGGGATTTCTTCCACTTAAACCGTCGCACAGAGTTCACAGATGGACCCAATACTGAGCTCGGCGGAATGGCGGTTCAAAAGAGGAAAGAAGCCAGCTTCCCTCACGCCAAGCTTCATAGTCACCCCAAGGAGTGGAACCAGACTTGGTTTTACTGCAAAGATACATCTCCAATTGATGAAAATTCTTTGTCGGGTTACCGCCCTCACCGTCTTAGCAATACACATCCCTTTCCTCAGAGGTTGACTGCAAAGTAAAGGGCCACTTATGCTCCACAATTGTCAAAGCTTAGAGCCTTTATGGCGAACGGTTTAACAGGTGTTGATTTTGCTGGCTGTTGGATAACTTGGAGCATATTGCCCTTAAGCCGACGCCCCGGTTTAATGTGTGAATATACCGGTAGCTTGAAGGACTCTCAACGACACATTGATACCCAGCTTATAGATGTTGAAGTTACTGAGGCTGTGAAGAAGATGCTGAATGAACCAGAGGTTGTCTGTAGCCAGACCGGGTTAAGTCCTTTCTATGTTTCCAACAAACCTCCAAAGGTAAGGGTCACATAACTTTTTTTTGTTTTAACTTGCTTCTTTCAAATATTCTCTGAAAATTTTGTCCATCTTTGTCAGGGCGATGATCCGTTCTGGAAGAAAAAACCACAAGATAAACCGGCAAAACCGCAAGATAAACCGGCAAAGCCACTTCGCCCGAAGACCAAGGTTGTTAAAAAACCTGCCAAAAAAAGGACCACTGCGTCTTCCGAGCCAAATGCAGATGCCGATGAGGCTAATCCGGACTCAGAGGTAGAACTTGACTCTCTTGGTTCATTTTTCATACACCTCATTGACAATGAGTATTATCAGGACGACGCTGAAGGCAGTCAAGCTGATGACGTTGAGGTAATTATTCTTTCCTCCGATTCAGATCCTCTGCCAACATCAAAAATCCGTCGAGCAAACCGAAAAGTAAAATTTTCTCACCCCCTTGCTCACTTGGACCCAAACTTTCTTTTGAAGACGCAGCAACACGAAGCTCGCCGCACAACCCGGCACAGCGGCCAGGTAGTTACCTCCGCCGGTTTACCGAACACTCCGGTTCGGAAACGCCGATCAGAGGTCTCTTATACTCTTGATACTTCTTGCCCCAAGGCGGGTTGTTTCCGGCAGCCTCTTAATCCGTCCGATTAAAATTATCAAGGAACACCTCACTCATCCTCTGGCGAGTCAACAGCCACACAGCTTCCAGCCCTCAAGACAGTTCCTGGGTGAGTCACACCTTTAAACTTATTTTCAATGCTTTATGCTTTACACCATTTATTGACTTTTATATTTGTTCTTCAATGCCAAGCCAAGACCCAGCAAGAAGGCTCGGTTAAACAAACCGGCTGACAAAAATGTGGTTGTTGAACCGGAGAAAACCCCAGACCCAGTAGAGACCAATGTTGAATTTCTACTTGATGATCCGCCGCAACAAGATTATGACTTCGTTGTTGAACGAGTGGAAGTTGACACCACAGGTCATACAGACAAACCGACTAGTCCGGCTCGCATAGATGATAAAGTGGCCAGTCCGGCTAAGGCTGCTGATAAGCCGTCCACTCCAGTGAAGGCCACTGATGATAAAGAAGACGACATTATGATTACTGGCGTCAGCCACACTGCTCCTGGCAACCCGGTTGCTTTATCCAAGCATAGCGCCAAGGATGAGCTTTCTGCTATGGGCAAGGTTAAATGGAACACTGATTTGTCCAGCTACGCCCATCTCAACGCCCAAGACATTCACTCTGGCTTCTTGAACCGTCTGTATACTAGTCGCGACTACGAAGCCGGTTTAGTAAATCTGATGAAAGAGCGATACGAGGTAACTAATGCTCAACTCTGCATAACTGTCTCTTTTAAATTCCAAATATCAACTCCAGTAGCCCCCAAGTGATGGTTTATGATATCAATCCAAACCGGGACTTAGTAATAACATTATATTTGCAATACTGTATCTTTTCACTGGCATAGCCCCCAAGGGCCGGTTTAACTTTATAAAGATGAACCGGGACTTCTAAAAGAATTTCCATGTCAGTATTTTGAGCAAACATACATTAGCCCCCAAGTGCCAAGAGTAATACTTGTATTGTGCTTGGGACTTGTAGAAATTGCTGAGAACAAGCAAATATGCATTAGCCCCCAAGTATCAGGTGCATAACTTGTTATGTGCTTGGTACTTCAAATATATACCGTCAACTCATAATATGTCTGTTTCTTATAGGCTGAGCTAAGCAAAAAGGAATCTCAAACCGCTGATCTGCAAGAAAATATCATGTCCCAGCAAGCCGAAACTTCCAAGGGAAAGGATGAGCTGACCAGCGCTTTAGCCACTATGGAAAAGCTAAAGGAGAGTTTCAACAAGGAGCGGGCGGATTGGAACACAGAAAAATCTGCTTTGCAGAAAAGAGCCGAGGACGCGGAAGCAGCTCTTAAACTGGTGGTAGACGAGCTGAATGGTGTAAAGTGGCAAGTACATGCTATGACTGATGCCGTGTTCGGTAAGCCTCCTATCTTTAAATCCTCATCATATCATCTCATTATTTTCCGATTTACTGATGTTTGGAACGATACAGGAACTCGCATTAGCCACCTGGGTTCTGATGTACAGAAGAAGCTGAAGGCTGCCTATACTCTTATAGAGCAGCTATATACCGGCGCGCAACGGATTATCTGCACCGCTTCTCACAACAAACCGCCCCAACTTTAATCAAGGAGACGTTAGAAAGGCTGTCAATGCTGCCTGCCCGGGTAGAAGAGTTAAAGAGATCTGCTGCAAGAGCTGGTGTTCTGACCGCGCTAACCCGGGCAAAAGCATGGGTGCCCGATCTTGATCCGGAAGATGTCAGCAAAGGCTATCCGGGCTGGAAAGAAGATGGATCAGAATTTGGCAATGAGGACCTCCGAGCCATAAACCGGGAAGTACGTCCGCTGGCTTGCCAATTAGCTGAAGAAGCTGATCTTTCACATTATCAGGCAAGTTATGACGTTAACAACAAACGAGTGGCCGCACCAACTCCCGAGGTTCAAAATCTCATCCCGCCAATTCGTAAGCACACTTATGCCCCTGACATTGAACCGTCCACCCTTATAAGTGACGAAGCTGTGTTCCAAGTGCTAACTGGGATCGACTGGACAAATATTGACTTCCAGCCGCTGGGTAGAGACGAAGAGGATGAACCGGTGCAAGATGATCCGCAGCCATCAGGTCAAGCTGGAGACGAATCATGATCCGGAGGCTGGTTTAGTCTTCCACGTGCTGCAATGCTTATTGAGAAACAATTATCCTTTTGGGCAATGAAACGCCTTGTAATAGGCTAGTTAAAACACTTGGTCTTGTTACGCCTTCGTGCATATTTATTTGTGCCCGACACTTGTTAATCCGCCATGCTTAAGACATATTATGTTCATAATCCATAGCGATCTATTCCTGCACACAAAAAGTTGATAGTGTCCTGACGGTTTACCGCCAGACGGGTCATGATGCCCAGGTATCTAGCCAAGGTTTATAACCAAGGCTGTAAAAAGATAATCAAATATGAAAATAATTGATACCTGTGACCTTGAATCACAACGTTGGCTGACCAACGTTGGTAGTTTGGGTGATAACCCCAATCTTGAGTAATGATAACTCCTTTCATACCGTGCCGGTTTATGATAAAACCCTGCAAGGTTGTGATAAACACCAGTTTATTCAATGCTGGCGACTTAGAGTCGAAACCAGACCGGGTTAAGAAACTCGGGGTTATAAGTGATTACGTACTGACAACTTGTAGTTGACAGCCTAGCCGGGTTGATGAACACCGGTTTATCAAAAAACATCATAAGTCTTATCAAAAGAGAGAAAAACTTGGCAAAAAGCAAATGAAAACTTGTAGTCGAGGCTTTTCACGGGCTGCCAGGCCCCAAATTCGAGGCTTTTCATGGGCTACCAGGCCAATGAGTTAAACCATTTCACAAAGCCTTTTAAGATGGTCCTCAATCCTTAACCAATCGTTGTTTTAACTTTGACAAGTTCAGGGTCTCATATAGATTGACTTGTCATAGTTCGACGGGTCATACCAGGTTTACCTGGACGGAGTGACTTACTTAAAAAAGGCAGGCTAACCCCGGGTTTTAGGTGTATACACCAGGCTTCCAAGCCGTGGCTTGATAGCCTATTACAAGTGTAGATTCTTTGTTCATTTTCGATAGCAAAGAATCCCCAAGCAATATTTTGAGCTGTGCTCAGTGGGTGCCTATGTTTGAGTTGTTCTTTTGCAACACTCTCTTTGGCCCCAGAGTAATTTGGCTTTGAGCCGATCAAGAGGTGTGACTATGGTTCGAATACGACCAAGCCCCCAAGTGATTTGTATATAAAGCTTTATAAGCTGAATCAAGGTGTAAACCGGATGCCGCTTTATGAACAGAAGCCCCCATGTAACCACACATGATATAAGAAAACAACAGATACCCCGCTTTAGCTGAGGCTCTGCTTTATTATATTGATCATAATATATACATGTTCATAACTATGTACATAAGCAGAGCCTATAGCTCAGGTATAGTAGGGCCGAAGATGAGCGATATTCCACGGCCGGTGAGTCTCCTCCTCCGACTTACATGAGTCTTTGTGCTCTTGAACATCAATAAGGTAGTATGACCCGTTATGCAGATTCTTGCTGACCACAAAAGGTCCTTCCCAAGGTGGGGTAACTTGTGCATATCCATCTGATCCTGGATGAGTCGGAGCACCAGATCGCCTTCTTGAAAAGTTCTGGCTCTAACCTGGCGGCTGTATTAACACCGCAGATCTTGCTGATAAATCGCCGAACGGGCTACTGCAATGTCTCTTTCCTCATCTAACAGGTCAAGTGCTTCTTGCCGTGCCTTCTCATTGTCAGCTTCGACGTACGCCACCACACGGGGCGAATCATGACGGATGTCACTAGGGAGAACTGCCTCCGCTCCATAAACCATGAAAAAGGGCGTGTAACTTGTGGATCTGTTAGGTGTGGTATTGATACTCCACAACACAGAAGGTAACTCCTCCACCCAACAACGCGGCGTCCGCTGCAAAGGAACCATAAGCCGGGGCTTGATGCCTCTCAAGATCTCTTGATTGCCCCTCTCCGCTTGACCATTAGACTGGGGATGAGCCACTGATGATACGTCAAGTCGGATGTGCTCACATTGACAGAACTCCTTCATAGCACCTTTGGACAGATTGGTGCCATTATCTGTTATAATGTTGTGTGGAAAGCCAAACCGGAAAATCACCTTCTTGATGAATTGAACCGTCGTAGCTGCATCACACTTACTGACTGGCTCTGCCTCCACCCATTTAGTGAACTTATCAACTGCCACCAAAAGGTGGGTCTTCTTGTCCTTGGATCTCTTAAAGGGCCCAACCATATCCAGCCCCCAAGTTGCAAACGGCCAAGTGATTGGAATCATCCTCAATTCTTGAGCTGGTACATGAGCCCGTCGTGAGAATTTTTGACATCCATCACACTTTTTGACCAAGTCCTCGGCATCAGCATGAGCCGTCAGCCAATAGAAACCGTGACGAAACGCTTTGGCTACCAGAGATTTTGAACCGGCGTGGTGACCACAATCTCCTTCGTGGATCTCTTGCAAAATTTCGCGGCCTTCTTCAGGAGATACACAACGCTAAAACGCCCCTGTCACACTGCAATGATGTAACTCTCCATTGATAATAGTCATCGACTTGGACCGCCGGATTATCTGCCTGGCCGAAGTTTCATCCTCTGGTAACTCGCCCCGGTTCATATACGCCAAATATGGAACCGTCCAATCCGGGATAATATGAAGAGCCGCCACCAACTGAGCCTTCGGATCAGGAACAGCCAAATCCTCTTTGCCAGGGAGCTTGACGGACGGATTATGCAGCACATCCAGGAACACATTGGGTGGAACTGGTTTACGTTGGGAACCCAAACGGCTCAGAGCGTCCGCCGCTTCATTCTTCCGCCGGTCCACATGATCGACCTGATAACCTTTGAAGTGACCTGCAACAATATCCACCTCTCGACGATATGCTGCCATGAGTGGGTCCTTGGAATCCCAAGTACCAGACACTTGTTGAGCCACTAGATCCGAATCACCGAAGCACTTAACTTGGCTTAGATTCATCTCTTTAGCCATCCGAGGACCATGGAGTAAAGCCTCATATTCTGCTGCATTGTTAGTGCAAGGGAACATTAAACGGAGAACATAACAAAACTTATCACCTCATGGGGAAGTTAATACGACTCCAGCCCCCGAGCCCTCCAATTGCCTGGACCCATCAAAATGAATAGTCCAATAAGTATGATCCGGCTTCTCTTCTGGTGCCTGTAACTCTGTCCAGTCATTGATGAAGTCCACAAGTGCCTGAGACTTGATCGCCGTCCGGGGCATATACTTCAACCCGTGAGGCCCAAGCTCAATAGCCCACTTGGCAATCCGGCCAGTCGCCTCCCTGTTCTGGATTATATCCCCCAAAGGAGAAGAACTGACCACAGTGATGGGATGACCCTGAAAATATTGCTAAAGCTTCCGGCTTGCCATGAAAACTCCGTACACCAGCTTCTGCCAATGCGGGTACCGCTGCTTGGACTCAATAAGTACTTCACTGATGTAATAAACCAGCCGTTGAACCGGATATTCCTTTCCAGCCTCCTTGCGTTCCACCACAATAGCCACGCTGACAGCCCGGGCATTAGCAGCCACATATAACAACAAGGGCTCCTTATCAACAGGAGTAGCAAGGATAGGTGGTTCAGCTAGCTGCCGCTTTAAGTCCTCAAACGCTTCATTGGCAGCGTCACTCCAAACGAAGTTATCTGTCTTCTTCAGCATCTGATATAAAGGGATGGCCTTCTCACCAAGGCGACTGATAAACCGGCTCAAGGCGGCAATCCGGCCTGCCAGTCGTTGGACGTCATTGATGCACTTCGGTTTAGCCAAAGAAGTTATAGCCTGGATCTTCTCCGGATTAGCTTCAATGCCCCTGTTAGACACCAGAAAGCCCAAGAGCTTGCCTGCCGGTACACCAAAGACGCACTTGGCCGGATTAAGCATCATTTTATAAACTCGGAGGTTGTCAAAAGTCTCCTTCAAGTCATCAATCAATGTCTCCTCCTTTCTGGATTTTACGACGATATCATCCACATAGGCATGAACATTGCGGCCGATCTGATCATGAAGACAATTTTGCACACAGTGCTGATAAGTCGCATGGGCACTTTTGAGCCCAAAAGGCATAGATACATAGCAGAAGGCTCCAAAGGGAGTTATGAAAGCTGTCTTCTCCTGGTCCTTAACTGCCATTTTGATCTGATGGTAACCAGAATAAGCATCCAGAAAACTCAAATGCTCACAACCCGCCGTAGCATCAATGATTTGATCAATACGAGGGAGGGCAAAAGGATCTGCTGGACAAGCCTTGTTTAAATCTGTGTAATCCACACACATACACTAAGTGCCATTCTTCTTAAGCACCAGCACCGGATTAGCCAACCACTCAGGATGAAATACTTCAACAATAAACCCAGCTGCCAAAAGCCTGGCCACCTCTTCACCAATTGCCTTGCGCCTTTCTTCATTGAACCGGCGAGGAAACTGTTTGACCGGTTTATACTTGGGATCAACATTAAGAGTGTGCTCAGCGAGTTCCCTCGGTACACCTGGCATGTCAGAAGGCTTCCA